>NC_067153.1:52590916-53246236 GCF_903995435.1 Acomys russatus
TCTACTATGAACAGGGCACAACTTTGGACAAGATATGGAGTTCTCCAAACAAGGTAAAAGCAACCAGGACAACCTAGGAGATGGTATTCTAGAACATAAAGGACACTTAAGTATTTGTTTTGCAACCTACTCTGTCATTTGATTGTTCTGAAAACTGGGGCAAGTTATTTAGCCTCTGTAAATCCCAGAATTGCCATCATTATAAAAGACGAAAATAATAGTACAGAAGTTTAAGAGGTTAATTTAAACTGAATGTGATGTGTGATGTGGTGTGTGTGTGTGTGTGTGTGTGTGTGTGTGTGTGTGTGTGTGTGTGTGTGTTCCTGATTATCCTGGAACTAGCTCTGTAGAACAGGCTGGCCTCAGACTCAGAGAGATCCACCTGCTTCTGCCTCTCAAGTGCTGGAATTAAAGGCGTGTATTATTACCATCTGGCCTCAAACAAAATTTTAACAAACCTCAAGATTTTATCAAACTATACTGCTAGTGTAAAAATAGAGCCACTAATCCTACCACCTGACACGTTTATCCTTGACTTTAAAACATTCATGGTGAAGAGGATATTGTAGGTTTCATTTTGGATCATGAAAACATCACATAATAGAATCTGGGATGTTGTCATAAAAACTCTAGGCAGTATTGGACTGTGGGTGTGAAGTTAGCTATAGAAGCCCTGGCCATGTCTCTTCACCATCCAGTTTTCCCACTGTCTGCATCCTCCAAATTGCTGCTTAGCTGCTTGATCTATGATTTTCTTATTGTTTAACCCATTTGTATTTGTTTTTAATCTGCATACTCAGAGCTTTGTCATTTTATTTAAATGGTTATACATTAAATTTTTTTAAAACGCCATGGTTCTACATATACATATGTCCTAACTTATTTAACTATTTCCTCCCTTTGTAATCATTTGGAGTGTTTGAATATTTAGTAATTACAAAGAATACTGCAGCATCAATCCTCACTACAAGTCTTTCTGCATACCTAGCACATGCTGTAAGATAAAAATAAGACAATGAAAAAGATTTTGAAATGTAACATTTGGGCAAAAGACGGGCTTTTAAAAATGTCTGAATCTACCTATGATTAAGAGTAGGTGACCCCTGTGTCGGTAGCAACAGCAAGGCTTGAAAGTTACTACTTCCTGGTAAGTTTTGTATTAAATTTTTAATTAACTATTAGTACCATAAAGCTATAAGAATTTTTAAGTTAGCTTCGCCTATGGTGCAATAGGCTCTTTTCACCTACAGACTGGATTGTCATCCACTTATGTTGCTTAACTCTTGGCTTCAGTTTACAATGCAGTTAGTTTTATGTCTTACTAGGAATGACATCTTCTGTCTGTTCTCCATCTGAGGCCTAATATGTAGCCTCCTGTTTTCACTGGATAGTTTACTCGGTACTTCTAAGGGTCTGTGTTATGTCATCTGACCTCAGAAGGCTAATTGTATTTTCTTACATTATTTTATTTTATGTGTCACCAAGTATTTATGTGGTCTTTGGAGGAGACACTTAAAAACTGACTTAATTTCTATGAAGATTGAGATACACACTTTTGTCTTTGAATTTTCCCTGTTTGTGGTCAGGGACAAAAATGTGTAGTTCACACTATACTGTAAGAGTGAAAGCCGACCAAGAACATGGCCATCTCACCTGGATGTGGATTCCTGCACCTACTTGCCAACAGTCTCTTTGCCTTTCCCTGAGGAAGCTTGCTCTTTCTGGAAATTAATGTACCACTTTATTTGGACAAATCCAACACCCATCTGTTTATGAAATCCTTTGTGTGGAAAGGTTGGCAAATTTAGCCCCAGGAAACAAATTAAATCATTTTTATATTCTCAGACATCTTGGAAATAAACAATATGAACTTTCCCCAAATGCTCTTGGCTCACCTACTTCTTATAGCTGGATAATTAAAGCGTGGGCTCACAAATAAAGGCATGTCATTCTACAAGAGCTAAAGATGAGCTTTAGTTTCTTTTGAGTTATACAAAAGAAAAGTTAATTTCAAGAGTTGATAGTACATGAACATGCATATATGCTAAAAATCTTGGCTTTTCTGAAAACCAATGTGGCTACCTATTAAAAATTTCATTAGCATAAGCTTTTGCTTGAGTTTGTATGTATTTTTATTCCACATTCTACTTTCTACATGCTGTGGAGTAGGCAAAACGGTCTTCTATTTGTCCCACTCTGAAAGCACTCTCTCCATTTGTCTTAAGAATAGAGGGTCACCTTTTTCAAGCAGCCTCTGAGATGGCTGAAGTGGGGCAGAAGAAGAAGTGGACCTTCGGCAAGTTCACCTTCCATGGCGTGGACCTGGACCAACTGTTAGATATGTCCTACAAACAGCCCATGCAGTTGGTTAGTGCCAGCCAGAGATGGTGCCTGAACTGTGGTGGCTTGCAGTGAAAGCAGCACTCACTTCTCAAGTGCTTGAGAAAAGCCAAAAAGGAGGCTCCACCCATGGAGAAGCTGGAGGTGGTGAAGACCCACCTGAGGGATATGATCATCCTGCAAAAGATGGTAGACAGCATGGTGGTTGTGTACAATGGCAAGACCTTCAACCAAGTGAAAATCAAACCAGAGATGATTGTCCACTACCTGGGCAAGTTCTCCATCACCTACAAGCCCGTGAAACACAGTCAGTCTGGTATGTTAATTGCTGCTCATTTCACAATAGCTATGAAATGAAACCAGCCTAACCAAGAAGAGACTTGATACCCTATGAGCATATACAGGGGGAAAAGATCCCCCTCTGTCACAGTCATAGGAGAAGGGAGTAAGGGGAAAATGGGAGGGAGGGAGGAATGGGGGGATACAATGGATGGGATAACAATTGAGATGTAATATGAATAAATTAATAAACTATATTAAAAAATAAATGAAACCAGCCTAGATGTCTTAGTCTCACTTTCTGTTGTTGTGACAAAATAGCCTTATAAAACATTCCAGAGGAGAGAAAGTTTTTTGTCTTAGCTCAATATCCAAAATATATAAAGAACTCAAGAATTTAAACACACCAAACCAAATATCCCAATTAAAAAATGAGGTAGAGAGTTAAACAGAATTCTCAACAGAGGAATACTGAATGGCCGAGAAACACTTAAAGAAATGCTCAATGTCCTTGGCCATCAGGGAAATGTAAATCAAAACAACTTTGAGATTCCATCTTACACCTATCAGAATGGCTAAGATTAAAAACTCACATGACGGCACATGCTGGAGAGGATGTGGTGAAAAGGGAACACTTCTCCATTGTTGCTGGGAGTGCAAACTTGTACAACCACTTTGGAAATCAATCTGAAAGTTTCTCACAATATTGGGAATAGTGCTAACTCAAGACCCAGCTATACCACTCCTGGGCATATACCTGAAAGACGCTTTATTAAGAATAGCCAGAAACTGGAAACAACCTAGATGTCCCTCAGCAGAAGAATGGATAAAGAAAATGTGGTACATTCACACAATGGAATACTATTCAGCTATTGAAAACAAAGAAAACATGAAATATGTCAGGGTGAAATATTATCCTGAGTGAGATAACCCAGACCCTGATAGACATGCATTCTATGTACTCACTTATAATTGGCTATTACCTTAGTCTGCTGTGATGTGATTTGCCAGGTCAGGTTGGTACCCATTGTGTAGGTGGGGGGTCTCTTTCTCTGAAGAGAACGGGGAAGAGATGAATGGGGTTAGGGGGTGAGAGAGTGGGAGTGGGAGGAAAGAAGGGAGGGGGGGCTGCAGTCAGTATGTAAAATGGCTAAATAAATGAATTAATGAAAAAAATCTTAAAAATCACAAAAAATAATGTTGCTCAGAAAAATATGCCTTGTTGGGCAAAGTTGTCACTGAGGATGGCCTTTGAGGTTTCTGAAGCTCAAGGCTGATCTGGTGGTTCGCTCTCTCTTTTTGCTCCCTGTGGCTCCAGATGTAGAGCTCTTGACTGCCTCTCCAGCACCGAGTCTGCCTGCACGCCGCCATGCTTCCCAGCGTGATGAAAATGAACTAAACCTCTGAACTGTTAGCCAGCCCCAATGAAATGGCTTCCTTCATGAGTTGCTGTGGTCATGGTATCTCTTTACAACAATAAAACTCTCATAAGACACATAGTTTCTTACACTTTCTGCCTCATTTTTCCTCTATGGAAAAAGTAATGTCCATGTAAATCCATATTAGAATAGGGTTCAGCAGCTGTGCTTTCCCTGTCTTCATCCAAGAGGGACTTTATGTATTGCTGAGCTTTTCTCTGTGTCGGAACTGTTTGAGACACAACAGAAGAACAGGGAAGGAAATTTGATAACTTGCTCTCTAGAAACTTACAGTGTGATCAAAGAAAGCAGGATGATATTCCTTTAAAGTCCTTTTTATTGCTTTTCCTATTACTCACTTCTGTGAACCTAATGTAAAAGAAATGCATTTCTTTTCTCCAAATAGCTGAGCTGGCAACATCATCAAAGGAACTATAAAGCCTTTATACGCCTTTGTTCTTCCTTGGTAGCAATTTTCATCCCATTCAGAACCTTACCAACATCAGGTGTTGTGCCCCATGTCAACCTGAGCAAACGGACTCTTTTTTTCTTTTCATTTTCTCTCCATCCTTCAATGGACCCACTGCATTATAACAGTGACCAGCACCACACTCTTAACATTTCTGATATTTTGGACCCTGACAAATGTTTATTATGAAAGTTTCAATCAAATGGGAAGAATGCTTGTTTTGTTTTGTTTGTTGGTTTTTTTTGTTTTGTTTTGTTTTTTGAGTTTGTGTGTTTGTTCAACCTTAGGTTTTCTGGTCTTATTTAGCTATAGTAAATTGGATAAGCAAGGCTCATCAATATTTATTATTCTAAAATAAGCCGGCAGTGTCTGAAATAACTACACCTTTCACTTTAAGACAAAATGGCTTTGTGATGGGTGGTTCCCTGGACTCTTCCCTAACTGCTTTCTGTTGTTTCTTTCTCTATCTGATTGCATGTAGATGCTCATCTGAAAAAATATCTGATACTAAAAGACTGAGATAAAGCATTTAAAGGCAGATGGAAGACATTTAAAGGCTTAAGAGGATAAACAAAGCAAAAATAAGCTTAAGTAATGTGACTCTAGATTTGTGTGTCAGATCCTGGACCTGCACTGTCTCAAACAGTGCCAAAAATAGCCTCAAGAAGTAGACTCACTTTATAGCCGAGGAGCTGAGGTTGGAGAAATACCTGGAGCCTGTTGTAGCCACATGATTTCTAGAAGCATAGCCCAATTGAATCCAAATGAATCTGGGATGCTTGGCTTTGAGTGACATTCCCTCCACACTGCTAAAGCCCTTGTTCAGTCCTTGCTCTAGTCAATTGTCATTGCCTCTTTGCTTTCTCACAGTCGATCTCCAGATGCCAAAAGAGAGTCACAGCTGGTGTCTTTTCTCTATATTTAAGAACCAGCCTTCAACTCCTGCACATCATTAACCGGTCCAAGGCTGTGGAGAGAGTGAGTGAACAAATACCCATTTGCTCCCTTCAGCTCAGTGTTTGAAACTATCACCTTGAATCTTATGAAGTACTATAGTTTGAATGACAATGCCCCCCACAGGCTTATATATTTGAAAGCTTAGTCATTGGGGAGTGGCACTGTTTGAAGGGATTAGAGGGATTAGGAGGTGTGGCCTTGTTGTAGGAAGTGTATCACTAGAGATTTGCTCTGCTGTTCAAACACCCATGCCAAGTGTGCTCTCTGTCTCTGTCTCTCTCTGTCTCTCTGTCTCTGTCTCTCTATCTCTGTCTCTCTCTCTGTCTCTCTGTCTCTGTCTGTCTTTTTCTGTCTCTGTCTCTGTCTCTCTATCTCTGTCTCTCTCTGTCTGTCTGTCTTTGTCTCTCTATCTCTGTCTCTCTCTGTCTCTCTCTCTGCCTGTGAATCAGGTTATGATCCTGAACTACTGCTCCAGAGTCTGCCTGCATGCTGCCATGCTTTAATATACTAAACTTCTGCTACTGTAAATGTTTTCTTTTATAATAGTTGCATTGGTCATGGTATCTCTTCGCAGCCATAGTCCAATGACTAAGACATTAAGAAAATATTTTTAATACTGTATTATCACATAATTTAAAAGGTGATGCTAACATAAGCATCTGTTTTATCTTTGTTACTAATCTGTAACTTTTTAAAGAAAAGAATTGTACTAATAATACAACATACCATATGTGCATACATACAAACACAAATGCATGCACACACACACACACATATATGTGCACACCTAGCTATACTATCTACCCAGACATTAATAGTTGGACAGGTCTAATAAATATTTGTTGATTAGATACCTTTATGACAGTAGGATGTGAAACAGCTTATGGCTGGCTTTCTTTTAAAAGACCAAGCTAGCATAAAAGAAAGTGATTTAGAAGGACAAAGATGGGTAGACCAGGTTAGAAGATTCAGAGGATGAATTATTATGACTTGGACCAAAGATGTTAAAATTCATCTGGTAAAATAATGTTTTCCTTACGTATGTGCCTAATGTCCCAAGGCATAATATAAAACTGTATAGGGATACATCTGATTACCAATGTCTGGTGGCCCTGAATGCTTTCCCATGGTGGTAAATATATTTAGTAACACTTTGAATGAAATAATCTACAAAAGATAGGGAAGCAATTTCCTTAGAATAAGTATTTTTGTTGGAAGATTCTGTCCAAAGGAATCAGTCTTAATGTGCACTTAAGCAGTAAGCAGGCCTGGCTGCCTCTGCCTTTCCCTTCAGGAAGCGTCTCCTTGGGGGCCTTCCCATCTCTTTATCTCTCATCAGCTTGAGTTACTTTCTCTATTTTAATCCATGTAGGGGTTCTGCTTTCATTTCACACTTCATTCGCCATATATACATGAAGAAGAGAGGACACTCAATCGGCAAGCTGAGGTGCCGGATAGCTTGCTTCTTGGCCTTCCATGGGCATCTCAGAACTGAAGGTAAAACCTAAATGTTGCTGTGAATAAAAGCATCTTGCTTACAGATGACTCTGCAGTTGGCAACCTGACCTACCACTTGTGGCTTTATAGGTAACTACACAAGTAACCCAGGCATGATTTTAAATACGATGGGCTGTATAACTGACAAGTAGTATAGACGTAGATTTGTAAAAGGAAAACGTGAAACCAAGTGTTCTAATTTCCCTTGAAAATTCAGAAAACTTGTCTACTTGTCTTAAATAAGAATTGCCTGTATAATTATCATTTAAAATCCTTTAGCATAAACATACACGGATGGAATCATATGATGTACATGTGGGAAATGTCAGTAAGGGTTTTGTCTAACCATTTGGCTCTGTCTACCATACATAAATGCATATTTACATGCCTTCATATAAAAACAAACAAACATCAAGAAGGCTTGCAAATGGGTGTGCATTATGATTTTGGTAGTTTCATTTTGTTTCGTTCTCAGTATTTTTCCAGCCATCTACCCAGCTGGGATGGAGGAGTATCTTTAATTAATAAGCTAATTAAAGAGAATCAGATTCTTCCATTTTAGTATTGATTGTGGAAACATTTTTATTTTATTGGCAGAAAACTGATGCCCAGTCACTTGAGGTGGTTGCTGAGACGCATGTTACCAGAGCTGAGGATTAAATGCATACTGTTTGCCATTTGGGTCACAAGTCCTTACCAATGATTTTGTCCTTTAAAAGGGAGGCAGAGTAGCACAGTGTGTAAACAGTCAATTTGAGTAACTTGTTTTTTGTTTTTTGGTTTTTTTTTTTTTTTTTTTTTTTGCTTTTTTTTACTTTTTTTTAAAAATTAATTTATTTTTTTAATTAATTTATTCTTGTTACATCTCAATGTTTATCCCATCCCTTGTATCCTCCCATTCCTCCCCCCCCCCATTTTCCCATTATTCCCCTCCCCTATGACTGTTCCTGAGGGGGATTACGTCCCCCTATATATTCTCATAGGGTATCAAGTCTTTTCTTGGCTACCTGCTGTCCTTCCTCTGAGTGCCACCAGGTCTCCCCCTCCAGGGGACATGGTCAAATGTGAGGCACCATAGTATGTGAGAAAGTCATATCACACTCTCCACTCAACTGTGGAGAATATTCTGATCATTGGCTAGATCTGGGAAGGGGTTTAAAGTTTACCTCCTGTATTGTCCTTGGCTGGTGCCTTAATTTGAGCGGGACCCCTGGGCCCAAATCTGCCTATCATATTGTTCTACTTGTAGATTTCTAGGACCCTCTGTATCCTTTTATTTTGCTATTCTCCCATGCGTCTCTCATTTAGAGTCCCAATAGGATGCCTTCCCCTCTGTCCCAGTTTCCTGGTAAGTGAAGGCTTTCGTGGGACATGCCCCTTGGGCTAGTATGCAGATATAAGTGAGTATATACCATTTGATTCTTTCTGCTTCTGGGTTAACTCACTCATTATGATCATTTCTAGCTCAATCCATTTATCCACAAATTTCGGGAATTCCTTGTTTTTAATAGCTGAGTAGTATTCCACAGTGTATATGTACCACAGTTTCTTTATCCACTCTTCTACTGAGGGACACTTAGGCTGTTTCCATGTTCTGGCTATTATGAATAAGGCTGCTATGAACATGGTTGAGCAAAGTTTCTTGTACTTGTTTTTAGTCTTGGTATTCTCCCTGATAGCATGGACAAGTCTAAGAAAGTCATATAAAGTTTTGGATCTCTATGTCCTTTGTAGAGTAGAATGCCTACTGCAGCTACGAGCTGGAAGGCATAGAACACCCATGTGAGGGTTAATACCATGTGAGGGTCAATCTGATATGACCTAGAATGATCTAGGGGACAGCCTCTGGTTATACCTGCAAGGCCTCATGTAGATTAGATGAACTGAGATGGGACCAGTTAGTTGACCTGTGTGCATAAGCATTCCATGGACTTGGATCCTGGGCTAAATAAAAAGAAGGAATCACGAACACCTGTGGTTGGTGCTTCCTGACTGATGTTAAGTGGCTGCTTTTGACTCCTGCCTCCTTGACTTTCCTGCCCTGAAGAACTATACCCTCAGATTTTGAGCCAAAAGAAAGCCTTCCTTCATGAAGCTGCTTTTTGTTCAGTATTTTGTAACAATAATGAGACAAGCAAAGAATACAACCACCTTTAAAGGTATTTATTAACAAAAACAATGTCAGTATCTCAGAACTGCAAACTCTTCAGCCCTCTGTCCCAAGGGAGAGACGCCTACACCACCCCACAACAGATGAGGTGTAGGGCTACTTGCCCAAGTGCTGCAACCTGTGAGAGGTGGGTCCAGCTCTCCAGAGTGCCTCAGACAAGGAAGGGAAGGGCCAGCTCTGCAGAACCCACCCTCCACATCAATGTAGCTGCAGGCAGCAGCCCAGCCCAGGAATGTCTATGTGGTTTTTAGTGGTATGATGAGCTGTGGACATTGACACAGACTCCTGCTGCTACATGGCCATGGAACTGGATATGGCCTTCAGAGGCATCGTGAGCTGGGACTTCACAATGGCCTCAGGTGGTAGGGAAGGCCACTCATAATAGGCTATTTCTCTCCACCCTTGCGTCTCCACTTCCACCTCTCTTCATAATGCTCACATCTGCAGGGTCTCCATGACACAGGGCAACAATAGAATATCCCAGAGGAGTCCTGGTGAGGACCCAGTATTGATAGATAGAGCAGCAGAAGCCAGAGGCCTCAAATCAGACCAACGACTCATTGCAATGAACATTTGCAAGTAAAGATGTGTGGACAAAGGGGTATATGGTGTGACACATTGTGACACACTACAGCTTCCACGATAAGATTTTTTTAAGCTTTGTTTTACCTATTTTTGTTTTTTACTTTCTTTTGGTGGGAGGTTGCAAGGACAGAAAGCAGACACAAAGGAATGAGATGAGTGGGACTCGGGGCCAGGGTGTGAAACTTACAAAGAATTAATAACCGGTTAAAAAAAGAGATATTAGAAGTATAATAGACCAAAATTATCAATGGCTTTATTTAATTTTGCCAACTGATCTTTATTTTTTGCATTGTCATTCGTTCCCTGAACAAATACAGAGGATTGAGGGTGGTTGATCCAGTGAAAAGCATAACAGGCTAAATTTTACAGGTAGCTTCATATATTCATCAAGTAAAATGAGTTCTAAGCCCACCATGGAACCTAGCAGGATGATACCAGGTAGAAATAATTCTTTCTAAGAGAATTTTCCCTCTACTTAGGTAATGGCTTCCCAGAAATGGGGCTTTACCCGCTGGAAAATGAACTTGCATATAATCTGGTCACACATTTTAAACGCCCCATTTAATTAAAGGGTAAAGCAAATAATTTTTCTAAACCAAATTTTATTTTGTGTAAACACTACTAAAAGAAGACTGATGCATAAGAAAAAAGGAGTTTTATCTAAGGGTCTTGATTTGTGACCTTAGAATTTTTAAAAAATATATTTTATTAATTTATTCATATTACATCTCAATTGTTATCCCATCCCTTGTATCCTCCCATTCCTCCCTCCCTCCCATTTCCCCTTACTCCCCTCCCCTATGACTGTGACTGAGGGGGACCTCCTCCCCCTGTATATGCTCATAGGGTATCAAGTCTCTTCCTGGTAACCTGCCATCCTTCCTCTGAGTGCCACCAGGCCTTCCCATCCAGGGGATGTGGTCAAATATGGGGCACCAGAGTTCATGTGAAAGTCAGTCCCCACTCTGACTTAGAATTTTTAATAACCCTTTACTTTATCTAAGTTAATTTTAACTACATCATCTTTCTCTAAGTCTTAACTCTCAGAATCACTTTTAAACAATATTCTTTAATTTTTTGAAAATTTTAACAATGTTCTTTAAGCTGAATTTGTTCTCAATTACCTTTCCACTTCGGAACAATATTTTCTTATCACATGAAGTTGTTCTTTTTTTCCTCCCTCTCATCCTAAAGCATTTATCCTTTCTTTAACCTCATCACCAAAAATAAACTTCATGTCTGTTAGACTGGGGCTGATCAAGAAGACATGAAAATCAAAGGGAGACCTCAACAGAAGCATACTGTCCTGTAAGGGACCAGAGAACGGCAGCATCCTCTGGAGGAGGGGAGACTGCGCTGATGCTTGGGGTGGCATGGGTGGGTTTGTCATAGGGCAGGAAGGGGAGCTTGTGGCATGGATGATACCATTTGTACATCTGTTTTGTTTTTGTTTTTGTTTTTTTCCCCCGAGACAGGGTTTCTCTGTGTAGCCTTGGCTGTCCTGGACTCACTTTGTAGACCAGGCTGGCCTCAAACTCACAGTGATCCGCCTGCCTCTGCTTCCTGAGTGCTGGGATTAAAGGTGTGCGCCACCACCGCCCGGCTCCATTTGTACATCTGTTACCTAGCAATCTTAAAGTTGTCAGTATCAGCGAGGGAGATTGGTCCTCTAACAAGAATACAGAGGAGCAGGAGCTCCCCGCTCTTCCCAACTGCTACAGATGCTTGTAGTGTGTCTACATTTCCTGCTGGGAGTTTTTCAGCCCACTTGAGCCTTTTCGGTAATTAACTTTTCAATGTTTATATCCCTTTCACAGTTTTTCCTTACTTGATGATTCCTTTCTGTGTTACCAATATCATTTCTACAAAAGCATTTATTTCTTACTATGACAATTATATTTGAAATGAAAACCCAGGAATCTATATCTAGAACACATAAAAAATATGTATATGTATGTGTGTGTATATATTCAGTTTGGACATATTAGCTAAAAATTTTCATACTAATTTTCCACTTATTTTTAACAAGTTCTTCATACATAGATGTGGCTTCTGGGGTTCTTTATAGTGTGTATTACACACACACACACACACACATATAGTCATTAATACAGAGAAAATACATTACTAGTGCCAAGTTTTCTTAAGAAATTAAATACAACTGTCTTTTAAAGATTTGAGTAATTATAATAGGCACTTTTAACCTTTCTTGTTGAAAGTCACAGGGAGAGATAAATAACATTTCCAGTCATTAGGACAGAAAGCCAAGAAGATGATTTCCCTACACAGCAATAAGTATCTACTAAGGGAAAAAAAGCACATCACAGGAGTAAGCATCCCTCGAAACACAGCCCATCTCCTCAATCAGCAGGCACACTGGTGGTCATCATATAGAACACAAAATAAGATGAGAATCAGGGAGTTAAATGGGGCCTAGCATAGGAATCTGTACTTCTTTTATCTTTCTATTTATCTTTTCTTTTCCTCTCCGTTGTTTTGTTTTGTTTTCCCTTTTCAGGCATTATTGCTTAAGCTCATCACGAATTATTAATGGCAAAGCTTTGGCCTAAAGTGCTCTTGAGGCCAGCACCTCCACCAGTAGAGATGTCTCTTCTTCTGCTGGCTCTTGAATCCAAAGATGCTGCCTTACACTACTTGAGTCTTTCCGTAACCAGCTTAGAGTCTATATTTAATATATATGTTTTTCTCTCTTCAGCACCAAACACTATTTGGATCTCTGGCCAGAAAGCAGAAGCTAAGCAATTCAGATAGCATGATGCCCAGCTTTGGGTGGACCTCAGCAGGAAGGGGCAGACACACAGCCTGCACCACCACACTCAGCACCCCCCAAGAATTCCTCTAATCAATGACAGGCCTTGGATCACCCCAAAATGAAACTTGGCTTTAATGCCAAAATGAATCTGCTGGTTTGAAGCAGAGCTAGAGATTTCATTACAGATATTTTAATATACACTCAAGCACAGGATGTAGGCAGCAGGGGCATTCACAAGACAGGCATACACGTCTGAAAGCATGTGGGAGCTGCTCAGGAGAGCCACCTCTGGCAACAGAGATGCTTAATACAGTTTGAGATTACTTTCCTCTCCAGAGTTCATCCTAACACAGGTCATAACGATGTGTTCCTTTGACATAGAACTCATTGAGTAATGAGATAAAAATGCAAAGTCAGAGGACAGGTGAGAGGCAGGGAAGATGGAAGGAACTAGGTTGCTCAGAATTTATCTTCAGTTTGGACATATTAGCTAAAAATTTTCATACTAATTTTCCACTTATTTTTAACAGTTTCTTCTTACATAGATGTGGCTTCTGGGGTTCTTTATAGTTTCATCATTTTAGATGCTTTTATCAGTTAAGGCAGGCTGTTCACTTGTGATAAAAAAAAAAAATCCTAATGCCTAAGACTTCTAGTTAACTATGCAAAATAAGCCAACTGAGAGCTATTAAGTGGAGTGAACTGTAAAGCCGGGTGGTTTTTAGTTAGCTTTTTTCTTCATCCCTAAAATTTGCAACTTGTATTACCACACATAGCAAAGATAAAGCAACTTTCAGTGTTGAATAGCTGTTCTCCAAACATTTTCTCCTTCCGCGGACTACACATTGGAGCAGTGTCTAGAGAAAAATGATGGGAGGCTGGAAACTATTATACAATGCTCAGAAACCTAATGCTTTCAGAGGTCAGGGAGCAAGTAAAGTAGGAAACCAGAATGCTCTCCGAGCAAGCAAACGAAACACGGACAGCAGAAATACAGTGCTTTGAAAGCCTGAAGGGCTGCAGTACCTGGAAGGGTTGGAATGGTGCAGGTCCAGAAACTAATCATCTTGTCTTCTGCTAGTTCTAGCCCTACAACAGCATTCCTTGCTTACCTCTGGTAGGAATTAACATCTTGTGACTGGTAGATAAAAGCCTTTTAGAATCTATAAAGACGGGAGACCATTAGCTTCTAAGAAGGTCCTTAGCATCTTGGGCGGTGACTGTTTCTCTGGTACACTCGCTCATGGGTTTACAAACTTCCCTTGATTTATGACTTTCTTTGTTCTGTAAAACTATAAAATCATCATTAAACTGCTTCCATGTTGAATCACTGAGTTGGGGTGACTTAACTCTGGGCTCCCAGGCCGTGGTCACTCAAAATGGCCCAGAATAAATTATCTTTTATTTCCTTTAAGATGAGAGCTATGGCTTTGTGTCAACAGAAGCAAACAAATGAAAAGGTATCCCAATAGATAGGACCCTAAATAAGCAGGGCAAATCACCTACCACAAGGGAGTTCTGAGCCTCAGACAACATTAGCATCCCCCTGAGGAGGCAGGGCTGGACAGCTGGACACAAGGATCCACCCCATCCTGGTTCTGGAATCCCATGAAGGTAATTCCTCCATCCAAATGAGGACTGTTCTGGGGCCTCATGCTGGGTACTGTAGCAGTTAATGAAAAACAATGGCAAAACTCAGCCATCACCTCTAAATAAATCAGAGACGGTTCATTCTGGAGCCGATTGTGAGTAACCTTAGCTTAGAACGCAGACTCAGTTTACCCCCAAATTCTCTATCCCAGTGTGGTGATTGCATTATGGGGTTTTCACGGTAACAGAATAAAGTCATGAATCAACACAATTCTCAAATATATTGGTAGGTATACT
Organism: Acomys russatus; assembly: GCF_903995435.1. Taxonomy (NCBI): domain Eukaryota; kingdom Metazoa; phylum Chordata; class Mammalia; order Rodentia; family Muridae; genus Acomys; species Acomys russatus. The sequence goes on from NC_067153.1 coordinate 52,605,292, forward strand.
GTTCAAGCAAAGCAGGGTGTCCTGGTTAGTTTGGTTGTTAGTTTGTTGTTTAACTTGATTCACTTGAGAAGAAGGAACTTCAACTGGAGAAATTACCATCATCAGATTGGTCCATGGGTATGTCTGTGGGGTGCGGCTTCTTGACTGATGATTACTGAGGGAGGCCCATCTCTGTGTGGGTGGTGTCATCGATGGGCAGATGGGTTGGGGCTCTATAAGAAAGGCAGCTGGTGCTAGGCAGTTGTGGTGCAGACCTTTCATTACAGCACTTGGGAAGGGGTGGGGGGGGGGAGGTGGCAGAGGCAGGCAGATCCAAGAGTTCGAAGCCAGCCCTATTTATAGAGGGAGTTCCAAAAACAAAGAAATTCTGTCTTGAAAAACCACTCCCACCCTAAAAGAAAGCAAAGGCAGCAGCTGACCATAAGCCTGGAAACAAGCAGTAAGCATCATTCCTTCATGGTCTCTGCTTCAGTTCCTGCCTTGCCTTCTTTCGATGGTGGACTCTAATCTGAAAGACACAAAGAACCCTTTCTTCCTTACGTTGTCTCAGATTATGGTTATCCCAGCAATAGAGAGGCCAATGCATATGGCTACCATTGCTCCAGGCCTCAGGAGCTAACTGATGACTTTCCTAATTGCTGGTGGGAGCTAGAGGTACCACGATATTCCACAAAGACTCACCTGATGGTCACAGAGGCATTGGGTCATACATGGAAGTGAATAATAAATAGACACTTGAACGGGGCCGAGAGATCCCCAAGTAGCTCTGGACCTGCAACATTCTCATTGTGCATAATCACTGATTAATAGAATATTCAACAGAAGCCACAGTTTCTTTTCAGGCCTTTTGGTGCACAATCCTGCACTGATCACTCACAGTCAACATTTGTGTGTATGCATAAATACAGCTTCAAGTCTCTTTTATCAGGGTTTGAGTAAACACTAAAGTAATATATTTTAATATTTATTATATATAAGATATATTATTACACAATAATATAATATATTATAATATGATATACATGATATTTATGTATAAAGCATACACACACACACACACACACACACACACACACACACCACAACTAGTCTGTGAGCTCCATTGCCATCTTTGTGGCAATAATGTATAAACTAGCAATTCCTCTGAGGCAGGGGGCACTGCCAGCCAGGGACCAGAACTAGAAACCTGATCCCTTAGTATAAGCTCATAGTTTAGCCAAGGAAAGTTCTTTTGGTTTGTTTAGAGATCAAGTCTGTGTAAACCCCTTAGGGCATGAACTAACAGCCCCCTCTCTCACACCTTTCTAACTGTTCAACTGGCAGTTCTAGCCCTTACCTGTCACAATGACCATCTCCAGTCTCTCAGTGGGACCCTTTCCAGATTTATGCTAATTTTAGGTGAAAAGGCTGAATTAAAAAACTACCAGTCCCTAAGCTTCCCTCAGTCTTAGGACTTGAAATTCCACCATCCTCACTCTAGAAATCTCTGCCCGAGAGAGCCCTGCCCCCTTAAAAAAAAATCCTATATAAAGGCTGTGTTTGTTTGCACAGTTCTCACTTGGGAGTGGAGACAGCCACTCCTAGTTGTCCCTTCTCTTCTGGATTTGTCCCTCCAATAAATTTTTTTTTTTTTTTTAAAGAGATTTACTGCTTGGTGTGAAGCCAAGAAGCTCAAAAGAGAAGTGAAAAAGGAGCAGCTCTCAGGCTTCTAAGATCCTCAGATCATCAGGGGTTGGGGTAACCCTCTACTGGGAGCTGCAATGTCTCTGCTGAGGAGGCCTCCTCTCAGAGCTGTGTGGTTCTTGGGCTGTCTCGGGATACTCTTCCCTTGGGGTACTGCCCCACCTCAGAGCTGAGATACCTTCCCAGGCCTCAGAGTTGTTGGTTTCCTGGACACCTTTCCACCCAAGCAGGAAGACCAACAATAATGGCCACGCTATATATTAAATTTGCAGAACTTATTTATTGGTGTACTTTTCAAATCTATTTTTATTTTGGTTTCTTATATCTCTTTCTCCCTTTTCCACCCCAATCCCTTCCAACACCCCAATACCAAGTAGGAGAGAAAGAAGGTTAGTGGGGAGAAGCATAGTTTTCTTTAGCTACTTCCTGCTGTTTAGGGTCGTTGGGTTCCTTGGGGCAAGTCCAATCCTCTTTTCAAGATGTCTCCAACTTCTCACCAAACTACGTCAACAGCAACCAGGAGCAGCAGTGGGGAAAGCTCCGTTTGCCTCCTTCTTTTTAGAGGGGGGCGGGGCGGGGCCCAGCCTCTGTCTGGGTTTGACATTTATTTTCACTGGCAAAGACCACGCCCCCTCATGAGGTAGTTCCCAGCTGACAAAGATCACGCGCCCTCTCAGGAGGCAGTTATCAGCTGTGGACAAACCGGAGCAGGCTCCCATATCATACACCTAGGATTAAAACAAAAACATATTTACATATCGTAAACCAAAACTTCCACAGCACTCATCTGCTTGATATTTGAAAGCTTTTATCCTTACTGAAATTGTTGCCATTTTCCTCTTTCCCTGTCACCCAGAATTCCCTCTGTGCTGAACTGAACATTTTAAGTTGCACATTTAAAAAGGAGCAGGCAGTATCTGTCTGTCTGTATCTAAATTACTTCTCTAGTGTAATGCCCCAAGGTCGGTCATATAACCATCGATATCACCCTTGGCTTTTCCGTGTACAATGTACTTCTTACTCTGGCACTCAGCTACATTTAGCTATCACCACTGTGTCTGGGCAATCTGATCAGAATCTATCCTAATACGGAGGCAACATGATCCCAAACAATAGCAAAACAAAGCCATCTATTCTCTCACAGTCAGGCTCTAATTGTTCAGTTCTGACCCAAGTGACTTACCATGCCTCATAAAACTACTTTCGGCTGACTCCCTTTGGTCTGCTGCCTCATCCCAAATGGCCAGTATGGGAGACAAATTATGTTATAAAATTGACTGCATCAGGACAGTGAGCTGCCTGCAGAAACTCTATGACCCCACACACATGGTCCAGGAAGCAAGGCCAGCTGACTTCCCTTAACAACCCCGTTCGCCCCCCCCCCCCCCCGCAGGCTGGCAGTTCATGCGCTAAGACCTTCCCTGCTGCTTCTGTCCGCAGTATCTATTCTTTATTAAGACATTTATAGTTAATTCAACCCTGGCAAATACTTTTTACACCCCCTCCCTGACACACATCCTGTGGGCACGACATTTGCTGCTCCGGCTGGGGAACTTTCTCTTCACCTCCCTTTGGCCCATCTTTACTTTATTGCATGTGGTACTCAGCCAAGTGGAGGGTAGGCAACTGAAGATCTGTGGCTGGGGCAGCTCTCTGGTGAGGCCTCTTGGCTGTGGTGTATCACCGTTTCCTGTCAGGGTACAAGCTAATAAGTTCCTGTCATCCCCTCCAACAAATTAAAATAGGGCATTTGTTCTTTCAGGGGGTCTTACTCCCTGTCAGTCGTTAGTACATAGATAAGTAACGGCTCATACTGTGACCATGCACTCACCTCCCTCTCCTTTACTCATCCCCGAATGGCACTTGACACTATTCCTCAGAGTTTTCATTCCCGACCATGTTACGATAAATTATATCGGGTTGACCTAAGCTGGCTTAATAAGTGACACAGAGTCTGAAACCTACTTTAAAGCTGCCAGCACTATGCTGGGCAGAATCTAAACGGATACAAATCTACTAGTAAACTAAACCTCATAACATACATATATCCCAAGCATTTGCCAATCTGGTGATCCTCGCCCCCCCCCCCCCCTTTGCTCTACTGTCAATCTTGGCTCCGCCCCCTTTCCAAGAAGTCCCGCCTTCCACTTCCCGTCCTTCTGCCCACCTTATTGGCTAAACAGCGCTTTATTGACAGTTGTTACATCCATTCAAGACATTCAAGCAGGTTTTCATGTTCTTTAGAGTAGAGATCTCTCCTTTCCCTCACAGCTGATCTGTATCCAATTTCAATTTGTAAGTATCACCTTCCAGGTCAGACTGGTTCAACTAATGGTATGGTTGCCATCCATCTCAAACTTCTTGCTTTAGTTATTTTTTCTAGTGTTATGATAAAATACTGACAACAACCAACTTAGGGAAGGTTTATTTTGTTCCACAGTTCAAGGGTTCAGGGCATCATATTAGTCAAGTCACTGTGTCACAGGCTTAGGGTAGACAGACATGTTACATTCATTGTCAAATCGCACAGAACAATGGATGCATGCTTAGCTCAGTGTTCCTTTTCATGCAGTCTGGAATTCCAGTGAATGTTGGCGCGCACAGTTGGTCAGTCCTCCCATTTCAAATAATGCAATCAAGATAATCTCCTCAGGTTTGCCTAGAGATCTATCTCCAAGCTCACTACAGATCTCATAGAGTCGCCAATTTAGATTAACCATCACAACTCCACACCTTCCAGCTTTTGACAACTAGAGTCATTCCAGAAGAGGGAACCTCAGTTGAGGAAATGCCCTCACCAAACTGGCTTGTGGTGCACTTTCTTAATTGGTTATTAATGTGGAAGGATGCAGCCCATTGTGGGTGGTACCACTGCTGGAATGGCTGCCCTGGGTGCTAGAAGAAAGCAGGATGAGCAGGCTGTGAAGGAGCAAGCCAGCAGGCAGCATTCCACAGCACGGCATCAGCTCCTTCCTCCAGGTTCCTGGCCTCTTTGAGTTCCTGTTCTGACTTCCCTCAGTGATGGATCATGCTGTGTAAGGACTTCGAAAATCCCAACTAAGAGAGCAGCTGTTCATCACTATATCTGCTATTCTCAGTGCTGACCTGCGAGCCTTGTGCCTCCTGCATAAGCACTCTACCAACTGAGGCCACACCCCTTGACTCTGGGAAATTTTGGCATAGTTATATTTGTGTGGGAGGGGTTTTGTGTGGATCTTCCTCAGACCTCATAATTTCCTAAAATGGATGCCAGGGGAGACCTTATGTACCCCTAAAGTTCTCTTAAATATGCATCTATCCACACTGTTTCTCCAGTTTCCTAACTTTAGCTGCCTTCATTTTCCACAGTTCATGGAATTAACCTGGCTCAAGTGGTTTTTTATCATCTTGCAACCTATCAGGAAATGCTTTCTCAAACCTGACTCTTGGCTAAATTTGCCCTTGAAACTTTTAGCTAAATGAATTCTTCAGAACCCTCTGTAAGGGGGCTGAGCCAGGCTTTATAATTTTAATTAACAAAATTATATATGTATATATTCATGGAGTAAAATATAATTTTAATACACATGACATATGTAGATTATTGGATAAAAGCAATTACATTATTTTGTGTGGGTGTGGTGACACATTTAAATTTTACTTTCTGCAGTTTTCAAGTATACAATATTTTGTTATTAGCTATGGTAGCCATAGCATAAGTAGTTTAATTGAACTTATTCCTGTTAACCAACATTTTATATCTTTTACCCAAGAAATCAATTTTAAATGCATACAAGACAATGTGTGATAATTTATAGAAACTACTATTTTTCTAGAGGTGATTTGTAAAACAGATAAATTTTGGGTAGGAGGTAGTGTGAAAAGTGAGGTAAAAATAAACAAACAAACAAACAAAAATAACAAAAAACCTCAGAGTTCAGAGAGACTCCACACTAAGGATGACAAAAAATAAAGCATGTGCAGGAAACTCTCTCTCTCTCTCTCTCTCTCTCTCTCCCCCCCCCCCCCAATAATGTGTCATATGCATAAGACTCCTGTGACTGACACTGGGATTTAAATCCCCACTCCTTTGTAAGGATTGCCTTTGACTCTTAGTGCCTGGTCCTCAGGGTTCTCAGAAGTGCTTTTCTTTTTTGGTAAACTCTCTTTAAAAACAAAAACAAAAACAAGATCCTGAAAAGTCCAGCAGGTGCCTTCCACACTCAGATCCCCTGTTTACCCAAATCAATTTTCTTGACTCCTTGACCTCTGTTGAGTTGTTCATAGGCTTTAAAACATTTTTGGTTTTGTTCATTTTGTTCCTATTTCCATTTTCCCTCATTTTCATTTGGTGTGGAATGGCCTCCAGTTACAATAGTCCTGAATTTGAATAATCTTTTGTGATCTTAGTTGCTGCCTGTGTAAAGAGGTGGAAATAGGTTCTATTGTGAGGGTTTTTGTTTTGTTTGCTTTTAAGTTTATTTTGATTTTTATTTTGGAAAGAGAGAGAGAATGTGAAGTTGGGTGGAGAGGGAAGTAGGGAGGGTCTAGGAGGAGTTGGGGGAAGGGAAATAATTTGATCAAAATATATTGTAAATATATATAATATATATTTAGTAAATAAAATGAAGAAAATAACATTCAAAATCACACATGTGATAATCCTCGTCTTGGTAGGAAAAGTCGATTTATACTAGTGCTTTTAAGAACTCAATTAGTGGCTTTTCTTCACTGCCTGAAGGTTGAGTTTCATCTTGACTAAATTTCTTATTCTTTAGCAGCTTTTCATCTTTAGAATTCCTTACCCGTTTTGATACGAAAATTGACATGACATCAATACTTCTGCTTGTAGGGATGATCCCATTTCATATCCCCGGCTGCTTTTGCTTTACAGGTGGTGGGTGGGGAAACGTGCCAATCTCTACAAAGAAGACTGACAGCCTCTGATAGAAAATTAAGGACCTTTCCTTTGGGTATTTTGGGGAGAATTAAGAATCTAGCTGGGAACTTCTTTCTCCAAGACAGCTTTAGAATATAAATGACTGCTAGTTCAATTACATTTCTCTTTGAGGTGAGCTGATAGTTTACCTACCCTCCATAAGAAAAGGGTTCCATGCATTTCATTCTTCAAGTCAAAGGATGCTAGAGACGCCTCAGGATTCTGGTGTCCAGCACTGATTTTTTTTTTTTCCCCTCATTGTTCCATGGGCTCTTCATGGGACATAAGAGAGCCTGGGCCTGCTACCCACATTCCTCTACCCACTTTTGACTAATATGTCAGCTTATGATGTGTGCCTGTTATTTGAATGAAGATTCAAAACTAAAGCTAAGACTGTTTTAAAGGCATCACGCCATACTAGTACAGGAAGTAGGGAAGGTCATGATGGGTCGTGATAGGTCATCCACGCAGTGCACAGCTGAGCTCACAACCTACTCGGCACATCTATCTCAGCACCGCGGATTTAGTTCATCTACAAAGGTCATGCTTAAGAACTAGGTTTACTGTTACAAAAAACAATGCAGAGAGAGAGAAAAAGAAAGAACGAATGATGTTGTAGGCAATTTTATGATGTTGAGTTGGGTGGCATTCATGGTTATATAGTGGTGCTGGTGGATCACAGACTGCAAACTCGACAGGCCTAAAATTTCTTGCTTCTTGTCACAGAATTCCCCGCTGTCACTCATTGAGTAAATGTCATGTATTGGGTCACTTTTGTTTTTTACACAATTTATCTCAGAGTAATAATTAAAAAAAAAAAAAAAGGTCACGAAACTTGTAATTCTATACGTATTGAATTAAATTAATAAGTGATTATATATTGCTGCTTAACTAATTTTATATTGTTTGACTTTTGTTATTGTCTGCCAAAGTAAGAACTTGAATCTTCTGAAAGGTGTGCGCGTAGCCATGGGAGCAACATATTCATTCAAATTTAAGGTTTGAAGTTGAGCAGTTGAGCATATAGAACTACACCAATGCAAACATGGTCAGATCAGAACAGATTGCTGTCTTTCAAATTAAATAACTATTTTCTTCATTGTAATTAACAAAATAACATGCTTCCTTGTGACATTCTTTACATACCTGGTTCTGTTTTATTGTACCCATGGCTACCAATCCTCTTTCGCATCTCCTTGCCTCCTGCCTGCATTTGTACAATTTGACCCACCGATATTTTTTCTTTACGTTCAGCATTTAAATCACCTATGTTACAGTGCCTTTCTGCATTTCTCTTGTAAGGCCTCTTTTTCTTCTTTCGTGATCAAGTGTGTAGTATCGTAGCCTATTTCTATTTCGGTCCTACAAAAATATACGTTTATACAAACTGGAAACAATGATCTAACCTGCCTTTAGAGATGCCTCTTAGTGCAGCAAGCGGAAGTGAATGCTGAAATTCATAACTGATCAAACTGGTAAGTAGGATGAGGTGTTATCTATATCACCGCTCCCAAGACTCAGAAAACGTCGTGGAAGGGGGAGCAGAAAGAACAGAAGAGCCTATAGAGGGAAGTGTGTTACCCAAGGCACCTTGCAGGTATGACATAGACATCTGCACTCCTGAGTTCACAGCATCGCGGTCCCCTAGGCGTGACCGGCACAACACTGTCTAACCACATTCATCATGGAAGGCAGAAGTACCCATGGGAAGGCAGAAGGGCTTATGGGAAGGCAGAAGGGCTTATGGGGTTCCTACTCTTTGCTCGCTTGCTGTGGCATTTGGATTTGGTTCCTTGAGGTGTATCAGATTGTTTGTCTGGGTTCCCCATTTTTTTTTCCTGTTGTTACCACTCTAACTTTTCAGTGTGCCCTAGCTAGCTTCTATTGCTGTGATAATGACTATGACCAAAGGCGTTTCAGGGAAGAAACAATTCATTCGGCTTATAGTTTACCATCCCTTGTGTGTATGATAATTAAAAAAAAAAAGTGATATGGATGTGAGCCCCTCTGCATTGGCGATCCCATCTGGATGTGCCAACATATTCATATATAGCTCATGCTGCTCACAGACTAGGTCCCTACTCAGTGGGAGGAGGAGTTCTACTGTTAGCAGAGCTTTCTCAAAAACACTCCCTATTTTTTTAGAGCTCTTCAGCAGTGAGGTACACTTTCTTCCTTTCCCTCCCCTTTTCACCCATCACATTTGCCTTTCAATGTGAAGCCTCTCCCTGCTTCTGCCCCCTTTACTTTTAATAAATGTTCTCCCCAGTGCATTTGCAAGCTGATGTCTCTTGTCACCTGCTTTTTCATAGAACTTGGCTTACACAGACTGTTCTAGGAGTGGTCCAGGAAACTAACGTCAGATGGTACTTGGTGGTCAGAGGAAGCCCTCTTTGCAAGTTGAATGTGGCTAATTCTGGGCTCAAGGCTGCAGTCTTATTACCCCATGGATAATGATGTAAAAATAATAATACAGAGGAGGGGAAAGAAAACATAGCTGGGAATCTCGGTAGGGGCTTTATACCAGTACAGATAACTAGACTTTTCAGTGAAGATAGAGATAAGGCTGGCAGCAGGGTATTGATGCATTTATGCATTCAAGCATTCCAAGCTGCTCATTATGACTTGATTTCTGCTGGATTCACTGAACCCGAAGTTCAGGTCATTCTTGTAGCAGTCTGGTATATTAAAACCATATTTTTTAGGATTTAACCCAAACTAGACTAGAAGGGACAAATAAAAATGCCTTAGCAGCTGTTTGAGAGCCCTCTGCTTTAATCAACATGTTTTCATCAGCCCTTGCCCTTTTGTTGCCACCCACAGCCTTGTGTTGTGTCAAGTATGCCCAAATGAACTAAAAGCAGGTAGGCCTCTGTATATGTTTACAAATGAAAACTTAATTGCGGTGTATTTTTAGTCATGTTTAGAAGAGCCATTAAAAACAGTGGAGAGAGAATCTACTCAAGTAGTTGGGTCCTGAGCTATGTCTTGGGACATCTCATACAAACAGCTACGGCAATCATTATCTCTAGGGGGAGCAGACAAGCAGCCAGTGGTATAACTCAATGAGTGATCCCCCCCCCCACACACACACACATGCCACTTGTGTACATGTGGCAAACACTGAATGGACTCAGAACTTAAGCTTTTTCTCAGAAAATTTACACACCTATGAACACTTTATTTTAGACAAAGAAGCCAAATCCATACAATAGAAAAAATATAGCATCTTCAACAAATGGTGTTGGTCTGACTGGATGGCTATGCATAGAAAAATGCAAATAGAACCATATTTATTGCCCTGCACAAAATGAAAGTCCAAGTGGATTAAAGACCTCAGCATAAAACCAGACACATTAAATCTGTTAGAATAAAAAGTGTGGAAGAGACTTGAACTCATTGGCACAGGAGACAACTTCCTTAACAGAACACCAACAGCTCAGGCTCTGAGGTCAACAATTAATAAATAAGGCCTCGTGAAACTGAAAAGCTTCTGTAAGGCAAGGGGCACTGTCAATAAGACAAAATGACAGCCCACAGATTGGGAGAATGTCTCCACCAGCCCTACATCTGACAAAGGACTAATATCCAAAATATACAGAGAACTCAAGAAATTAAACATCACCAAACCAAATAACCCAATTAAGAAACAGGATTCAGAGCTAAACAGAGAATTCTCAACAGAGGAATATTGAATGGCTGAGAAAAACCTAAATAAATTATCATCATCCCTAGTCATCAGGGAAATGCAAATCAAAATGACTCTGATATTCCATCTGACGCCCGTCTGAACGGCTAAGATTAAAAAGTCAAGTGACAGCACATGCTGGCGAGGATGTGGAGAAAAGAGAACACTCATCCGTTTTTGGTGGGAGTGCAAACTTGTACAACCACTTTGAAAATCAATCTGGTGCTTTCTCAGAAAATTGAGAATAATGCTACCTCAAGACCCAGCTATACTACTCTGGGCATATTCCTGAAAGATGCTCCACCACACAACAAGAACATTTGCTCAGCTATGTTTATAGCAGCCTTATTCAGAATAGCCAGAACCTGAAAACAACCTAGATATCCCCCAGTTGAAGAATGGATAAAGAAATTGTGGTACATTTACACAATGGGATATTACTCAGCTATTAAAAGCAAGGATATCTTGAAATTTGCAGGCAAATGGAACTAGAAATGACCGTCCTGAGTGAGGTAACCAACCCTGACCCAGAAAGACATGCATGGTATATACTCACTTATAAGTGGATATTAGCCCAACATAGATTTCCTCTGAGAGACTCCACCCAGTGGGGGATCGGGACAGATGCTGGGACTTGCTGCTGGACTCTGGGTGTTGTGATGAGAATAGTATAGAAGAATGGGGCGACAGAAAGGCCCAGAGGGTTCAGAAGGCCCACAGAAGACCATCAAGCTGGAAACTCTGGACCCAGGGGGGCCTGCACAAACTCTTGTACCAACCAAGGACAATACATGCAATGAACCTAGACCCCCCCACCCCCGTTCAGATCTAGCCAATGGACAGCTCATTCTCCATGGTTGTGGAGCGAGCGGGGACTGCCTCTGATATGAACTCTAGTGCCCCCCCCATTTGATCACTTCTCCTTGGTGGGGAGGCCCTGTGGCACACAGAAGAAGGGGAAGCAGGCTATCTGGATAAGACCTGATAGGCCTTATATATATATATCTTTTCCATGGCCACAAGGATTTCCAACTGCTCTCCTCCTAACAGTGGGACTCCACAGTGCCGCCTTGTTCAAAGTGTCAGCACTTTGGTGTTTGTTTGCTTTTCGCTTTTACTTTTTTTTTTTTTAGGTTACATAGCTGAGGCTTCCCTCCCAACTGAATCATCTCTTTTCACAGTCAAAGGGGAATAAGGAGTGATCACTATCTCAACAAGGATAGCAGTCTCCCAGGAGTTGCTCAGCCATGTGTGATGAGAGTACAGAGAGACAGAGAGATCCAAGAGGGAAGACCTAGTGCCATTGCCCTTACAGGCTTCATCTTGGAGAGGCAGACACAAAACCTTTGGGCATGTACTCAGGCCAAGTGCTTTCCCCCAGATTCAGGCACTGTGTTCTCTAAGAAAACCTCTGTACCAGGAGGATCTCAGTCCATGTGAGGCAGCTTCTGTGTGGTTCCAGCCTGTTGTATACCTTTCTCACCACCCAGCAAGTCTTGCCACAAAATAGTGAAGCATTGTCAGGCCAGAAAGGATTTGTGGCAGTAGAAGGCACTACACTGCAGAAGATGACACTAAGTTGACCTCCCGTCACAGATTAGATGAAGTAGAGAGCTGATAGCTGGCGGTACCAAGTCAGGGGACAGACTCAGCGGGCGCAGTCAGCTGCCCAGGACACAGGAGTCCCAGCTGAAGTCAACGGTGGCCAGTTTCTTCAACGTCATTCTCTGTTAGTTACAGAAACATAATAGCCATTGCAGCTCATAAGATGCCATGATGGCCTTATTAGGTGGCAACCCAAATAAAGCATGGTCTGCATCCATGAGTTTGTATTCCCCTCTCTCACATCCCAGGGTGAGAGAAGGAGAAAAGGGGGGACACGGAGCTCTTTATAAGGCTGAATAGATGTTCCACAGCAACTATGTTAAGGCGCATAATCTTACATACTAAATTACTGTGTCAGCCATGGTTTGTCTGTGTGTGTCTTATCCAATAAGTAGGAGTGTTCATTGGACAGGTCAGAGAAATTTAGAGAAGCAAGATACTATATTAAAAGACAGGAAATGGTACTTTAAATGACAATAATACTTTTACTCAGATGATATAAAATCAAATCCCTTATTATGAGTACATACTAATTGTAATTTTTTAATTTTTAAATTTTTTTTGAAGGATTTTTTTATACTATATTAAAAAACCACAAAATAAAAAAGGGATCCATCAACATATATCTTAGAAGCCCATCCAAGAGTCTGTGTCCAACAACCGTGGAGGCTGATGCCTGTTTCATTGCTCAGTCTGCAGCTCACGTAAGTATCAAGGAGGCGACTTTAGGTTACAGTCAAACTTGTTCTGCCAGATCCAAGACCCTGAATTTATCCAAATTGTAGAAACATGCTTTAACTACCCATCCACCAAAATACCTCCCATTCAGATCAACAACAGCTTTAATTGCTGATTCAACTCTCTCAAATTCTAAAACTATTTGTACTGCTTCATCATCAGGGGCACCAGGAATCTCAAATAGCACACATTTTCCAACTTTGCCATATTTTTCACATTCTTCCTTGGTTTCAACTTCCAAGTCTTCATCAACCTCTCCTGCACCAACCATGTTCCTCAGCAGGACCACTTTCGTAGGGCACTTAAGTACTTCAGTTAATAGATTTGAATCTGACTTCTTGGATGCATCCTGAGCCTCGCCCTTCTCCGTCGCCTCACCCACAATGATCTTGCCGCCCCGCTTGCTGGTCTTCTCCACTGACAATGCAGTACTCAGCCCTTGCTCGTGCTTCCCCAGTCCCTGGCCTTCCCGGAAGCCATACTTCTGCATGATCTTATGAGCCACTGTGCCACCCATGTTAGCAAGGAAGGAGTTGCTGGGGCCGGTTGGAGATCTTGGTCGATCCGGCTCCTCATACACTGGGGGAGGAAAAGCAGCTTTGGAAGACTGTGATCGAGGTCTTGAGTCCTCTTCATAAGGAAAGTCTCGGGGTAATTCCTTGTCTTTCTCTACAAGAGAAGTAGGTGGGGCGATGGCAGCTCCTCCCATACTTCTTTTCCTCCGCTCTCGCTCGTAATCTTCATCTTCATCAGAATCTGGGTCTGGCCGTCTTGAAAACCCACTGGCTTCATGCCTGTCTTTACGCCTCTTTTCTCTTTCTTCTATTTCCTTCTGTCTTTCCAGCTCCCGCTGCCTCTGTCGCTCTTCTCTCTGGCGTTTCACAACTTTCTCATAATCATTAGGAAACATAGGCTCATATTCATCAGCTAAGGGGATCAGAACTTCCCCAGCAGAAAAGCCACTGGGCACAGGGTCCTTCAGCCCAGCGGCTACATGAGGTGGTGTGTCTACAATCTGCCGGTCATCTGAGGAGCCTCCTCGCTTTAGGTCGATGACTGGTGCAAGGACTGTACTTTGTTTTGTCCGTTGGCTCTTTGCTTGAGTGAGAGCTGTCTTCTTCACCTGGAGCTGGGACTGCAGAAGCTTGAAGTTTTTGGACCAGCCTTCAGTTTTTGAGTCACTGGTCTCCACTCCCAGGTCATCATACAGGGAGAACTTCTTTTTGAATTAATGCCGGCCTTCCGAGACGATCCTGCCCATGGGCCACGGCGGCGGCGACCCTCCGCCGAGTCCTAATTTTTTTTTTTTTTTTTTTTTTTTTTTTTTTTTTTTGAGACAGGGTTTCTCTGTGTAGCCTTGGCTATCCTGGACTCACTCTGTAGATCAGACTGGCCTTGAGCTCACAGAAATCCACCTGCCTCTGCCTCCCAAGTGCTAGGATTAAATGCGTATGCAATTTTTATATTTTTTTCAAACTGTGTCTTATCAATATTTAAGTTTTTGTTTACTTTTACTTTAAAATTGTATCAAATATTCTCAACACAATGGAAGTGAAGGACTATATAGTGAGCATCAATCTTTGTGCCTTCTCTTTCTTTCTCTCTCTCTCTCTCTCTCTCTCTCTGTGTGTGTGTGTGTGTGTGTGTGTGTGATTGATTAAGGGTTTTGAGTGGTCGAGTCCCATCTTATTTTTTTTTTTCCTGCAAACTCTCATTTTTAATGTGTTGTTTTATAGTACACATGTGCACCTCTTTCAGGAACACTGGCATTATAGCACTTGAGAAATGCTGACATACAGTTAATTGGCTAGTTTGGTGGCTGTCTCTGCACTTGTCCTCACACTCAGAGCAAAAAGATAAGTGTCAGAGTCATACCCAAAGTTTACAGTCATTATGATTGAGCTTCCACTTGACTCTCCAATTTTTCTCTTACAAAAAAGAGTTCTTTCTATTCTGCCTTGTCCTCTCTCCTTTAAAATAGCTCAACAAATAGTGTATGCCACTTCCTCCAGAAAGAACTGGCTTTATGTACTGTCATTGTCTTACCATAAGCCTGCTCTGTTACAGTGTGTTAACTCTAAATCATGCTAGAGGTATCGCATGTTAGTCCAAAGATTTGGTAAGATCTTGGTTAGTGTACAGAAAAAAACACATCAAAGATCTCACAGAGACCTCAAGGACACTGCTAGTTTCTTAGGTTGGTATTACTCTTGCCCATGACTTAGAGGTAATGGTGTGGCTCCCTGGTTAAGAGTGTGTCTGTGTAGTCAACTACTGAGGCTCAAAGCATAACTCTATTCTTAACAGTGGAGTTCCTGTGGAGACTTCCCTGCAGGCTTTACATCAGGCAGGGGGACATGATCAGAGTGAGGTAAAGAATGAAGTTTGTCTATGCCCCATTTTATTGTAACTGGTCTTCTAGAGTCTGGCCCACATCATTTTACATTAGCCATATTAAGCACAGCATGAGTTTTGGGGGAATGTATCCAGGTAGCAATTAACTTTGTCCGAGTCACAACAATTTACGGCATGTTGACACTGAAGCGCTTTGCAAAGTACAAGTGCTTCAACCTTCGGATGGTTTCTGGTTGACTTAGGAACAAGGCTCAAGATAAAGGTCTAGGGAGAGTGACTGAGGTAAATAGAAAGTCTGTAGGTGTCAGGAATGGCCTGGCCCTGAGATAACATCGAAGTCACTCAGGGTGTTGGAAAGCACATCACTCATAAGAATGAGTTTCAGGCTTCAGAGCAATGCTCAAGGTTTAAGAGGAAAGGGTCTTGGATAAATAAAAATAAAACTTCTGGATGATTATGGGCAGAGCCTGTCTCATCAGACAGCCAAGGATCAGCAGGTTGTAAAACTACATCATTCCTGGCATTCCAGAAAGAGCAGCTACACACTTCACTGCACTGAAGAGGTGAGCTGTGTGGTTAACTTTCCTGGCTTCTCCAGTGCTTATCTGTGTGCACAAGGCCTTTGCCTTCTACAAATTCCTAGCTGCTCTAAGGTTTAGGCCTCTCTCTCTTTCTCTCTGTCTCTGTCTCTGCCTCTGTCTGTCTCTGTCTCTGTCTCTGTCTCTCTCTTTCTGTGTGTGTGTAAATATTTCTCTTGATACTGTTGTTGCACTTGCTGTGATAGTAGCTGCAACAACATAAATGAAGTCCTCGGAACATGCCCAGCCTGCAGAGAGATGACGATATTATAGCTGTTACTAAAACCTTGTGAGCTTTTGACCTTATAGTTGGAGAAAAGGGTTTTGTGAGTCCCTAAGTGTAACTTCACCGCTTCAGCTAGCAGAACACAAATGCATGGATTTAGTCTGTGCCCTACACATTAGAAATGACACAGTTTCATTTTATGTATTGCTGTATTCACTCACGTTTTCCTCTCATCTCAGAACTCATCACAGATGTCTCCATTTCATGCTTACTGCCCTCATCATCACTAATGAGAGTTCTTTTCTTTACATACTTGCTTTTGACTCAACAGTATTGTGCCCCAACTCTGTCATTTATAACTATGTACATGTAAAACAGCCATTTTGTACTTGTCAGTCAGTCTGAATGGTGTCTGAATGGCGTGCACGTGCACACGCGAGTGTGTGTGTGTGTGTGTGTGTGTGTGTGTTTGTGTGAGACCATGTGTGTTTTCAGTCACCTTCGAGAAAGGTAGAAGAAGTTCTAAAGGGTGCTTCACGAGCAGCAGTTAAACTCCAACCAAAAAACCATAATAAACCACACCAACGTTAGAATACGACAAGTGACATTCAATTTGAAAAGGAATTAATTTGGCTCTTTACTCATATTCCACATCTCTATCTGTCATCTTAGTTGCCTTTGGTTAGTCATCCATACTAATATTTGTCCAGAAGCATACTATTTAAAAACGAAGCACAGAGCAAGTCATTATGGTGTTAGTTTTGCCAGAGAGGATGGGGCATCCTAAATATCACAGGAGCTCATTCCAGTGTGGGTTCTGTCATCCTACCCACGCGTAGACAAGTGAAGAATGGTGGTAAAGACTCCTAACAGCGAGGACTTTTAACTTTCGTGTATGACGCGACTGTCCTGGTGCAGATTAAGAGTGAGGGATCTCAAAGTCCTCCTGGCTGTATTTTCTCATTCAGTTCTCTCTCCCTGGAGTGCCCTACATGTGGCTAACAGATCCTTCTGCTGTTGTCTTCTCTCGTAGATTATCTGTAATAAATCTCCGCCACCTGATGTCTTGATCAGCGTGTACTCTCTCTTGTAACAGGTATAGTTCACTCTGCTCCAAAATCAAACAATAATCATTTCTACTGCATCAGTCAAGCATAGACTCTGAACCTTTTAGATTCACCATGAATGAACAATTGAACTAAGCGGTAATAAGGTCTTTGTTAGACGGACAGTGTCTGTCTCCTCAAAGCAATTGAGAACTAATGAAGGGAGCTCTTGATAATTTGTATCTTAAAAACCTAAATTCTAGTTAGAGTTCGACTAGGTTTGTGGAATTGATGCTATAAAGTGATAGAATGTATTTTTACCACAATTCACGGAAATAACAAATACTTTCTCCTAGTAGCATTTCATCTCCCTGGATAATGAACAATCCATGGTAGTTATACTGCGATGACAATCACGTATGCTTGTCACATTAGCTTTTTGGAAAAGCCAATGTTTATTAAGCTACAAAAATAAATCATTACAATATACTAGAAAGGATTTAAACTACAAGAAAATTTAGTTCTGAACTATATCAAGAGCTACATCTTATCCAGATATATTAGTATAATATGGTCAGAGCTACAGACATTTAGATTTTTAGATTGAAATTTTTATTATTATATTATTTGTTTTCATATTGTGTGGGACAAAGAAATATACCACTGTGCCTAAGGAGGTCAGAAAACAACTTTGGGAAGTTGAGTCTCTACTTCTGCCATGTAGATCCCAGAGATTCTACTCAGGTCATCAGGCTTGGCACCTTTAACCACTGAGCCATCTCTGTGGTCCAGTTGCATTGAGTTTTAGTGTCTGGTCTACGGATACATATTTTATTATTTATATAAATGTATATAAGATTACAAAACATTTTATGGTACTGTGTGTTTATATAGCCAGAAAACAGTGGAAAGCTAAAGTTTTGACTACAAATTTAACTTACCTTTCTGGATTTTCTTCTTTAATTTTATTTTATGTGTATGAGTGTTTTGGCTTCATGTTTATGCATACAACATACATACAGTGCCCACAGAGGCCATAAAATGTCATTATAACCCACCCCTGCAACTGGAGTTACAGACAGCTGTGAGCTTCCATGTGGGTGCTGAGAATGGAACCTGGGTTCTCTACAAGAGCACTAAGCGCTCTTAACTACTAATCTATCTCTCTAGCCTTTTCTCTGGATTTTTAATAACATCTGTTCTCTGTCTCTATGTGGAGCTCTGTGTCTCTTTCTCCTATCTATCTATCTATCTATCTATCTATCTATCTATCTATCATCCATCATCTATGTATCCATCGTTATCTATCTATCTATCTATCTATCTATCTATCATCACCATCTATCTGTTTATCTATCTGTCTATTTATCTATCATCATCTATTTATCTCTGAGAAAGACTTACTGCTTTCTAACAGTTTTTATAAATAATTGTGAAGATGCACGGTTTTAAAAGATCTGAGAAGATAAAAAGCTCAGCCAAGCTTCTCCCTTCTATGTAGCTTAGGAGATTTAGAAACAGAAATTATGAGCACATAATACATTACCCACCAGATCCTCCTGTCTGTAACAGTTAAGGGACAAATTACCGAACATTCACGCAAAAGAGGAAGCAAATGGAAATTAGGTTTATCTCTGGCGATAGGAGAGAGAAGGAGAGAGGGAGAAGAGGGAAAGGAAGGGAGAAATGGGCAAACAAACTGGTGCAGAAAAATCCCTCCCACTGGTGTGAATGGCAAAGCCTGCCTCTATAATACGCAGCTTGACTCTACCTCTGTCTGTGCGTCTCTGGCTCTGTCCTTTATTCTGGGACACAAACATCTAGAAGTTACAACAGACACCTTCTGGATCCTGATGCACAGCGTTACTGCTGTCTTGGAGTAAACACTGGAAAAAGGCCGTCACGTGTCCACTAACTTGCTGACTTTCTAATTAATGTAATAAATAGCAGCATGGATCATCTTGGGAGGTGATTTCTTGAAGATATTAGTAAAATTTTAAGTCAGGAACGCACAGAAAAGGATCTCATAGTAAGGCCACTTCATTGCTCTTTAGCATGGACTATTCAGATCTTTGGTCACCTATGGTTTTGAATGTAGGGGTGGAAGTCTGTGGTCAGTAGAGTACTGTTGGGTTATTTTAATCACAGGTTGCTATGGAAGACTAAAGTGCCCCCAGACTCTCTATTACTATTTTCCCCTCACTCACCCGAGTGCCTTACACCATTCCTCAGTCTTTCAATGCTGTCCTAGGGCTCGGTACCTCCTTGTACTTTTGTCAGCTTTAGGCAACCCCTTTCCTAGCCTCTCTAAAGAACTTCCACTCTTCCTTCCTTTCCCATCTACGTTCTTCAAAACACTCTTTCAAAGTCCCAACTTCTACAACTTCAAAATATAATTTGCATGTGTGTTTTGAGGTGGGTTAGGAAGGCCAGGGATTGTGATGGCGCGAGTAGAGGAGCACAGGGGTGGGGGTGGGGGTGGGGGTGGGGATGAGGGTGGGGGGGCGGGAGGTGCGGGGGCGGAGCAAAGAGGTTCGCTTTCTAGGCTCCAGCTGCTCTCGCTGTGGAAAAGAACTTCAGACACCGCGGATAGGAACAAAATGGTTCATTGAGACAATCTGTTTTCCAAAACGCATCTTATCAAAGGGAATAAATTGCTTTCATTTGGAGCCAAGTGATACATCCCCAGACACACCCCAGTCACGGAGAGCAGTGACAGTAATCAGGTTGTGCTAATGTAGGGCAGAAAGCGGTACACTTATGTTACTAGCCCTCCCCTCTCCTAGCCTGGAATCCGTCAACTTTGTGTATTGGGAAATATATATGTATATATATATATATATATATATATATATATATATATATATATATATATATATATATATGTATATATATTTTTAACTTTTTAACCTTGTTAAAAAATTATATTCTACCCATCAGCTTTTGAATTTACACAACACACACAACACACACACACACACACACACACACGCACACACACGCTTTGAAGTTCTTTTGCTGATTTTGGTTTTGAGTATAAACTCAGTTGGAAGTACCTGAACTGTGAAGCCCACCTTTTTATAACCCTAATTGTCATGTTTGTACTGGCTCAAATTGATTGTTTGATCTACTCATTAAAGCAATGATAGACCAGAAAAAAAAATTATATTCTTTGGGCAATGTAGAAAAGGAGGGGTTCTTAGCAACCCTTAGAGATACAACTGGAGAGCTACTTGAAGTCCTTATGCACCGAAGAAATGTGTTTGGGACTCTCTCAGAGAGCAGCCCTCACTTCTCTTAGTGGTGTGTTAGAACACCTCTTTCTGTTTTCAATAAGTCTGAGGCTGTTTCATGTGTGGGATGCCTGAAAATCATCTCATCATTGCTGGTGTGGAAATCCCTGGGAACTCCCCAGGCAGCTAGAGCTGTGCTCCTGGCCACTGGGGCACTCTTACTGACTGTCTGCTCCTTGGGATAGTGTATATGCCATACTGATTCTGCCTTCTTTCTGATTTCCTACTGTTTGTGGAAGGTTTAATTAATGGCTTAAGATGGACTTATTCACATCTGTGAGTGTCCAGAAAGTGTATAGAAAGAGTTGATGGCTCTGAAAGTTGAAGAGAGGAAGGACTCGTTCAACAGCCCAGTACCAATTCATAAATATTTTTCTTAAAACAATGAGGTCCAGTGGGGGTAAAATTAGAATAAAACTTTCTGAGGTCAAGAAGCTATGTAAGTGGGCCAAATAAAGTGGTACGCCTTTAATCCTAACCCTCAGGGGGAAGAAACAGCTGGGAGCTCTGTGATTTCAAGGCCTTGTTGGTCTACATAGTGTGTTCCAGCCAAGCAGAGCTACATAGGCAGAACTTGTCTCAACAAAAGAACAAAAACTAAGGAAGGAAGGGAGGGAGGAGAGGAGAGAGAAAGAGAGAGAGAGAGAGAGAGAGAGAGAGAGAAAGAGAGAGAGAGAGAGAGAGAGAGAGAGAGAGAGAGAGAGAGAGAGAGGAGACAGAGAGACAAAGAGAGACAAAGAGCAAAGAGAGGAAAGAGCGTGTTGTGGAGTTGTGCAAGAGCACTGAAGGTGTGCCCTGGGCTGGCCAGCATGCCTATAGCACTGGTAGTTCTCATGGCAGTTGTGATGTGGTGAGCTCTGACCTGGCTTCAGTGATGGACTGAGTGTGTCATAGTTCTCCTACTATGTACTTCCAGGTAGACTATCTATTGTTAGCAATAGCCATGCATACTTTTGAGCCTTTGTATTTGATGCACTAACACTCAAAATTCACTTCCACCAGGAAGACAGTAAGTCCGCACCACGTGAAGTATTATCTGCTCTTGCTGTACCTGGCATATGGGTTTCCTTATTGCCATGAAAACAAAACAACAACAACAACAAAAATGGAACTCAGGGGCTTACAATGACACACATTTTCAGCCTATATTGTCTATAGGTTAAAAGTCAAATATAGATTCCATTACGATAAAATCAGTGTTAACAGACAATAAACATGCTGGTATTTTCCTCTAATTGATTTTAGCCAAGGCAAGAGAATCACAAATTGAGGCTAGCCTGCTATCCTGCTATCCTGGCCTAAATTGCTTAAATGTCTTTTTTTTTTTTTTTTTTTTTTTTTTTTTTTTAAAGGTGTTGGGAGAGACACTGTTTCCTGGAGAAGTTAGAGGAGAAAAAGTATCCTTTCTTCTGGAAATCACCCATGTTGTTTGGTTGTCGAGTCCGACCCCCATGTGATGATCTCATCCCCCAGGTGAGGATAATCCAGAATATTCTTCCAGATGTAGGGTCAGGCAATGAACAGCATTAACCCCTCTGAAACTTGATTTCTTTTGCCAAGTATCCTGTTATGTGTCCAACCTGACTGTTTAACCTGCCTTTAAGAGAACAATGCATCACCCTTAGTTGCCTTGGGTTCCCATGCAATCAACTTTTACAACCTAAGCTACAATGTAGCTGTAATCTTAAATCATGTATTCTTCCAGGCCCCTGGCCTTGTGTGTGTGTGTGTGTGTGTGTGTGTGTGTGATGTGTTATCAAAATCAGTGCTGGAAACAGAAAATATCAGTTGAAAGCAAGCTTACAGAGTGAATAATATGCCGTAAGTGTTGAAGACAAAATAGGAGTATTGCTTGATAGCATTCATCTGGGTCACGTATTATCTGGGTCAGTTGGAGTTAGTGACTTGACCCCTTGTAAGATTCTGTTAAAGGCTTCCATAAAGTATTCCTCATTCCTTCCCCATCTGATTTATTCTGTGCTGTTCAATAAAAGGGAAAGTAAACCTCTTTGTTATAGACAGCGAGGGGCACATGCATGCACACAGACTGTGACAGACAGCTTCCAGAAAGTCACATATTCAGACTCATACAATAGACAGACAAGGAGCAACAGAAGACACAGGGAGATAGCAACAGAAAATTCAAACCTCGGCTTGCTCATGGTTAAGTTATACCAAGGGGAAGTACCTATTATTTTTTCCCCTTAATATGAGAGTGATGCAGCTTGGGTGCTCTGAAGTTATTATTAATGCATTTAAACTGATGCAATGCCAATCATGAGTATTTCCCCAAAAGATGCCAAGCCGACATGTCCAGACACACTTCCACGCCAACGCTTATTGCAGCACTACTCACCATAGTGAAATTATAAGACCAACCAAGGTATCTGACAACAGAAAAATGTATGCCATACATATATTCCCCACCACTGGGGTTATAGGTGTACACCTCAGATTTTTAAAAATAGAACTGACATCCAACTTTATTGGATTAGGAGCTCAACACTTGAAGAGACACAGATTACCTAACAGCATTCATCCAGCTTGGGGTCCAAAGAATGTGATTCTGCAGAAAGTGTTCACAGAACTATGGAGAACAAGCATTCCAGGCTGACCTTGGGCTGGCTTCTCTTTACAAGGACTGTCAGGATAATATAAACGTGAGGTGGGGTTTTAATAAAGCTGTATACGCCTCAGATTTTTACAGTGTAAGGATCTTAACTCTTCTTCATGCTTACACAGCAAGATTTCTCCCTAGATTCTTCTTTTTTTTTCTTATTGTTTTCCATTTCTTTATTTTAATTTCATGAAGGTATCTATATCTGCACAATTTCAATTCCCACTACCCCTCCTCTTAATACCCTTTATTCTCCTAGATAATTTCACTTCTCTTTCCATTTAATGTAGACATACATGGTTTTGTGACTATATAAACCTCACATACATAAACAAGAGAAAATACAATATCCTTTTATATTGTATTGATTATTTCCATCTGCATGCATTTTTCTGAAAATGACAAAATTTCATTCTTATTTATGGCTGAAAATATTTCTATATATGTTATGTAATAACAAGGGCATCAATTAAAATTATTAGCTTTAATCATTATTATTTTTACTTTAAAAGCCACCACTGTATTGAGTAATACCTAGAACATGAATATGCTATATTTTATAAACACAATCAGAAGTAACTTAAGGCATGCATAAGCGCTAGTCTTTTGATACATTGTGGTGGCATGAATCTTGAGAACTATGAACAACAAACTGTTGGATCATAATTGAGGTTGATATCAATAACACATCAAGTTCCAGAGAACAGAGGAAGGTGTCAGTGATCAAATTCTGTTTCCTTTAATAACCAATTCAAGAGCTGGGCATGGTGGCACACACCTGTAATCCCAGCACTCTGGGGCAGAGGTAGGGGGATCGCTGTGAGTTTGAGGCTAGCCTCGTCTACAAAGTGAGTCCAGGACAGCCAAGGCTACACAGAGAAACCCTGTCTCAGAAAACAACAAAAGAAACAAACAACAACAACAACAACAACAAAACTCCAAGACCTGAAATGTCAATAAAATGTGACTATCTGATATCTAACTGAAGAGATTGCTTTCAGTTGAAGTGCACTATTCACATGAAATAATTCATTTTCAACAGACACCCAAGAAGAAAAAAATTTAATAAACAAAACATTATATAACATGTTTCAAAATAACTTGATAATTACCACTGCAAAGTTCAGAGTTTGGTTGATTATCCATTTATATGGAAATCATAAAGCTTTAATAATGTCACCAGGGGCTATATACCTAGAAGATTATAATTCAGTGCATATACATACAAACAGAATTTGGCTGTACCAAGCAATTGTCTTACTAAGTTATGTCCAAATGTGCTGTAGAAGTGGGATGAAGGAACAGACTTCAAACCTGCCTATGTAGAAATCACAAAACTCCAAAACACATTTTAACTCGAACACCCCTCTGAACCTACAAAGGTCCTTGAAAACCTCCTCGTATACAGCCATCTTTATTCTGTCTCAAATATTCTCTCTTTACTTCTTCTTTTTCAATTAATTAATTAATTAACTTTCATCCCTACCACAGTCCCCCCTCGCTCCTCTCTTCTCAGTCCCCCCTACCTCCCCAACAATTCCACTCCTCCTACATTTCTCTTCAGAAAAGAGCCACCGCCCCCAACGGATATCAATTAGCCATGGTGTAGCAAGTTGTCATAAGACTAGGCACACCTTCTCCTTCTGAGGTTAAATGAGGCATCCCAGTAGAAGAAAAGAGTCTCAAAGGCAGTCAACAGAGTCAGAGACAGTCCCTGCCCCCACTGTCAGGAGCTCCACAAGATCAAGGTACACAACTGCAACGCACATGCAGAGGGCCCAGGTCAGTTCTATGTAGGCTCCCCGGTTGGCAGTTCAGTCTCTGTGGGCCCCAATGAGCCCAGGTTAGCTGATTCTGTTGGTTGTCTTGTGGTGTCCTTGACCCCTCTGGCTCCTACAATTCTTCTCCCCCTTTCCTGCCGGATTTCTCAAGCCTTGTCTAATATCTGCCTGTGGTTCTCTGAATTTGCTTCCATCAGTTGCTGGGTGACGCCTCTCTAATGACAGCTAAAGCTGATCTATGAGTGAAGCAGAATATCATTAGGAACCATCTCATTGACTTTTTTTTTTCCCAGTCATATTTGTTTCTATCCTAGGTCTCTGAGCTATTCAGCCTTTGGCTCCTGGCCCTCCAGGCAGTGTCGGGGGTAGGTTCCCGCTCATGACATGGGTCTCAAGCTGTACCCATCATTGGTTGGCCATCCCACAACCAGCTTTATTTTTAATAGCCAGAAACTGGAAACAACCTAGATGCTCCTCGACTGAAGAATGGATAAAGAAAATGAGTTGCATTTACACAATGGATTATTCCTCAGCTGCTAAAAACGAAGATATCGTGAAATTTGCCCCCAAATGGGTGGAACTAGAAAAGATAATGCTGAGTGAGGTAACTCAGACCCAGAAAGACAAACATGGTATGTATTCACCTACTTATAAGTGCTACAATCCACAGACTCCAAGGAGCTAAATAACAAGGAGGGCCAGTGGTCGGGGGGTGGGCCATGAATCTCACCGTGAAGCAGAAATAGACTAGAAATCATGAGTAGATGGGGAAAGGACTCTGGCTGGGAGCTTGGGGATGGGAACAGGAAGGATCCCAGGGAGAGATTCAGGACACAGGGACAGACACATCCCTGCTTAACACCACTCCATAAAACTTTTCATTTAACTGCACAATAGCTAAAACAAGCCAACAAACAGAATCTTGAAAAAGTATTCTGGAAAACTCATAGGTCAGGTGAAACTTGAGAATCCTATTATTAAGAAAGAGAGGGGGGAATCCGGAGAGATAGTTCAGCAGCAAAAAGTCCTTGCTTCTCTAGCAGAGGACGACCCAGGCTTGGTTTTTGGGGATCCACATCCTAGCACACATAGCAACACAATTCCATTTGTAACTATTTCCAAAGGATCCAACATCCTCTTTTGGCATCCTCAAGCACTAGGCACATATGTGGTGCATGTACATACATGAAGGAAAACAGTCATACACATAAAACACATGTCATTACCCACTCAAAACAGCTTAATGGTTCTTCCACAGAAATTATGCCAAGTTAAATTGTCCAGTCTACTCATCAAGTGCATCTGCTTATTCACCTAAACCATCTAAGGAAAAACTTATCCAAATATGTATTTCTTCTTTAACTGCGTCATTGAGCTTTGCTTTCTCTGATTCACTTTATCTCTAAGACTTGAAAAATTATCAACAGCTGGCTTGCACCGATTTGATGATAAGGGCAGTATCAACAATGCGATCGGAAGTGGTGGTATTACGATGTGACATGTGGGGTCAATCAATAACGCTTTGAAGTGGTGTCATGAAAGCCACTGCCTTTCTGCTATGACATAGAGTGCTTGGTACTGTTCGTGTAAGGGCTGTTGATAATGTCAAATCAGTGCCAGAGATCTAACGGGGGAAGTGCAAGAATATCTCATCAGTTCCAGAATAGTTCCTTGATGAAAGCCGTCATTTTACAATATTTCCTATTTTGAGCTGTGTGAAGAGACTGATTGATTGCCATTATTACTTGTAAAACTCGCATCTCTTCATTTGCAACAAACTGTGAGTCATTGGAGCTGGGGATTGCGGCTTCAGTGTTTGAGTGTTGTTCCTGAAGTCAGCGAGCAAGAGCTGAATGCTACTTCCTACCATGTGTCTGCATATATCTATCTGGTATATATATATCTTGAATATATATCACGTGCAGATGCCACCGGAGCCTACCCAGAAAGCATCTGTCTGGGAACAAAAGAATGAAGACATGATACCACCTGTCTCCATTGTCTGGTAATGACCTGTTCCTGTGGCCACTAAATTGTTGACCAGAAAGGTCAGCAACTTGAGAAGGTATTGATAACTTTGTATCAAATTTTCATTAGCAAGGAAATGTCTCATTCCCCTTATTAATGGCCCATCAGATCACCAAAGTTATGCATCATAAAGGAAACAGAAATCTGGAGGGTAAGTTTATATTTGGATAATATGGCACTGGTCTGAATGTCCAGCATAGGACAAGATGGCCAACACTGGACGTCTGGTGGGCTATGGGTCAACACAAAATGTCTGACAAGCAATGCTCAAGGAACTTAAAGGCAAACAGTGATGTAATCTGTTATAGAACTATTTCTGGCAGAATGACATTTGTGTGTGACTCCGCCTAATTATGGATGTGAGGTCACAGGGGGTCGCCGTTTGCTTTTGCCATCTCTAGATCACCTGAATCCACTTGTAGGTCATTATATCTACACACCTCTGTGCAGCCTATGTGCCAGTCTACTTGTATCCTTCTGCCCACCTGTGTGTGGCCCACGTGTGCTCTAAGAATTATTTTTTCATAGAGCAAAGCTGTGCTCATTTCTCAAAAAGTGCTTTTTTTCTTTCTTTCTCCAAGCAGCCATTGTTCACATTTTTTTTTTTTTTCCATTGCACTTTGCTCAAGCTGCCCTTGGGCTTTCATCTTATACTTTCACGGGTTCATTTTCTGTCAGCCTTAGAGGTGACTCAATAAATACTGATCAGAGTCAAGAACGGCATTCCATCCAGGATGGGAGCATATGTTTCTCAAATGTGATGTCATTTGGAGATGCGGCTCTTGGTTGGAAGAACTCTTTGGAGCTCTTAGTAGCTTGAGAGTAGAGACCTGTGACTTGTTCTGCAGTGGTGCTGGTATGACAGGGCATTGGAATGCGTTTGAAACTGGAGTCCATACAACCGAGTATTGACTGATTTTTGTCTTTCTCCTAAGGCAGTAGTTCTCAACCTGTGGGCTGCAACCCCTTTGGCGATTGTATATCAGATGTTTACATTATGATTCATAAAAGCAGCAAAGTTATAGTTGCGAAATAATTTTATGTTTGGAGGTTACTACAATATGGTCCAAGTATTAGAAAGGGTGAGAGTCAGTGTCCTTGGTCACCAAGTTCTTATTTGAAGGAAGTGGCATTAGCTCTAGGCGCACCTGTTCTTACGTTGTTTTCTGTTTTTGTTTCTTTTCTCTTGTTATCAGTCTCTTTTAATCTTTGATTCAGCTCTTTCTTAACCCCTCTTTCATTCAAGTGAAGAAGACGACAAGGTTTTCAAAGAGGTCACTGTGATTCTGTAGAAGTAAGGAGGAAAATGACACCAGCAAGTCTCACTTACTGACTCCCAAGTATCAGCTTGTCACAAGCAGCACCTTACAGATGATCCTGGAGATTCTGGGCAACATTGTCCTATAGTCAACAATAATTCGTTGTACAATTAAATGTTTAAGAAGACAGGACTTACATGAAATGTTTCTGCCATAACAATAATAAATTTTATTTTAATGTATTTTAATGAGTTAAAATACTTTGAATTTATTTTTAAATAATAAGCATCATCCCAAGACAGATTCAGTCATAGATGGAATTTTTTCTGTTGGGATAAAATATGTTATAATACAATTTGTCATGTTAGTGAGGAAAGTTAATTAAGTTAATTAAGGCACATTTAAGCATTGTATTATGTAATAAGGGTTCACAGATGTTCAGGCCTTTCTATCTCTCTCTTCATTACAAAGGCTCAGAGATGAAAGGATGTTGGAGTTAAGGATACGGCTTGCATCTTGAAAAATGATGGAGAGACTCTTACTGTGGGTCAAATGACAACAATGCTATGGAGCATGCAGGATGTGACCTAATGTGGGGCAGGAGTGCCAATCAGAGCCTCACCTCTAGACCATAGCTGAACTTGCTTTGTTTGTTTGCTTGCTCGATTCTTCCTAGTTTTGTTTTCTGTTGGATTTTCCAGGTTTTTGTCAGGAAGTCTTAAGGCTGATCTTTTGATCACTGTGCATTTGAGGACGACCTTGAACTTCTGATCCTCCTATCATACGTTCATAGAATTAATAGAATCACAGATTTTTGCCATTATATGTAGTTTAAGTGGTGCTAGGTATTACACTGAGGGTTTATGTATGCTGGGCAAGAACTTTACCAACTGAGGTACATCCCCAGGCCTTTGTTTTCTTGTTTGGAACCATCTTACACAGGTACAGTTATCGTCCAGAAACCTAATGCTTTTGGAAGGTCAGACTTATATTTCTTCTATACTTCCAACGCCCTCTCAGCAACTTTATCCTTTTTACAATATCACTTGCTGCTTGAAATTCCCACTGTGCTTTCTCTTTCTTGAATGATGCGTTGCTTACAACACGAAGACACTGGCTGGATTGACATGAAAAAGTTAATAGAGAGGTGAAGGCACAGGAAAAAAAAAATTAAGATTGTTAAGTCCGTGATTTTAACACAAATGTATAGTTTTATGCTGATATCTGAATAGAAGCAAGACTAAACATTACAGAAAGATAGTTTTGTTGGTTATTGAAGTTAATCTGGTAGGAATTCAAAGTAGAATGCATTAACTTTAGATATTGAATATGATATGATAATCATAAAGAAAATGGCCTTAAAAATACATAAAAATGAAACAGTGTAATGGTTTGAACAAGAATAGCTCTGTTAGTACAACTGTTTAGAAAAGGTTATAAGGTGTGGCCTTGTTGAGGCTGGTGTGGCTTTATTGGAGGAGGTGTATCACTGGGTGTGGGCTTTGAGATATCAAAAGCCTATAACAAGCCCAAGGATGCGTTCCTCTCTGCATCCTGATCAAGATATGAAGCTCTCAGCAACTATTTCCATTATCCCTTTCTGCTTCCCACCATGATGACCATGGACTAAGCCTCTGAAACGGTAAGCCAGGCCCTAATTGTATTGGTTATGGTGTCTTTTCACAGCAATAGAACAGTAACTAAGACAGAAGGCAATTAAAACTGTTGACTATAAAAATATACTCAACACACACACAAAATACTAACAAACAAAGCCATAAAGTAATAAGGCATGTGGAAAATAAGCACGTGGAAAACAAATAGCCTAAGTCCCTGTTTATTGATGCAGATAACCCTCATATGATTTTTCCACTGTGCAATTGTGGGAAACTATAGTTATCCAGCAGGTAATTCAGTGATATCATGCCTTGATTTTTAATTATTTCCCAGGATATTATTATACAATAAAATATTCTCACAATACTAGCCTGTGGTAGAAAGCCACACCTCCATATCAACCATGTGGCCATGGCACTGAACTACCCTACAGTGTCTGTGTCACAGAGCTAGGGTATTTTCTGGGCTAACTACACCAAATGCATCCCCCCCCCTATGTTTTAAATGTATTGAATTTTAGCTTCATCATAAGCTGAAAAACATTCATAATGCATTTAGATGCAAATGGATTGGACTCCTCAATTGAAGACAAGGGCTGGAAGAATAGTTTTAAAATTTAAGAATTTTGTTGTGAAACCAAAAACACAATTTTAGTTTGAAATAAAAAGGATGGGAAAGATGTTCTGTGCAAATAGTAACCAAAGTGGGTTAGGTGTATCTATTCCAACATTGAAAAATAAAATAAAATAAAATAAAATAAAAAGTGAAATACAACAAGAAGATAAAATAATTATATGCATGCATATGCCAAATTATATTTATATGTGAAACAAGAATGAATAGATTCAAAAATATAAGTAAATAATTATAATGATAATTTGAAGCATCAGTCCCATTTTCAATAATGGACTGAACAGCTAGATTGAAGGTAGACGCAGAAGCAAAAGGTTCACACAAGTCAAGATTCAACATACAGAACACCCTGATTAATCACCAAAGAGCACAAAGACAAGTGAGACATCACCCAGGCCAGAATATATGTTTAGATACACACTGCAGCCACACATGTTTTAAAGCTATACATATAAAGTTTTGTTGATCACAATAAGATGAATTTAGAAACTGTTGTCAGAAAGAACCTAGAAAATTAACAAATGTGTGGAAATTAACCAATATATTCTTAAACAACCTGTGGGTCAAAGAAGCTTCAAGGTAAATTAGAAAATTTCTGGAAATATATAAAAAAGAAAAACATGATAGACAAAGACTAAGGCAAAGGGAAAATTTATAGCTTGGAGGTAGGAATGGAAGGGAGCAGTTTAATTATAATCCCCAAAACAAAAAGTAAACAAGTAGACATCTCTTAGCTGGACTTGGTGGCCCATGCCTGTCATTACAGTGTCGGGAAGTCCTAGCAGAAGGATTGATAGGTCAGGGCTGTCCTTGACTACTTACTGAATGGGAGGCCACCTGTGACTACAGGAGGCCCTGACTTAACAAAGCAAAACAAAACAAAACAAAACAAAACAAAATCTCAAATCAATAATCAAAGTTTATAATGTTAAGGAAATACAAAAGTGAAAAATTGAAACTAAAGCCAAAAAAAGGGAGTGAAATAATGAAATTTAAAACAGATACAGAGGGCATCAAAACAGGAAGGAAGTCACTGCAATAGAACGTTGTTTTTTCATAGACATTTAGAAAGCTAGCAGAACTTTATCTGGCTTTACAAAGATAAATGGGATAAAGTCCAAATCAAGAATGAATATAGCCATGTAGTTACCAAAAAACTTAAAATAATTACCAGATGACCAAGCAAGAAAGCAATTACCTTTAGAAAGTGGACACATTTTCTGAGACACAAAGCCTCCATCACAAAGGAGCAGAAGTCCTCAACAGATTCCTAGTTAACAAGGATGTTGACTTGGTCATCAGAAGTTGAGCAGAAAAGCCTGGACCAGAATAGCTTCATCGGCAAAGATCTCTTGAGGCTTCTAATGTCTATGTTTTGCTGGCAGCTCTAACAGAATGCCTGAGATTCATTTACAAAGAAGAAAATTGCCAGTAATAGTAATACCAGCACCCTGAGGGCAGAGGCAGGAGGATCTTAGTGAGCTGTAGGCCAGCCTTATTTGTAGCAAAAGTTCTAGGCATACCAAGACTACACAGTGAGATCCTGCCTCAAAGACTAACAAAATAACAGCAGCAATTTTTTTTCCTCACAATTCTGGAGGCTGAGAAGTTCAATAAAGTTGTTCTCGCTGTGTGAGAGCTCCACGGAGAAGTGGTATCACATGAGTTAAAGACAAGAGATGGTAATTGTCCTCTTTAGTAATAAACCACTACCCTAGGAATGACATTGATCACCTAAAGAGAGCGAAGGCTTCTCTGTGTAGCCTTGGCTGTCCTTGACTGTTTTGTCGACCAGGCTGGCCTCCAACTCATAGCGACTATATTCATTTCTTAAAAGACCTCATATTAGACAGGATGGAGAAAAGCCCGTGAATCCTCACAAAGAACTATAGGCTGTTAAGGAAAGCTGTGGACAGGAAGGGCGGCCTCCCCAGGAGCATGTACCTGTTGTTCCAGTGCTAAACAGTCAGTCGTGGAAACATAAAATAGCATTATATGGATTAGACAGGCTATATTTAGGAATTTATATGTATATACGTATACTGACATATACAGGTAACATTATACAGATTGAGCAGGTTCTATTTAGGAATATTTATGTGTGTGCATGAATATATGTAACAACAGTTAATGAAGAAAGAGGCCATGAATTTGAAAGAGAGCAAGGGGGTACATGGGAGGGTTTGAATGAAGGAAGCTAAGTGGAGGTGGTATCCTTACGTTATGATCTCAAAAATTAAAGAAATAACAAAAAATAAAATAAAAATTGCAATAAAAATAATAATTGCAAATGATTTTTTTTCCCCTTGGGGCCCTTCCCATGTGTGAGCGAGCAAATATAAACATTTCAGATAGCGTTGATTAGCCTTGAGCAGGCAGTCTAGTTTTCGACTGTGGCTCTGCTTGTTGTCTCTATTCTATGCTCGTTGAAATTAATGCTGCATTAAAGCCACACAAAGCCATGGATTTGTGTAGGAAGGGAAGTTTTGGTTTGCCTTTTGACTCCTACTTTTGAATTTAGTCTTTATCACCTGGTAAAGCACTTGTGGCCATCAGAGTATGTCAGTGTGTGTGTGTGTGTGCGCGTGTGCCTGCACGTGTGAATGTGCCCTTAAATGTTTGCCCCTCCAAAACTAATCTTGCAATGTAATTGCTGCTGCAACCGCGTTGGAATGTGCTTAGACTCTGAGGGCTCTGTTGTTATAAAGAGACAAGCTCATCTCTTCTTTTCCTGAGACAATGCTACCAGAAAGTACTGACCCAACGATGGCTCCTGCATCTTGAACTTTTAGCCTCCAAAACCAGGAGAATACTAATTCTTGTTTGTGATGTATTAACAGATCCTTAGGGCAGCTGCAGAAAATTAGTCATCTCCAGCACATGCTGTACGATTATATAAAATAAAAGGGAAAATAGTTTTAAAATATAATCAACTTTTCTTTTATAAAGATTGCTTGATCAGGATCTTCAAATAGGGCTATTAACACTCCCTGTTTGGGCCATTCATTACTATAGTTGGTGAGTTGATATTTAACATAACTAACTTTGTGATTTGTTTATTAAAATAAAGGAGCTAACTATTGGCTTAGAGCAAGCAAAAGTATACGTTGATAAGTAGTGGAAGGAATGCATTAAAAATGCACTTTAAAGACAGATCATAAATTCAAGCCTCTGTAATCTCATACTTCAAACTCCTAGAAACTGGAAATACATAGTGTATGGACTGTTTTTTATAGTGCGTTAGTATAAGATGGCCCAGATAATCTCTCATGATTTTGTCTAAGGTCAGGTAGAGATATTGGCATTAAAATCAAAGCAAATATCAAAAGCCGTACCGTTAATCGCACTGTGCAGCCAACCGTGACTGGCAGATTTCTGCATCATCAAGAACACTGTTGCAGTAGTCCAGTTTAATCTTATCTAGTTTCCCTGGTGTTGAGGGGAATAATAATGAAATGCAGAGTACAGTATGGTTATCAGAGGCTAGAAGCAGAAGAGAACTGGTCATGATCTTCCATCATCGACACTACATTTCGGTCTGTCTTTGATGTCCTTCACCTTTCTTGACTTCTATTGTGATGCTTGATACAGACACTGCCCCTCCTAACAAGGCTCTATCAGCAAAGCAGTCCTTTGGAATTCTGTTTGGCTTCTTTGCAAGTCTCTGCATCTAGTGCTCACATGTCCATTATGTACCTATTAAACATGACTAACTGATACACCCATCTGAGTGGCCATGACACTCAGTCACCACCACCACTCCTCCCCTCATAGCAAGGCAATACAGTGGCACAGAAAAAGCCTCATCAAAAACTAAAAAGTCAACACACAAAGCTCAAACTATTGATCACAACTCTCTTAGATTCATTTTTTTTGTACAGAATTTACTAAAATTCAATATGCTTCTAGCTTTTTGTTCCCATTGTCCCGAGTCACTTCTATTTACCCTTGTCTATATTACCAGCGTGCTCTTCAAGAGTTGCGTCCAGATTTCGTTTATCAATTAAGTAGTACGCTGCATGTAGAACTCTCACTTGAAGATTGCTCAAGTTGGCAGAGCAGCATTGTAGGCACATCTACAAGGTCCCCATTTGGCAACTGAATACATCCCTTTACTTTATAGTCTCCATTCTCAAAATTACCCTACGACAACATCTATTTTCTAGAAGCATTTGGAATGTAGTTAATACTTGTTTCAAGTAGCTTGTTCTCAAAATTACCTTTCTTGTAAATTTGTTATTTTATGTTTATTCTTTCTCAAATATGTACTGCGTCAACTCTTAAATCTCTGCCCCAGAGCTTGGCCATATAATTTTGTTGATTACATTCCCACTTCTTTCTTTCCAAGTGCACCAGGTAATTGCAGAGGTTCAGCTGAGTCTATGCTAGGCTCAGATTCATTTACTGTGCTAATAAAAGGCTTAACCCTTTGGTGTTGGCAGCTTAGCAGCTCCCTTTGCACATGTTTCTACATTTTTGTAACTTAAAATTTCCATCATGGTTGCGGGATAAAGTCATAATCAAAACAAGTATTTTTTATATTTCTTAAAGATTAAGATATTTAGATATGTTGTTTCTATCACACCTGCTGCCAGGGAAACGGCCCTCAAAGCATATGTAAACAGTTCATATAGCATTTAAACACACACACACACACACACACACACACACACACACACACACACACCACATCATATCACATCACATTGCATTCAAACACAAACACTTTGCTCCACAGCTCCCGCTGTCCTTGGTTGATCCATGGTCTTGGCATCACCAATGAATCTGATAGAGTCGCCACAGGCTGTACCTTTGCCAACAGCATCCAGGCCCGTCTTTAGGGATTCTGATCTTGTGACTTGATGTCAAGCCTGAGCCTTTCTCCAAGATACCGTCAATCCTAGAGTTCCCACTGCAGCTGAGGCCTTACCTTCCTCAATGGCCTCTTTTGGTGTCTCTTGGTGCAAAACCTCAGTGGTTCCCCATGGTTTTTCTATTGTGGTGTCTCCATCGCAACGAGGTTGTACCTCTGTCAGTAGCCTTTCTTGTCCTCTCATAGTGTCAATCCTCCACTGCTCTTCATGACCCCTTCATGTCTTTAAAACACTACCATAAAATGGCCCCCTCTCGACCACAGCTTCTGTGTGCTAGCCCTGGTCTCTTCTGTCACTGCTGATTTCTCAAAGCTAACCAGCATTGATTGTTCAAATAAAACAACGGTTTCACTTTGTATCCATCTCCTGTCACTCACAGCTTATACTTCAGCTAAGCAGACACCAGAGAGTCTCAGTTCAATTCTTAATTCAAATATATCCATGAATTACCCTGATAGAATCTTTGAGGGACTCACAAAGTTCTTTATGAACTTCATAAGCCACGCCTTGGTTATCTGCATTTCTCTTGGTATTCTTATTGTCCAAGCTTTCACAGAGCCTGGTAATACCATTCTGAATCATATATATGCCACACACACACACACACACACACACACACACACACACGGCTTTATATATAATATATATGGTTTTATATAATCATGACTATATATATATGTATATATAAAATTGTTTTCTGAAGCTTTATTCCATCCACTCAATGTAAGAATGGGTATTTGTCTGTCCATCTGTCTGTCTGTCTATGTAAAGTTATGTATATAATAAATATGTGATTATATAATATATATGATTATATATAACATATATTCATATATATATATATATAATTAGCTGAGAATTTTATCACAAAGGGATATTGAATATTGTCAAATAATTTTTCTGCATCAATTGAGATAGTCATAGTTTTGTCTCACAGTTTTCTAATATAATATAGTATATTCACTGATTTACTTATTTTGACCCATCCCTGTATCCCAAGGATAACTCTAATTTGATCCTGATAGATAACCCTTTAATGTGTTTGTGATTCAGTTTGATGGTGTTGTGTTGGTATTTTCAATAATAATTTTCATAAAGATTGTTCATCTTAAACTCTAGTTTCTTGTAGTGTGTTTCTCTGGCTCTGACATCAAGGTAGTATTGACTTTGTTAAAGGAGTCTAGCAATATTTTTTCTCCAACAACTTTTAGAAAAATTGAAATAGATTAGTGTTTGTTTTTTAATTATTTGGTAGAATATTTGGTAAATATCATTAGGTCCAGGGACTTTCTTTAATGGGAAATATTTTATTACAGATGTAATCTTCTTAGTTTTGTTTTCTTTATTCGGAGTTTTATTTCTTCATTATTCTTTGTACAATCTGTCTATAAATGTGTTTTTCTGGGTTCTCCATTTTGTTCATAGTAGTCTCTTTTAGTTACATATAGGCAAATCAAAAAAAAAAAAAATACAGGCATCTTTTGGTCTACATTCATCAAACAAAGCCTTCTGGAGACAGAGGGCCTTTGAAGTATTTTGTTTTCAAATGTATATAATAGGTTCCTGGATCCCGTGGAAATTCATTTACAACACAAATGTACACTTTCCTTAAATCATCAGTTCTCTTGATAGTTTTCTCTTGAAGGTTCTTGATGATAGGAAACACATATTGTTTATCTCTGTTTACTATGGTGCATCCATAGTAAGCTGAAGGTCACTAAGGTCAATGTGGTGCTGGCAACAAGAATTATAGTGCGATTCCCTGCGGGGAACCATGGAGTTGGCTTGGCCTAGAAGCTTTGAATGACATGCGTTATAGGTTTTTCAGGCTAGAATCCATGGCTCCTGGGGCCAAAGACGCCTTCCTGTTCCTGAGAGACTGATGCATTCTCTTAGGCAGTGAAGCACTCAGGCCTCTTTGTGTTTCTCTGTAGGTTCCCTTGGAAATCAAGGAAGCATGGAGGCTTGACAGGACACTTGTTCTTAAATATTAATCTTGTATAGCCTGTATAACTTGCAGACACTATTGTCTCCTGGCAACCACAGCTATATCGGTCCTGGCAATTGCCAGATTTTTGATAAAGGCATAAAAAGTCTGATTGCTCTCGATAAAACTGTCACGGACTCAGTTGTGCAGTGGCCCCTCCAACCTGGCCTGATTTAATTCCTTGTGGCCATATTAGGGGATCTTGGCCAAGTAAATAAGCATAGGCACTTACAATTCCCAAAGGAAGGAGACACATTCATACCTCTTTCTCAGTCGAGGGCCAGCCTTAATTATTTTAGGGCAGCTTTAAATGTTTCCTCCTGGTGACGCTTGTTTGATTACATTGACACTTAATTGAAGCGAGTATTGAAGGAATGTATTCGCAGATAAATGCACGGCAGGAATTGGGATCTGTTGAGGCAGTTTCACTTCTCTTTAGTCTCTTATAACCAAGCATGTGTTAAGATTTTACAAGACAAAAGATACTCCCAAGGAAGGGTCCAATCTGAGCCCTTTACAGTCCAGACTGGGAGGTGTGTATACATTCACGAAATGTGGAATCAAGTAACTATTAATTAATCATATTTGTGCCCCAGTAGGATGCTGAATTGTCAATATCTCTCAAATATAGTTATGAGTGACAAATAGACATTATCTTATGATGCAGCAATAAAATAAAAGAGTTTAGCAATAAAATAATGTTGGCAAGAGCCTGGTTGTTCTCAGTTTTTGTGTCTACTGTCTCCCCATACAAATTTTTCAAAGCAACAAATTTAAAGATTTTTTTTTCATTCACTGGAATTAAATGTGTCCTATTTTTATTTTCCTGAGAGTCTTGAAAAGTTAAGGATGCCTTTATAGCAATTACACAAGCCTTATTTTGGCACAAATAATCACTTACATGAAGAAGCAATACCTAACAAGAAAGTATGTCATTACAGGTTCTGTAAAGTACTGCCACTGCCTGAAAGGATTGCTTGTTTGTGCACATAACCCTTCTTCTACTTGGAAAAATTAGTGTGCTGCAAATAGTTCTGAGATTGATTAATCTAAAGCATAGACAGATATGTAGGATGCTGTGTTCAGTTTCACTGACAAGAAAATAGAAATCTACAAGTAGAACAATATGATA
Source organism: Acomys russatus (assembly GCF_903995435.1). Taxonomy (NCBI): domain Eukaryota; kingdom Metazoa; phylum Chordata; class Mammalia; order Rodentia; family Muridae; genus Acomys; species Acomys russatus. Next base: position 52,643,350 of record NC_067153.1, read on the forward strand.
GGCAGATTCGGGCCCAGGGGTCCCGTTCAAACTAAGGCACCAGCCAAGGACAATACAGGAGGTAAACTTTAAACCCCTTCCCAGATCTAGCCAATGGTCAGAATATTCTCCACAGTTGAGTGGAGAGTGTGATATGACTTTCTCACGTACTCTGGTGCCTCACATTTGACCATATCCCCTGGAGGGGGAGACCTGGTGGCACTCAGAGGAAGGACAGCAGGTAGCCAAGAAGAGACTTGATACCCTATGAGAATATACAGGGGGAGGTAATCCCCCCCAGGAACAGTCATAGGGGAGGGGAATAATGGGAAAATGGGGGGGGGGAGGAATGGGAGGATACAAGGGATGGGATAAACATTGAGATGTAACAAGAATAAATTAATAAAAAAAAAAAAAGAAAATGAAATAGAATCCTTTAAAGTTAGAGTTATACGATGCTCAAAAGACATAAAACATGTTTATTTAAAATATATTTGGCTTCTTTGTCAAAAATCAAGTGGCCATATGTGTGTGGATTCATATCTGGGTCTTCGATTCGATTCCACTGATCAACCAGCCTGTTGCTGTGCCAGTACCATGCTGTTTTAATTACTATTGCTTTATAGTACAGTTTGAGATCAGGTATGGAGATTCCTCCGGAGCACCTTTTATTGTACAAGATTGTTTTAGCTATTCTGGGTTTTTTGTTTTTCCATATGAAGTTCAGAATTGAACTTTCAATGTCTTTTAAAAATTGTGTAGGTATTTTGATAGGGATTGCATTGAATCTGTAAATTGCTAGCCAATGGTCAGAATATTCTCCACAGTTGAGTGGAGAGTGTGATATGACTTTCTCACGTACTATGGTGCCTCACATTTGACCATGTCCCCTGGAGGGGGAGACCTGGTGGCACTCAGAGGAAGGACAGCAGGTAGCCAAGAAGAGACTTGATACCCTATGAGAATATATAGGGGGAGGTAATCCCCCTCAGGAACAGTCATAGGGGAGGGGAATAATGGGAAAATGGGGGGGGAGGAATGGGAGGATACAAGGGATGGGATAAACATTGAGATGTAACAAGAATAAATTAATAAAAAAAATAAAATAAAATAAAATAAAATATACCCACAGGAATGTCTGGAATAAAAATTGTAGAAATACAATAATGCTTGAGGAAGAAAAGAATCTCCTAAGTAAAGATGCTTGATGGGACATCTGAAGCTGGGAAAATCTTATTCTTTTCATTCCCACAAAGTATATGGTTTCCTCATTCATTTTCCCAATCTAATTAACAAACAATCAAGGAAATCACTGATGTTTGAAACTGATTAGAAGAGCGATCAATTTTAGGAATTATATAATTAATTGCTATCCCCGCTAAAAATGGCATATGAGAAAGAATGTGATTTTCATTCATTCTCTTCACTATTAAATCCTCATTGTTTTGTTAGACTACACACACACACACACACACACACACACACACACACACACACACACGCACACACACACACACACACACACACACACACACGGTTCTCAATCAATGTCTGGTCGTGTTTTGAGATAAAAGGTATTGAGGTTAAGAGTGAAAACCAAACCAATCATTGTGACTAACCAGAAACAGCACTGCTGCCTGTTTAAACTAGCCCAAACCTTTAATATATAACAGGGTACTCTAAACACATAATATCTACACGAAAATAATTTTGTATTATCACCGGAAAATTTTGCAGTTCCTAAAAAGGCAGCACAAAATAATTTTATCAGGATGAGTTGTGGAAGGTTAAGCCAAATTGTTTGGATCCTCGGTACCCATGTACAACCCAGGCATGACATCACATACCTGTGACATAAGCACTGGGCAGTGGAAAGAGGAGGATCCCTTGGGCTTGCTGGCTGTCAGTCTAGCTAGCCAGTGAACTTCAGGCTCAATGAGAGACTTGTCTCAAAATATAAGAGGAAAAGCTATCAAGGAAGATATTTAATGTCCACAGAATGCATATCCTAGACACCCAAATATGTCTCCATAGATATGTAGACATAAATAGAATATAGATGTGTGTATGTATAATAAATTATACATACACACACAAATATATAAATATGTATTAATTACAAAGCCAGGCACTGTTCCTGAAAAAGAACTCACCTCTGATACATACTGTGATCTTTATTTCTTTAAGTGTTTGTTGAGATGTACCTAAGCCAGAGACCTAAGATGCACATGATAGAGTACCTGCGTGTCTTCTACTTCCTTTAATAAAGCTCTGTGTTCACTTTTGTTATTTTCCTGTCTTTGCTTACAATGAAAGACTCAATCACTTACTAGTTTTTATTTAACTTTTCCATATTGAGGTGACACAGGGCCAGTTTCAATTAGTCCAAAGCTTCACAAATTTTGACTTCTATAATGGGGGTCAGTCATACTGGGAACACTGCCAAACCACATACTGCCTGATATATGTAAAACATATCATAGAAATTGAACTTTAAATTAATATGTTGACAGCAGAAGTCTTTTCATGGTGCTGGGAGAGATATTGTAATATTCTCTTATTAAACAGTCTGTCCTTATTTATTTATATCTGCATCCGGTGCCTGCTGATGAAACACCAGTGCCATATGGCTCTAGAAGAAATAAAGTCATATGTCCAACTGAAGGCATGCTATTATATAAAGCACAGCTCATTACATCAAGCCATCCAATCAATATGGATTCTGAGTTTTGAATGGATCATTAAGCTTTTATAAATCTCATAGGAGCTTGAATTCCTAGTCAGTGTTAGACTTTCCACAGCTTTGCAGTTCAACTCATTAAAGTAAAAGCTTTTACACTGCAATACAATGTAGAAATATACTGTTCTTCAGGTGCATCTAGCATTGTGGTTTTGGAGGTCCTGGTGGTTTATGAGGCCAGAAAGACTTCCCCAAAACAAACATTGTATGTAAAGAAGAAGTCAGGCAAAGAGAGGAGAGACCAAGGCAAGCCACAACTAAAGAACTTAGGATAAACTGGGTCATCAAGAGAGTAGTGAGTCTACAGGAATTGAAAGTATGGCCACGAGTCTGTAGTATCAAAACTACATGCCGTGTGAGACCCACAGATCAATAAAGGTTTACTAACATTGTGTGTGGTGGTGCACATCTTTAGCTCCAGCACTCAGGAGGTGGGTCTCTATGATTTGAGGCCAGCCTGGTCTACACAGATTTTTTTAGGCTAGCCTAAACCACATAGTGGGTCCCTTTCTCAAAATATAAAAGTTCAGCGGAAGATAGTAACTGTACTTATTTTAAACAGATTACATTGACCTGCTGGGATATTTTCCTATGAAGGAGATCTTCAATACTGTGTTCTGGCTTTGTTGAAATTTATGTTCCATGAATTATTAATACAGCATTGAAAATGGGTTGATAGTGTGGTGCTGTGATAGTCTGCCTGTCTCTGTCTGTCTGTCTGTCTGTCTGTCTGTCTCTCTGTCTGTCTCTCTCTCTCTCTCTCTCTGTGTGTGTGTGTGTGTGTGTGTGTGTGTGTGTGTGTGTGAGAGAGAGAGAGAGAGAGAGAGAGAGAGAGAGAGAGAGAGAGAGAGAGAGATGGAATTTAGGACAGGTAGATAGGACAGTAGTCTACAGCTCTGTTAGGACTCAATAGCCATGATCACAAACACAGACTTTTTCTGACGGGCAATGGGGTATCTTTGACATGTTTACTGTAAGAGAACAGCATCTTCTGCCTGATAAAGGGTTTTTCACTGTAGTGGTGAAAGGGCTGCAGCAACTAAGACAGAAAGAAAGGCAGTAAGAGAGTCAGAAATTATGGTGGACTCACGTAGCAGAAGAAAGGCTGGTAGATTTGGAGGGCACTTAAGACACAAAATAGAATAGATTAAGGGACAGGATGTGGGAAGAAAATGAAGGTTTAAAAGTGAGTGGTCACTGGGATCATATACAGACAAGTAACACTGTACAGATTGAACAGGTAGTATTTATATATTTAGGATGGTGTGTGTGTGTGTGTGTGTGTGTGTGTGTGTGTGTGTGTGTGTGTGTGTATGCATGCTTGATGGCCCTGTAAACGCTCTTTGATTTAAATCACAGGGTATATGTCCTTTAAGTAAATAGTTTTAAGTTATAACTAGACTTTAATGCCATGAAAATATCCCTGTAGTCTTATTATTCCGAGACACAGAGGAAGGAAAAACTGAAGGTATGGGGAAATTTTATTAGGTCATTCAAATTTAATTGCCTATGTGACACATTTACATGTGCTACTTTTTCCAGTTGCTGTCTTGGAATATAAAAACCTAAACAGCATAGCTTGATTTAATAAGGCCTTGGGCAAGCTGTAACTGAGAGATGATGAAATTCTTTAATAATCATTGAGGTACCTGCATGGCTTTATCATAGGCACCATGCTTATTTAATTAATGCTTTCTAGTACTTCTGCGAGTTTATTCAAGAAGGGTATAAATGTAAGGATTTGAATTTTGTCAAAACATTCCTAAGAAAATAGATCAGGCAAGATTGGCTTTAAGTAAATTATAGCACATTTAAAAGTGCATGCAAATATCCCATGCAAATAGAATGGCAAATATCTCACGCTTTCTTTCAATCATCTTATGGCCATCTCCGGAACACAGCTTTTGTGTGCTGACACAGTAGTGCTGGCTTCTGCTTAATCACAGCTGACTCTTCAGCCTCTGCTGACCAGCATCCATGATCCCAGCAAAGCAAAACCACTTCAGTGGTCTGGTCTCTGGTCAGTTACAACCAGTTCTTCAGCTCCGTCCGACCAGACGCCACAGATTCTTCACACGAAGGGCCGGTTCCCTCTGAAACTTGACAAACCAGGCCTCCATCCTCTGCACTGCTTTCAACATTCTTGTCTCCCAAGCTCTTGCTGCACAACAGCCCACTCAGCTCGCAACACTCAATGGCTCTTTTAGCCCCAAGTTCCTCCCATAATCCTCCCCGAAACAATGTGCTCAGGTTTGACATAGCAATATCCCACATTCCTACTACCACGCTTTGTCTCAGTGTTACTACTGCTGTGATAAAACACCATGACCAAAGCAACTTGGAGAGGAAAGAGTTTACTTGGATTACACTTCCACACCATTATTCATTATTGAACAAAGTCAGGACAGGAACTCAACCAAGAGAGGAAGCTATAAGCAGAGAGCATGGAAGGGTGCTGCTTACTGACTTGCTTGTTTGGGCTTGCTCCGCCTGTTTTCTTATAAATCCCTAGATCTGGGGTGGTACCTGGGGTGGTACCACCTACAATGGTCTGGTCCCTCCCATATAAATTATTACTTTTTAAAATGCCTTAGAACTGGATCATATGGAGGCATTTTCTCAGTTGAGGTTCTGTCCTTTCAGATGACTCTAGCTTGTGTCAAGCTGACATGAATCTACTCATCACAGGAAGATAATTACAATTGCCAAAGGTGAGAAAACAGAGATTAGTAGAAATATAAATTAAAATGATGTGTATGAAAAATTAAAACTTAATGAAAATCTCAATATGTGCCATCCAAATAAACTCAATTGAAAATAAATACAAGGAATCTAACAACTAAATACAACATAGTACTTGGCTGAAAACGAAATCAAATTAACATTTATTGGAGGATGGATGTAGACTTTATGGATAAAATGTAAGTTCTTGAGTACTGAGTTTTTAACAGTGGGAGTGGGAACAAAAGGAAATGAGATCTCCATTTAGAAGTGTTACTTGTTTCAGTGAGGGATTACCTGACAACAGCAATTTAAAGTGAAAAGGGTTAATTTTGGCTCAGTCTCAGTTACACCATGGCGGGGCACCACAGCAGCAAAAGCATGAGGTAGTGTCACATTGAACTGCAATCAGGAGGTAGAGAGAGATTAATATGCTTATTGCATAGTTTCCATTTTATTCTAGACAACCCCTAGCTCCTGGGATGGTGCCACTGGTATTCAAGTGAGTCTTCCTTGTTCTTTTAAAAATTTCTAGAAACATCTTCACAAACATACTCAGAGGTTGTGTGATGGTTATAAATTTCATCAGTTGAAATGAAGATTAACTGCCACAGATAGAGAGTAAAAATAAATGCTAACTTAAATCCTTTGCACAGAGCAATTATCCTTCGAAAGCACATGCAGAGCCAAGGATGGTAAGCATATTTGCAAGCCTGGTACTTATGAGGACAAAGTAGGAGGATCCTTAGTAGCAGGTAAGCAGCCTGGAGCACAACAGCCAGACCCTGTCTTAAGGTAGGGTGGTACAACATCGAACTTCTTACCAGTAGACTCTTCAAGGAAAAAAAGGAAGAAAGGAAGGGAGGGCAGGAAGAAGGGAGGGAGGAGAGATGAAGAGAGGAAGGGAGGGAGGGAGGAAGAAAGGGAGGGAGGGAGGGAAGGAGAGAGGAAGAAAGTGAGGGAGAAAGAAAGGGAAGGGGGAGGAAGAAAGGGAGAGAGGGAAGGAGAAAGGGAGGGAGGAAGGGAGGGAGGGAAGAAAGGAAGAAAGTAGGGAGGAGCATAGGGAGAGGGGAGGGAGGAAAAAAGATGTTAAGGTAAAAGAAAAATTATCCCAGATGGAAACAGAAATGCAAGAAGTAATGAAGAGTAATAGAAATAACAAATATGTAAATGAACAATAAATTAGTGTTAATTTCACAAAAATAAGACTTGTATCTTAAGGAGTTTGACATAAATGTGGAACTGAAATACATTCGAACACAAACACAAGGTTCTGTTAATATCATCTGTGATCTTGACATTGCCTGAGAAGTATTATATATAGCAAAATTTAATAAATGAAGTATATACTTATACTGTCTACTGTAGTAAAACAACAGACAGTAGGTTAATAGATTTGTGATTATAGTAATTAAAATATTAATTAGTGTCATTGTTGACTAAGGAGAAAAAAGAAGTGGCATGATGAGTTTCAAAGCTGATTAAGAGCACAGATATTAGTAATTACGTCAATGTCTTTGGACAAACACATAAATTTTATTGTAGAAAGATAAATAAAGGTATCAGACTTAGCAAGTAAAATCACAGGCTCTTCAGCTAAACTTGAATCCCAGATAGAGGACCCATAACGCTCAGTGTTCTTTATTATGTACTGTGTAATTGGAACTGAAACTGGATGAAGCTTGTATTTTCCTTGGCAAAGTGTGATGACATGGGCATACTTCTACCGCAGGCCAAGCTGTCAACCCTTTGAGAACATCATTTTGCCAGCAAACTTGCTGAGTTGCTTCAGAGTGGGATGAGGTGAATCCAAGCACAGTGCCAGCTGTGTCTGTGTCTGGAGAAACACCAGTACAAAGTCCAACACGTGTCTCACTAGAAGAGACAGAGTTGTGGCCTTACCCAGGTTAAACATGCTTTCTCAGACTTTACCTTGCCTGGAGAGATTCAGTTTTGCTCCATTTTGAAGACAAAGAAAGGACTCTGCCCCTGGATGGACATATGGCCAGTGTGCCATCACCTATCTAGCACGGACTGATAAATGACTTATTCTTGGGAATTAAAAGACTGCCAGCCTATACATTTATTATGGTTAGGTGAAAGTCAAGCAGTTTATTAAGATCATATGAGGGAAAATCAGGGCCAAGAACTCACAGCCCATCCTAGTCTGATTAAAGGACACACCTTCCTCATCTGGACCCCATGGGAATGCCAAGGGGATGGATGGCCTCACATGTCCCCTGACCGTCTGGTGTGGGCACCAAGGGACCATCAGGCAGAGAAACCCTGACTCTCCCAGGGACTTCATCTTGGCTTAGATTTATTGCTGATGAGGCCTCCTAGAAATGACGCCTGCCCATGCCCATCCTTTCTCTCATTTACCCATCTGAATGTACAGTCCAGCCAGGCAACCATTAATGCGCCTGGACCTGGCACTCATTCGGCTGCTCAGACCTGGTATTGCCCCTTCACTTGGCCTTGCTCTTCCATCTTAACTCCGGATCTATAACCTATAGCCAGCAGCCTGAGCGGATTCTCCAGCTTGGTTTGATCTGTTATCTCATCCCCCACAGAGAATACCTTGTATAACTACAATTTTTTCTAGTTCTGCCTTCATATACCTCTTTGAAATTCCTTTTTTTTTTAACCCTTTGCCATCATTTTATAACCTACATATATAAACAATAAAGATAGGTATACATATAAAGACTATCTTAGTTAGGGTTTCTGTTGATGGGATAAAATACCATGACCAAAAGCAACTTTCTGCCTTGCTTCTCATGGCCTGATCAGTCTGCTTCATTATACACCCCAGAACATGGCCCATCCTGGCCTGGGTCTTCCCAAATTAGTCACTAATAAATAAAATGCCCAACAGACTTGCCTATAGGCCAATCTTATGGTGGCAGTTCATCAATTAAGATTCTCTCTTCCCAAATGTGTCTAGCTTTATGTCAAGTTGAGAAAAAAAAAAAAAAATCAGCACAGATATGTTTAGAGTGTGACATGAGAATTAATATTCATAACTGTGATTGCAATATAAGAGTCTACATTTACCTGACCATGTCCATTGAGGAAGATGGGACTATCTGACAAATTGCTGCCAGTGAAACACAATTTAAGGCAAGTGGGCTTTCTGTTAATGAACCCTGGTCGGATATTGATTCCTAACATCAAACCAACCCAGTGCAAAAGCAGAGGCTGCCCAGGAGAAAGAGCTGAAATCATTTCTATTGATATTTAAAGCGAGTCTTCACATCTGTCTATTGAGAGAGAGTGAGTCTTAGCAATCAAAGGGTGGCAAGAAAGCTGTGTTTCAAAGAAGCACTTGACTTGAGAAATTGAAAAAGTCATAGTTTGGAGGTTCTGTGTGAAGTAGCTTTTCCTAAATGATTAAATACTGAAAATCATGATTATATTGCAGCTTAGAGGAAATTGATCACACAATGGGGGATGCTGGTAGGATTTAGAATATTTATTCATCCCCTCTCAGAAAGTTTAATGGAATTCAGTCTTACAATGGCAGGTGGGTGGGTGGAATACTGAGCTAAAATGTCAGTGTACCTAAAGTTCTCTACACCACAGTTAAATCCATAGGCATTAAACACTTCACTATTGTTGCTAAGCAAAGGATGCAAGAATACATTAAAAATAATACATTTGGGCACAGTAGGATTTGAGAATGACCATGTCCTGTTGTGAATGCATTTGCAAAGTTTTAAGCATCAGAATTGCTGTCTAGCTCCTGTAGAGGCAGCAAATATTTCCTTCAGGAGACAGAAATCAAGAAATGTAGAAAATAAGTGGAAAAACCTTTCTTTCTTCAAGATCCCATGTCTTGTTTACCGAGTCCACTTTTACTAGTATCATCACACACATTATGGTGTGTACACACACACAGACATACACACACACACACACATACACACATATACACACACATACACACAGACATACACACACACAGACACACACACACATACACACACACACACATACACACACATACACACACACATACACACACACACATACACACAGACATACACACACACATACACACACACATACACACACACATACACACACACATACACACACACATACACACACACACATACACACACACACACACACACACACACCAGTGAAGACATGTATCCACCCCATCTACATGGGCATAATACATCAGGAAGACAGAGATGAGACAGAGGTAAGGATTTAATGTCTTTCCAGTATAAACTATAAATTCTTGTTTTCTTTCTATTTTAAGGAAGAATCTGAGTATTCACTGAAAGCAGCCTCTTATTTCATTTACCACAGTTTGTTTTGTGTTGCTATTTTCACCATTTTGGTCAAAAGGATTTCCAAAAGAAATAAGAAAGAATAAGGTGGCATCTTGTGAAGGCCTTTGCCTAGTCTGTGCTAACATAGGTCCAAGTGGCCGTCAGATTGTGTCAAAGCTTCCAGAATTCCTTCTCTCCTGCACTCTGCCTGGCTTTTGACCATTTTACTGCAAGGTCATGCCAAAGAACAAGAGCAAAGGAAGAAAAAAAAAATGAAAAAGTGAGAAATGGGGCTGCTTTGAGTTTGTTGTTGTTGCTGCTGATGATCTTTAATTCATTTTATTACATTTCAACAAACAGTTTTGCATGCCATTAGCTAGACTTTGAAGCCCCCGTAAAGGATGTCAGTTGTTGGTAAGAATAGGCCTAATGCTCCTTCCCATCTTTCACCCACCATTAGCCTGCATGAAGCCTACAGAGAATGGTGGTTGTCCTTAAGAATAGCCCTAACCCCCTCCTTCTTTTTTAGAAAACTGGTTGCTTTATATCTATGTACTAGCTGGCTTTGTGTGTCAACTTGACGCAAGCCAGGGTCATCAGAGAGGAAGAAACCTCAGTTGAGGAAAGGCCTCCATGAGATCCAGCTGTAAGGCATTTTCTCAATTAGTGATCAGTGAGGGAGGGCCCAACTCGTGGTGGGTGATGCCATCCCTGGGCTGGTGGTCCTGGGTTCTCTTAAGAAAGCCGGCTGAGCAAGCCATGGGAAGCAAGCCAGTAAGCAGCACCCCTCCATGGCCTCTTCATCAGCTCCTGCCTCCAGGTTCCTGCCCTGCTTGAGTTCCTGTTCTGACTTCCTGCAGTGATGGGCTATGATCTGGAAATGTAAACCAAATAAACCCTATCCTTCCTTCATGGTGTTTTGTCGTTGCAGCAATAGAAAATCTAACTAAGACAATTTAGATGCATGGTTTTCTTTACATTTTTAGTTTTTTGAGAATTGTGTGTTTGTGTACTGTATTTACATAATTTCTACCCTTCCAACTTTTCCCATGCCCCTCACTCCCTCATAATTTGATGACCCCCCCTTTTAAATTATTGCTTCATATGTATGTTTATATATAACCTTCTGAGATGATTTAATTTTGTTTGTATATACTTGAGTTTAGGGTTTACCACTTGGGATTGGACAGCCCTGTGTCAGCATCCAATGACTGAGAGCAACACTTCATCTAGGGATAGGGTCTTAAGCTATTTCCCTCATCCATTCTGGCATGTCAGTTGGTATTGTTGTTAAGCAGGTCTTGTTTAGGTGGCCATATTGTTGAGACTTCACGGATGGGTTTTTCTGTCCTGCCTAGAAGACACTATCTCACAGCAGGTGTCCTCGCTCTCTATGTCCCAGTCTTCCTCCTCTGACTTCTGAGATGTTTCCCTGAGCCTTAGGCATAGGGTTTGCATTGCAGATGTATTAAGTGGGGTCGTGTTCCCATGATCACATGACTTTTTATTTTTTATTTTTTGCATTTTGACCCCATTATCTATATGATTAAAATAGAGGCAAAAATTATACTTATCTTGGTGTATAAACATAAGTCTTTAGCATATGGTTAGAAAATATAATGGCTTAGGAAGATGGCAGTAGTAGTTTCTCCTCTAGAGTCTATGATCCTACAGCCATGGGTAGCTGGTTAGGTTGACAATATCAAACATGCATTTCCTCCCTGTTATCAGGCCTTATAGCCAATTAGACTTTATAGATCTTCTCTTCATTTGAAGACATTGAATTCTGGCTCACTTTATGATGACAAATGAGCAATCCAGTGGTTCTAGTGATTAGCTTTTTATTTAGCTTACTTTTATAATTTGACTACCATCTCTGTCACAACCAGGCCATGTGTCGTATGGAGAGAGATGAGTGACTAAGTCTTGCTTGCTTCTTGCTTTATGGAGTTCATAAAAGAAACTGGGATATATACAATGAAATCAGGGGGAGAAGAGCAGGCTGTGACAAAAGATGATTGTCCCAGCTGTCTTCAGAGGAGGTCTAAGTGAAGGGATGAAGTTCAAGGGAGGCAAGAAGTCAATATAATGATGATTACCAAAACAAAAAGATTAGGTGAAGGTGTAACTACCCTGGTGTGTGCAAGACCCTAGGTGGGAGCTACGAATCATCTTCCCAATGGATCTGTGGAAGGTTTGGTGGCCATTCATGACAGGGAAAATATATAATCCATCAATCTGACTTGTCTATTTTCAGCAGTCTGTTCTTTCAGGCCAGGATTTCAGTATAGAGAAAGCGCCTTGTGAATATCCACAAGAATACAAGGATGTGTGCCCGGTGACCCTTTTTTGTGAAGATCAAAGGTATAAGGACAAAGGCACAGAAACTTACAGCCCTTTCCCCATCAGTCTTGCATCCTCTGAGTTTGGACACGAAAGAAGAGTGGTGACAATTCATGTCTGCTTTTGTAAATGAGAAGCTGAAATTTGCCACTTGTACCACCCCTTAGAGGGTGCCTTTCATAGCTAAGTACTCAAGTTTACCCAATAACTCCACCTATCTGCCTCTTAAAAGAGTCATACTTCAGAGAATGCAAAAATCTCTCCTTGAGAAGCTAGTATAAGAGTGCTTTAAGGATCCTTGAAAATATCATATTAAATGGTTAAGATTTCTAGACCAGAGAGATGGAAATGCAGGTCTTTGACTACCAATGTACAGTGTGTTGGTAAGTAACGCTCCCTTACTGAAACGTGGAAGAATTTTATACCTATAAAGACACCAAATGTAATAAACATTTTTAATTTATATTTAAAATCATAGATTTAAAATACTAAAATAGCCTTACAAAAATGAATGAAAATTAAAATCGCTTATAGTTAATTCATCTTTCAAGAATTCCATTTGGTGACTGACCTCAAGAACCAGCTGATGAAAAAATAAACTTAAAATGTATATGTTGTCTCTGAACAAAGAAAACAAAGGATTTTCTGTAATGGCTGCTGTTTCTTCTCATGGCGACAGTCTGTAGTGGATATAAAAATGTTTTTGTTTTGATCCCAAGTGTGGGATGTGAAACTGACTTGTGTGAGGACGTGTGATGTTTGTCCACTGGAAACAGACTTATGAGAGGGCACATGATGTTTGTCCATTAGAAGACAAACTGCCTCATGCGGGGGCATGGTCTCTGTCAGCTGATAAACATCCTGGTACAGACTCTGAGAGGAGATAAACATGAGCCCCAAACCCTTGGCTTGGCTTTTGGCTTTTGCACTGTTTCACATTGCTTTAGCTGTTCATCACTCTCCTTCGAGAAGCTCCTAGCTCCTAGAGAGAAACACTCCAGAGATTGCTTTGAGGGTCTGGCTTCTGGATGCTGTGGTTGTGGTCACTTTTGCTGAATTTCTGGTTTGCTATTTAACTGGTCTTCTGGAATCCTGCCAATGTAGATTGGCATCCTCCCAAGGAACTGAGTCTAAAAAAGGTCTACTTCTCCTATCCCTATTAACCCCCTTTCTCTTCTATCTAGGATAAGTGGGTTGGAAGGGAAGTAGAGGCACTAAAGAACCCCAAAAAAGTAGGTTTTTAAAAAAGATCAAATCCTACAACACTCAGAACTGAAAGTGATCAAAATACAGAATTTATCTCTTCTTATCACTGACAGTGATAGGGCAGTAATTTTATTAACTTAAATATACTAAAAAATTTAAAGATAATACTCAATGGTTTATATCACAGTTGTCTTATAAATGGAATTATCAAATAATGGGGGAGACAGAGCCCCAACTAGACATCCCTCACCACCAAATGAAACCTCGAGTCCAGGAATGGGTTATATCTAATTGAATTGTTTGTGAAAGGGGCCCCCACAGAAACGCCAAACAACCCATGCTATTTCCAAAGCCATTGGTTGCTCTCCACAAAGTGCTGGTGAGGTCCTGTTGTTGAAGACAGTTCTTATATATGTTACTAAACATGTAGACGTCAAGCCTTTGCCTACCTGGACCGTCAACCCTATAGATTAGTTAATCTTCATGATACTGTAGGTACTCTGCATCCTACCAGAGTAGAAAGGTAAACACAAACTCAGGTACAAAGTCTCCCATTTATAATGGTGACCTGTCTGCAAGATATGCTGGTTCAATAGTGGCGTAAAAGTTGTGGAAGCAACCAACCACTATCTGTTTGGATTTACAGCCCACTCCATGAGTTGAAACTCTTTCCTGGCATTGATTGGGTGACCAAGAATGTGAAACTAGATATATAATTATGTCTAATGACATTCTGCTATACTCACAGACCCAGTGTCTTGCTCAGCCATCATCAGAGAGGCTTCCTCCTGCAGTAGGTGGGAACAAATATAGAGACCCAGAGTAAAAGGTCTTGGAACGCTTAGTTCTAAATGGGATGTCTCCATCAAATCCCTGCTTCCAGGGGTCAGGGATTTGATGTGGAAGAGGAAGCAGCAAGAGCCACAGGGAATGAAAGGAAACATGGCCTCCTAGATACAACAGGACTGATGTATATATAAACTCACAGGGACTGTGGCAGCATGCACAAGGCCTACAAAGATCTAAGCCAGATGAGGTCCCAGTGGTGAGAGTGGAAGTGGAAACAGCTCCCATCCCTAACCTAGAAGTTATCTTCAACTGATAACTGCTTGTAAAGGAAAAACTAGTTTTCTCCAATGGGCTTTCACTGAATATGCAAACTACACTGGAGGGCAGGACTTGTGCCCAGCAGCAGATGACAACATAAAGCAAACTCAATGACTCTTTTACTTATTTATTATGATTTCTGATTTTGTGTCTTTATGAGATTTCTATGTGTGAGAGTCTGTGTGGAAGTCTCTGTGTCTATATGTGCTACGTGCGCTTTTTCTTTCATCCTCCTGAAGTTCATTTGTTTATTTTGTCCTCTTTATGTTTGTTTATGTTTGCCTTATAAATATTTTCCTTCTTTGTTGTGTTTTTAGATGCCTGTTTGAGTTTTAATAAGAGAGAGCAAGAGAGGGTGTGGATTTGGGTGGGCAGGGAGGACCTAAGAGGGGTTGGGAAATGAAAAGACAAACAAAAAGCTTTCTTGTATGAAGTATAAGAATTATTAAGGTGACTCTTTTTGTAAATAGAGTGAAGTCATTCTTAAAACTTACTCAAAGGTGAGGGAGACAGGTATAGCTATTTTTAAGACAGTTCTAAGCATTTTTCTTTCTTTGCCCTTCCTCCTAAGGCCAATGACATGCATGCCTACAACAGTGAAACATCTGTAGGGAGTAAACTCAATTAAATACATTGTGGACGGCCAGCAGTCTCATTTCATGAAAATTACATTAATCAGCAACTTCCTGTTGAGAAAAATCCTGATGCCCTGGCCACTGTTGCTTTAGGTTTAAATAAGCAAATTTTTAAATGGCTTAGCATTTTCCATGGTGAAATGTAGAATAACTAGGAAATAAATGCATAGTCACATGTTGGGATTGATGGTGGGCTGATGAGGGAAAGGTCTGTGTGTCATATCAACAACTGTGTATAATTACAGATAAGACTACCTGAGACAGACCCAGGTACAGACTCTCAGAGCCAGTTTGCATGCCTGCCTGTTCAGCAGCCACCCTGTCCCTCCCACTAGCTGGGGGCCAGTTAACGTTCTTTGAACACCACCTCAAGTAGGAAGCCCCAGAATCAGTATACCTGGCACTGTATCCACTGTGCCGTCTGAGAAACACGTGACATCTCAGGAGCCTTACTACAGATTGGGACCTCAAGAGCTAGACTGTCTCTGGCCTGTGAGTCACCCTGATCACCACATTGCCTGAAGAACATGTGGCATTTTGTGACTTCCAACCCCAGGTTTGGATGGTCAGCCTGGCCTCCACCCACCCATCTCCTCCATATAATAGCTTGGCATCCTGCACCCTAACTCCAGGGAGCACCACCCACTCTTAGTGGGACTAGAGCCCCTGCCACTCAATGATCATCTATAGACGTCAGTGAACCTGCCTTATACTTCTAAAAATAAGAGAAATGTCTAGCTATAGAAGATTTGCTCTTGGGTGGCATCTATTTCTAGGTAAAGTGAAGCTGCTTCTCACACGACTTTCCTACATCAACACAGAGTTGACCCAAGACTAAGCTCCAAGCATCATTTAGCTAGACAATATGATAAGTGGGTGTAACAGCACACAAAAATCCAAACACCCATTCAATCAAGATGAGAATATATATCTGCACCAAGGACACTAATAACTAATCCAGATGCCCAGGCCCAATTCCCAAAACACAACATAAATAACCAAGACAATATATCTCCTCCAGAAATTACTACTCCCACCATTATGTTCTCTGAGAGGAGCAGCTTAGTTGATGGACAGGGCAATGACTTCACAAGACCAACTATAAGCATATTAAGGAACTCAAAAGGAATATGCATAAATTCTAGAGTGAAGACCACAAAAGAACAATTATTTATTTAAATTTTTTTATTAATTCATTCATTTTACATCTCAATAGTTATCTCATCCCTTAGACCCTCTCATTCCTCCCTCCCTCCCGCTTTCCCCCTATTCCCTTCCCCTATAACTGAGGGGGCCTCCTCCCCCTGTATATGCTCATAGGGTATCAAGTCTCTTCTTGGTAGCCTGCTATCCTTCCTCTGAGTGTCACCAGGCCTCCCCATCCAGGGGCACCACAAAAGGACAATTAGATTGGCTACAGAAAACCATTTCAGATGTGAAAACAGAATTTAATAAAGATATAGAATCTCTGAAAAACTAAACTGAAACAAAACTCAAATAAAAAATTTGATAAGCCAAGTAAAAAGGACAGAGGAATGCTTCAAAATTATAATAAATCAAGTAGACAGAAAATATTTTCAATTAAATCACAGGAGAAAATGTACCCAATCTTATGAAATAGATGCCTGTCAAAGTGCAAGAGGCATGGAAACCTAAAATACCCAGGGCAGAAAGACATTCTCTGTGTCATATGATAATCAAAACACAAACATACAGAGCAAAGTCAGAGTACTAAAAGTTAGGAGAGGGACCAAGTTACAAGCAAAGCATTCCCATCAGAACAACATCTGACTTTTCAATCGACACTTTGAAAGCCAGAAGGGCCAGTACTGTTGCTCTGCAAGCTCTGAAAGACCACAAATGCCATCCAAGTTTATTAAACACAGCAAAACTATTATTTGTCATTTAACTAGAAAGAAAATATGTGCACGATAAAAACAGATTCAAGAAAATATGATCATGATAACCAGAGGATAATGGAAGAAATACTTCGGTCTGAAAAGATGGTTAAACTGACCCAAGAGAACAAAAGAACAAATCAAAGGAGGTCTAAGAAAACAACAACAACACAACAATAACAACAACAACAAATAATAGAAAGTAATACACATTGTTTAAAACTAAAATTAATGGCCTTAATTCCTCCCTCCAGAGACACAAGTTAATAAATTAGATTAGAAAACAAGATACACGCATTTCACCATCAAAGAAAGACAACACAGTAAGGCAAAAAGCATTTATGAAAAGGTACTTATGAGAAAAAGTATTCGAAGCAAATGGAACTAATAGCCAAACACATGCAGCTATGCTAGCAACTGACTTCAAACCAGAACTAGTCAGCAGAGATAAAGGGCACTTCATATTCATCAGAGGATAACTTCATCTGGATGTTACAATCTGAAATATCTATGAACCAAACAGAGGCTCTCAAGTTCATAAAAGAAGTTTTACTACACCCAAAACCACAGACTGACCCCAAACCCTGACAGAGAGTAATGTCAGTACAACATTGTTACCAATAGACAAAAATTAAACAAGAAAACTCTGGGCTTAAGTAAGGTCATAAATCAGAAGAATTTATGAACCTAATGGACATCTATTGAACATTTTACTCACACTAAAGATAACATTTTTTTTTTCTCAATAGCTGTGGGATCTTAAAAAAAAAGAATGCAAATTAACAGTATCAGAGATGAAAGGGTATGCATTACAGTAGACACTGAGGAAATTCAGTGAGTCATAAGAACATACTCTAAAAATCTATATTCAGGGCCTGGAGAGACGGCTCAGCAATTAAGAGCATGAGCTGCAATTAAAAGGCCCCAGCTTTGACTCCCAGAACCCATATGGTAGCTCACAGTCAACTGTGACTTCAGAGGATGCAATGCTATGCTTTCTTCAGAAGATGCAACACATGCATTTGGCACACAGACATATGTACAGACAAAACATCCATACTCATAAAATAAACACAAAACGTAATTACAAAATCGATATACTATTAAACCACCCAAGTTAAATTAGGATGAATTTAATGACCTAAATAAACCCATGACACCTAATAAGATAAAAACAGCAGTCAAAAAGTCCTCCAGCTAAAAAAGGCCAAGAACTGTATTGATATAGTGCAAAATTCTACCTTATCTTCAAACAAAAACTACCACCAATACTCTTCAAAATTATTCTGCAATACGTAATACCACTCCTCCTACATTATTTTTACTAAGTTATTACTCTCCTAATTTCCTAGTACCAGAAAGATATCCAAAAGCAACAGCAAGATTTTCAGCCAATCTCTCTGATAAACATAGATGCAACAGTTACCCCTAACATATTTTCAAGCCCAATCTACCATGATCAAGTCAACTTCATCTTGGAGACACAGTGACAGATAAATATATGTAAATCAATAAATATAATCTCCCTCATCAAATATCCAACAGAAACCACACCATCCTCTTATTAGAAGCAAAAAAAAAAAAAAAAAAAAAAAAAAAAAAGAAGCCCTTTGACAACATCCAATGGCCCTTCACGATCAAAGTCCTGGAGAATCTGGGAAAGCACCAAACACACCTCACCATAATAAAGACAATGTATACCAAGTCAACAAACAACATCTTGATAAATAGAAAAGAACCTGAAACATTTCCACTATAGTCAAGATCAAGACAAAGATGTTCACTTTCTCCATTCTTGCTCAATTGTACTTGAAGTCTTAGCCAGAGCAATAAGACAAGTGAAGGTGATAACAGGGAATACAAAGAGGAAAGAGGAAGTCAAAGTATCCTTACTTGCTCATGGGGATACATGCAAGACAACCTGAGTTTATTTAATGAAGATGCCTGAGGCCAGGAGGCCCGGTTATGCCAGATGCCACACTACTCAACATGCATTCTCAGGTGCATTTCAGCACGTCATGGGTCACTGCGTCACACAGCAATGAGACGCCTCTCACGGGATGCTGTCTACGTGTAAAGTTCTGCTTTCCAAGCTTCCTTTCTTCATTAAACCGCTCACACTGACACTGACAGGAAACCAGTTTGGTCTTCAGCTCAACAGTGTTGATTAGGAAAGAGTTTTAATTAACTCCCTTGCTCTCTTTGGCAGACGCAAATAACACAAGGGCAACAATGGAAACAGTACAAGCTGATGCATAGAGGTTTGGTTGGTTTGGCAGTGGTAGGTCTTATGAGAAATAGATGTGTGTGTGTGTGTGTGTGTGTGTGTGTGTGTGTGTGTGTGTGTGTGTGTGTGTGTGTAGTCTCTTTATGGCTGAGCTGATGACAGGTATCAGGGATGCCGAACACAATGACGGTGCTCAAGGTTTCGTTTGGTGGGAACTCCTTCAGGAGCCAGTATCACTAGCCAGATCCTACGTGTTGTTACTCACATTCAGTCCTGCATGATCTAACAGAAACTGAGACTGATTTCAACATAGGTAAATATATATATATATATATATATATATATATATATATATATATATATATATATATATATATTTTTTTTTTTTTTTTAAGAAATCATGATATTTGAGTCTCCTGGAATCAAGATCAGGAAATTATTTTTTGGGAAATTGCTGTTAGACAATTGTTTTGGTTGTTCTGTTTTCTTGTCCCCACTATAAAATCAAGTATTGTTATTACCCAGAAGTCTCAGTTCTCATTCTGTTTTATAAGATGAAGGCTATCTAGATTTGTGAATTATATAAAAAAAAAAAAGCCAAGTAGTAACATAAATAAATGTTATAATTCAACTAATAATCTCCATTAAGTATAAAGAACAAAACAGTCTGCGCCATGGTCATGGCCTGTCTGCACCTATCCCCTTTTATCTTTGTACTACATGCTGGATGAAAGGTTAAAAGTAGCAATGAAGACATCCAACATTCTCTGACTCTAGTGGCTACATGATAAACTTGGAATCCTCTATACTTCATCTCTACTACTGTGCCAGTCAAGTCGTATTCCCTAAGGACAGGGAAACAAGATGATTCAGAAAGCAGCTGATCAATGACAGAAGTTAATTAGAGTACAACACTGTGACTGAGACCCCAGACTGACTGGATGGGTAAGTGAGAAGTGGTGCAGGGGTCTCTATAGTTTTAATTATTTCTTTGGGAAGTGATGGAAATTGATGGTACATAAAACCTGTTAAGTCTTGATAACAGAAATAATGGAACAGAAGTCTGAGAGCTTGTTGTGCAAATAAAAGGATAGATTAAGGCTTTCATAAGAGAAGGAGGCGATGGACGAAGAAGAGGACAGCAGTGTGAACCATCGGGACTATTATGGCATCCACTCCAGGTCTGGAGATGGTTTCTGCAGCAGGTTTGGTGACTTGGTTCTGCCACTTTTTCTCAGTCCAGACCTTTCTGAAGCATCTTGTCTAACAGTGACATGTGTTTGCGTCTGTGAAACATGTTCCTGGGAATTCCAACAGCAATGTACCTCCTAGCAACTCCAACAATTAGGTGGTTACAACAGATGTCTCATAACGGCCGTGAGCTTGAGGCCAGCTTTACATGAATCATTGCATCCTATTATTTATACAATCTTCATTCTCAACAAGGGGACACGATGTCTTCAATCTTACATGGAGACCTAAGGCTAAATATTTTCCCAACTATTCTTCTCAGCCAGAGGGATGACATATCACTGAGATTGTTTTAGCCCTGGAATCCAGTGCTGCTCTGTATAAATGTGCGATCATTCAGACAAGAGTGTGCATGCTTGTCAGTACAGGAAAATAACTGACCAAATATTGATCTTACTTACTTTTGCATTTTGACTGAAGAATTTAAGGTAAATTAAAAAAATATCTGTTGGCTAACAAAATAGACAGGCAAAAATGTTTATAATCAGCAAAGGACATTATGAGTCTCCGTCACTCCCATGAAATCTGCAGAACACACAGTTATCCTTTTAAAGATTTTTAATACATACTTAAAATGGACAATTCATATCACAGTTGTGTAACTGTGATCTGTTAACTATGAGGATGATGCATTTTTTTTTTCCAGTAAAACAGCTTCATGCTTATAAAAGTCACCAGAGGTCAACTTGTGACAAGGAAACACACAGTAGGAGTAATCCAAGTAGCAAAGGGGGGGGGGGGGCAGAGAGATTATAAAGCAGTCACTGTTGACACGAAAAGAATAAGAAATAGATAACACATTTCTGTAGTTTGAAGGCAATTCACAATCATTTCCAGGAATTCTGTGAGAATTTAAGGCCATTTGTTCTAAAGAAATTTAGACGTAACTTCACAAAACTGTAATTCGTATAAAAACTGTACATCGAAAACTGCTTAGAGTTGATTGTGAGCAGGCAGATCAGGGTACAGGAATGGGTTATTTCACACAAACAGGCAGGTCAGAGTACAGGAAAAAGTTCATTTCACACATGTGTTGTGTGCTAAGTCACACGTTGAACTGAGAATTCACAAGAGACTTCAGCCTGTGCAATCCATGTGGCAAAGTGGAACGGTGAGAAAAAGAAATCCCAAGCAAGAGAGCCAGTATCCCTTTGAATTAAAATATCTAGACCGGATACAACTGAGTACAAAATTCAAAACACCTGCTACATGGTTCGGAGTTAGACTCTTGGTTTCACTCATTAATTAGCATTATAAGGAGGGTAGTTTGATACAAAGTAAAATCTGTGCATTTACAGTTCACTATAGTCGCCTTTGTGTTGCTTTTACTTAGCATCATGAATCAAATTGACGGCAGTCTAAATTTAAACCGAAAGTCCAGGAAAAATACTGGTCTTACAGGGTCACATCTGGTTATAAGTTTAAATTCTCACAATTGGCTAAAACTGAGGTCAGATATTAACCGCTAAATAGATCCTTTCTCCTCCCTCTCTCCCTTTACATACCATGACTGTCCAGACAGTCATTCAAAGAGATATTGCTCTTGTGAGTATAGATATTGCAATTTAGAAGACAAAGGATTCAATATTCAAAACTTATTCTTAAGAACAGTTATAAAAGTATTGAAATTTAAAAAGTAGTAACATGTAAACATTGACACAGAGACTGCTGTCCTATATATGTGGCAGTCAAGGACAATATTTGTGTTAAAAATGTAGCTTGTGCTTTTTCCCAATAATACATTGGAAATTTGCTAATTCTGTCAAGAACAAAACAAAAAATATTTGAAAATTAGAGAAGACATCTCTACTTTGCTTCAAGCATTTAAACAATTTTCCTGTTGCTCATGCAACAACCATATTTACAGTTTTGGTTTAGGAAGAGAGTTGGTTTTGGATCCAAGAAAGCACACCGTCGAGGACTGCTGCAACCAAACTGAGAAAGAGTCTCGGTCCCTGGTTCCCAGCAGAGCACCAGGTGCAAATGAGAGGCTCCGCAGTTCTGATTGACTGTGTGGTGAGCGTCAGCGTCTGCACGTGGTCATATTTGCGTCTGCAGCACGTGTGTGGGTGGGGTGTATGGCGGAGGCGCCGGTGATGGCTTGATTCCTCTGGCTCTCATGTAGGAGAGGAACTGCTCAGGGATCTCAGCTAAGACGTCTTTGGCAAGTCTAGCCATGCTCAGTATGTGGTTTCCACTTCTGTCAATATAATCCCTGAATGGCACAAACTAGAACAGAGTGAAAAAATTACGTCACAACCTTCAGATATTAATGTAACAGATATTAATATAACCAGCGCATACAATTTTTAAAAAACTTTTACTTTTATGGGCGGTGTTTGAGATAAGATTTCACTATATTGCTTAACATGGCCTCAAACTCATGATCCTCCTGCCTCAAATGGTATCGGGAATGTCTGGCTTACATTCAAACAACTGCTCATATGAGTGTCCTAGTTAGCTTCAGCTGCCAACCTAGAGCCATCTGAGGGAGTCTCAAATGAGGGATTGCCCAAATACGATTGGCCCTTGGCCATGTCTGTCAAGGAATTTCTTGATTGATGGTTGATGTGGGAGGACCCATCCCACTATGGGCAGTGCCATTCCTAGGCTGTATGAGAAAGCTAGCTGAGTGAGCGAGCCAGACAAGCAGTATCCTGCCACAGGCTTTGCTTTGGGTTCATGCTTGGATTCCTGGCCTGACTTCCATCAGTGATGGAAATGACCTGAAAGTATAAGCGAAATAAATCCTCTTCCCTGCACTTGGTTTTTTGCCTGGGTGTTTTGTCAGAGCAACAGGGAGAGCCACACATGACCAGAGTAAAAGCATGAGCAACACAAATCCTACCTTCAAAATATAGTTGTCCCTACAGCTGACTATGACAGCAATCAGATCTTCATAATGTGTGTTTAGCAAAAGGGATGCATTTCTCTTCCTTCTTGGACTTGTGTCCTGTTAGGGGCAGTACCTACTGACGCTGAACAACAGGGGGCATTTAACCACTACGGGGCTTTTATCCCCCTCTCAAATTGGGCTAGTTACATGCTTAATTTAGTTTTGATATAAAAGTTAACTAATGCAGAACAAGGAACAAATCTCATGCCATTCATCACAGAAATAGTGCACACCGTTAATGAGTCCTAAAGTTATTATTTTTAATTGTTATGAGAACCTCATCACGTCATGGCTATTGAATAGGGTAAGCATGCAGTTCCTATGGCGGGAGCCTGGACTGCAGTATGCAGAGGCAGTCTGCTCCGACATTGATATTATGTATGTGTCATTTGTGAAAGCAAAAGACCTCAGCATAAGATGTTGGAATTGTTCTTACTGAAATGGTATGATTATTTTCATATCTAAATGCCATTGTTTTAATTTTATCTAGCAATTGCACAGCAGCCCTTATCAGCTCTGCACCATGCATGCTGCCAAGGGACTGTCTGGGCCTATTCTCATTTGGAACCACTGCTTGGTTAATAAGCACGGTACTGCTGAGCATACCAGTTCAATTTCTCCATGAGGGATGATTCTTGCAGCAACTTGGAAATGATTGAAATCATTAAGGATATGGATAGCTTATGAGCACATTAATCTTTGGTCTTGAGAGAAAATGAAGAGAAGGGACATTAATTTAGGATTCCTGCATGTAGGATTTGAAAGTTTATATCAATGTTTTTCTTTTCAGAAAGAAAATGACACAAATTTATTCTGAAAACTTGCTTTTGATGGAAGCCATTATTCAAATTTTACTTTAGGAAAATAACTGTTATTTGTACACTTGAAACAATCAAGTTGTTACAGGGAAAACAAGTTAAATAACATAGGAAACTACATAGCAGGGGTAATTTTGATGTAGTGAAGGCAGTCTCATTCTTCCAAAAGCCTCGTTCTCAGCTTCCACACATGCAATAGACAGGTGAAGAGATGGCTTAAGAGGCCAAAGGCTGCTGAGTCAGGGCAGGGAAAGCCCAGTGTGCTCCATCTTTAGCCGAGAAGAGAACAGGGAAGGTGTGAACTTTGTAAAAGTCACGACACTTCACTAGAGGCAAGATGACATTGCGTAACAAAAACTTAGATGTGCAAAGTAACATGTTAAGTTCTGTTTTTTTCCTCTCCCTTAATCTAAGTCAACAATTCAAAGAATTTAATTTTTAAATTAAAAAAAAAAATGCTTTTAAGCTTTTTAGCAATCGCTGTAAGAAAGATAGGCTTATGCATTCTTTTGTTCTTTCTCTTTGAAGGTAAAAATATATTTTTATTAATATGGATTTTTGTGCAGGCTCTATTTGTTTCATACACACATATGTATATGTATATATGTGTGTATACCTACATGCAACTCTATGCGTCACATATTTTATTGGCATTGTTTTTATTTCATTGAAAATGTATTTTCTGTCATATAATATATCCTGATTACTGTTCCCCCTCCCTCTACTCCTCCTCGCAGTTCCTCCTTAACCTAGACGCTATCCTCAACTGATAACCACTTGCAAATGAAAATTTTGTTTTCGCCAATGGATTCTCACTGGGGAAACAAATTATTCTTCAGGACAGGCTGCATGCCCAGCAGTAGACGGCCAGCAGAAAACGAGCTCAAAGGCATTCTTAGTGGTTGTCTCGTAAGCTTATATCAGCAATTTTCCTTTTATTTTTATAATGTACATCAAATATACATACATACATGCATACATACATACATGCATACATACATACATACATACATACGTATGTATGTATATGTATCATCCTACAGGTCCTTTCCTTATATATTTTGGCTTTCAGTTTTTTATTTTTATGAGATTACTAAGTGTACAAACAAATGGGTCTCTGTGTCTATCTCTGTCTCCTGTGTATTTTCTTGGGGTCTCTCCATCAGCTTGTTTGTTTTGTCATATTCTGATGTGTTGTTTTTGTTTTATCATAGTACAGTACAGTACCGTCAAGTCCCTTAGAAGCCTGTTTGTCTTCTAACAAGAGACAAATAGGAGACTGATCTTGTACCTTCTTAGTTGAAATAAATTATAACTAGTTTTTGAGAATTTTGTTATATTCTAGAGGTATCAGAATTAAAGTCACAATGCCCAGAGTTCTCATCTTCTAAGCCTGTTTACAATAATGAATAAAACAGCAACAAAATACACCCAGGCTTGTTATCCCCGGAGGGAGTACTCATCATGTCTAACTTAGGTGTGTTAGACAGGCACACAGTTTGGCATGCCACCTGAGCCCAAGTTGAGAACCCTGTCAGAGAAAGCCATTGTTACCAACAGGTTTCTACTCATCACCGGAGATTGTTGACAGTAGAAAAAAGCTGAGAACTTTCTATTAGCTAAACCTGAATTATCTAAAATTTCCCCTGAGGAGCATTCATTCTTCATGCCACTAGGTGCTCTACCAATGGGCGGGGCAATGCCAACCACTCCTCCACATCATCACCTCTTGCTACACCAACTCGACAGATCTCAAGACAAAATGTCCTCTAATTGCTTTGTGCGTGTCCTCCTACCTCGACATTTTCCCACTCAGAACACCCTTTATTTTCTTACTTAATCCCTTATTTATGAATGCAGCAGCTAGGGACATTTGGTTAAAAAAAATATCAAAAAACAATCCCCACATATGGTGAAGGTGCGCTGTGGTCACAGAACTCAGACTCCTAAACGGCTGTGTTAAGAAGGAAACTGGGACAGAGGGGAAGGCATCCTATTGGGACTCTAAATGAGAGACGCATGGGAGAATAGCAAAATAAAAGGATCCAGAGGGTCCTAGAAATCTACAAGTAGAACATTATGATAGGCAGATTTGGGCCCAGGGGTCCCGCTCAAACTAAGGCACCAGCCAAGGACAATACAGGAGGTAAACTTTAAACCCCTTCCCAGATCTAGCCAATGATCAGAATATTCTCCACAGTTGAGTGGAGAGTGTGATATGACTTTCTCACGTACTCTGGTGCCTCACATTTGACCATGTCCCCTGGAGGGGGAGACCTGGTGGCACTCAGAGGAAGGACAGCAAGTAGCCAAGAAGAGACTTGATACCCTATGAGAATATATAGGGGGAGGTAATCCCCCTCAGGAACAGTCATAGGGGAGGGGAATAATGGGAAAATGGGGGGGGGGAGGAATGGGAGGATACAAGGGAGGGATAAACATTGAGATGTAACAAGAATAAATTAAAAAAAAAAAAAAAAAAGAAGAAAGCGCAATTCACAGTGCGCTGGTTTAACCTGGTCACATAACAAATACAGGGTATGTATTCTGCTCTGTAGAAAACACGGCACGTGTGGCACTCCATATCTTCTTTCAACCCATTTCCCCAAACATTCTTCATGGTTGCCCTGATAGATGGTTTTGCCTAGTTATGAAAACAAATTTGAATGTGTTTGGGCAAATTGGATTTTAGTTGCTGTTCACTCAGTTGGGTTTGGTTGTTCCTGCTGTGCAGAATTCCATTAGTGAGTTTTCAAGTCCAAGACTCCAAGGCTATTATTCTCCGTTTAATGGAAAGTATAGTTTAAATGTAATTTTTAAGGAAATGATAGGCTGGCCATCAGCTACATGCAGCCAACAAGAATGACACTCCAGTAAATGTAATGGCCAACCCATAGCACAACAAACAAACACACTTTACATATAGTGACCTAAGAAAATAAAAACACCATGGGAACTCCTCTTGCTTACTGCAGATACAAGATTGACTCTCCAGGTAATGGGACATATGCACACATAAATGGCACAAGGCACAGCTACCATAAAATAAAGACAAAATGCCCTCCCGTCAGACAGTGCCAGCATGATAACTGACAATTATCTACACTGGTACTAGTGCACTAGCACTAAGCAATGGGAGGTTTTCTGCTAAGGGATTAAATACAGCATCTTCTTTAATTTCAAGGGTCTCCTATCCTTATTTTGATTTGACCTAAGAGGAAACTGAAGCTTAGAAAGTTTAACTTCGCCAAGTCCAAATAGTGGCCGGTGCCAGTCATTATTAGATCCGATGGATATGCCCGATTCTATGGTTATGTGAAAAGATGACTAGGTTCTGATAATCTTTAGAAGTTCACACCAGGTAGTGAGGTGTACTACAATAGAATGTGAGCTTTGGAATCAGAACTCGATTTATCATCACCATAACTCTGTGTAGCTTACCTATCTCTCCATCTTGATCATAGTCGGTTTTTGTTTTCGTTTTTTTTTTTTTTTTTTTTTTTTATTGTAAGGGAATCATGTGAAAGAAAGACAAGGAGCCCATGCCAAGGCAGAGCAATTCTGCCCACATCAGTGAAATGTGACCCAGGTAAATGACAAGGGAAACTAGAAGTAAGCATCATGAAAATATGTATTATAATGAGAGATAAAATGTGGTCCTGAGTGTGTGTAGCAAAAGAGGAAAACTGGGGTCGGGATGTATAGATGGTTAAGTGGCTCAGATGGCCCATAAAGCGTTTTCTAAGACATTGTAGGATTGCATCCAGCTTCTAGGTTCCATTTCTCATTAGCTGAGGATTATGGGCAAGAGTAACTGAACTCAGGTTTACTTTTTAAAAAGAATACAGTAGTTAAGGTCCTTCCTAACGTTAACGAAGGGGTCAATGATAGAATGCTCTTATCCTGCCTAGCACACAGAGAGCATAGAATGGACTCAAATTAACATTATGTGCACATGCAGAAGCTGCTTAATACTTGACAGCCTAAGAGAAACTCAACCTACTGCTCCAATTGGCCAGCTAAACCTCACTACAGTCTACAAGATGCAGCTCTCATTTTTTTTCCAACCTGAAAAATGTGGGGATTTATTAGGAATGTATTTAATAACCTCAAAGTGAAACAGATTGCAAGGAAACCAGAACCTGCACAGCCTTTGTCCTGGTATGATGACACCAGCCTGTTCAGATACGTTTTTTTCTAAACAATGGAAGATACACAGTGTTATCCTACCATCTGCAGCACTCAAGAACGATTCCATAGAAATAACTGATCTACAAATACTCCAGCAGAACATGGACAACTTTGATGGCAGGCCCCTATTGAGATTCGAGGTGACAAAGGGAGAGGTGACTCCTGCACATGCCTGGAATGCGAATGGCCAAGCTGCTCACATTTCGCTAGGGTGAATCTGGAAACTTTTTAATGCAGGGATGTTGTCATCCAGTGGCTCGGAACTCCCAGGTACAAGTCACGTTCCTGCTGCGTATCTGTAAGACTCTTTCATCCTATCAGATGGGATTTACATGGCAGGATTCCAAGTGATTCTCTGAAGATCCCAGTGCCACAGGTATAATAGAATTGCCTCAGGGACTAGGACTTTCAGGAAGAGGACATTTCCCTATATGTTAACTTGCAATTAACTTACTCCAGTAGGTGACAAAGAGTTCACTGTCTGATACAACCTCAGGGAAAAACAGAGATCAAAGACCGTGGACTCTACAAACAATAGAAGAGGCTAAGAGACCATAGTGACTCTGCTTTCATGGACCATCTCGGTCCAGTCGCAGCAAATGTACCAATGCCATCATCCACTGAGAGACAGGGCAGTTCTTGTTTTCACAAATGCCAATGGGTGTGGTTTTGTGGTGACACCACCATAGCACAATGGTTCTTTAAAAAGAAGTCTTCGTGATGTGAGCAACCTCGATTCCTCAGGGATAGGACTATGGCGCTTCTCTAAACATTCATTTGGATGGAACAAGCTATGAGGTTGCCCTGTTGATTTCATAAAGAAGCATTGTCATAGCAACAGAGCTCATTCTGAAGTCCTTCACATGTGAGTTTCCTTTCGGTGATTTGATTTTTGGAAAGTGTGGGCTGGACATTATGTGGAGTTTTCAGATAAAGTAAGATTACTTGGACCCATAATTATGATGATGAGGTTAAGATGAATAATTATGTGTCTAATTATGGAAATGAGCACCATGATACACTTAAATAGATGCCATCCCCATGGCCTCTTTCTTGGCTACTTCTAGCTGAATCATTGTGTGTGTTTGTGCTTTTTACATTATGCCTTGTAGAGAAGTTTAAATCATATTTATTTATCTTTTAAAATGATCATTGGGAAATTGTTTTCTGTGTTAAAGTGTAATCTAATTGATTTTGGAAGAGTAATTTATAACTCTTTTTAATGTCATTATTTCCTTGTTGCAGTTGTGGAGATCAAACTCAACAGTGTTTAGCCTGCAAGTCCTCTATTAGGAAGCTACACCATACCATCTATTAATATAGAGTATTTCCACCCAAATTATTCTAACCGTCATTTTGTTGTCTACTCCTTAGCTGTATGCCAGGAACATGTTCTATGTTGATTGTCTCACTTTACCTCACAAGACTGTCTCTCAGAATATAGAAAAGTTAGTTTGTACAAGTTAACACAGAATTTGAACCCAAATTTTATAGGATTCCAAATTATATATTTACAGTAGTTACATTAGGAGTAAGCCTACAGGAAAATACTCGGAGATGATATTAATGAGCACTGTTTGCGCTTCTAATATGTATATATCATAGCCTTCAATGGTACTGAGGCCTTTGAGTGTTGGCTACTTAAAAGGTAGGTGTCACCCACTTCGTCCTTGTATGCATCCTGAAAGGCACACACTCTAAGTAAAACATGCATAGATTTGCTTGAGCTAATTCCCTTCCTTCAGTGACAACATTTAGCTGATTCTTTTCTCTTTATTGTTCTCCAAATAGCAGGCAGTATCTAGCTAAGTATTTTTCTCAAATATTTTCTAGATGTAAAATTTATAGGTAACATACAATTTATGTGTCATGCATCATATATGTATGTACAGCTTATTTATTATATATAGTTTTAACATACATGTTTATATTTTTCCAACCATAATCTGGGAGAATTCTGACAATAGTTGTAATTTTTATGTTTTATTAAATGGTATATTTTTTGTTTGTATCATATGTTTTAAAATGTTTCATTTACATGAAGACATATATTTATAGCTTCCTGTTTTGCTAAAGATTATGAAGATAATTTCTTATAAGAGTAAATAAGGAAAAGACAATTGTTGACACTTGCACTTTACATATACTGAACCTGAGACGAAGGAGAAAGCAATTCCATACAGATTCTAACTCTTATTACTTAAGCTGCATCTCGTAAAGAGGGACCAACTAAATTAACAGGACTCAGTGCTCCTAGTTGTAATTTAAATTGCTTCTTTAGATATCAGGTAGCCATAGGTTCTTCATGGTGAAGGAGGCAGACAATATCTACATTTTTAAGCCTTACCTGAACAATGTCTCTTTCAG
The DNA here is from genome assembly GCF_903995435.1 of Acomys russatus. Taxonomy (NCBI): domain Eukaryota; kingdom Metazoa; phylum Chordata; class Mammalia; order Rodentia; family Muridae; genus Acomys; species Acomys russatus. The sequence goes on from NC_067153.1 coordinate 52,674,015, forward strand.
CATATTTCCCTCTTGAGGAAACTCTTACGTCATCTCCATCCAATTCAACCATTGCTTGAAAATGAAAATGAAATAGAGTCATTGGCTGAGTACAGTGTAGTGAAATAAAACTGTGTGAGCTGCGTGGATCACCATGTATGTGTGCAACAGTGTGCCCTGTGAAGTTACAGGAAGAGGGCTGCAACTTCATTCCCTAATTTGTTTTCTCCCAACATTCTGATGGCGCACATCATCTACAGGTAAAGAGGGCCATGGGTATGAGTGACTCTCTGGAAGTCAGGTGGAGTCCAGGCATGGTGGAACACTCTCTGAGCCTCTCTTTCTATCCCATTACCCACTCTACAAGTGGTAAACCTGGGTTATAGGCTTAAGTGACCAAATGGCCAAGTGATGTGAGCCCATCGGTTTCCATGTTTTTCTTTCTAATTTAAGAAAAGGCAACAATTATCATCCTCAAGTTGAGCCTCATTCTTACTGACATTGCAAGGTCTACACTGCCCAAGTTTTTACAAAGTGACATTTATTCAGTCCTGAATAAAGTATGAGTTTTGTCAAGTATGATAATTCTGTTAGCTGAGAAATAATTTCAGCACTGGCTGCAACAGCTGTTATTCAGAAATACTGAACCAGCACAGCAGCTGCCGGTGTCTGAAGCCGCAATTAGAAACATTTCCCAGAGTTTATTAAGTTTGCTGTGAGATTTCTCTAAATAATTAATTGTATGGCAGGAGTGAACTGGCTTGTGCTTAAACTGTAGTTCTAGTACTGAAAGTTCATTTTGCATATAAAGGACAATCAAGACTCCAAAGAGCCAGCATCCTCCCCAACCGCCCCGCCCCGATAAAACACTGCTCACTGGAACACCACCTTCAGTATTGTACTCTTTCCTTCAGTCCTTGTAATGCATTTGGGTCAGAAAACATTGTTTTCAAATTTATCTTTCTACATATGTTCATGAGTCAGTGTTTTGGCTGCAGCATTACTAGTAAATACAATTAACAGATCTGCCTGCATACACAATATATGCCATACTTTTATGTTCTACCAACAATTAGGCCGGCAGTCCCTTAGTCTCGGAACTGTATGGTATGCTCATGTATTTTAAACAAATAACTCCTGCTATCATCTGGGCTTGCCTTTCCGAGTCTCACATTACGTCAGCATATAATTGTCCACTGCTGCTGATGTGCTGATGTGCTGGGCTCCCTGCTATGCTATGAGGGAATGGCGACAATTCCCTCAACACTCACTCTGAAATGGGAGCAAGACTCAGGGGGCAGCAGAGACCTTGCTTTCATTATCCTCTACAATCTCTCTTGCCTCGTTAGCATCAAGGAAGAAAATGAACAATCTTGCATATCAGAGAGGCCCTGGACGTTACCTCCCGCTCTTCAGCACGCTTAAAGTTTAAAGGTCGTAGATAGCGTGAACCAGAAGATGAGGTTCTGAGAGCCATAGGAGCAAGATGATAATGTTAGGAGGGGCCATGCCTACATGCCAGGGTTTCTGACAGTCTGATGCATGCGCCAGAGAGTGTGACCTGAAAGGCAAAGCCTGTGCTTCTCTCTAGCTAGAGGAGGCAGGGTGAGTGACTAACTTACATCCCTTCTCCCCAGCTCGCATCAAAGCAGCTGCTGCATTAAGTCAACTTTTTTATTTTGTTTTATCTTTATTTTTTGGAAGCTTTAAGAGGGGACTTTTGACAGCAGAAGAGCAATTTCTGTGCCAGAGATTTTTCTATCTCACCCACCAGCAATTTTTCTTGACTTCCTAGCCTTGGAGTGAAGGGAAGAGATGGATTTGACAGGAAAGACTAACATTATGTTCATATATACATGTATACGTATGTATATAGATGTATATTGTATATGTAGGTGTCTGTACGTATGTATGTATGTATGTATGTAAGAGAACAATGTATTGTATCCTAGCCAGATAATCAGCCTTTTAGAGAACAGTGGACCAGAAAGCCATCTCTATGTCATTGAAACCTTCTGCCACGGTAAAACAGAACCTAGGTGTTGCAGGTCCCTAACTCCATACTTACATTTCCCAGAGAATAATAGCACTCCAAGTTTTAGGAGTTAGAGTTTACTGGGAAGCCAAGTTCCCTTTCTGTCTACACTCTTCACTCATGCTTCCTTGCAGCACCGCGACTACTCCCACAGAGTGCTGCTCAACTCCAGGAGGCATCTGCCTCTCAGAGCAGGAGCAGGTGGTCTCGGAATGAACACAGTGTTTCAGGACAGTTTATGCTCTAAGGAAACCTATCAGGAAAACTCAGGAAGAAAGTTGGAGTTATCAAGGAATGGAAAGTCTGGTCCCATCTATAGGTGAAAGTAATAATAATAATAATAATAATAATAATAATAATAATAATAATAATAATAATAATAATAATAAATGTATCAGTCTGATGAATTCCTCTACACTTTCCTTCAGTTAGGTCTGGACCTCTCATAGAGAAATGATAGATTATCACTTCTCAGTCCTCTACATATTCACTTGGGAAGAACAGAGAAAATACATAGCCTTGGATTTGGAGTGATGGTTGTAGCCAAGAACTGTGTGCTGATCTACAGGAAAGGACGCAGACAGAAATCTACATCAGCAAGGGCCAGGGCTTTGCATTCCTGTATCATGTAATGGATTCTTATACAACACAACCTGACCAATGTGATGCCCACTGGCCCTGGCAGATGACAATGCACTCATGAGTGGGAAACCATTAGAGGAAAAAGCAGCAAGTAGGGAAGGACAGCGTTTGGGCTACTTTAGCCTGCAATTGATGGGTTTTGGGGAACCACAATCCGTCATCACTAGCCAATGCAGATAGCATGAGTCAAAGCATGAACAAGATGTCTTAGTGTTAGCAACTCTAGAGAGGCCAGTTATGCTCACAGCTGAACAGTAGTGCGTAAACAGAGTAAATACTAACAAGAGCATCAGCAGTCGGAACTAAGAGACTTTGGCTTTAGAAACAGGGAAAACCAAGTCTCAAGCTAAATAAATGTTAATATTGTCCCTCAATTGCAGTTCAGAGGCACCCACTAAAAAGAATTAGCCTTGTGACCAGTAACAAACCATCCTTAAGTTTACTCTGGTCACTAGTTACATAAAAAGTTGTCACCTAACTGGACTTCGAAGAGGCAAAACCTCAGTTAACCAGACTGCACAGTATCATCTCTGCAGTCATAACAGTCCCACTGTCATTATACGTTGTTTTTTCACAAGATGGAGCCCTTTTTTATAAGGATGATTCCATCTCCTAGCCAGAGGATGGAATCACATTCGATTAGCGTATTGTGCTTATGTTAATATTTCCACTCACAGCTTAATGATTCGTTAATTTAGCACTGTTCTTTAAAGGCCGCTGACATGCTTCCCCAGAAAGTGTGCTTCCTTAAAGCGTTCTTTGCCTTAGGAACTAAATCTCAGCTCATTAGTCTGTCAGTTTTGCACAGTGTTTTGAGGTACGAACTCTAATGAAATGGGAATGGTGCTTGTTCAATTAATGTATAAGCCGGCGAGAGAGTCTCTTACTCAGTGACAGTCTTGTACACAAACTCAATCACTATTTCTACACAGTTAAGGACGACAGAACTGTAACAGCACCTTAGGAGCACTGAAATCTTGTTACTCACCATCAAATTCTGCAGGTCCAACACCTACTATAATTATTGACATTGGAAGCTTCGAGGCCTTTAGGAAGGAAAAAAAAAAATAGATTTCAATTAAGGCATTTAGTTCTTGTTAAAGATGTATTTATTTATTTATTTTATGTATATGAGTTGCTGTCATATACATAAACTCTGCCACATACATATACATATACAAATTGTCATATACCTATACTCTTGCATGCTAGAAAAAGGGATCAAATCCCATTATAGGTGGTTTCCGGGAATTGAATTCAGGACCTCTAGAAAAGCTGCCAGTGCGCCTAAGTACTTAGCCATCTATCTCTCCAGGACCAGAGAGATTTAGCTCTTAAGAAAAAAGAAAGCACATATAAACATTATAAAGATTTTGGGTCTGGCTAATTTTACATTTTCTTTGCAAGTCCTTGAAATTTAAATGATCTTTTAAAACCTTAACAAGAAAAAAAAAAAAAACCCAAACAAACAAACAAAAAAATCCTGATTTCCTGAGACGCTGACATTTTCACAGATATTCATTAAGACAGTTTTTAATAACATATTCAAAATTGACATCTGGAGTCATTATCACATTGAATTATCAGAAATAATTCTCACAGTGGATTAGCAAGTGCAAACAAATGGCTACTAGGAAATGTTTAACATTCCTCATTAATGCATTAAATATCTGTGAACCGTTGAAACTGCATATTTGATGTTGCAACATGATTTTTGTCATATGAATTACTTAAATTATATTCTATTTAAAGTTACTAAATGGGGCTGGGAAGGTGGCTCCATGGGTGAAGGCTCTTACTACCAAGGCTGATGACCTGGTCAGCCCAGGGACAGACATCTATGATAGGAGAGAACTGACTCCTTCAAGTTATCCTATAATCTCCACATGTGCGTCATAAATGCCTGTCCACACAAATACACATTTACAAAAACAAATAAATATAATTTAAAAAAATTAAACAGAAGCAGTAACAGATGCACTACACACATGGGGAGAACATCTTGTGTTCAGAAGCTGATGAACTACAAATACCCCTTAGTGCAGTGTCTCTGTTTAGTTAATCATGAATTATCAAGTCAGTATGGTAAACTGTAAACTGATAGTACTAACAAAGGAAACAGAAGCTCAGTGTAAGTAAGTGTAGGCAAAAACAAAATTCACAAAGAAATTGGGTTGCCCACAAAAGAAAAATAATCTATGAATCACTCAAGTATCCCTGCATGCACTTATTTTTTTCTTGCACTAAATAACAATTTATTTCTATGAGGCCTGCAAACAGTTCATCCCTTCAACTCGTTTTTAATTAAATACTACTCTATGCTAAGCAATGCCAGTCTCAGGCATAGAAAAGCTAGGCCAACAGGTATAATTCAGCAGACTATCATCTGTTAAACATAGATTCTTACTGCCAATTTTTAAAATAAGATAATAAAATCAGTTTACAAGCCAAACATACAGCTGGGATTGTGATGCACAGGATGGCTTTTAGCAACTATAGAAACAGAGGTTGACTGCCATTCTCCTGTAACTGGAAGGTTAGGACATGAGAGCATCCTTGAGTAGCCTTAAGAGCGTACTTGAGTACAAACCAGTCTATTGTATGAAAAATAAAATAAAGTTTGTCAGTGAAGGTAATCCCCCTCTCCAGTCCTTATGCAGCCTTGGATCAAATGTGTGATGGTTTCTGCATAAGTTAATAAGGTGATCAGCTGCAATGGTGCGGCCATTCTGTTTCTCCATGAAGTCATCAAAAACAGATTTTGTTCTCAACCCAGTTGGCGCTGTGCTGTCATGGACCGGAAGACCCTGGCTGTACTTACATTAACTATGGATTCTTTAGTTTGGGCCATATCTGAGATCACACCATCCGTCACAATGAGGAGCACGAAATACTGGGAGCCGTCCTTTACAGAGGATGCATATCTGAAAAAACAAAAACAAAAACAAAAAACAGTGGGAAGGTAAGAGCAGCACACAGAACAGGAGGAGCTCTGGAGGTTCATGGGCAACCAGCCCTCTAAAATATTTATGTATATGTCAGAAGCCTCTGGTATTCAAACGTAAGTACATAGTTTTCTGAAATAAATAACCAGCTTAACTGCAGTGTTAGTATCTGGCAGGACACAGAAATATTTAGCTGTCCTGGAAGTGTTTTCACTAACAAAATTTACCAGAATGGAGATTTATTTTTGTAAAAAGTAAAACTTAAATATAGGCTTAAAAAAGACCTGTTTGGACAGCAATTTATTATGTCTAAGCTCTTCAAAAATTACTTAAGCCATCAGAACTTGATTTTCTTGAAAATTGTTACAGTAACATTTATCTTTGTGTTATTATATGAATAAATTATATGCACGGTTCTCAAATATTATGACATTCCGTAAATTAAGCAATGATTAAATTATTCTTGTTCTTCAACAGCACAAAGGTGCTGGTGCCTATCACTGTGAACATATTAAATGCCACTGACATATACACACTGAAACAGCACTTTTGTAAGTTATAGAGCTTACATCTTAATAAAAAAAATCAAATAGAAGATATACCCACAGTTCTAAGTGTCCATGTGAGTGCACACATGTGTGCATGAATATGTGTATGTGTGTATATACATGAACACCTGTGTGTGTGACTGTGTGTGTGTGTGTGTGTGTGTGTGTAAAACTGTGCATCCTGGCGTACATGCTGGTTCCCTCACTGGTCTAGAGCTGTCCACATAAGCTAGTTCATGTCCAGAGTGGGTCGTACACAGCTCTTAGAAGACAGGGAAGGCAACAAAAAGGAGTCTGTGGAATGCATCTACAACAAACAAACAAACAAACAAACAAAAACCAACCAGACCACAGGGAAAAAAAAATGACTTGAAAAATGATACAGAGTGGTCAAAGAAATTGATCCAAATCCAAGGGACCCTAACTGGTCTTGCTTGAACAGCTTTGGTGCAAATACCATATTGGAGTAGATTTTAAAATCATATGAATAAAAATATTTGCAAGTTTATTAGGTACAAAAGAAACTAGTATGTACTCTTGCTGTTTACAAGATGGATTTTGGCATGGCATATTCACCTGTACTTGTAGAAGAGACTGTTGAATTATTTCCACACTGACACCACAGCACAACACTAAGCAACCTGAACACTAAGGAATCAATATCAATGTGACATTGATACAATCAATGGGGAAACAACCCCAAGCAGAAAAGCGCAATGTCCTTTTCCTTAAAAAAAAAAATTTTTTTTAAATTTTCTTAGCTGGAATTCAGCTTTTAATTTCTGAACAGTCATTTTCTTTTAAAAGAAAAAACCATCTCCTATGGAATATAATTCAATGCAGAGTTTTATATTTTGTGTGATTGGTATAAGCCTGGAAATAGTAACAGGGAAGCTTCTAGAAGCATTCTAGCATCACCTTTATGCTATTTTAGGCAAATCAAAGCTGCTAAAAATGGAAGATATACAGCACATTACAGAATTTGGGTTTTATGAATGCAAACCCCCACTATGAATGGCTTAGCAGGCTTGATCTTACTCCTGGGTGGGGAGGCTATGTTCACAGTACGTAGAGATGGAGAGAGACTGAAGCAGATCACAACAAAGCTAATATTCATTAAAACAGAAAAACAACAAAGGAAAACACAGATGGCAACCAAACACAGCTGCTAGCTCCTGTGGGGTCTCTTCCTCGTGTCATCACAGGGAGAAGCAGTTTGAGGGAGCAACTTCCTAACCTGCAATTTTCTTATCTTTGTGATAAAATGTTTAAATGTGTGTCCCTTTACTCAATTTTAAGAAGTTACAGAGTTCATTGTAAAAAATTATATTTAAGTGAAATATGCGTTCATCCATTTCTTATTTTTTATTTGTGCCTGCTGTGTTCCTGTTGAGCTTATGAACAGCTAGAAGAATACTTCACAAATCTAAGTAAGACGTTTCTGAACTTTTATGTAAGATGTGCTAGGAACTATGACAGAAACTTCAGATGAATATATTTAAATTCTGCAACTCTGACAAAGTTAATTTTTCTCTCCAATTTATCATAGTAATATTAACATATAAATTATAGATTGGCTGTATTCCAGAATAGGTAGTGAGATGGCTTTTAGTAAGAGTTTTAATTATACCGGTCATTGAAGGTTCCATTAGGAAGGAAGTGCCTGTAATATAATTTGATCTACAAGCCTGTATCTCATTGTCACTTCCTGAAAGGAGCCTGGGGTGTGGCCCACCAGAAACTTCCTACTTCATATGTCCTGGGACATATTAATTATTTTGATCATAAATACTGAATACTTTTACAAAGAGGCTAAATTAAAAGAAATAGTAGTGTGAGATTAATTTTGTCTGAATTTAGATTTACTCTGCAAATAAATGGTACAATTATAGAGTAAAAAACAAATAAATGGAATAGTTTCAAAACATTAGTTTTTCAGTTCATATTATAATTAAACACTAGGATAGACTGGTCAGCTTTCATGTAAAATGTAATTTATAATAACTTAAGCATTGATCAAGCCTTACAAACATACACATACTTTTATACCATTATTTATAAAGCATTGTTTAAAAATTCTAAGTATTATAAACTGCTGGGTTTCTATGAATTTTTAAGATAAACATCAAACCACCTAGAAATTAATTATTTTATGTGCATGGATATTTTGCCCGTATGTGTATCTATTCACTGAGGGTGCCAGCAATGGGCATTGGCTCTACAGGGGTTAGTATTGGATAATGCTGCGAGCTGCCATGTGTGAGCTGGGATTCCAACCTTTGTTGTCTGGAAGATCAACCAGTGTTCTAACCACTGGGCAACTTCTTCAGCCTTCTGCATGCTTTAAAACTCCACAGCAGAGGGTTAAATAAAAGGTACAAGGTAATAGCGACACAATGACTTTGAGTTTGGTTACAGTGGTTTGCATTTTATTTCACATAAATGGCCACTTTACACATGTGTGGTGCATCCACCGGAAAAACAGAAATAATGGCAGTGCTGGAACCTCCTGGAACTACTGTGAAAAACAAGAATTAATCCATGCTACAGCACAGAGACTATTGCCAGGGATGTCATAGCCTCAGAAATGATTTTTATTACAATTTCACCGACTGTTCACACAGATGGAGGAGATTAAACCTAATGCACTCTTCAAGTGATTTTAAAATTAATTACAGAAACTCCAAAATAAAAAAAAAAATGTCTGTTTCTTACATACTAAAACTAATTTTAACTGGTTATCCAGATCCTGCAATGTCCTCAGTGTTTAAAAACAAACAAACAAACAAACAAAAAGAAAAATGCCAAGTTGAAAATGGAGCAGGTTGCACTGGTAACCCTCTCTGAACAAGTGTGCAACAGGACATGGCAGAGCCAAAGCAACAGCAGTGGGTCTATGTGAGGGAAGCAGGGCTGGTCGCTGGATGCTGGAAGCTTCTGATGCTGTGTTCCTTCCGCTTAGATACACAGAAGGCATCAAAAGATGTTGAGAAGCGTTTTTCTAGTGTTTGAAACGTCCCCTGAGCCTCACTGAGTGAAAACCTCTGGGTACACAAGAAATTGGAAGCCGGGTGTGTGAGTTCTCCGAATGAATACAGAACCATAAGTGCTATAAATGTGATGCTTTGTGTTTTATCTGTTTCATATTTTTGCCAACCAATTATTATTATTACCTCAAAGACGATTTTGGGACCTAGAAAGCAATCAAAAATGATCTTATGCGCTAAATTGCTATTCCTAAAATATATTTCCTAACAAAGAATTCAAAATGCTGGTAGATATTATAATAAACAGTCCAGCTTTCACTCACACAGGAAACGCTCCTGAGGAATGAATAATAGGGAAACAGACAAAATATAGCCATGTATTTGTTCTCACTTATGTACAAACAGGTTTTAATGGTAACATCTGATATTAGCATATCAGAATTCACCCAGTGGAAGCTTTGTCTTTGAAATAGGGTGTAATGCATCTCAGGTGGCCTCAAACTTGCTATGCACTGAGGATGGCCTTAAATTCTGAAACTATTGCTTCTCCTCCTGAGTGCTGAGATTACATGCGTGTATCCAGTACAGTCAGTTTATGAGGTGCTGGGAATATACATAGGGCTTCATGTATGTGAGAAAGGCACTCTAGTAACGGAGTCATCATAGCCTCAAGTTGTGTTTATTTCATATATGGGAGGCTGGTGCTGTCTGCTGTTGTAAAACACTCACCAAGAGAAGCCATATTCAAGAGGCTTTACATAACCAGAGCTTACACACATGTTAACTATGCTGACGCTTTGAACAAAGAAACAAGTAGTATTGTCTTTCAGCAGATGAAGTTTTAGGACAATTGCTTTTAGGTGAGCCAGAAATTGCCTATCCTATTAAAATATTAGAACTAAAATTAAACATCATTTTAAAGGTAAAGAAAATGGTAAAGGCATTTATTTCAGAGATTATTTTAAAAGGTGGTCAGTTAGAAAGCCCTAGAAAGAAAGGTAAGTGATAAAAACCCAGCTGTGGCTGTTTTCTCCCATCTTAAGTATAGTAATAAACAATTATTAGATCGTGCTTTTTTTTTTTTTTTTTTTTTTTTTTTTTTGAAGGATCTGAAAGCTTCAGCTAACAGTGACATCTGTGTTTGAGATTTGGAAAGAACTGAGCAATACACAAATGGCAACAGAGCGTCAGAGAGACTGTAGGCCTTTTGTTTTATTGTGTTTTACTTTTATTAATCTATTTAATTTTGTTTTGCTTGTGTGTAGTATATGTCTGCGTGAATGGAACTGGTGTCAGGTTTTATTTTCAATCCGTTTCCAAATTTATTTTTTGAGACAGAATCTCTCACTGAGCCTAGAGTTCATTGGTTTAGTTAGGATGAAGGCCAGTGTCTGTCTGTCTGTCTGTCTGTCCTTCCCACCCCTGGGGCTGCAGGTATGAGCCACCAAGTCTGGGTTCTAGAGATTAGAACTTGCATCCACATGGTATATAGCAAGCACTTTACATCTCTCCAGTCCAACACTATGGGTTAATACAAGTAGAGAAGCATATAACAAAATTTTTCTATCTAAATTTAACTTTTATAATCTCAGGGCAAAAATACAGAACTGAAGGATAAGTACTGATTAGCATATTTATAACAATGGGCATGCATCCATATAAAATAGATTTTTTTTCTTCTATGCTTCTCTATTAAAGACTGATGTGTGTGGGGGTATTAGGGAATTAATTAAAATTAATTTTCATTAATATGGTTTTGATTCTGTTTTTCTTGGCAGCCATCAATAAACTAGAATGATTTAAAATGAAGCATTTTTCCTATAGGCAATGCAGAAAGTTAATACAATTTTCAAATTATAAATAATAACTAAATAGTTTCTGTGAAACGAATGACTTGGGATTGGGAAGAAAATAGCACACCATAGAGAAACTGAGAGAAAAGGAGCCAAAATTAAGTGGCGTTTCCTCAAAAATATCAGCGTTTGTTGTTATGTACAAATAAGGTTGAGATATAAAATTCTTTTTATTTCTTAATTTTTTTTAAAATTTTAAAAAATTTATTCTTGTTACATCTCAATGGTTATCCCCTCCCTTGTGTCCTCCCATTCTTCCCTCCCTCCCATTTTCCCATTATTCCCCTCCCCTATGACTGTTCCTGAGGGGGATTACCTCCCCCTGTATATGCTCATAGGGTATCAAGTCTCTTCTTGGCAACCTGCTGTCCTTCCTCTGAGTGCCACCAGGTCTCCCCCTCCAGGGGACATGGTCAAATGTGAGGCACCAGAGTACGTGAGAAAGTCATATCCCACTCTAGAATTCTTGCTTTGGCAAAAATTATAGAAGGAAGTGTTTGAGGAATCCAACACAGAGTGTCATCGTGGAGAAATGACCTTGTGCATCTTTTTTATCCTGAGGTCGGACCTGACTGCTAAGATGCATTTGTGTATTTCCATGTCCCATTTAATGTAAAGTAGAACCCACTGATTTTCTGGTCACATTCAACAGGGAGGGTGGTAAAAACACCAGAATGTTCAGAGAATTGAGGTCTTATATTGTCTTGGACACTGAATCCAGACTATTTCCTGTTTCTAACCAGTACCCTCAAAAAGGTATACAACCTGACCCTTTTTGATAATTTCTCCCTATGACAGAGTTTTATAGCATTTCCCACTAGCATTATACCAAATCCTTTAGGGATTTGTAAAGTGATATCTAATTAATTTATGTACTAATAAAATATTAGTATGTATCAATGGTGTTTATGATTTAACATTTTTTTCCCCCAGAACATGCATTCTGAGTCATGAGCAAATTCTTCTCTCAGTGCTGTGCACTATATACTAGCAGAGTTCTGGGAATTTATAAAATTAGCTTCGACATTAACATCAGAGAGCTTGAAAGAATGTGCCCTATATATCACAGAGAGAAAGCTCTTGCCTTAATGGGATTGTCCCATTACTTTTATGCTACCACAGGACGTGACATTGATATGAATGGCTGAGACATTTTAAGATTGCCATCAGTCTTACTTGCGCTCACGTATTGTCTTCAAAGAAAACACTTTCCTTGGTTGGAAAGGACAGATCCTGAAATAGCCTGGTGCATGCTTCTTCATTTGAAATTGGTGTAAAACTCTCCTTAAAGCATTGCTGATTGCTTGGTGGAGACCACCCTGTACTCACTTCCTAACTTTTTGGAGGCAGCGAGAAGAGAACACCTTGACCATGGAATTGTGATGCAGTGATGACGTAGTTTAAGCACGATCCAATACCTCAGCCTGCACTAGCACAAATGCCTTTCCTGCTCTCTACTTACCTTGCTACGTGGTTTATTACGGGGGCAAAGTTGGTTGGCCCATACAGCTGCACAGATTTCAGACTTCTATAATAAGCTTCCATGACCCCTTCAATACCATCACAGTAAGGGTTCTGAGGGTTGCCATTCTTGTAGAAAGTTATGAGGAAAAAAAAAAAAGTAAAATAAAAAAGTTAGTCTACATGAAGACCAGCTAAAAAGATAAATTAACACACTAATACACACTGACATGTATAATCGTAATTTGAACTTAAAGTTTTACAGTAGCAAACCCGCTCCCCCCACACTGATGAATTAACTGGCCCACAGATATTATGCAGATCATAATATAAACTGAAGAGGGTGCAAAATTTCAAAATAACCCGAAAAGCACATCAGACACTTTAAAAATCAAAGACACATTTTAAAAACTCAATTCCATATATATTTGTGCACATAGAGAGATTTTACCTATATTGAAGAAAATTAATGATAATTGTGTTTATCTCTCTGGGTGGTTAGGTATCTAATGGTTATCACTCCATGTCTTTATCTTGGTCCACATTTCCCCAATTTAGTATAAGGAGTAAGAGTATACTACAGTCTACATGCTATTAATTCAGTTTTACTTAGAAACTGGAAAAAAGCAAAATATTTGCTATGTACACACTTTTCAGGCCACAGCCGCCAGCCTATGACTAGAGAAAGGGTCATAGGGAATATAATTTGAAGTGAGGAACGTCAAAACAAGAAAAATGGGAGAAAAATAATCAAATAGGATATCCATGTAGTTCAAGGGAATGGAGCTGGTTAGTTAAAAAAAAAAAAAAAATCCTTGTTCTGCTTTTCTGGAACAGTGCCCACATGGACACCACATTCTTTCTCTCCCTACCCACGCCCAGGGCCTGTTGAGGCTAATCCTTCTGGTCCAGATTTTAGAAGTGATTCAAGTGAGACCATGTTAATTATTGATTTTTATCCACTGGACTGTTCTCTAATGTTTTTCCCCTTTGTATCTTGGCACGAAACAGTAATCTACACAGTCTCCTATATATGGGGGAACTCCGGAGCAGCCGAGGTGGCCTGTTCTGCAGCAGGAGAGCTCATGAAATTGTGCCAGGTTCAGACGCTGATTTGAGTTTGCAGACATCTGACAGCCTGACCTGAACTAGAGTAAAAAGCCAAGCGGATGTGCCATGGGGTTGTTTCTAATGACATGGCGGCTGACTTATTCGCCAGAATAAGTGAGTAATCAGAGAGAAAGACAAAGCCCCAGCAGCTTCAGCATTGTGTCTCCTCTACCCAATCTGCTCAGACTGGGCCACAAAGAACACCCTTTTCTCAAGGTGAGGACAGTTTAACTCCACCTCTGGGTGTGGGGCATGCATAAAATTATAGATATATGCAGAGGCATAATAACCATAATTTGAAACATTAATAATTTAAACATACACAATTCTAGTATGCATGCCTATACTTACACAATCACAATAACTGATAATTTACAACTGAATTTAATTGAATTCTATATGCCGAATCTTATACTGAAGGGTAGGAGTATACAACGCTAATAGTTAAAATGGTCAGTAAAGTGGTGTTACACTTAACACATGAAGAAATGGAAACACTGAGCCGTTAGCTCATCCAAGGTCACTCAATGCAAGAGAGATAAAAACTGTGACTCTGGGAAACATGACCTTAAAACTTGATCTCTTAATCCCTTCTTGTCAGCACTTATGACACAGTCAGTGTTTTGCAAAGCTGGGGAGCTTAGAAACTAAGGCAGATGGGATTAACAACTTCAATCTTGTTATTTATGATGAACAAGGTATTTATACTCACTGTTCTCTTTTGGTTGTATATTTTCTTTGAATATGTTAACTAACTAACACTCATACAATATTTTAAAACTGTGACAGTTTGAATAAACATGTCCCCCATAGGCTTATATATTTAAATTCTTGGTCTTCCAGTTGCTAGTACTGTTTGGGTAGGCTTAGAGTGTATGGTCTTGATGATAAAAGTATGTCACTAGAGGTAGCCTTTGAGGTTTAATAGCCACATGCTAGTCTCATTTTGTGCTCTCTGCTTCCTGTTTATAGTGTAAGATATGAGCTGCTCCTTACAGGAGCAGGAGGCCAGCCTGCAGCCATGTTTCCCTGCAGACATGTTTCCTCATCATGATAGTGATGGGCTCCTGTCCCTGTGCAATTGTAAGGCCCCAATAAATCCTTTTTCTCACTAAGTTGCCTGGGTCGTATCACAAAAACAGAAAAGTAACTAATACAGAAATGAAAAATAAACAAACAAAATAAACCAAAAAACAAGCAAAAGAAACAAACAAAAAACACCACCCAGAAAAACAAATGCTGTGCGGTTCTCTCAAATAGGGAGATTCTGGCTTTGTCTTTTTTGTTTTGTGTATGTTTTTTTAAATCTTATTAATTAATTCAGGTTACAACTCAATAGTTATCCCATGACTTGTATCCTCCTGTTCCTTCCTCCCTCTCACTTTCACCCTATTCCCCTCCCCTAGGTCTATGACTCCCCCACTATATGGTCATAGGCTATCAAGTCTCATCTTGGGTAGCTTGCTTATTCTTTCTTTGAGTGCCACCAGGCCTCTCCATCAAGGGGAGGTGGTCAAATATGGGGCACCAGAGTTCATGTCAAAGTCAGTCCTCACTCTCCACATAATTGTGGAGAATGTCCTGTCATTGGGTAGATCACAGTAGGGGTTCGATGTTTACTATTGTTTTGTCCTTGGTTAGTGCAATAGTTTGAGCAGACCCCCTTGGGCCCCGATCCACCTATCAACCAAGCAAATGGTCACAAGAAGCAAGCTGGTGTAGCCATTTTAATATCTAATAAAATAGACTTTCAACCAAAATTAATCAAAAGGAATGAAGAAGGACACTTGATACTCATCAACGGTAAAATCAATCAAGAGGACATCACAATTCTGAACATCTGTGCTCCCAATACAACAGCACCCACATTTGTAAAAGAACTATTAAAAAAGCTTAAACCACACATCGATCCCCACACATTAATAGTGGGAGACTTCAACACCCCATTTTCACTGAAGGATAGGTCATTGAAACAGAAACTAAGCTGAGAAATAAGATCGTTAACGAACACTATGTGTATGTTTTTTTTTTTTTTATGGGGCAGAGTGCAAACATGTTCCCAAACTGCTTCAAATTATGCAGTTGAGTTTCTCACATTGGGGGAAATCACAGGGGTCAGCACATCAGGAGTGCAATGGATAAGCCTCACCCTGAGGAAATCACCCTTGTGATCATGGTACCTCCCCTGCCAGGTAATTATAGGTATTTAAATTGGAGTGCTTGTAGAAACCAGGAAAGTAGAAAGGAGCCATTGGCGGTGGGCTAATCTCAGGGAAACAAGGATGGAACACACATGGTATGAAGCCGGAATTGGCAATAATGGAGAATGTTTAAGCATGGAAGGGTGTAAAAGAATAGAGTGAGAAGGGTGGGAGGAAAGGTAACTAATGTTAAGAATGTTTGAAAAACCCATATGGAAACCTACTATTTCACAAGATTCCATATATATGTATAAGATAGGTAGATAGATAGATAGATAGATAGATAGAAAGATAGATAGGAGTATAAATGGAGTTACCTTTTGTAGGGTGATAATGCTCCTCCCACAAGCTATATGTTATCAAACAAACATGAAACAAACAAACAAACGAAAATCCAGTGACAGATGTGAATACCTCCCATTGAGTTGTGGGCCAATGGAATCCCAGATATCCCACAACAATACAGAAAGTTACCATTGTTCTTGGTTGCCCACAAGAATTTGATGGTAAGACCCTATTGCTGAAAACACCGCACATCCGGGTCATAGGTCATGGAGAAATGAAGCGAGTCCTGACCTGGGAGTTTAATCCCTGGTTTCTAGCTTTCATAGTGCAAGAAGGTGCTATGCTCATTGCTGGGGAAGACATCACCATTCTCATCCAACTGTAAGCCCTGAAAGCTATAGCAACAACAGATGTAACAGTGGTATCACTCTTAGGGAAGTAACCACCTATTTTGTGATTGGACATAAGACCTGCTCCACAGGAGGAAGCATCTTGCCTGCTACTACAATCCATAACCTGGGGAGGCCACTGGCCCTTGGTAAGGGCCTACTACTATTGTTTGGCCAAATAGACAGGGTATTAAGTTTTCTCCTAAATATTAATCTTCATACCCGCAAACTAATGCAGCTCCCAGACTTCATCAGAGAAGCTTCCTTCTTTCAGTGGATAGTGGCTGATACAGGGACTGACAACTAGTCAGTGTTCAGAGGACTTCTACAAAATAGTGCCCTCTGGACATAACAGGATCACCACACTGCTGACCTCACAGCAGCTGCAGTTGCCAATATAAGACCTGCACAATCTCAAAGCATCCAACCTTCCGGCACGAATGAGAGATAGGCCTCAAACCTCGCTGAGGAGCGATTGGCAGTTGATGGGTGCTGAGGTAAGAGCGGTCAATTTTCTTCAAGGTTGAGAGGGGGATGTTGATACTGGGAGATTTAGAGAAGGGAGTGGGTGTCGATATGTTAAAATATATTGTATACATGCATTTCAACATCTAGAAACAAATAAAAAGACTGTAGTAGGATAAGAAAAGATCTCTCTTTTCGTTGTGAGATTGATATACAAAGTATCTAAAGTTTAAAATATAAAAGTTTAACGTTCAACACAAAATGTTGGTTTTGATATTAACTGGAGGTTGCATTTGTGTGTGTGTGTGTGTGTGTGTGTGTGTGTGTGTGTGTGTGTGTGTGTGTGTGTCCGGTGAGGAGGCCCCATACTGGCACTGAGTGCCTTCTACAGTAACAGTTCACCTTATATTTTGAGACAGTGTCTTTTGATGAAACTGGAGGTCACCATTGTTTCTTGTTTTCTTTTTCCTTCTTTCTTTTTTTCTTTTCTTTTTTCTAGCCTGACTGGCTCTAATGCCTCAGAAGCCTTCTAGTTCCCACTCACAGTATAGGGATTATGCATGTACCACCATCCTCTGCTTTCTATTAGCGATTTTACTTTCATGGGAGCTTGGGATTTGAACTCAGGTCCTCATGCTTTCACAACAGACACCTTTCTAACTCAGCCATCTCTACAGCTCTGAGCTGACCTATTTCAACTTCTTTTAAATAAGAGTTTATGATGCTCTTTTCCCTTGAAAGGATAAGCTAATTAAAATGAAAACTCATTACTGATTTTAGGCATAGAAAAAAAGTATATTATATATCTGCCTTAGGGGAACAGTGGCAAACTAGGATCGTTCTAAGCTACTTTTATGATCAGTGTTTTCACCTTTTTGCTGGGGGCTTGTACTTCTGTGGAGCTCTTTCTCCTCCTCTGGAAGTGAAACTACAAGGTCACCATTTCCCCTCATTTGGCAGTGGAAAGGCAGTCACTGCCTGTTCGGCTTATCCCCGTGGATTGCGGAAAGGCTGAGTTCTGAATTAGTCCTCCTGTCATAAAAAGCGGTGCTAAGACTTCCTCATGGTCAGAATGATAAGAATGCTTTCTAATGCAAAGTCTTATCTTTTAAGAATATATGGTTTCTGTTACATCAGATTATTTAAAATGTCTTACCAGTTACCAAAATTAGATTCCCTCATTAATGACCAAGTTGTAGTAAGTTATAAAAAGTTTTCTAAAATGAACTCCTTCAATAAATTATCCAGGAAATCAAGTTTTGTATCTTAAAAGCAAGGAGAACGGCATTGCATATGTGCCACTATCGTCTCAGAGAAGGCCTATTCCCCAGGAAAACAAAGGTACCCTGAAGATTTCACAGAGAGTGCAACCACTGGGCAACACTCAATTTGGCTTATTGCCGTCAGAACCAACGTCACTCCTGTTTCTCTGACAGTATACAGGCCTGTTTTTCACAGATTTCCATAGGCTATAATGGCTATTTTAGAAGTTTTGAATTGGGTTTCCAGGAGAGCTTACAGGTCAAATAATAAACAGTTCACTCTTAGCAGTGGACTTGACTATGAGTCTGAATGTGAGTAAAGACAAAGCAGAGAAGGGGATAGAAAGGCAAAACTTATTCACATGGGTGAGAGCTATGTAGAAAAAGTCATTAACCTCACTTAGTTGAACACAATCATTCCTCCTGAGGCCTTTAGAATAGACCCTGACCCACACAGGTGGTTGCTTTTTAAGTCTCTGGAGGATTTTAATTCTTTGAGGTGCATGAGATTCCTGACAGACACTCACTTCTGTATGGCATTGCGGGTATGAAAAGTTGACTATTTCATGATGATAACAATAATCCCTTCCTCAGAGCATCTTTTCCTAAGGTTGTGTAGGTGATGGAATGGAAAAGCAAAGAATGAACACAGAAAGAGCAATGCACAAACATTCATGAAAATATGTGGAAAAAATGAATCTGTTCACATAAAAGCTTCTCCATGTGTGTGTATGTACATGTGTGTGCATATGTGTATGCATGTACATATATGTGTGCATGCAAATGAGTATGCGTGTATCCATGTATGTATGTGTGCACATGTGTGTTTGTACCATTGTATGTGCACATGCATGTATGTATGGAAGTGTGCATGTGTGTATGTGTGCATACCATAGGTGTGTGTGTGTATATATATATATATTGATGTGTGCATGTACGTCTATGTGTGTTTGCATGTATGCATGTGTGCATGTGTATATGTGTGTTTGTGTGTGTTGAGAAAGCACGTATCTTACAGAGACACATGGGATGTTTTTGAAAGCTATAGTTTAATAATGATTAAGCGCAGAAGTGTTAAGACAAAGAAAGATTGGGGTTTGTCCTTGGACTCTGAACTGTCAGGCAGCTCCTGAAGATGTTCTCATCACACATAGTATAAACAGCACAGTATGTGTGTAATATTGTATCTGCCACACATGAATATTTTTGATATTATATAACAGTGGTTCTCAGATATCTTCATGTGGTGAACCCCCCCAACCATAAAATTATATCCTTGCTACTTCATAGCTATAATTTTGCTACTGCTATGAATCATAATGTGGGATCTGATATGAAGGATATCTGATTTGTGACCCCCCACCCCAAGGAGGTCACAACCTACAGGTTGAGAGCTGCTGGTATATAAGAGAGTGAGTATAAATTAAGAGCCTTGATTGTAGTAATTCAAATGCTATGTTTGTGACACTCACTAACTGTTGGTCTCCCTTCCTCCCCAAGAGAACTGAAGCCATGAAGAGGCAGAACTAAGCCTGAGGCCACATCATCACCATTGGCATAATGTTAGCATCACCAGCTGGGAGACTGTTCATCATTGACTGTGACTGACAGAGAAGTGATCTCTTGGCTCAGTGCTGCGGAATAGCATTCCTGGGTATGTAATTCATAATCTACAGAAATGAAATTTCAGTGCTCTGGAGAGTAGAAAGTCTAAGACCAACTAGCAGCATAGATGCTTGCTCCAGATAGGGGGATTGCTGCCTCCTCATATGACAGAGGTGGAAGAGTAAGGGAGCAGAGGCTGTGTGAATTCTCTAAGAAGGTCTAGCTACCTCTTGCATGCGCGCTGCATTGTGAAAGCCCAGATGTTCGCAGCGGGGGGTCTTCCTGGTCACTTTCTACCTCACTGCTTGACCAGTATCCCTCCTTGAAGTTGGAGCTCACCAGTTCAGCTAGACTGGCCCCCAAGCCTTGGGGACCCTCATCTCTTTGTTTCCCCAGCACCGCAGTCATGGCCACATACCCTCATGCCTCATGCCCTTCCTTTCATGTGGATGGTAGAGATCAGGAATCTGATCCTCGTGCTCAGACGGCAAGCACTTGGATCTGTTATTGATCCCCTGAGCCATGTTGTCAACATCTAAGTCTGTTCATCTCTTAGTAGGCTTACCTCTCAGTTTTGACAACACTAGAAATTTATACAAGATGCAGTCAGATCACAGCAATCTCTATCTTAGGATATGGGAACTTAAAGAATCTGATTTAGGTGTATTTTTTTAAACTAACCCTAACAGTATGTACCAGCATTGATTTGGTTACGTGATATAAATATAAAGATGGGGAAAGCTGAGAAAGCAAGAATGACAGGGAAAGAGAAATGAGTAAGAGCACACAAAAGGAGAGGGGACATTTGTATGGAAAATTCATAATTTCATTTAGTTTAATACAATTAGCCCTTTTTAAAAAAATCAGGCATAAAGAAGAATGGTCAGTTAAAGATAGCCACACTTTCCTTGATAGTCTTTCCACTGAGAAGTCAAAATTAATTGTCCTACCTTGAAACCTGTGCTGGCCTTCGTAACTCACTTGATAAAAAATGGTGGAGCATTTTAGAACTTCTAAGCCTGTGATCTA
Source organism: Acomys russatus (assembly GCF_903995435.1). NCBI lineage: Eukaryota > Metazoa > Chordata > Mammalia > Rodentia > Muridae > Acomys > Acomys russatus. The sequence goes on from NC_067153.1 coordinate 52,694,811, forward strand.
ACGAGTCTGGAGTTTCTGTCCCAGACTTCGGAAAACTCAAGAAAACTACACGTGGGGAACCTGAATATCATGAGTCTCTCATACGAAGATGAGGCCAATGATAACCTGTGCGAAAGAGGCAATTATCTCATCTCAGGCATCAGGCAACAAGCACAGGCAAAGAAGCCATCACAGCATACATGCTCCACAAAGCACACGATGCAGGTAAGACCTGAGGATCTGAGCCAGTATCCAGAAGGGAGGCTCAGAAACATCACCTTAGTCAAATTATTCTCTAACTATTAAAAACATCTGCACTGAGGCCCAGTATTTAAAACAAACAAACAAACAAACAAACAAAACAAATGTGCTTATCCAGTTATATTTTTACTTCCTTCCTGACCCACAGAGCATAACTTTAACACATCTGTGTTATTTTACAACTCCAAACTTAAGGAGTATTTGTTATGTAGTGATGGATACCCAGAATAGACCTACTATATATATAAATGGAGGTTCTTTAGGCAGATTTACTGATACTCTGTTTTTTATATCTATATATATGCCATTCTCCTAAGTGAACTATTTTGAAAACTGAGATAAGTGTATGGCCAACAAGACTTGCAACACAAACAAGTACAGGATGAACAGAAAGTCAACACTGAAGTATCTGGCATATTAATTCTTTCAAACTATCAAGTACTTTTAATATATCATTACCAAGGCAAACTCATGAGATATCCTTCCATCTGGAGGCAGCTTTGCACCAAAACCAAGGGCTGGGAACATCTTATCGCTGTCGTAGTCTTGAACAATTTCTCCTACGGCCTTCAGTGCCATGCCATATGCGTTCAGTTGGTAAGGATTCATATAGTGGAGAGAAGTAGGCTGGGCAGGGTTTCCTAACGACAGAAAATGCATTAAAACACAAACCGCCAGGCCGTAGATGTCTAACAAGGCTGCACATTTTATTTCAGCCTCAGATACTCAAAATTATCATTTTGCCGCCACGCCCACTCAGCATCTTTGGCCAGACCTGGCTCGTCACTCTACATCACTGGTACTTTCCTTTCTATTGCCTCTCAAATCGTCACCCTGTCCTGAATTCACTCTTGTCCGTTAGTCATGTCGCATAGACAGCAAATGCTATTTCTTGTTTCTTTTGGTTTTTCTTGTCTTTCCTTTCCCTGCCCCAGACTCTCTTTTGTTCTATTCCACAAAATGGTGATTAAAAAAAAAATCTAACGCCCAACACCTAGAGTCTGCGACCTTGTCTGGATCTGCCGTGCACCTTCACCACTGCCTACAAAGAGAAGAGGTAGCTCCCGGATGACACTGAACTTAATCGGTAGCAGCAATGATTATAACAACAAGGGCTCAGTCACGGACTTATGTCTCACAAGCCCTTCAGCAAGTTCTTTCCATGCTTTGACTTTGGCTACCAGGCTTCTAAGAATGTTTGTGAACATGTTTTCTTGCCACATGCTTCCGTTTCTCTTGGACATATATGTTGGACTGAAATTTCTGGTGTAAATGGTAACACTGAATACTACAGTTTGAGTAACTTCCAAGAAGTCTTCTAAAGCAGCTACACAATCAACAGCCACAACATTGCGAAAGTTCCAGTTTCTCTAGCTCTCACCAACAGTGGTCATCAGATAGGCTTTTGCCGTCTTCGTGAGTGTGGAATGTTATCTGTGTCCGTAGTTCTGTTTTATAGTTCCTGAGTATGTCAAGAATATTTCCTTAAACTTACTTGCTATCTGTATATTTTATTTGGACAAAGATTCTGCTCAGACAGTTTGGCTACTCTTACTTTTATTTTATTTTATTTTACATTCATATTTATTTATGTGTGTGTGCATGTGCCATGGTGTACATGCAGGTGGGTCCTGGGGACTGAACTCAAAGCATCAAGCTTGGAAGGAAACACTTTCATCTGCTGAGCCATCTTGCTGAATCCATCTGCTTATTTTTAAGTTCTGAATATCCTTTTGTTGAATTTAAAGTTCTTTATGTATTATAGATACAAGTCTCTTTCGACATTGTTTGCTGCATTTGTGGCTCCTGCTCTGTTTTGATAGTATCATTTGATACATGAAATGTTGTAATTTGGATAGCATTCACTTTCTTTTCCCTTCGTTGCCTTCATTGTCACATTTAAGAAACAGCTGCTACATCCACAGCCATTAAGGTTTGTTCCTCTGCTTTTTAAAATTGTTGTTGTTTTTCTGAACATTTTACCATTTAACATTTTAGAGCATTTCTATTTTAGAGGAGTTTTGTATATGACTTGAGATAAGAGTCTTAATTTCATCCTTTTGTGTGTGGCTAACTACTTGACCCAGTACTGCTCGTGAAAACAGACCATTATTTTTTTTTTTTTCCATCAAATTGTGGTATTTTTCTTTATCATTTCCTTTAGCTTTTCTTGAGCCTTTGCAATACCACATAAATTTATAAAAGAATTTTTCCTTTACTAAAATAAAAACTTTCAGATTTTGATATTTTATCAAATCTGTCAACCACTTGGAGGGAGATGGCTATCTTAACAATGTTTTGTTTCACAATTCAAACCAAAAATCTTAAATTTTAATATGTAATTTTTATTGACATTCTTATTAAAATATATTCTTAAGTTTGTAAAGTTTATGTGTATTTTGTTAAATGCACTCCTATTTTTTTCATTAAAAATATTAGTAGATGTAGAATTCTCTTCCTACTTTCATTGTGATTTTTTTCCCTTGTAACAATTAGGGAAAGAATTGATGTATGTATTTATCTTCCTATAGCTTTGCTCAACTTATCACTAGTTATACCAGATTTTGTCAGGATTTTGCATATACAGATCTGCAAAAAGGGTTTCATTTCATTTTTATTTATTTCCAGTATCAATATTTTAATTTTTTGTTTAACTTCTATAGCAACAAATATAGTACAATGTTGGCTAGAAATGATCAGAGTCTTGTCTTGTTTCTCGTCTCAGGAGAAATCATACAGCTTTTCACTCTAAAGCATACTGTTAAGAGTAGATTTTTCATAGTTTTTCTCTACCAGGTTAGAAAGCATACCCTGAAAACATGTAGAAATATGTCAAATGATTTCCTAGAATATTCATTTTCAACAGTTCTATGTTCAAAAATCAAGTAATGAAATGAAGTACTATTAATACCAGAAAATTAGCAAACAAATGAACAGATGATATATCCTTATACATTGCTAGATTTGGTTATTTTACTGAGTATTTTTATATATGTGTGTACATGAAAGATGATTTTTTTTTAAGTTTCCTTTTCTTGTGATGTCATTCTCTCATTGCTGTATTAAAGTAGTAATGGCCCCACAGAAGGAATGTGGAGATGCCTTTCCTTCTTCATTTGTTGGGACAGCATGTGAAAGGCTGCTAATAATTATTATTTAAAATTTGAAGACTTCCTCAATGAAGCTGCTTGGAGCAGAAGTTCAGGAAATAAACTTGAAGCTCTCTTAATTACTAATTCACTTTCTTGTTTCATGTTGTCTGGAATGTCAGTGTCTTGAGTGAGTTTCAGTTGCTCATATATTTCTATTGAACAGACAACTGATTTTCTTTGTTGGCCTAAAATTCATCAATAGAGCAATGAGAGGTTATTTCAGTAGTTGGGCTTCAGCTGAGTGAGTTGTATGGGCCACATTTGATAGACAGGAGTCAAGATCATTATCCAAAGACATAATGTTGAAGAATAAATTTTAACACACAACAACAAGTGAATCTAGTAGAATCTGGCCTTGTCAACTGTAGTTCTAGCTCCCCTGTGAATAAACCAACACATATGATTAGTAAATTGTTTCATTCAACTAGGTTTGCTCAATTATATATGAGGAAGACTGGATTTATATGCTTTTTGGATGGTGATTTGTTCCTGAAAGTCATATTTGTGACATGTGGGTCAATGTAGGAGAAATGTAAAGAGATGACATGAGAACTGCAGACACAGTGAGTACTTAGAAAAAAATCCACAGAGGCTCCTCAACATGTACTGGGGCACCATGCTGGGTTGTTTTATGTCAACTTGACACAAGTTAAAGTCCCCTGAGAGCAGGGAGCCCCAGCTGAGAAAAATGCCTCCATAAGATTTGGCTGTAGGTAAGCCTATGTGGCATTTTCTCAATTAGTGATTGCTGTGCGAGGGCCGAGCCTATTGTGGATGGGCACATGGCTGGGCTGATCACCAGGCAGGGATAATGCATGCTCAGGAGGCAAAGGCAGACAGATCTCTGAGTTTGAGGCCAGCCTAGTCTACAGAGTGAGTTCCAGGACAGCCAGGGCTACACAGAGAAACCCTGTTGGGACTGCCTCCCTCCAAAAAACAGAACGAAGGAGAGAGAGAGATGAGAGAGGATGGAGGAGAGGGGAGAGAGAGAGAGAGAGAGAGAGGAGAGAGCGAGAGATAGAGAGAGAGGAAAAGAAGGAGAGAGAGAGGATGAAATAAATCAGGGGGGGGGGGGCCTGATCAAGCCATGAAGGACAATCCATCCAATAAGCATCACCCTCCATGGCCTCTGCCTCAGCTCCTGCCTCTAGGCTCTTGTTCTATTTGAGTTCCTGTCCTGACTTCCTCCAATGATGAACAGCAATGTGGCAGAACAAGCCAAATTAACCCTTTCCTCCCCAATTTGCTTTGGTTATGGTGTTTCATCACAGCAACAGTAATCATCCTGAGACAGGGATTATCCTATCAAACACAGTGGAGGCGGAAGATACTGTAACTCAAAAGCGCACTTAACACTCCTAACCCTGTGTCTCAGCAACCCCAAACGCCATGGGCAGCATGGTTTTTTTCCCTGTGATCCTCTAACTGGGGAGCTGTATCTTGCTGCTGCCACAGCTGTTTGATGCCAGGGAAGAATGTCACATAGTACCAGTAGTTCAAGGAAGAAGATTAAATGGGAAATCCTGAGCACAGCTTCTAATGGATGTGCACTGCCTTCTGGCCTCGTAAAGTTGACTTTTTCTAAGTAAGCTACTGTAGTTTGGCAACCACCTGTAGGCAAATATAAACTAATGGCAACTTTTGGCAAAATAAAACTATTCGGGCTTGCAAGATGACTCAGCGGTTAATAGTGTTTGGTGTATATGCTCTGATCTCACAGAAGAATGACAGAAAAGATGTCTGAAATTTGTCCTCTGACCGCCATACATGGGCTGTGATGCTAGCCCGATTGCACTCATACATGCATGCATACAAGTAATAATAAACAAAATAAAAAGTGAAAAAGATAATAAAGTTCATTTTTTTTTTTTAGGATATAACTAATTCAAGTTGTCATTCCATTTAAAATAAACTTGGTTCAAGATAAAATTAAATTTCCATTACTTTTCCTCCTTAAAATATTTTTACATGAATCATTAATGTCCATACCAAAACATTATGCGTCAATCCTATTTAATGAGTTAGATGTAACAATGTCAGTAAACGGGTAAAAATAGGACCCCATTTCCAGGACTAAGCACACGTAGAGGCTGAAAGAGGCTGGGTGGGGGCTATAATTGGACACACTTCAGAAAAACAGTTCCGATACACAACGGGCTTAACCGCATTCAAAAGCCAGTACTCTTTTGAAAAAAATGTGAAATAATAAAATGGTTCAACATGAAATTAATCTCTTGTGTATTTTTGACTTATTTCTTGTGTATTTTGTGTATATGGACTGCTGTAGAGTGTTAAAATAAAGACAAAATTATGTGAATTTGTAATGAAACTAAAAGTTTGCCACTTCATTGGGGACACCTATCGGGGAACAGTGGCAGCACTCACCATTCGATGCTGTGAAATCAATAGCCACCGTGAAGTTGATCTGTGTTCTAGAATACAAGCAAAGAAGAATCATTAAGTACGCAGCTGCACCAAGGAGATTACTGTCTAGTTTTGTTACACTTCCGGTGTCACGCATTTCCTTAAACGTTAAAATTGAACAAATATAACATATATGAGACAGCATCAAATAGTCAGATTTTCTAGATAAGAGTGTGTCAGAAATATCTTTGTTGTCATTTTGCTATAGAGTCAAAATCCCTTTGAATTAGATCGGCTTCGTTTTGAGCCCAGTAACCACGCAAGTGCCTGAGCGAAGAGTCTACACAAGTCACTGTGAGGTTCAAGTCCGGCACCCCTCACTAATTGCTGCTTTCAAACCATCAGTGCAACCGCTGCACTTAAACCACTGTGACACCTCTACAACATTAGCCCTTAAGCCAACTTTCAAAAGTCCAGAAGACAGGCCCCTCCTCTACGTTTCTGAAAACTGAAGCAGCATGAGTGACATGCATTCTATGTCAAGTTGTCATGGGATCCTCCACATATTTATCAGCTATTGGTAAATACAATGAATACACACACACACACACACACACACACACACACACACACACCTTAATTTTCAGCAGTCAGTCGATACATACATTTATTTTATTTAGATAGTTTGGTGTTTTTAAATGAGCTAGCTGGTTTTGTTCTTTATTTCTCCTCTTCCTTCCTTCCTTCCTTCCTCTTCTCCTCCTGCATTTATTTTGTTCTATTACAAACTAAATGGGTGGCATTTCACTTTGGGGTACACTTATGACGATTTATATTCATGATACCATTCCTTTCTTGTCAATGACAACACCATAGCAAGCGTCAATGCCATAACAGCAGTGATGTGCAACCCTATCTGCGAATCTCCTTTTCTTATGTTATTTAAGTAGCACCTATTCTAAGCTGGGTGTTGGTGGCGCACGCCTTTAATTCCAGCACTTGGGAGGCAGAGGCAAGAGGATCTCTGTGAGTTCAAGGCCAGCCTGGTCTACAAAGCAAATCCAGGATAGTCAAGGCTACACAGAGAAACCCTGTCTTGAAAAACAAACAAAAAACAAAAAACAAAAAAAAAAAACAACAAAAAAAAAAAAAGAAAGAAAAGAAAAAAAATTGCATGTGCTTTAAGAGCACACTTATATTTTTTCTTTTTATTTATTTATTTATTTTATTTTTTAAATATATTTTATTAATTTATTCATATTATATCTCAATTGTTATCCCATCTCTTGTATCCTCCCATTCCTCCCTCCCTCCCATTTTCCCCCTACTCCCTTCCCCTATGACTGTGACATCATGTTTTTTGTTTTTAGATTCAGCTCCCAAAATCCTTTAAACAGTTCTGGGATGGAGTCAAAATCACATTCCTCCCTAAGGAATGATCAACATTTCATATTTAGATATGACAAAGCCAGCACCGATTCCTTTTAAAACTACATGGTAACATTTCACTCAGAGTAGAAATCAGTTACAGGCTAAGAGTCCAGGCTCCACTGGGAGCTTTGTTCTCATCAGCATGAATCAAAATGAGCAAACTTTCAGAGAAGTGATGGAATGAGACATGTGGGAGAACATTCTAGACAACTAACCGCCTTTGAGGGGCTGAAAGGAACAACAACTCCCAGCCCAATTACATGCCATGGCAAATAACTGCAATACAGGGTGACAAGGTGACACAAAAGGGACAGGGCTGAGTTTGAAAGAACTAGATTTGGGTCTCAGGAACTCAAATTTCAATATTCTTGGGGGGGGGGGCAGGCTCACAGTACTAGCACAAGGGAAATACTGTATACGTAAAATATATTCCATGAAAACAACATACACATTAAACATACACATTATGGTGCATAGCTACATAGGCTACATTTGTTCATCTAACAATAATTTAGAATAATCTAACAATAATTAGGAAATGAAAATCAGTTCTATATTTTACATGTAAGGAAAATTATGCTCACAGAACCCAATAGCTTTCTATACCAACAACAAATGGTAGCATTAGAATGTAAATTAACACCTTTCTCAGGACAGATGCCCTTATTAATAAAGATTCTAGGACCTATCATATGCTTAATGTAAATTTGTCTTCTACCAAGTATGCTATCAATACTAACCCCAGAAGCATCTGCATATGTTATTTATTCCACTGGAAACTTGTTAAGTATGAAAGTAACCCAGAGCTTTGATAACACATCATTTTAGCATATTTTAATACCAAATTTGTCTGTCTGTCTGTCTGTCTGTCTGTCTCTGTCTGTCTGTCTGTCTGTCTGTCTCTCTCTCTCTCTCTCTCTCTGTGTGTGTGTCTATGGTTGATATCGATGTGTTCATTCATTATCCTCCACTTTATTTTCTGAGATAAATTCTCTCACTGAATTTGCTGCTCTCCATTGTAGCCAAGCCAGAAGCCAAGAGCCAAGATTCGCTCCTGTCAGTCCCTCATTTTTGGAGTTATGCTGCCATCCCTGGCTTTTTTTTTTTTAATTTTTATTTTTATGAGAGTGATGAGAATGTGAACTTAGGACTTCTTTATGCAGCAAGCATATTACTCATGAGGCATCTCGCCAGCGCCCAAACTCTCTAGGCTCTTTGGAACTTCACTGTTCTTTCACAGTCATGAATAGTTTAATTTTATGGTGGTTACTAATTGCTTCTTCATGGTAACACAGAAGATACATCACATGGAAGATTCTTAAGTTACTCTCAGGACAAAAACTGCAACAGTCACAGCAACTAAGGCCCTTTCAAAGCAGCTGGCTCTATCCAAGCTACAAAGAAAAGCTGCAACTCTTAGCTACAGAACTATATGGCATGGGACAACAAAAACAAAAAGAAGAAATATTTAGAACTAAAGTAACTCATGCAAACACAAAGCGAATTCTGTACAAAACATTAATCAATTGTTTAAAAAAATAGAGACTGGCCCACACCTTTAATCCCAGCACTAGGGAGGCAGAGGCAGGCGGATCTCTGTGAGTTTGAGGCCAGCCTGGTCTACAAAGCAAGTCCAGGGTAGCCGAGGCTACACCGAGAAACCCTGTCTTGAAAAAAAATTAGAGACTAAAAAGAAAAAGGAAAAATGAGAACGGCTCATGAGGAGTGACTTAGAGAGAGAAGGAAGGAAGGAGGGAGGGAGGGAGGGAGGGAGGGAGAGAGAGGGAGAGAGAGAGAGACAGAGAGAGAGAGAGAGAGAGAGAGAGAGAGAGAGAGAGAGAGAGAGAGAGGTCTGACAGGCCAGTTATTTAGTCTACAGAGCATTTAAAGGTCCAGGATCCTGTAAGACAGAGTATAAACGACTGGTGCGCTTAGCACTAAATAGGAAATAAGGCAATTATGCTAATCATGGATTAACAGAGACACTGAAGGAATCCTTGATGTATATTGATGATGGGATTTGACTAATTCCTCCTTTCCATGGACTCTCTTCCATCACTGGCTTTGCCTCATCAGCGTGTTCAGATTAGAAACGCCTGACTACTCAGGTCACATGTTGATAGTGATGGGCTGCCTACTATTATCTTAAAAAGATAATGTCAAAATAAAACAAAACAAAAATACTCTAAAGTTCAACAGTCATCTTCCAGTTGCCAAGAGCTGTGTGGTGTGATAGAAAGACCCAGAAGCAAAGGAGAAGCCAGCTTTGAACTCATCAGGCGTCCTGCCAACATTGCTTTACTAAACAAGAAAGCACCCAGCATTTTACGAGCGAATCCATTCCCACTGCGTCTGAGTGCATGCATGCATATTATGGTGTATGCTTCTTATGACAACAGTCATATTTCTGCATGCTTAGAAAATATTAATGAATCCACTTCCCAAAGGAAGATGGTTGGCGCTAGGCTGGAAAGCAGATTTCTTGAAGACTTTGATTAATGATTTTTTTTTCCTTTAAGCTAAACAATGCTGTCAATAACTGCACTACATTCTCCGTTCTTTATCGGTGCCTAGAGCTTAATTTCAGAGACAAAGGATCAAACATGAGTCCATACAAGACAGCGCCTGATAGAATAGCCACACAAGGAGAGCGTTTACATTTTTGAAATGTTGCACTCAGGGATTTTGTTTTAGAAACAGGTAAAGAAAAGGTGAGATCTCAAGAAATGCATGCTGTGGTCCAGTTCTGGAATAGAAAACAAAGCTGCCTGCCAAAGCGTGCACGTTGGCATTAACATCACACACGCTCTAGCTCTGCGAGGGCATACACTTGACAAGTGTCCCTGTTTTATTTTGCCACCTTTTTGAAGCTGTGAAAGTCGGAAACATCTGCGAGCAGGATCGGCAAATGAAAGAGAGCTGTGCACATGACCCGGCGTGGTGGCCTCTCAGAGTTTTACAGCCGTTACTGTGAACTAGCTATCACAAGTGAACGTGGGCACATTCGAGACAGTTTGCATTTACTCCCCAATTTAAAGCCTGTTCAGTTGCCCAAGCTAAACATTATGAATCCCCACAGTAGACTACCCCAGGCCTAGTTAAATTACTTTTGATAAACATAGACTCATATTCTGTGGCTGTTGGAATCTAGACCCACCCATCCCCAGCAGCCTTCTCATTCTAGCTGTGAGGCCACAAGGACCATGGTTCTGCCCTCTTAACTGACAACCAGAAAATTGTCTGACTGAGGCAGGGCTCCATCTTTATTTTTTATTTTTTTTAAAAAGATTTATTTATTTATTATTTATACAGTATTCTGCCCACATATGTGCCTGAACACTAGAAGAGGGCACCAGATCTCATTGTAGATGGTTATGAGCCATCATGTGGTTGCTGGGAATTGAACTCATGACCTTTGGAAGAGCAGTCAGTGCTCTTAACTCCTGAGCCATCTCTCCAGTCCCCGTGCTCCATCTTTATAACCTCTGCTTTGCTTTGGTGGCCGGGGAGAGCTGACAGAGATGACAGACTGACTGCTCTTCCAGAGGACCCAGATTTAGTTCCCAGCACCCACAAGGCAGCTTACAATTGTCTGTTGCTCCCCCCAACCCCCATTCCAGGGAGATCCAGTTCCCTCTTCCGTCTTCTGGAGGCACCAGGCTTATATGGGAGGTGCAGACACTTGTTCATACACATAGAGTTGAGAACTGCTTCTAATGTTCTAGTCATGACCAGCCAGATGAGAACAGGTTTTCATACAAATGCAAATTCAAATGTCCCCTGGGAAGGCCATTACTTCACCTTTGAACATCTTCCTCATAAGAGCATGGTGCCTTTCTGGTACCCACCTCTGAAAGGCGCTGGCCGAGTATTACAGTTTTTAGTCTCCCAATCACTGACTCTGGTTCTGCCAGAGACTCGAAGGCCTTTGCTCAGTATTTGACCTCTCATCCTAGACTTGCTTTTCGCCACTTCAGCTGCTATGGACTGAGCCAGCTCAATCCAAGACAACATTAAAATTGGTCTGTAACACACGTAGGCTCACTGGGGTTTTTTGTTTTGTTTTGTCTAACTTAAGTTGTTCTAATTGGAATTTAACTATGTCAACTCCATCTTCCCTGGCCCCTTCTCACTCTCAAATGGATAGCCTCTTTTGGATTATTGGTGTTACACGTACATGTTCATAAATATGTAACTATACTTTGGCAAGCCTCCTAAGTGTGGCTTGGGAGTGTCAGATATGACATCTTTGTACTGAATAATGAATTACTAGGCTCATCCCCGGGGGAGGTGACTCCTCTCTCTCAGAAGTCAGCAGACACTTGCAGTTTTTCTGTCTCGGGGGTGAGGCTCTGTGATTTTTCCCTCTCCCGTGGCAGAATCTCTATTGATATTATCATTATTCAGGTCTTGTTTAAGGGGCCATACTGTTATGCTTCCCTGTCATCTGTAGCAGACAGAGACTTCCTGATCCTCCGGCTCTCACGGCCTTTCTACCCCCTCTTTCTTGATGTTAGCTGAGCCTTAAGTGCCAGAGCTATGCCGTAGAACTGTGTTTTAAACACAACACAGGGGCTACAAAGTGTGATTCACAAGACATTGCCTCACCTTCTTTCTAACTAGTAGCTAAAAAACAAATCTCATAAGTAATATAAAAATAAACAGATAAAAATGAATGAGCCTCTGGTCCAAAATACAAGCACTGCATAAAAAAATAAAACAACAAAAAACCAAAAAACCAAAACAAACAAACAAACAAACAAAAAACCCCTATTGGAAATGAAGTAGATGATGGAGAGAAAATTTTCTTTAGTAGAAAAACTTTGAGTTGTCCACCAGAGAGCCTGAATCTCAAAATCATAGCAAGCCTGGTTTCCTGAAAGGCAGCAGAACACTGAGGACCTGTGTGCGGCTGAACAAGTCTGCAAACCACAGAGCAGACTCCTCAGAAGCCCAGCTTCTCGGGTGGGGGTGGGGGGTGGTAGTGTTCACACTAATCCTTTCCTCTCAGGAGGGACCATTCTTCTTGCTCTGTCTCAAGATTTGTTTTTCTTTAATCCTCTCCAACGCTGTATTTGTGGTGAGTGTACAGGGTCAAGCAATGAGCTATCAGCGGGGGATGAACTGCTGCAGTGAACTTCAAAACAGCACCTCTGTGATCTCTTCAGCCACAGCCTGCATGGTGGCATCAACACACGCATCAGGCACTGGAGAGCAGAGCTTCTGCCCGCTTCTGCCACTTGCCCTTGGTTAGCCCTTGTTCTCTCTCTGTCTTCCCTCCCTGACTTCTAATTGCTCTCCAGAGTGAAGCTCTTCAGCTGTCCTTTCAAATACAGGATTGCAAGCTCCTCTTCAGAAGTTCCTGTACTTCAAAGAGAATCCTCCTTTAGAGAGGAGGTGGCTGACCCCCAATTAGCAGGAGAAGCTACGCAGTGCTCTTGAGAGCCCTCTGCTGGATCCGCCCTCCTTTTCTTTCCTCTTCAGTTTGCATGGCTGTTGGAAGTCTTATGTACATGACTGAGAAACTGTCTAACATTAACCTTCCTCTTTTTTTTTTTTTCTTTCCAAGACAGGGTTTCTCTGTGTAGTCTTGGCTGTCATGGACTGACTTTGTAGACCAGGCTGGCCTTGAACTCACAGAGATCTGCTTGCCTCTGCCTCCCAAGTGCTGGGATTACAGGCGTGAGCCACCACATGGCCAGCCTGGCATCATTTCTTATGATGAAACACTTCTGCCTTCTCCCTGAAGACTGGTCATGCTGTCTGCAGATGGACAGGCTAAGGGTGAAAGACAACGCAAAGTGCGAGGCTGGAAATATCTATTTCTTCACTTCCAAGCCTATGCCATTTTTATTTTGTTAACTTTGAATATTTTACTTTTTAAGTTTGGCATGTGAAGTAGATTTTCATAAGGGATTTTCAAAGATATATATGAAATATATATATTTCTCTCTCCCAACTTTTCCCTTTAAATCTACAGATTTAGAGTCAAGCATTAGTGAAAACTAGTTTCGAGGCTGAGCTTTAACATGTGTAAAGGTCTCTTCCCTAACTGTTGGTTTAGATGAGCTATGAAACTATTCCTTGTGAGTTTAGAGATGGAAGGCTGGCTTTTATTAGCTGTATCTCAGTTCAGAGCTGTATGGCTTAGCTTTCCGCTGCTTTGATGAGTACAAATTACTTGGATGTCCCTATAAGGAACCCTAATTAATTTTAAAAAAAATCCTAGGCGTGCATATTCAAACAAGTAATCAGATTAGATTAGAAAAATATCGCCGCCTGCTCCGGCAAAGCCTGCTCACTTGAGGCAACATTCAAAGTAACCTCATATATTTTATAAAAGTGAGACAAATGTTTTAGTGAATTTTTGAAACTGCTGTAAGTATTTATCCACACGGTCTCTTTTCAATGTTACTCTGTCCCACTCCTTCTCTCAGGACAGGAAGAAAAAGAGCAATTTATGCTCCAATCTTGATATTCCTTCCACTGAGCAGCTTTGGAATCCAAAGTCCTGCAGCAGTGTTTTCTGGTAGGTGCAGAAGCATATTTATACTGTGTGTGTGTGTGTGTGTGTGTGTGTGTGTGTGTGTGTGTGTGTGTGTGTGTATCTCAAGCTTCCTGGGAGTTTTAACATGAAGAAGAGTTGTACATGGTCTAAAATGCATGGTATCCCAAAATTATTAGAGAAATAACAGATGAGCATTTCCGTCTTTCCTCAATCACTGGTGATATTGGGAAGAGACGTCGCCTCTGGCATCTAACCTCTTGTGCCCTGCCTGTATTATAAAGCATATTCCATCACGCATCAGTAATCAGCAAAGGTACAGAACTGGACTTTATATTGCTCTGAGATTTTAAAAGGCAAGCTTACATCTCATTAGCCCATTTTTACTGTCTGAGAAGCCCTGCATACAATCCCAGTGCATCTTTTTATCTATCTGTCTTCTTTTTTGATTATTTATTTATTTATTTTATTTGGTGATGATATAAGACCCAGAGAGCAAAGGTGGAGGCAGGCATTTGTGATGCAGCTAATGGAAATTTGTGCTTAGAATCTGGTCATAGCCTGAAGCACTGACTTATTTTATTGGTTTTAGTGTCACCTGAAATGGAAGTTTTGGAAACTCAGTTATGTCTATGTTTTTGTTTTAACCCAAAGTGCGGGATTTTAGTTTGTCCAACAGCTGATAATTGTCTCGTGGGGGGCATGGTCTTTGCCTGCTAGAGTTAGTTGAAGAAATCCGAGGACTCTGAGGGGAATAAAAACGCGAGCATGCTCATAGGGTTTCAAGTCTTTTCTTGGTAACCTGCTGTCCTTCCTCTGAGTGCCACCAGGTCTCCCCCTCCAGGGGACATGGTCAAATGTGAGGCACCAGAGTATGTGAGAAAGTCATATCCCACTCTCCACTCAACTGTGGAGAATGTTCTGACCATTGGCTAGATCTGGGTAGGGGTTTAAAGTTTACCGCCTGTATTGTCCTTGGCTGGTGCCTTAGTTTGAGAGGGACCCCTGGGCCCATATCTGTCTATCATAATGTTCTACAGTCATAGGCGAGGGGAATAATGGGAAAATGGGAGGGAGGGAAGAATGGGAGGATACAAGGGATGGGATAAACATTGAGATGTAACAAGAATAAATTAATTAAAAAAAAAAAGCGAGCATGCAAGGAGCCAACAGCAGCTTGGGAGAGACTGACAGAGGACTGCCTGCTGTGCTTGCTGCTGACAACTGAGATTGGCCCTGCCCCCAAAAGAACCGACTACCCGACCCAGCTGGAAGAAGTAAAGAGGTCCACGTTCCCTGTCTTCCTCCTTCTGACAATCTTTCTCTCCTCCCCAGGACTGGGGAGTTAGAAAGAAGGTAACGGTGTTTAAGAACCCTAAATAAAGTAGGTTTGTCAAAAGTCAAGGCCCACAGTCAGCTGTGAACACATAGCCTAAAGACAGAGGAGCATTTTCTGTTCTGTGCTGGAGAAGCTTCAGACCAGTGCAGACGTTCCTGGGAAGGTTAGCAAAGTCTGGCTGTAAGGCAGCGGTTCTCGGCCTTCCTAATGCTGCGATCCTTTAATACACATTGTGGTGACCCTCCACAACCATAACATTATTTCCATTGCTACTTCGTAGTTGTAATTTTGCTACTGTTATGAATCATAATGTAAGTATCTGTGTTTTCTGATGGCCTTAGACGACCCGGGTGAATAGGTTGTTGTGAGCTAAATGGGTCGCGACCCATAGCCTGAGAACTGCTCCCGTAAGGTCTGTAAGGAAGCTACCTTCTTTTGATGTCTTCGGTTTAAAATTTCCAACCCTTCAATGAACCTAGAAGAGCGGGAGGAAGATGCAGGGTCCGGCAAGCCTTCGTTTTTCAATGCTTCTCAATAAAGGCTTTTGCAGAGACACGGGATTAACTAAGAGATTAAAATGAGAGTGTATAGCTGCTGAGTGAGAGAAGAGTAGTCATCTTGGGGAGTGAGACTACTAGTAGGTTGTCAGTGCTCCAGTGGGTGGCCCCACTTACATACAGCACTAATTGTACTTCAGGGTTATTAAGTTTCTTTAAAGAAGAAGAAGAAGAAGAAGAAGAAGAAGAAGAAGAAGAAGAAGAAGGAACGAAAGGAAGAAGGAGAAGAAGGAGAAGAAGGAGAAGAAGGAGAAGAAGGAGAAGAAGGAGAAGAAGGAGAGAAGAGAAGAAGGAGAAGAAGGAGAATAAGAGAAAAGGAAAGAAGGAGAGAAGAGAAGAAGCGAAGGAGAAAAGAGAAGAAGACGAAGGAGAAAGGAAGGAGACGAAGAAGGAAAGGCGAAGGCGGGAAGGAAAGGCGAAGGCGAGGCGGAGAGGAAGGAGCAAGGAGAAGGAGAAGAAGAAGAAATGATGTAGGAGGACAAGATGAGGGGAGCATCCAGGAAAAGCTTTGAGGGGAGGGGGTAAGTAGAATTATATGTGATCATATTTCATTGTAAACATGCATGAACTTCTTAAAGGATAAATTCAAAAATAAAAATAATAAAATGGACAGTGACCTATTTAGTTAAGTAAATTTGTAAAAATAGAAAAAAGGGGGACTATTCAGTAAGGGTTGGGGTGGGGTTAAGTTGTTCACACACAGATGTTACTAGTGTGAATTAGTATACCTTTTTAGCAATATAATTTAGACAAAATGAATCGTAAGAACACACCCCACATGATCTTGCAGCATCTCTTCTATGCAGTGAACCTAAAGTGCTTGTTGAAGTGTAGGAAATTCTCTTCACTGAGGTTTTACATTGTAGCCTCATTCTTAATTTAAAAAAAAAAAATGGATTTAATTTAAATAAGTATCTGCCCAGTTTTAGGAAAACTTGACAAAAGCTAGAGTCACCTGAGAGGAGGAAACCTCAGTTAGTAAAAAAAAAAACGTCTTCATATGGCTGAGCTACAGGCAGGCTTGTTGGCATTTTCTTAATTAGTGATTCACAGGAGAGGGCCCATTGTGATGGTACTATGCCTGGGTGGGTGGTCCCAGATTCTTTAAATAAACAGGCTGAGCAAGCCATGGCATGGCTAACAAGCACTCCTCTGTGGTCATCTTTGGATCAGCTGCCCCCTCCAGGTTTAAGTTTCTACCTGGCTACCTTTGTAAACTCTTTCCCACCCAGGCTGCTTTGGGTTATGGTGTATCATAACAGCAATAGAAGCCCTAACTAAGACAGCTTGTATTTCCATGAAGGTCTACAATAAAATACCTACCACCAACATATTCAAAGGTAGAGCCCAGTGTGATGGCTCAGTGGGTAAATGTGCCTGCTGCTAAGCCTAAGGACCCAAATTCAATCTTTGGAGTCCACAGCGTGAAAGCACAGAGCTAATTATTGCAAGGTATTCCCTAAGTTCCTCCATCAGGCTTTATGGCATCTATGCACTGTCCCAGTGCTAAAATTAAACACATTACATATACATACAAATGTATGTATGTATGTATGTATGTATGTATGTATGTATGTATGTATGTATAATATTCAAAGGTGGTCATCAATTGCTTTCATGGCCATGGGAACAATCTACACACAAAGAAATGCTGTGCAGGCTTTTACAGGATGACTTACCCTCCTTTAATATAGTCCAGGAAGGAGACTTCTGTTTCCACTAAGAAAGACAGTAAGGTTACCTGGAGAGAGAGAGGAGGGCAGAGAGAGAGGAGAGAGAGAGAGAGAGAGAGAGAGAGAGAGAGAGAGAGAGAGAGAGAGAGAGAGAGAGAGAGAGAATGAATACATATTACCTGTCAGTATTAACTGTAATCCCAACATCCCAACATGGAATGGACACAGAGTTTCCTATTAAAGAGAATATGATATTCCCCAGCATTCTAAAAATATCTACAGACATTATTTATTAAAATCTGCTAGGATGTGCATTTGACATTATCAGAAGGGAAGAGATGAAAGACAGCACTAATTATCTTAAGTCCTTTCTGTGACTGTGAGGAACAGTGTGGAAGTCATCTGCAGGGACACTATGCTGTTCCCTCCTGTAGATTAGGAAAATTTTAAAAAAAAATCTAGAAAGCAGTTAAAGCTACATGTGGACTCACAAAGCTGAGCTGTGCAAGAAATAGTCATTGTTACTGTGTTTTTATAAGGCCATCTAGTATTTGAAATACTATGATTAATACAGAACTGTAGGTGTAAACTTTAATCCGAAAATAGGGTGGTCTTGGTGTGTGTGTGTGTGTGTGTGTGTGTGTGTGTGTGTGTGTGTGTGTGTGTGTAATATTCGTCTTGCCCTCTACTCCTGCCCTGACCTCCCCAGCGTCCCCATAGCTGATTTTTGATATTCCATCAGTGAGAGCATTTCCCACATCAGGCTTAGGAGTCACTGAAGAAGGTAGCCACTCTGAATTTGGCCTTTGCCAGATTCATTGCACTGAATTCTACTGAGTAGAGTTCAGAACAGCAAGTCAGCCTACCTTGGAAGAAGCCACCAGCAAATCCTGCCACTGCCACCATCTGTTCTCCAGGACCACCCTCCCTGGGAAGGTAATGCTCCCCGCATATGCCTTTGCAAAAATTCCTTTCTGAGATGGTTTTTAGCATGCTCCAGACTTTAAGTCATTTCTAATCCAAGTCTTTAGTAAGTATAATTAAAAATATGACTTACTGTTCCTGAATTAGTGTATTTTTTCTTTTTTCCTTTCTTTTTGGGATTCACCACCTTGAAAAGCAAATAAAACAATTATAATGTTAGGCTTACTCAGATTGAAAACATGTGTATTCCAGCTTGCCACATTCAATTCTTGCACACTCACGGGACAGCCCCTTTACTGTGACCCTTGGGTAGTGACTTGGTCAACTTCTCTGCTAAACTCTGAAGTCATTTTTTTAAGTCTTTTGTTCCTAATATCTTTTGTTTTCAGTTTGTTTTGATTATCCTTAATCATGTACGTATATATAATATATATAATTTTATAAGGATCTATTTTAGCTTTTATATAATGTATTTGTGTGTGTGTGTATGTGAGTGTGAGTATGTTTGTGTGTTCTAGTGAATATATGTGAGGGTGTGTATGGGTGGGTATCTGCCATGTGCTTTTAGATGCTGTAGAAAAAGTTCCCAGAAAAAAGCTGCACCCTCCTGCATGGCAGATTAACCGATTAGAACTTCGATGATAATGGAGAAATTGTGTCAGGGCAAGACCGTGCAGAGGTTCCTCCACCTTGTATTCTTGCCAAGGCCATCAGGTTTAACTAGAATTTCATCTCCTTGATAGATAGATAATCCTGTGGATTCTGAGGCCAAGATGCTCCAGGTAAGAGTTGCTGTTACATTGTTTGCAAGGAGCCCTGTAGCTGCCAAGTGAGATGCTAGGCATTTGAAAGCAAGATATAGTCCTTGCCTTCAAACACCCTGTGCTCTGGACACTTGAGGCCACACCTGGGTCCCTAAATGTCTGGGTGTAGTCCAAGCAGGCTGGAATACAGACTTTCAATTGGCTGCAGGTCCACAGCCGAACTATCTAGTTGAACCAACAGATGTTTATTGGCTTCCACTAAACCATACCTACAGCTTTGTGACTATTAGCTAAATCATTTGGTATTATGAATAAAGCACTATTTATCCTTCGCAATGTGTCAACTTCTCAGACCTCTTCCTTCTAGTAATGACAAAGCTAAGAGTTCCATCAGCAGTGGCTGAAGCCTATAATGACAATGTCTTCCATTGCCTATCACTTCTCCGAGGCTTCCACCAATACATTTTCTTTTTGCTGTATACTCAAACTTTATTTTTAGTAATAGGTTTTTTTTGTTACTAAACTTAATATTATTCAGCGAGCCAACCTGCAATAGTGGATTTTAGTATGTTGTGGGAGGCCCAATACAATGCAATTAATAAAAATAACTTTATTTACAGAATTGTATGCATCTATTATTTAACATTAGCACTGACCTCAGGCCTGCCAAAGCATTCTTTTTTTGTCTTCATTATGACTTTCTTTGTTATGATAAAAGCTTCATGAGATGTCTTCCACTTTAGAGAACAGAATCTAAGGCAAGCTAGATCTATGTTAAAGGGCCATAGTCACTTATACTTGGCTTCAGAATCTATTATTTCTTTTTACTTTGAGGTGAGAGATATACCCTTGAAATGAGAGTGCTCAGAGAGACAGGAAGAGGGTAGGGGATGCCTTAGAGCTGGAGTTAAAGGCAGTTGTGGGTTTAGGAAATAGAACTCAAGTCTTCTGGAAGAGCAGCAAGTGCTCTTAACCACTGACCTGTAACTACATATTTCTGGAAGACCTTTAATATTAAAGTATCTTCTGCCCCTAGAAGCATTGCAGATGTGGCTGCTGTGTCACATGCGTATCAGTAGGTGGCAGAGAGGAGAGAGGCTCTGACATAGGAATGGTTAGTAGAATAACATTCCCTGAAAAAGAGTAAGAGCCTGAGATGATCACCAGTTTGGTGCCAAGGGATGAGGATAGGGGGCTAGCCTGAGGCAACCATTAGTCTGACACCATACAAGCCCTGACAAGCCCAGGACCAGAAGCGGGCTGGAAAAAAAACAAATTATCTAAATAATGATAATTTCCTCAAAAAGAATAATAAATTGCAACTCAATGGTGGTCAGGCATAGCTGAGGAAGATGAGACAGGGGGATTGTGAAATTGATGCCAGTCTGCGTTACAAAAGGGGAGAACCTGTCATAAAAAAAAAAGAAAGAAAGAAAGAAAGAAAAGTGAAAAGGAAAGGAAGGAAAAGAAAGAAGAAAAGAAAGGAAATTATAGATTACTAAAGACAAGTATATGGAAAGACCTAACTTGCCCTTTATTAAACCATTAACATTATATTACCTCATGGGTGAGTGTTAGCCATATCAACCAAGCTACTGTAGATGTCATCAATCACTCTCTCTCTCTCTCTCTCTCTCTCTCTCTCTCTCTCTCTCTCTCTCTCTCTCTCTCTCTCACACACACACACACACACACACACACACACACTACACAATAGCTGGTGAGGATAGACTTGTGGACATATTGTGGCAGGAAGACTGGAGCAAAATTAAAATAAAGAAGCAGCGAGAGACAGGAAACCCTTCCCCAGCTGCTTCATACAGCAAAGGGTTTGCGCTCAGGCCAATTTGTAGAGAAAGATCCAAAGTTCTTCTCCACTTGGGCTTTCATCCAGGACAGCGGTTCTCAACCTCCCTAACGCTGCAACCCTTTCATACGGTTCCTCACGCTGTGGTGACACCCTCCCCACCCACCATAAAATTATTTTTTGTTTCTACTTCATAACTATAATTTTGCTATAGTTATAAATCACGATGTAAACGTATGATATCTACCGAGAGCCACAGGTTGAAAAACTGCTGATCTAAGGACTAAACCCTGTGTGAGAAAAGCATTCAATATACAAACAGGGGTGGCCAAAGCTGAGGAGAAAAAATGCCTGTTCTATAAAGGCATATTCTACCCAGGAAGCCCTTCTTGGACTCTTCCTCTCACCTCATTAGTCCAATCTAATAATGTGTTTACTAAAACTCTGCTAAATTTCCCTTTCAAATGAAAAATATATCAATATAATTGAAAGAATAAAGTTCAAAATCTTGTTTGGTTAAAGTATGCCTTATGCACAGTTATGCATACAGTCCATCTGTCCACACATGCTGGTCTGTTTTAACATTATGTACTTAGTAATAATCTGACTTATAAATAAATGTTTATGTAAACTAAAATTGACAGCTTGGCCCAGCTTCATTTTGTTCACAGTAAAACTAAAATTTAAAAACAAAATAATGATTCTTTAAACAGAGATGGCTAATGGTCCTGAATCTTTCTTTGGAACAACTAACACGAGCTTTTAAATTTAAAATATTTAAATAGGCTTTTAAGGACAAGACATAGATAATCATACAATTCCCGAGTCAAAATAGGATCACCTTGATCTTAATCCCAATTATGGTTCTACAACATGGTCCCTGTTTCTTGAGGGTGTAAATTAACTTTAAGAAATGACTGCGTCTACTCTAGGACACATTTTCCCGTTGGACAACTGCTCTCTCTTGGGATAAGAATGACCTATATCTACGCTTTTAAGTGTGTTTCATAGGTAAATAAAGGTATGTGTAGACACAAGCATGCTAAGGATTTTAAAGATGACGTTGTGGCCCCTTTACAAGCAAACAAATGGGTTTTCAAGATCTGATGCAAGGCTTTTGTCTTAACCTTCTAAGTTAAATGACTATAATGACTATCAGCAGTGTTCTTCTAACTGTGATGGTCTAATATGATCACAGCAGAACTTATTAAATATTAATGCTTTTTTTTTTTTTTACAGAAGAGGAGCTGAACAGGCCATCTCAGCTATATATGTGTGTGTGTGTGTGTGTGTGTGTGTGTGTGTGTGTGTGTGTGTTCATACACATATATTATACATAAAGTCTATTTGACTATAAAATGTCCTCATACTTACTGAATAAAGACTTTAAGTGTGACTGCCTCTAGGCCACCCACACTCCCATCCATAACCCCATAACCCCTTACCAATGCCTTGCAAGCAAACCCAGTAAACTCATTCGTTCTGCAGGGTGAACGTTCATTTGTCACTGTGACTATATGAGAGATTGCTTAGTCTCCCTTCCTCCAGGGGGAAAATTCTCACAGCAAATAGTGAATTCATTTGTTAGTACTATTATGTCTCTGGGCCTTAAAAAAGAGAAGTGCTACAAAGATGTAAAGATGAAACCTGTTTCAGTAAAGAAGGATTTATGTGTGAATATTAGGATGGATGGATATGTTCAGAATGAGGAAAAACTAAAAAGCTTGTGCATGCTATTAAGGTCTGAGTAAGTTATTTAAGGAACATAAAGAAGAAACTTAGAGATAATAATATGATATTAAGGTTTCTAAGGCTTACGATCAATAATTACAAAAACTGGCTAAAATGCACATTGGTCAAAGTTTATTTCGGAGTATTTGGCCCTTCAAATATTATACAATAATGAAAATTACAGGACTAGTGTACTGATCTTCTGGGTGTTTAGTAACAATATTTGGAGGCTAATCTAATGTGATCAGAGGAAATAAAAAGAAAACCATTTTCCCCCTTTTCCCTCCATGGTCATTAAGGCTCCAGGAACCGACTGTGGGCCATCTTAAGAACTGTTCTGTATCTGTGGAGAGTCTCTAGTCCTCTTGTTCTGGAAACCCATGGAACACTTCCTCCAAATTATTTAAAGAACCCAAAACTAAGCAATATTTGGAAAATCAGGGAATGACATACAAATCAAACAACAATAATAAATAATTTCAACATTTTGAAAGCTTGTGTGTCATCACTGTTGTGTATAAAACCATCTGTTTGGCGTTCACTGTTTAATGCACTTAGGAGAAAAGCATTTTCCTTGGTTTTAGAAAATAGAGAAGAATCCCAGTCCACTTTAGAGAGATGTCAGTCACATTCATCTCCTCAGCCACTAGGACAATCATGATCAACTTTAGTCACAGAGAGATGAGCTCAGGTAATGTAATTTCATGATTGCCTTACATGGAGATTTGTCATTTAATCACATAAGGAAGGTCTGACTCTAAGAAAATACTTGGAATTGTATGTGAACAGGATCACATTACGTCAGACACTGAAATGGACTAGAGAAGAAGCTCATTTAAAATGTGGAATAAGAAACTAGAAAAGAATTATAACCATTTTTTTTAAAGAATCTAGAAAAAATGAAGACTTGCTCCAAAATTGAGGCTCATTCATTCAAGGAATTTCACTGTGTATCCCTTCTCAGTCTCATCTTTCTCAACTCAGTAGCACAGAAAAGTCATCCTTGCAAATAGAGCAGTAGAGCAAAACAGAAGTCTAAAAGCCACTGACCAGATAGACCATGGTTCACCAGAAGGCGTTATTTACAAAGAATTAGCTTTTAACAGACTTGTCTAAAAGCTTCATTAAACAATGTTTGACTTGTCTTCATCTGACCAAATTCAAAGCTTTAGTGTTGCAGGGTATTTGATCGTGTTGTGAATCCTGAGCTTGTTAACTGTAAAAACCTATTTCTTGTTTGGTGTGGCTCAGCCCTAAGACACACTTTTAACCGCAGAGCTTTCTGTTTACTGTAAACAGGTGGTTATGGTATGGCTCAACCCTAGCACACACCTTTAATTGAAGAGCTTTCTGTAACCAATAGCTAAATATAGTTAATCCTAGATCAAGAGGTGGAACAAGAAACCAGAGATTAAACAGAAAGGAGGGACATTGAGAGAAGGGTATTTAAGACAGCAAAGAGAAGAAAGGACTTTTGGCTTTTGGTTTTCCCTTCTGGGACGTGAGCTGAGTAGGAAGGTCAGCTGGGTGCTTTCTCTGCCTCTCTGAGCTAATAGGTTTTCACCCCAGCATCTGGTTCCTGAGTCTTCATTGGTTAAAAAAAAAATGAGTGATTTGGGATTTTCTCTCTTTAGAACAACACTTGAGATCTGGGAAAAGATTTCTCTCTAGGACATTTATTGAGGATGGTCAGTGGCCCCTGGAGATCTGCCAAAGGTAAGAAAAAAGACTTTCCTATCCAGCTGATGTGAAATCCAAGAGGGATGATCTGAAATATGAGATGTCTTTAGAGAGATTTATTTTAAGTTTTAAAATTTATTATTTTATTATGTGTCCTCATGTATGTGTATGTGTGTGTGTGTGTGTGTGTGTGTGCGCACTTGTGAGTGCTGTTGCCCAGAGTTCACCCCTACAGCTGGAGTTGAAAGTAGCTGTGAGCTGCGTGATGTGGGTGCCAGGAACTTAACTTGGATCCTCTGTGAGAACAGAATACATTGTCTCTCTTTTTTTTTTTTCAAGACAGGGTTTCTCTGTGTAGCCTTGGCTGTGCTGGACTTGCTTATGTAGACCAAGCTGGCCTCAAACTCACAGAGATCCACCTGCCTCTGCCTCCCAAGTGCCACCACTGCCTGACTCAGAATACACTCTTACTGGCAGAGCTCTCTCTCCGGACTGGAGCGGGTCGAAGGCAGCCAGGTAGCACAGCTCTGTGACCTGATAGGCATCACATGTGCTGCCTGCCATACTCTCCCACGAAGTGGGAAAAGAAGGATAGGGAAGTAAGGGCCCAGGGAGGAGCCTAAGTAGGCCACAGTGAAGGCACAGCAGGGGGGAGGGTCTACCTCATCTCATTTTTTAAGTGTGTGTGTGTGTGTGTGTGTGTGTGTGTGTGTGTGTGTGTGTGTTTGGTTTTTGTTTTTCCCCCCCAAGAGGTGAAATCATTCACTGATTTTTGTTTGTTTGTTGTTGTTGTTGTTTTGGTTGGTTGCTTGGTTTTGGTTTTTTGTTTTCTGGTATAGTTTGAAGACGTGGGGCTACTGAATTAGGAAAGGGTGCGCCTGTCTCGGGGTAACCATCTACAGAGGGGGCTAAAAACAATACAAAATGAATGTAACTGCAGTTTGGAGTCTCAGTCAGGCATTTATGTTTAGAATATTTTCAATTGCATCTGCTCCCATGTCTCTAGGAGAACAGTTTCCTGCAAACCCACTCCCTGCTTCTTGCCTCGTTAGGACTGTGATGTCTCTGGTAGTAGCAGTCCATTTTCCCAACAATTTTGATAATGTTCTGTGAAAGATGGGAAATTTGAGTATGTGCTGTATATGGCACAGAATCTGTGAATTGGTGGAAGGTCATGAGGGTTTGACTATCTTGTGTGATGTCAAAAAAAACAAAAACAAAAAACAAAAACAAAAACAAAAAACCAAAACCAAACTTGTTTCCAAGTTTGAGGCTAAGAGATCACTAGGATACCTTCAAAAAGAAATAAGATGTGGCTCTTCAGGGGAGTTTTGTTACCTGAGCACAATTCTTGACTTCAAAATTTGGCTGATGCCATGAAACATTTATAATCCTAATTCTTGGGAGGCTGAGGCAGGGGGATTGCCATAATGTCATGTCAATCTAGGTAACAGAGTGAGGCCCTGGAGAGAGAGAGAGAGAGAGAGAGAGAGAGAGAGAGAGAGAGAGAGAGAGAGAGAGACAGAGAGAGAGAGAGAGAGAGAGACAGAGACAGAGAGAGACAGAGACAGAGACAGAGACAGAGACAGACAGCGACAAAGAAATAAAAACAAACTAAGAACAGCCCCTCAAAGGAAAATACACTATTAGGAGAAATATGCTCAGGAAGGGTGTGTGGATATTCACCTGAACAAGAAAGATGAGAAAGGGCTGATAGCTCAAGAGTCTACTCAGAAAAAAAGAGAAAGCTAAAGCAGTATTTTATAGTATTGGAACATGCTATGTGTTTCCTGATATACACAGTCACCACATTAGCAAAACAAAGATGCCCGTAGCCCACAAAAAGAATTCATGCTTTACAGAGCCAATTGGTCAGAGTTACTAAAGTAACAAGAAACTCTTCTCTCTTCTCTCTGTCTCTCTGACTGCTCTCTGTAGTGTGTGTGTGTGTGTGTGTGTGTGTGTGTGTGTGTGTGTGTCTTTATTGCAGATGGAACTCAGAGGTTTTACATGCTAGGCCAGTCCTTTACCAGTGAGAACATCCCAAGCGTTTGCTTTTTGATACAGTCTACTATACAGAACAAGTTGGATTTGAACTCAAGTCTTCTCTGCCAGCCTTTTGAGTGTCGCCAGGCCCTGATGTCCACTGACACCTTAAAATTATGTGTGCACAATCCGTTGTGTTTAACCTCCTTCAGCCTGATATCTATTTATAGTGTTTCTTTTGTAAAAAGAACATTTACATGGAACGAATGGCATCAACATTCTCCCAGGACAGTTAGTAAGAAAAATCCTGATTCAGCTTTTTTATCATCTCGTCATCTGTCACAGCCAAGCTTCTCATTAAAGCAATCTTCCTTATGTAAGAGAGAGCAGGGACTGGCTGAAACCAATAATTGGAATAGATTTATCAACTAAGGAAACTCAGAACAGTAGATCTCTGCAGCAAATGCCCTGAAAGGGCAAGAAGCATCTGCGTGCTTATGCACTCCTCCTCAGCCTCGAGGTCAGAGAGACTGAGCACTTACATATCCCCAGACGATCTGAGGCTCCTTTAATCACCAGTATAGATTTACTGCCCTTTCCTTGAAAGATTTGACTAGAAAAGAGTACTGCTCAGCCTTCGTCTATAACTAGGCTCCTTGAGCTGAGTTTAGCCTCTCCACAATTTCACAGGTCAGTAAACACACTATCGTTTAGAGCACGAATTAGGGACCATTGCAAACACTGTGTCTGTCTTGCTCTTACACACTGAAGAATTTCATTCATCTCTGTGTGCCCAGAAGGATGCACAGCCCAGTAAAGAGCAGGGACAATATTCTAATAGGCTAATCAATGAAGAATGAGTGGAACAGAACCATTTCGGACCAGGAAGAAGCTAGGAAAAGACAAGCCCTCACTCTGGAAAGAAATCAGCCTTAGTGGCATCCTGGTGGATGACAGGTGCCACTATCTACTAAACACTGAGATATATTTTCTTTTGGGGGGGGGCAGTCATATGCATTAAGTTTAAAAAGTATGGAGAACGATCAGATAACAGTGATCCAGGATCAGCATTGCTAATCCCAGACTTGGTCACTGAGGGCAGAAGCAATTTTGGTATATGTTGTGAACCTGGGGTTCTTTACTGGCTGCACAGTGCCCTGGCACTCCCTTCAGTCTGCCTAAAGGAAAGTGAAAGTGCTCAGAACGTGATGAAGACCATAGCTCACTAATAGCGTGTCAGTAGTAGGAAAATGAATACTTTACTTTCTCTAATTAGTAATTGGTTTATTAAAGGTGCATCGGGAAGCAAAGCATAGCAGCTAAAGCAAACAGCTTAGGATTTGTATATAAAATAAAAATAATAATAAAAAACATTTCCCAAGACATGAACAGGGACAACTCCCGCAGACATGCTAACACAAAAGAGGGAATTCTACCAAAGGCTTGACCCTACAGAAAGAACTACAGGCAGCTAAGGATGCAGAGAACAGGAGAAATAGTCTTCCCCATAGAAGAAAGAGGGCACCAATTCATTATCCAATACCAAATAGTCAGCCCTGAAAATATATCCATACAAGTAACATTATACAGATTGGGAAGGCAGTTTTTGTACATTCAGGCACACACATATACATACATATGTGCATTTACACATACACACACACACACACACACACTCACATACACACACACCCAGGATTAAAGAGCAAGGGAGAGGGCACATGGGAGGAATGAGGAAATGGAAAAGGAAAAATGATGTTAGTTATATTTTAACTTCAAAAAAGCAAGAAAAGGTTTCTCTGGGATAGAGAGAAGGCTTAGTGCTTAAGAGCACTGCTGCTCTTCCAGAGGACCCAGTTCTGTCCAAGCACCCATATTAGGTAGCTCACAACCACCTGTAGCCACAATTCCTGGGGATCTGACAGCCTTTTCAGGCTCTTGCAGGCACACATGCACGCACGCACGCACACACACACACACACACACACACACACACACACACACACACACACTCACAGAC
Organism: Acomys russatus; assembly: GCF_903995435.1. Taxonomy (NCBI): domain Eukaryota; kingdom Metazoa; phylum Chordata; class Mammalia; order Rodentia; family Muridae; genus Acomys; species Acomys russatus. Next base: position 52,722,984 of record NC_067153.1, read on the forward strand.
ATAGGCATACATATAAATTTAAAATAAGTTTTACAAAAAATTCTTCCTAGGCAAAAATCTTAAAAGCTCTAAATAAATAGATCATGTGACTGAAGAGCAAGAATAGAACAGAACCAATTGCCTGCAGCACTTCACAGATTAACCTAAGTGGGGCGGTGAGGGAATGAAGAAAGGATAGACACACAGAATTCATGCAGAAAGAAGTAGACTAATATTAATTAAAGGAACAAATCAGCAAATTGATTAAAGATTATAAATATATTGTGCATATACTCTCTCATGTATGTATGCACTTGCATTTTCTTACTTTACCTATGGCAATTATACTTGGAAAATAGTGTAAAGCACAAACTGCATACCACAGGATGTCAGTAGTGAAAGCCTTGTGTCTTACCTCATAGACGTTGAATTGTGACTGTCCTCTAGAAAGTTCCCGATAGCTTGTTGTAAACTCCCCAATGAAATCATGACTAAAAGTGAAAGGAGAACACGGCATTAGCATTAGCTTTGCTCAATTCTCATTCATATTTCAAAACTTACAAAAGAATAGTTTATTGATTATGAAAAAAATGTTAAATATCTTTAGAAACATAACTTTATAACTTGGCAAATCTGTTGAAAGATGTAAGTTATTGTATAACACATGTTAATTATATTAATATATGATTTCCCTTAATCTAAAATTCATAATCAAAAATCATATTTCATTAATATTAAATATTAAATGACCTACCTGAATTAATACTTGAAACATGAATAATAGCTTTAATAATATTCACATCTTAAACAAATGACAATCTTGTGTTACCCAAATAATTATTTCATCAAGTTTAAAACACTGCTGAGAAATTAGTCACTGTTATCTGCTCCTCATGCAATCATAATTCATCCAAAGAACATGTAAGTTACAGGAAGTGGAGACTTGGTCAAATGACAGAAATCAGAAACACCTGAAAGATGGCCCTCTCACATGCCTGAGGAATACTGCCTTGATTGTGTCGCCTGCGGTGGGAAGACGCAGCCTCATATGCATGATGTCTTTAAGAACAGAACTTGTAGCTCTCTTGAGTGTCGGTGATCCTGCTTAGAACCTAGTCTCTCCCTAGCACAACTTTCAGGTATCTTAAATGGTAACCATGGAGATGAAAGGTTCTGCTCTGATGCTGACAGGTGTCACCCAACGTGTAACACTGAGCGCTCACCGAGCAGTAGTGGCAACGGAGAATGGAGAACTAACACAGACTGGGTGGCTCTACCTGTGCTTGGTTACCCGTTGAAATATCAGTATTCAGATCTTGATCGTTTGTACTCCATTTCTGCCAAATTCAACACTTATCACACACTTGGCAGGGAAAAGTAACGCTTGCTAGTCTCAAGCAGATGCGATTAGGCAGTCCAGACTCAAAGTCAGGAGCAGCTACCTACAGAGAGCCATGTGATGGGGTGGAACACCTGGATCCAAAGGCAGGGCCTGGCTATCAGAACACTCTCAGACATGACCAGACTGAACTCATGTAGAACTGCGATGGAGGTCCCCATTTTGAGCTGGACATATTTGTTACTCTTTACAAAACTGAGCGATAGACAACGGGGACAGCCTGCTCATTCCCAGTGATGGAACCTTATTTTTGAAACCGCTGACCTGGGTAGCTGCTCTGAAAGGTGCCTGCACATTCTAAACTGAAGAGAGAACGTTCTCATTTGCAGAACTTACTACAGAAGGTAGAATCAAATCTGTGATTTCTTTCTAGCAGAATGTAGCCTATGCTGTCCTCTAAAGAACCCTGTTTTCTATCCCTACTACTTGAGCCCAGTGTCCTGATTGGATTATCTGTTGCCTTATATGTATCTCTACGATGTCTCATATTTGTTCAAAACAAGATAGACCATAAGGAAATGAAGCAATGAATACACTGATGAACAGCGAAACAATGAACAGTGAATAAATCATATTGTTCCCCATCTCAATATGATTCACGATAGTTACTTTAGAAAAACCAAAATCATGTGTTGCTGAAATATCCTTGCATTGTAGCAGATAACGTGCATTTAGTTAAAAAAAAAAATCGCATGGCAGCCACTAAGACAGTGTATTCTATATGATAGAAAAGACACATCATCTCACCAATACAGCCCTCAGAGAAATGGCTGAATAAAGTAGAAAACTTATCAAACTGCATAAAAATAGCAGCGAAGTTGCCAAACCTAGATGCAAACAGAAGCGTACCATGGTGTGGAGAGAGATGATCTGATGCGTATAAATGCAGATACGCTTTATCATTCCATCCACATAATGCTTTGCTACCTCAAATTCTGCATGCTAAACTGCACGTACTTTAAGAATATTCACATTGTTTTACATTTACTTTTTAAATATTGGTGTGTGTGTGTTTGTGTGTGTGTGTTTGTGTGTGTGTGTGTGTGTGTGTGTGTGTGTGTGTGTGTATGTAGGCACATGTGCCTGGGTGCTCATGCCTATGGGTGCTTGAAGAGGACATACACGGGCGTGGGGCATCCATCTTTATTCCTCTGAAGTGGTACCTCTCATTGGACCCAGGACTTATGTTTTCTGCATCAGATTGAAGTCAGCAGTGATCCTCCTGCCTCCATCCATCAAACTGGCTGGAATGATAGGTACCTGTGGAATGCCTAGACTGTGACACAGATGCTGGCGTCTAAAGCCTGGTCCTCATGGCTGCACAAGCCCTAGTAACTGCTGAGCCATCTCTGTACCTCTCATGTGCATAAATTGACTGAGCTCCATTTTTTTCTATCTACTATCACAGCATTCTACTAAAATGAAGAGAAAATGGAACTTGCTTGAATAATTTATTTGTTCATTGTGCTCAATATAGTAACATTGAAATATTCCTTCCTACATATAGAAATACGGTGGAAAGTATTGAAACTAAATCACAAGCAACAATTTACTTATGATTCTAATAATAGTGTTTTCACTACTTTCTATCGATCTGATTGTAACTAAATATTTTGTTCTCTGAATGCATTTTCAAAGTAGAGTTTAGGTCAGTGCCCTTTGTATGAGTTACAGCTCTCTGCATGGTTATTGTTCACATTTTTATAATATGTATGAAAAGTTTGAGGTAATTAGATATTTAGAACAAATTATTGACTACCATCACTAGCAATCTCACTGTAGAAACTAGTTTTGAGTCAAGTGCTGAATGAAATGTACACATGGCAATCGTATCTGTGTTCTGTGCCAGTGGAGAGTGGCACACTGCCAGTGTGATCCCTGTTTTTACCTGTCCAGGCATACAGACATCACCTCCCTACATGTACCTTGGATGGTCTCCTTGGCATCAATTACTGGCTTATCTATTGTTTCCTCCAGGAAGCCTCTCCTGGTCCATACCCTCTCAGTTAGCTCTCAGAAACAAAGGCAAGTCTCAAAACACCCAACGTCTCCCTAATTTTGCGTTTCCTACCACATAGTATGTATGCTTATTTACATGCTCCCCCTCTGAGCCTGTATTAGGAAACAGGGACGTTAAAATCTCACCTCAGCATCCCCCATCCATCTACACTACTGTAGGGCACACAGTGGGTACCACGAATAGCACAGTATGCTTGGATTACATCTCTGTCAGTGCCTGGCACACAGCGGGTACTATCAATAGCACAGTGCTCAGATCACTGACACAGCTCATCTGTGATATTACTTTGCCTAGATTATTAGTGATTTTGCCTTATATCAGTCATATGCAGTTCAGCACAACAGGGAAAGTGTCAATTCTATTCATTTTTGAAGCCCTATGCTCTGAACACAACTCTGAGTGTCAATGCTGCACAGGTTATGTGGCTATTCGTTCTCACTGAAGGTCCTCCCTTCTGGGGCCGTTTCAATGGTCTTCATGCTTGCTTTCCCAACTATCATCTAAGAACTGTGTACAGATGCTAACAGCTGGCAGATACATCCCAAACCACCCCATTTATTTCTCTGCCATACTGAAGCTCTGAGTTATGTGTGTGTGTGTGTGTGTGTGTGTGTGTGTGTGTATCTTCATGTAAATGTTAGAAGCAACACAAATTTTTATTTCAAAAGTAAATTTAGATAATTATTTGACTCTCTCCATTAAATACTTATTCTTTAAAAACTTTAATACAGTGCATTCTGATTTTTAGCAATGTAGTTCAAAACATCTCTATATATAGTCAATAAAAAGGGTTTAGTCAAAAATCATTTATAGAGATATATTAAGCTTATGAACTTTAAGTGCTATGTAATATGACATGTTATTTTGAAATTATATCCACAAATAGAGCCTGTGTAGATTCCAGGGTGCTTACTTCTGGAGTCCTTCTATTTAGGGGATAGCACGGTGTGATGGCTTCAGGTTTGTGTCGAAGGGAATTTCAAATGAAGACTTGCATGCAAATTTCATATGAAAAAATACATCCCTACATGTTGAATTCAGTACAAAAACTGTTCCAACTTGTTAAAGTTTGAAGATAAAATGCTCCCCTGCCCCTCGGCAAGCTCATATTTGCTTGTTCCCACGGTGGTGTTCTTGTTTTGGGAGGCTGTGGAACTGTAGGGGGTGAGCTGTGGCCTGGCTCGCAGAGCTGAGTCACACTCTAGTCCCTAGTTCCAGCAGCTTTGTAAGCTGATCCTCTATGACGTGAAGGATTGCTTTCCCACATTCTCCAGAGAGACAGGAGCTGTCCCTAACTGAGCTTCCCAGGAGCTGTCCCTAACTGAGCTTCCCAGAAGCTGTCCCTAACTGAGCTGTCCCAGGAGCTGTCCCACCATGTCTTCCTTGACTAGTGGGTGGAAAGTCTCTAAAACCCACAACCAAATATCTGATTCCTCCTTGTTTCTGTCTCGGTCACTATTATATTTTTCGTGTGAGGGCAGCCTCTGTCTTTGCTTCTTCTTCCTCTGTTTATATTTCCCATTTTTCCCCCTGTCTGACTTGATTTCTGCCAGTGCCAGCAAACATCGTGTAGTCTTTAAAAATAACAAGGGCTTGAAGAGTGAGCAGCCACAGTAATGGCAGACCTTCCCACTCAAGTGTAGGGAACTGGAGACACAGCTGCAGACACTCCTCCTGCATAAACCCGTATTTACAGGATGGCAGGGGTCTTTGTTCCTAGGTGAATGGAACCAAACCATGAGTTCCGTGATGGCAAGTCACATGTGCACTGGGCTCGTGGCTGGCGATGGCTGTCGCAAAGAACTGTCTTAGTACATGCCTAGAATAATCTTTCATCTGCTCCTCGTTTTTTCCTCTAGTCGTAACTCTGACTTTAGTGGTCCTTTGAGTATGTAAGGATGCTTTAGCCTGAGATAACTAACCTCCACTTTCGCTGAATTTGGTAGTTTAGATAAGCTTCAATGTTTGAAAAGTTGGTCTTCAGCTGTTGGTGCTTTTGGGCCTAGGTTTAGAAGGTGTGACCTTGATGGAAGCAGTATGTCACTGGGGGCAGGCATAGAGGCTTCAAAGCCCCATGGCATTTCTAGTGCATTCTCTCCTTTGAGCTTGAGGTTCAAGACATGAGCTCTTAGCTTGTTGCTCCGGATGCCATGCCTTCACTCTACCATCATGGACTCTCACCATGTAGAAGCATATAAACTCCATATTCTAATTGTTGCCATGGCCACGGTGTTTTATCATAGCAACAGAAACACTGACTTTTAAAAGATTATATTTAAAATCTAATAGATTTTGTTGTTTGATTTTTTTTTTTTTTTTTTTTTTTTTTTTTACTTTCTGAAATTCTATTATATACTATCTAGAGCGGCTAAGGAGCCCCAGAATGGCTTGTAAGCACTCCCAGGCTATGTGCTGCTCTGTGTAGCAGTCTGCTGGATAAGCATGATTATTTTCCTTGGAGATGTCAGAGATCAAATCTGAATCTGTGTGCTAGTCGGGCACTCTGCCACAGAGCCTCAACCTTAGCTCGCAGCCCAGGTCCTAGATTATAGGCATATGCTGATAGAAGTAAACTTTTCCTCAAAGGTCATATTTTACCTAGTATAGAGGGTGTAAATATATCGAGGATATAAGCAACTCCAGACAAACATTAAGTGATTCTAGTGTACCTCATATCTTTGCTTCTCTGTGGGTTACAGGTGTACTTCTGGGTCTCCATGGTAACTGGATAGATGTTATCACTCTCAACCATTAGTGCTTCAGAACTAGGCTAATTTTATCAGTCTTGCCTCTACCTGCCATTCTATTCATTTCCAATACAGAAAAAAATTCTAAAGGTGTATTTTATACATGTGTGGTAGAACAATGTACAAATATATGTAAAATATAGCTATGCTTTGGAGTTTACATATAATTTCATGTTATATATTTCAGGAATAAGGAAGTCCATATTTATAATTTACTTTTTACAGTTATTGAATATTATATTTATAAATTTGATTTTTACTTTATTGTGTCCACACAAAACCATGGATATAATCACATTTTTCCAAGATGAAGAAAAATTTTATAATGACATATAAATGATACATCCATACCTAGGAATATGTTATATTTGGTTTTGTCACATTTAGGTGAAAATCACATTCCCATATAGTCATTACTAATTTTTTAAAGAGAGAGTGTATAAAAATCTTTGTGTATTTTTACTTCATTATTAAACTTCATGTATACTAGATATAATTAAAGCTTTATACATATAAGTCTAACTTTGCCTCTACTTTAATTCAGTACAACCTAGCAAAAACATCACACTCACGTCAAAACTTCATTGATAACAGCATATTATATTTGAGGATTGAAAACCTTTGATATAAAATAGCTTTTGCCCAGTATTATCACTTTTAACATCACTATGACAAAATACTTAAAAGAACAACGAAAGGAGTATTTGTTCTTGACTCCCCATTCAAATGGTTAGTTTACTAAGATGGAGGACATGGAGGCAGAGGGCTCCTGCATGGCGGGAGCTTGTCCTCACCTCCCCACATCACAGAGGAGCAGGGAGCTTGTCCTCAGCCACCAACATCACAGAGGAGCAAGAAGCAGGAAGAGCAGAATGCTGGCAATCCTCAGGCTTTCTCATCCCTCCACCCTTTATGCAGACTAGGTGCTTTGTCCATGGATTCTGTCAACCATGTCCTCACTGAAACCTCTGAAAAGGCCATCACAGCCTCACAGAGATGTCATTGAGTCAAGGTGACATTGACATAGACCTAGCAAGGCCCTTGGTTAGTAGAGGGGACAAAGAGATTTGGTTTTGTTTTAATTCCACCAGGGCCTCTGGATATTTATCTAGGATTATATGGATTTGAAAGTTATTGAGATAAGATCTGAACTTAAAACTTTTACTACTTTTATGGACATTAAAGTATTCATAATGTTTATGTCACCTATTTTCTTTTTACTATAATTTGAATGTAATTTAATTCTAGATTTAAGCTTGAGCAGTACTAAATGGAGAGGAAAGTTTCTGTGATTCAGTAAGTACATAGTTACAAACACTTAAGCTATCAGCCAGTAATAATTGATATTGTTATAAATAACAGAAAGACAATTTTAATGTTAACCAAAGGACAAAAAAAAAAAAAAAAAAAAAAAAGAAGAAAGCAAAAACAAACAAAGAAACAAACCCAGCTATAGAGCCTATGGTCACAATTTTTTCTGTCTGTCACTGGTGTATACCTACAAGAATTCTAAGTTAGCAGTTCCTTTCCCAAATATTTTCAAGTAATATATGTGTTCTAGAATAGTTAGATAAGCACACTTCCATCATAAAAGAATGAATATAATTCAACATGTCATCATTTCATGTCAGCTTTGCCTTGTGCATTTTATATAATAGAATATTTCTAAGCTACTCCAGAATATAGATTGACACATTTTTACTTTTTGTTTTTTGTCATCAAGTTTGTGTGGCTTCATAAATTAGATGTAACAATCAATATGAAGGTGACATTATATTTCTAGTTTTGTCCTTTTCCTGTCAAAATTCACTCCCAGTATTATTTGAGCTTCTTTTTGTTTTCATAGTGATTAAGCATAGAATCAAGTAGTCCATAACTTCTCAATCCAATGCTCATATTTCAATAAGAAAAGACAAGATAAGCGATGAAATGGCAGCAAGAATAACATACATTGTCTCCAACTCCAAGCCCAAAATTATACAACACTGCACTCACAACCGAAAGCAAAAAGAAACTGAACCATTCAAACAAAAAATATGAATAAAACAAAAACATACAGAATAAATATGCAGAAAATTTACAACAATATCAAAATACCAAATTAATGAATTGTAGCCACAGAAGACCAATCCCAGGTCAGTGTCACACACCAGATTCTCAACAGAATCTGGAGAAAATGTCCCCAAACTGAGGAAAACCCACCCATAGAGCACACTGAGGACTAAGTAAAACCAGAGAAGAAATTTCCAATAACATGTTACAGTGAAAACATTTAATAGCAGAACAAAGACAGACTAATGTAAATTGTAAGAGAAAATACAAAACCCACATATAAATAAAAACCTATCAGAATATTAGCTGATTTCTTGATCAAAACTTCAAAATCCCGAGTTCTAGAAGACCATGGATGCCAATCCAGACTATTGCACCCAGCTAAACCACTTGCCATAGTAGAAGGAGGAATAAAACTCTCCATGACATAAACGGGCAGGAAGAATTCATTTCTGCTGAGCCAGCCCTACTGAGACTTTACAAATAAAGTGTTTGAGAAAACTCCAGATAGTGACGGAAGAGCTAAGGGGGAAAAAAAAACCAAACTGTCTTGACTCACAGAAGTTTGCCATAATGAGAGAATATTGACCTTTGATAAAGAGGGCACATGCACTGACACCAATCTAATGACTTATGAATGATTATTCAAGATTGATGACAACATTATTACTCTGCATCCTGTATTTTGAATTGTATGAAAAAAAAATGTAACCACGAAGAAACACACACACACCCATTTCAAAAATGTATAAAATCCTGGCTTGCTAGTCTGCAAAATACATTCAGATTCAAACAGTACCTCTGGGTTTGTCTCTGTTTGTCAGTAGCCTATCTCTGCCCACTGACGCTTCAAGAACTCCCATTCCCAACGACCTACAACACGACTGAGATGGTCCATGGCACATGAAGTGAGATCAGACAACAAGCAGGTGCCACCATCTTACTATCTGACAAAAATCAGACTTTAAATCAAACTTAATCAGAAGAGATAAAGGACACGGTGCTCTGATCAAGAGAAAGGCTACCCAAGAAGATATTACAATCCTAAACAGATATGCGCCAACATCATGAACACACTGTTTTACAGAAAGTATATTTCTGGACTTCAAGACACAGATGAACTCAACTCAGTCATAGTAGGTAACCTCAGTTCCACCATTTCTCCAATAGACAGATCATTAGGGAAAAAAAACCAGAAAAATATCTATATTAAATAACTCTGTATTCTATCTGACCACAATGAAAGAAGGCTTGAAATCAACAATGATATCATCTCTAGAAATTATATAAATTCACAGAGATTAAACAACATGCTACAGAATAATGATTGGGTCAAAGAAGAAATAAAGAAATGTTTACAAAATTTCTGAATGAGGAAGTAACGGCCAGATTAATTATAGCTAAGGTTCCCCTAGAGATAAAACTGTAACTTACTAAAGTCATTTGAGATCATTCCGTAATTTCAAGCACAGGGAAGCGCAGGGAGACTAGCAAATGTCTGTGACGCTGGATGCTCACCAGGAAGGTATCAACTGCCCCTGATGTTCTTTTCAGGTGTGAAACTTACACAAGCACTAGGTGTGAGCACGCAGAGGCACCTTACCTTCAAGGACTGTGAGCAGTAAGACAAAGCTTGCAGTTAGCATGGAAGACCCCACAGAAAGAATTCATTAAGTATGCTAATAAAGAATGAATTGAGTGAACCCAGATGTCCAAGGAAAGCTTTCCCGTGGTTAATGACATTTCAGTGGAGGCCTGGACAGAAAAGCCATGCATGAGCACAGCAGGCCTTTCTAGTGGGGAAAGCACTATGAAAGATCTGACAAGGCAGGGCAGACTAGGCCCCTGCACAGTTCAAAAATAGGCTGATAAATTTGCTGATATATCTTGGCAAACCACCAGTGTGAAGTGTTTGTGTAATTGTCTGAAAATTTTTATTAAAAGCTAAGGACTCCAAAATCTTTTAAGGTCAACAGATTGAAAAGCAAATTAAATATAATTAAAACATTTTACATAAAGATTGGATTCTTTAGCTAAGTTGCTATACCAGGTCAACTGTTTAACATGTAAGTGCTCAATGACAATTTATCCCAAAATTAATTGAATGAGTTTTTTTTTCTTGACTCATTTAAATAAGTGAAGATGCTTGAGAGTTAAAAATTGATTAAGGATCTAATACACACATAATTAAAACAGCCCATCTTGAGCATGATAATTGCAAATTAAAAGGTCAAGGGACAGAAAGTCACATGCTACATTTGAAAAAAAAAAAAAACTTAAGTAGATAGAATTTAAAAATAGATACGCCTGAATAACATTCAGTTTGCAAAATTCCATTTATCAACATTAAAATAAAAATTTCAAAGCATGTGGCCTATATACACAGGACAGTAGGATTAACTGCAAGCAAATAATGGGCTAATTTTAGGGGAAGATTAGAGACAGTGAGTGAGGAAATTTAAAATAAATGAGGAAATCACCAAAGGTTTATAAAATGATCTCCTTGAATGAGGTCTCACATCTCACAGTAAGTACAAGTCATTTCTTAAGCCCTAGGCTAAAGACAATAGAAAATGCCAGAACTGCAACCTTCCACAGGCTTACAAAACGCACTAAAGGGAGCCAACTAGGATACCTGGCATTTGCATAACATTTCACAGCCAGATAAATTTTGCACATACATATAATAAATATTGTTATTTGACACAAGGATGTCCAATAGAATGCAGTGTTCGCGGTAACACTTATCGTCCCCTATTTAGCAGTCTGCTGCTGGGATGGGATGACTGGCAGCTCACTGGCTCAGTCTTGTCATCACATCATCGTGCGACTGCGTACTCGGTCACTTATTACAATCAGTCACACATCCCAGCCCTGTGGATTTTATGCAGAACGATCCCATTAATGGGCCCCGATTTTAAATCCAACTAAATGCAGCTGAAGTAACTTCTAAGAGATTGAGGCTTTTCAAGGATGTCACCATTGATGGTTTTTATGACCCAGACAACTCTGCTCCTTAGCACTTTAATTCTCCCTTTTTAAAATGAAGCCTCCCCATTGCTCCACAGCCCTTAAAGACATGGCAGTTAGCAGACTAAAAAGAGCACTACACGGAGGTGGTTTAACTTGTTACAAACTGAAGACATCTGAACATCCTCATCCTCATAATGAGGTGATAACGATACCACTGCCCTCTCAGGCCATTGCCACCGTGCTTAAATAAAAAGCCCAGGTAACGACTCTATTTCTTCCATTCGGGACTGGTTCAGGACAGTAAATTCAATGTGAACCTGTTAAGCAGCGTCACAATATTCTTTCCTACACTTCATACCCATAAGGCTTTTCTCAGAGAAGGAAATCCCAGGTCACATGACTACTTGAAGTGGCCATTCTTAAGATGTTATTATGACAGCAGTCACTCGTAGCTCCCTCATGAGTAAAACATGTGACTGTGAGTAACCAATGGGACAAGAATCTTCCCCCCAACCCCCCTTTTTTGAGACAGGGTTTCTTTGTGTAGCCCTGGCTCTTCTGGAATTGACTCTGTAGACCAGGCTGGCCTTGAACAAGGAGATCCACCTACCTCTGCCTCCAGAGTGCTGGGATTAAAGGTGTGCACCACCACTGCCTGAGTCCCACCAAAACTTTCAGTTGAAATAGTCCCTCTAGACCAATGGTTCTCAACCTTTCTAGTGCTGCGACCCTTCAGTTCAGCTCCTCATGTTGTGGTGACCCCCAACCATAAAAGTATTTTGGTTGCTGCTTCATAAGTACAATTCAGCTTACTTTTATGAGTCGTACTGTAAAGGTCTGTGTTCTATGATGGTTTTAGGTGACATCTCCCTTCTACACGAGGGGTCATGACCCACAAGTTGAGAATCCTGCTGTAGACTCTATGCACGAGTCTTGTATGGTTAAACATCCATACAAAGTAGTATACGCAGAGCGTTCTTAAGTTTTTGTTTATACTGTGGATTAGTGTCACAGTCTTGGAACTAGGCAATTGTTCTATTTCTAAGCTATATTCCAAGCACTTTATTTATTTTAAAAAAATTTTTTTAGACATGATCTCATTAATTGCCCGAGGATGGCTTTGAAATAACTGTATAGCTCAGCTAGGGCTCAAACTTGACATCTTCCCACCTCAGTCTCTGAGTATTGGGGTTATGGAAACGGACAGCATGGCCTACATGGTGTAATGTTTCTTACAATTCACATTGTATAGATGTTCATCACAGCCAAAACAGTGCTATGTGATAAGGCAGCCCCAGCATGGGGTTCTATAAGTCACTGGAAACACGATGAGTCTGGGCTGAGCTATGTCATAAGCATTGTGCATGTGTCAGATTTTAAAGAGTGTGTTAAAAGGTGCACTTGCTACCTTCACCATTGCTATATTATGTGGAGCTAAAAGGTAGCGTAGTATAGACCTAAGAGTGAATCCACTCTTTCAGTCACGTTGCTGGTTTACTTGTACTTTTTAACGTTGCCAAGAGAAAATTATTTAAATTTAAATATGTAACATTATCCAGGCAACTTGGATTATTTTCATTGAACAATGCTTATCCAGCTGTTTGACATAAAAAGATGATCCACAAGGTTGAGCATGGTGACAGAAATCTTTATTTTCAGTACATAGGAGGCAGAGGCAGGAAGATCTCTGGGAATTTGAAGCCAGCATGATCTACATAGCGAGTTGCAGGTCAACCAGAACTATAGAGTGTGCCCAAAGAATAAACAAAAGTAAAAGGGCACCAATAACCCCGTCTGAAAAGAAGCATCAAAAGTCCTGCCTGTACAGGAAATGCAAAGTGAGAGCGATACAAAATTCCACACATCAAAGATGTCAGAGAGGAAACATAACAATGTCCTTTTGATCACTGCACTGTCTTGTAAAATGTGCTCATCTTGTTGGGAAACTGTCAGATAACAGACACGTAGTACCCATGTTATTACCCCGGGCAGAACATGGGCTATTGACTGGCATAATGACCTATTTTGATGATGATTATTATTAAATTGTAAAAATAACATCTGAGTTTTATTACCTATATTATTTTATTTTAGAACCTAACATGTTTTTCAAATATCATGGGTTATCTTATTGGGAGTGTTACTGAGAATTAAATAAATTATTTTAATTTAGCTATTTATAATTCATCCATAAATTGAATATTTAATTAAAACTTAAGCAGCTACTTCTGGGTGCGTGCATTATATAGAATTATGCGTTAGCATTTTATATCCAAGTGCTGGTCTACATTTTGTAGAAAGGCAAAGACACTGCCCTAGACCTAAAAGGAAATCCACTCAAAACATTGCAGCCTCTTCCACCATCGATTCACACAATCCATTTCCAAGGAATATTTGAACTTCTCCGTAAAGACCTTTTCTTCTTCTAACCTCATCCTTTTTGTTTCCAGTCTTCTTGGGATCATACATTTTCTTTGATTCTAAATCTGATATTTCAAAAGTGAATGGTTGCTGGGAATGTAGCTTTCAACAGTGCTTGTCATGTGTAAGGTTCAGTTTTAGTGCCACCAGCATAAAAAAAAAATAGCGTGTTTTCTAAAACTATATGTATGTGTCTTATAGGATGGTGTGGGGGAGTGCACACACACCTTGAATGGCATGTCAAACAATGTATATGTTCCTTCACAGAACTTATAGAGCTGAAGCCATGGAGAATGCCTCATCTTCAGCTGTGAAAATAGTTGCCTGTGTGCTGCTGACCTAGTTGACAAAGGACCAACACCAAGCATGGAATTCTTGCTATAAATGAAGAAACACTTTTCTTAGTCATAAAGTTTTAGAAAGGATATTACCTTTAAAATAACATATAAACTCAATAGTAGTGTATTTTTAAAATGAAAAACATGAAACTAGAAAGAAAATAAAACAAAACCCATCATAGCCATTTTCCTGCCATCTGCTTAGGCGTCGTTGAGTCTGAAGAACAGGGGTGGCGTAGCACAAAGCCTTACCTCCCATCTCGGTCCCAGTCATAGACTTCCACTTTGATTGTTCTGCCAGGAGAAAAATACACACAATGAACGCGGCTTAAATAAAATAACGCCATCTGATAATATTAAAATAATATGATCTAGATCTACAAAATGAAATTTAGTCAGTTGTTCTTAGAGAATAGATGCCTATGTCTCACAAGGTAAACTGAAGTTGATTTAGCTAATTTTATCACTGCAATTAAATTTACATCTTAAAGTTGGTTTCAAGAATCTATAGCAATTCTTCTGTGTAAGAAGGTATGTCCACAATGTAACTCCTCAGTGCTCTCCCTTCTTGGAGACCATAACACCATAGCTTGCTAGACCCTGTTCCCAGAGCTTCTGGTTCCACAGGTTGGAGTTAGGAACCTTAATTTTAGAAGGGACTAGATAGTGTTGACATCACTAATCAGGAAACACACAAGTAACTTTTTCTTAGAAATACAGTTAGACTCATCAGCCAAATAATATCATATGTTTAAGAATAAACATGATAACATACTCCTTCCACTTCTTGGCATGAAACTGATTAATAGAATAAATCACCCTCGGGTGTGGTGGTGGTGGTGCACTTGACGCCGAGTCAGCGGAGACATGGATTCTTGGCTAGCCTGGGCTCCATAGCAAAGCACTGTCTCAACACTACATAAAAGACAGTGCTTTCACTTTTGCTAATATACAAGTGGGAAGACGAGTACAATAGCAAAGAGATTGATTTTTAAAATTTTTATTTATGTACTTTTAGTTTTGACTCTATAGAGGTTTCTTATATAATAACCTACAATAAGCTTCTACTAAAGAAAAACTTTAGTATTATAAATCTTTAAGTGTGATGGAAGGATCACAGGGCAGGCCCTGTTAAAATGCCTTCTCTTATCTATGAGACCTTTATGAGCACAGTTACACCATGTAACAGGTTTAAAGGCATATAAGAAGTGGCAGCATGTAGCCAATCCATGCCCTGTCCATGAGTGACACCTATGTGCTGCACTCTAACAAGATGGACCATGGAGGCAATGGCAGCCTGGGGCAATGAGAACTCAGGAGCCACATTTAAACAGTAGGTTAAAAGTAAAAGCATATATAGGGGGAGGAGGTCCCCCTCAGTCACATACATAGGGGAAGGGAGTAGGGGGGAAGTAGGAGGGAGGGAGGAATAGGAGGATACAAGAGATGGGCTAACAATTTAGATGAAATATGAATAAATTAATAAGATAATAATATATATATATAAAAGTTAAACTAACCTTTAATCTATTTTTATTAGCACTTAATGCATGTTCATTGAAAAAAAAAGTCATTAGTCAAGCTTTAGTTAGCTAAAATTATCTCTATGGAGTATCTACTATCATTATGGATTAAAGCCAAGTTGCTTGATTTTTTTTTTTTTTTTAATAATTCATCCATGCTTTTGTGGAAAAACCTATATTTACTCGGGTGAAGCAGTCATCTTTATAAAAATACAACGTGGACTAGATTTCCGTTCCATGGACCAGCGGCATCCCACATGCTCTGTGTGAATATGTTGCATCTGTCTTACCTGTCATAATCTCCATTGCACAGGGCTCTGACCGAGATCTTGAAGGCTTGCCACACCGGATTTAGAGTGTTTTTGACAACTTCTGTCTTGTGGCAAATTGTAAAGCTGTGAATAGAGTTTTGAATTATAAAGTTAGATAGATAGATAGATATATAGATTGATTGATTGATAGAGAGAGAGATGATAGATAGTTAAGTGATAGATATAAATTACATGAAATTGTGTACATATCAGATATGTGTATATGTGTGTGTGTCTGTGTCTGTGTGGTGTGTGTGTGTGTGTGTGTGTGTGTGTGTGTGTGTGTGTGTGTGTGTGTGTGTGTTTCTGTTATCATGTGTTATTTTGTTAGCCATTCCTCTCCATGTTGTAGACCTCTGGCTGCTGCCCCTTCCTGACTTAATATACAAATATAAGTTTAGAAACCTGTATGATTATCTCTTTAGAATATACACGATGAGATACGGCAATATTTGCCCCAAATAATTTTCTGCAAATTCGATAAATCCTAATTCTATCTTATAAAACTTGAGATGCACAGTAGTCATTGGCTTTGGCAAAGTTGCTTAAGGAAAAGTCGAAATTCATTGAACACACTACTTATAAAAGGAAAATATTATTACCTCATCACGAGTGTAGAACATGACAGAAATCAATAGGAAATCAAAACATAGAAATTTAGAATTACATACTAGAAAGATTTTTAATTACAATTTCCAGTACAGAAAAGTGAATTTAGAAGCAGCTTCATATTTAAAGAGTGTTAAAAACACCAACAAAAAAAAAATCATGCACTGAAAAATACATGTGAAAGTGAGCAGTATTCAAAATTATTTTCCACCCAAATCTCATAAAAACAAAAACTATGCATAAATGTTTTAATATATTCATTAATACATGCTTTGACACAAATACTAAACTAATTTTCTGTAAATATAATATGTGGAAATATGTGTGAAGTAAGATTTATCAATTTAACAAATTAAGTTTCAATTATTTGGAAATTTCAAATCATTTTGCTTTTGAAAAAATAGATTTCATTTGGTTAAAAATATCATTTGTATAAGCAGAATATATTGTCATAACAAAAGCATCATTAGATATGTAATAAGCTGAACTCTTATGAGTATAAATTTTTAGAAAAATAGTTAAGAGAACTCAGGGAGCCATAAGTTCAGCCAGAAGGACACAAGAACACCAGGAATATAGAAATTCTGTACACCTGTTAGCTTCTTCGTGCCTGGGAATAACTAACAGTTATGCTTATGCTGTTTAGAATTTCTGTGTGAATAAAATGGTGTTCAGATGCAAAGTGTGCACAACACTGACCCCTTCCATCTCAGTTGTAAGCACAGCAATAGTGTCAGAAGTTTAAAGTCCATTTCCTTCCCTTTCAATTTTTAAGTAACATTTTCTCTTTAGACAACATTTTATTGTGCATTGCTAAGACAAACAAATCTAAATGCATTAAACAATAAAAACACTAGACAATGGTTAAACTCTCACACTTCTTAGACTTTGTCATAAGTTCTTATAGTAATTTGTTCACTTCTCTCAGCCTTGTGAGGTGGATCACCCCATTTATATATTGGGAATCTGTACATGTTGTCAGAGCCATTAAGTATTACGTAATTTACCTCTCAATTACAGTAGCACACTTCTAGCTACTGAACTTTCTCATAAATGCAGACAGGACAATATGACTCACAGGAGCCATGCACAGTCAACTCTGCTCACAACCCCGTCATGACTGGCACTCACCACACTGAGACACTTCACTGAGTTTTAGAGGACCAAATCTGAAGTAAGACATCAACTTTAAGAATTGTCCTCCCCTCCTCATCATCCCAAACAAATGGCTTCCACTCACTTATATAGAAAATGCACTTCTTAATTTGGGTTTCTAAAACATGCCACCATTCTACATTGTTAAAAGAAAACAAACTTTCATAAGAAGCAAAGAGGAAGTGGACACTAATTTACATAGTAATATAAACATAAATGCTTATCAAATTAGTTATTGAAATAGAAAATCACAGCCATCTTTAAAATATCAAGTATTATATTCCATTTAGTAAGTTGAAGATCACTGAAGGACACAATAGCACAGCCACCAGCATTTGGAGGAGACATACCCACCTCCCGTCCTCATTACTGCGGTAAAACACAAGGAAAGGATCCGACTTTCCAAAGAAATCCTTCTTATCCAATTTGTTAGCACAAAACTGCATCAAGACAGCATCCTGAAAACAGAATTAATAATACAGCTCAAAATCTGGGACAGGAACAGCTAGATACTACAGATCACAAGCAAGGCTTGACAAGAAAACACATTTGTCACTTTGATAACACAGGCCAAGCGTAGGGAGCTATAGACAAAGGCCATTGCTTATTGAAAGATTGTGAGGCTTTTGAATGTCCTGGAAATTCTATTCTTGTGCCAGATAAATAATATTCAGAGCGCTGTGCAAGTTCCTACACAACCCCAAATGACAACGAGCCAGATGACTCCAGGTTAATAATGTCACCCCACAGCATCTTCAGCCATGTACTTATTACAATTCCTGTTCACTTGGGACATATTTAATCATCCTCTACTACAAAGGATGTGTTTAGTAAGCCTCTATCACAGTCTAGTTGGGAGAACTCCGTTATTATAAAGAAGTAGAGCAGAACATCTGAAAACTACATTAAAATCATTTCTTTGGCGCTTGAGTTCAAGAAAAAGAGAGCATTTTCCTTTTGGTGTGTGGCATCATTGTACACTGTGGGAACTATTCCAGCCTAGTCATCAAAATTGATTTGTATACCCAAGCACCAAGTAATTTCAAGGTACTTTCTGGATATCACACCAGGGAAGTTAAACACTACTAAGTTGATCAGACTAAGTATTTTTTTTTTTTTTTTATGGTAGAAAATGTATAGTTACTTAAAATTCAAATGGATACATTAGGGGATTTATGGGCTTTTTTGTGAATCTATATGACTCCTGTCCTTCCCTTCTCCTTCAGTCTCTCCTGTGTCCCACCTCTCCCTCCCAAATTAATCATCTCTTCTTTAACAATTCTTTCAAGTATACACATACATGCATGCATGTATAAATATATATGCCCATGAGTCTATTTAGGTTTACTCATATGCACATATAACCAGGGCTGACCACTTGGGATAGACAAACTATGAGGGAGCTCATCCTGAAAAGACAAGGATTCTCGGTCTCTCATCAGATATTGACCACTTACGGGTCCTTATTACAGTGGTGGGACCATGTGGAACTTCCATCATACATGCTGGCATGTCAACTGTAGTTACCAGCATGCCAGTCTTGTTCAGCCAATCCTATTGCTGAAATTCCACATTAGCACCTTCCTGTTACATCTAAGGGAGACTATTTAGCAGCAGGTGCCCAGAGCCTCTGGATAGTCCAATGTTTCCACCCACTCATCCCCAATTTTCCTTGATCTTAATTAAGTGCAAGGGCTCTGTTGCTGTTGTTGGGCACAACACAGTCATTTACTCTCTGCGCTTGACCACTTGTAGATCCCTTTAGTAGTCTCTGTCGGTTGGAAAAGGAGGCTTCTTTGATGGGATTTAAGAGATACAGTGATCTGGAGGCATAAGGATAGGTATTTAGAACACAGCTACAAATCAGATTGGCTTAGAAAAATGACAGAAGTGGGTAGTTTATGCTCTATGACTTCTCCAGTCATGAGGATTTGGCAACATTTACAGTATTGAAATTGCTTCCTGTTGAGCTGATCTTAAAGTCCAATTAAATAGGCATTGGTTACCCCCAAGATAAAAGTGCCACTATTGCAATGCTGGGAATGTGTTGCTTGCCTACTTATTTGTGGTTCCTAGGCTTATAACTAGTAGAATGATTGTTTGTCTCCTTTGGCAGCTTGATATCACGTCTGAATACTATCAGAGCTAGTCTTCAGGGAGGAGACTTCCAGGACAGTTGCAGATGGGATCCTCCAAGACCTACGTCCAAAGTCTGTGGATTCCTTTACTTTCATGTTCCGTGAGGCAAAAGAGGACAATGACAATATCCTTTATTGTTTTGGGAGATTCATCTACTCCCCTAATCAAAAACTTGAGGGGAAGTTTTGGGGTTTTTATTTTTTTTTTCATTTTTATTTTATTTTATTTTATTTTTATTCCTAGCACTAGGGGTTGGTTTAGTAATAGTGCCTGGCTCTTAGGCGTAACTAGATCACTCCATATAGCACAACTACACCAAACACAGTATGTAAGTTTGTAAAATAGCATGAGTCCCTGTGGCTTTTTCAAGCACTCTCAGTGTTATTTCCCTCCTTCCGCCCTTAACCTCTGTATTATTCTTCCTCCATCTCCCCTAATGAAAATCCTGACATTTTAAACATTATGCTGTTCGCAGTGCCTGTCTCCTGCTGTTCCTCCTCTAGAGCTACATTTCACCTACTCTCCCTCTCATTCCATGCTCTCCTTCTACTTTCCTGGCTTCTTCACGTAGAAGCACAGCTGAAGATGTGGAGAGAGGATCTCAAAGGCAGAGCAGCTTGCATTTGTCTTTCAGGGTCTGGGTTATCGGACTCAATATTCCCCAATTACACCCATTTACCTGAAAATGTGGTGATGTCATTTTTTTCCCTGACAACTGAATGTAGTTCAATTCTGCATATGTGTCACATTTTCATTGTACGTTTGGGGGAGGGGGTTGAAGGATACTTGGACTATTTTCATTTCCAGCTGCTGTGGGAAGAACAGCAATGAACATGGCTGAACAAGTATCTGTGGGTGCCATGTCCTTTAGGTATACGAGAGGGAGTGGTGTAGTAGCTCATATGAGAGTTCTGCCTTTAGTTTCTGAGAAGGCTGTATTCTGAATTCCATAATGGCTGTACTAGTCTGCAGTCCCACCAAAAGCAAATGATCATTCCTCTTTCCTCAACATTCATGCAACCACTTGTTTCAGTTGTTCACTTGACCTTGTCCATTCTGATAATATGAAATCTCAAAGTCATTTTAATTTGCTTTTCTCTGGTTACTCAGTATGACTAACACTTTTTGAACTATATCTCAGCCATTTTCATTTTATTTTTTTTTCTTGAGAACTCTGGATCCATTGACCATTTTTAGCTGTGCCATTTGTTTTCTCGATGCTATGGTTTTTTTGTTTGTTTGTTTAGTTCTTTATATAGACTGGCTATTAATCCTTTATCAGATGTATACCTGGCAAAAATTCACTACCATTCTGTGGTCTTCCTTCTCAGGCAATTATTTGTTTTATGAGGTCTCTTTTGTCACTTGTTAGCTCTGATTCCTGGGCAAATATAGAAAGTCATTTCCTGTGCCTTTAGCACATTGCTTATGTTTTCCTACCATTATCAAATTTTCTGGAAATTTTATGTGAACTTGACACAAGCTAAAGTCACCTAAGAGGAGGAAACCTCAATTAAGAAGATGCCTCCATAAGATCATGCTATAGGCAAGCTTGGAGGGTATTTTTTTTTAATTAGTTATTGATTAGGGAAAGCCCAGCCCACTGTGGGTGGTGACTTGCTGGGCTGATGTTCCTGGATTCTATAAGAAAGCAGTCTATAAGCAAGCCAAAAGGAGCAAACCAGTAAGCAGCACTCCTCCGTGGCTTCTGCATCAGCTCCTACCCCAAGTTCTGGCCCTGCCTGAGCTCCTGTGCTGGCTTCCTTCAATTAAGGGCAATAATGTGAACGTGTAAGCAAAATAAACCCTTTGCTCCCCAACTAACTTTGGCCATGGGTTTCATCACAGGAATAGTAACCCTAAGCAAGATATCAACGTTTTGGGTCTGTCACAAAAGCCTTTTTAACAACTTGGAGTTGGTCTTTTTTCAGTGTGTGTGTGTGTGTGTGTGTGTGTGTGTGTGTGTGTGTGTGCATGCGTGATGTAATGATTTTCCATGCAGACATCCAGCTTCCCCAGAACAGAACCATTTATTGAGCATGATATCTTTCATCTAGTGTGTATGTTTGCCACCATTGCCAAATGTGAGATGGCTGCAGTTATGTGAACTCATGCTTGTTTGTTTTGCTTTGTTTTGTTTTGTTCCATTGATCTTCATGTCTGTTTTTGTGCCAAGGCTGTTTATTTTATTACTATCTGTAATATAACTTGAAGTCTGGCATGATAATTCCCCAGCATTGTTGTTTTGGCTCAGATTTGTTTTGGATATCTGGAGTATCTTCTGCTTTCATATGGAATTTATGATTTTATGTATTTATTTATGGGAAGATGTCATGGTGATTTTGATTGGGATGGCACTGAATCTATAAATTGCTGTTGGTAGGATAGTCATTTTCACAATATTAATTCTATCGGTTTATGAGCATCTGGTCTTTCTATCTCGTAGTATCTTCTTAAATCTCTTTCTTCGTAGATTAAAGTTGTCGTTACAAAGGTCCTAGATGTTTCTTTGCTGAGGCTATTGTGAATGCGAACGTGTCCGTCATCTTTTTCTGGGAAGTTAGTTATTGGTATACGGAAAGGTTACTGATTTTTATGAACTGACTTTGTGTTCTGATACTTTGCTGAAATTACTATACATAGTTTCTAATTAAATGTTGGGTTTTTATATGTAGTATCATCTAAAAAATATGGGTGATTTGACTTCTTTTTCTATTTATATCCCTTTAATTCCCTTCTCTTGTCTTATTGCTCTATCCAGAGATATAAGTATTATATTGAAAATGACTGAGGATAGGGAACATTCTTCATTTTAGTGGTGTTGCTTAGATTTTTTTTTTCCTGTTTGTCTTGTATATCCTTAGCGTGTTGGGTATTTTCCTCCTAGTCCTGTTCTCATGGAACATTTAACATGAGAATTTTTTTAAAGGCCTTTTCTGCATCTATTGAGATGATCATGAGATTTTTGTCTTTAAGTCTATTTATACAATTTCTTACATTTTTTTATCCACACATAATGAGTCTTCCCAATACCTCTGCAATGAAGTTCATTTGGTCATGAGGGATGATCTTTCAAATCAAATGAGTTGCAACCCATTGGCGGGGGGGGGGGGGTGTCACATATCAGATATTCAGCATATCAGATACTTACATTATAATTCTAACAGAAGCAAAATTACAGTTATGACGTAGCAATGAAAAAATTTTATGGTTGGAGTCACCTCAATATGAGGAACTGCATTGAACGGTGGCAGCATTAAGAAGGTTGACAACCACTGTTAGATGTTTGCTTATGTTTTGTTTTCAAGTATTTTATTGAGAAGTTTTGCATCTAAGTCATTGTAGATATAGGCCTGTAGCTTTGTTGTTGTTGTTATGTCTTTACCTACTATTATTATTATGGCAATACTTCATAGAAGTTTGGAAATTTCCTTCTGTTTCTTTTCCTTCCTCCTTTCTTTCTCTCCTTGATTTTTTTTGTTTGTTTTTTTGTTTTGGTGATGTAGTAAGCATTGCCTGTACTTCTTTGAAAGTCTGGTATAAATCTGCTGTGGATTCATCCAGGTCAGACCTTTTTAGTTCAAAGCCTTTTTCTTAGTGTTTAATCTCCTTTGTTATGGGTCTGTTTAGATTGTTGATCTAAGAAGACGTGGTTAACTTTGCTGGATTGGATGAATGCAGAAATTTGTTCACTTTATTAAGACTTTCTTTGCTACCGGAGTATAGATTTCAAAAGTATTCCTGTAAAATATTCTGAACTTCTCTGCTGTCTGTTCCCGCTTGTTTCTGATGTTGTCTTTCTTTTGGATGATTGGGTGAAGGCTTTGTCAACATCATTATCTTCACAAAGAACCAGCTCTTAGACTCACTGACTATTGTTTTATCTATTTCTGTTTCGTTGATTTCTGCTCTGACTTTTATTATTTCTTGCTGCCTACTGGGTTTGGGTTTAAGTTTGGTTTTTTTCTTGTTTTCCAAATCCGTAGACTACATCATTGAGTATTTAACTCTTTCTTATTTAAATGTAGGTTCTTAGAGCTGTAAATTTCTTTCTTAAAACTGTATTCAATCAATGTGTCCTCTGTATGTGCGCACCTTGGACTGATGTATAGAATGTATTCTTTGGTTTTTGAGTGAAATATTCTGTAGACTTCTGTTAGTCACATTTGATAAATTATGTCACTTAATTCCAACATTTCTCTGTTTATTTTATGTTTTTCTAGATAACCTGCTTGGGGCATTGGAAGTAGGGCATTAAAATCAGCTACTAATGGTGAGTTAGGATTAATATGGGTCATGAAGTCTAGGGGTACCCTCATCCCCTTTTTTAAAATGAAATTGAATATGCCTGATTTCAGTCCATATGTGCTTAGGATTGTAATATTTCTAGGTTAATTGGGACCTTGATGACTGTGAAGAATCTTTCTTAATCTCTTCTGATGGATTTTAGTTTGAAAGCTGAAAGCTATTGTGTCTGATATTAGATAATAGATTTGTTTTGTTGTCGTTAGAACGTGGAGTATAAATTACTGCAAGCTCTTCTACCTCTCCAAGTTTCCATTGAGAAGTCACCTGTTAATCTGGTCTTTTTTTTTTTTTTTTTTTTCAATGTATGTGCCTTCTATCTCCCACAAATTTAAGTACTTACTGTTCATCCTGTACATATGGCATGTTAGTTATAATATGACATGGGAGTTTCTTTTCTAGTGCTATTTGGGGTATGTTCTGGATATACCTTGCATTTTTCCTTAACTTGGAGAAGTTTGCTTTTATGATCCCATTGAAGATCTGGTCTATTTCATTGTCCCACAACTAGCCTCCTTTCTCTATGCCTGTAATTTATATATTCAACCCTTTCATGGTGTCACAAAGATCCTGAATATTGCTTTTATATTTTTTCATATTTTTGCTTGACTGATACAATTTGTCTACTTTATCTTCAAGTCTTGATAAATCAGGGGCTATTTCTAAAACCATTTTGTTTCACTAGATTGTAACCAAGTGAATTTACTAAGTTGAAAAAAATCTATTGAAATATATTGTGAGAGCAGAGCCGCTGCTTTAAATTTCATACACTGGTGATGGAGAGCAGGTCTGATGTTGTAACTATGACTAATTCTGTCATTTTTATTGGTGTGTTGATGGTGAATATGATGTCACTGAAGGAATGAATTTCTTAATATTGTTAGAAAGACACAACTAAATGACAATATTTATAAAGAATAGTAAGAACATATTAAAGCAAATTATTTTTCCAATGTCAACATATCTGGTATAGTTATGCTGCTCCAGTGATAACAGGTAAAAGAGAGGAGCTTGTAAAATTAATAGAAGATGATGTAATTCTTGTACAAAACTCAAGCTGGATGGAGTGTCATTGCACAGTACATCAAGAACCTTTATGCAGAAAGGTCTTTAAAATACACAGAATCATATAACCACCTTCAACACTGTGAATTTCATAAGAAGCAAGGGATTAAGCCCC
Source organism: Acomys russatus (assembly GCF_903995435.1). Classification (NCBI taxonomy): domain Eukaryota; kingdom Metazoa; phylum Chordata; class Mammalia; order Rodentia; family Muridae; genus Acomys; species Acomys russatus. Next base: position 52,748,135 of record NC_067153.1, read on the forward strand.
CACCAGTTCCAGAAATTCTTTAAAAGTGTTGATGCTGACAGTGATGACATCATATATTTGAGGGATATAAGATGCCTAGGTAGGGACCAAATATGGGAAATATTTAAGATTGGTGACACATTAACAAATCATTAGAGGTTCCAAAACCAAGCTTTATTTTATTACCAGAACTTGACAGTGGAGACCAGCTTGCAGCAGGTGGCAGTTTTAGTATATTAACCACTTATTTAAGTGATTTAAACATGAGTCTCTTCAAGGCGAAAACCACCAACTTATTGAAGAAAAGTTTCACATCATAACAGTGTACAGACAAGAATGAAATTATGACAGGCTATCATTAAGGCAAGCAGTTTTGGGCATTTCAAGACGTTGACTGAACACAGTTCTAGAACCAGTGGGAAAGATGTCGCCTTGATTGACCCTTGCTTACCTCATGTTTTTCAGTGGCCACCCTAGGCTGCGACTCAGGTAGGTGATATTCACCATTCTTCCTGTCCTTCCTTACTGTACAGTTCCACTTTCACCCTCAGCCTTGTAGCTCTCTGCTTTCAGGTTTCCCTCCTCACACCCTACCACCATTCCCTTGGGAATGTCACCTCTTTGTACAGACACAACTTAGCTGTTTCTTGCCGACCCTCTCAGCCTTCCCTTGTAGCCCATTTCCATTTTGTTGCATCAACCACTAATACCCAGAAACATATTCCACCAGAGACCCACTGAGGCCACGGTGGGGCTGGGACTCAGGTAGGTGGTTTTCATTATCCTTTAGTGTCTCCACTATCATCTGACCAGACTTAATCTTTGTCCCATAGCGGCCTGATTTTGGGAGCCCCTCCTACTCCAGCTCCATTTCCTGGAGGCCCCAGCTCTTGCTATGTACCCAGAATCCACCTGGCCCTTCCATTCCTGTCTTACCAAACTTATTCCTTGTCCTGTTGTACCCTACATGCAGGACTCTCCCTCCCCCAGCCACACCTCTATTCTCCAGGGACTCTACCACTTGGTGTATGGACCTTTTATCCCTCATTCATTCATGCAACTAGCCTCATCTTTCCTTCCTCACCCATCTCCACTCCTTCCTGCCATCTAGAGACCTGTAGAAGTAGTCTCCATAGAGACCCCACAGCCGCTACATTTGCCCAGGATTCAGAAAGGCCATCAAGACCCAAGATTGGAATACACACTCAATAAAACAAGACCAGGTATCAACCCTGGATAAAAAATAATAAAAAAAGGTACAGAAAAGAAAAAAAATGGGGAGATCTCAATACTAGTAACATAGTAGCTCCCCTGAGAGGTCTAGAACAACAGGAAGGAATAATGTCACAAAGACAGAGATGGCAAATTAGGGGCTGAAATCAACAGAAATGAAACAAACAAAACAAGCAAACAAATAAAAAATAACAAAGAACCAGTAAAAAGATGGTTATTTGAAAAAAAAACATCAAAAAATTGACAAGCCCTTAGTGAAACTAACTGAAAGACACAGAGATGAGATCCAAGTTTGTTAAATTAAAGATGACAAGCAAGGCACTAAGGGAATCTAGAGAATCTTGAGAACATTTTTCCCTTTTTTGTGTGTGTGTTTTTGTTTTTGTTTTTGAGACAGGATTTCTCTGTGTAACAGCCTGGGCTGTCCTGGATTCACTTTGTAGACCAGGCTGGCCTCGAACTCTCAGTGATCCACTTGCCACTGTCTGCTTAACAGACTTAAACAGACTCATAACCTCCAGTAAAATGAAGGCAGTCATTAAAAGTCTCCCACCCAACTAACAAGTAAATATGTAAATAAGTAAGTAAATAAGTAAATAAATAAATAAAAATAAAGCCTGGGGCCAGATGGATTCACTGAAGAATTCTACAAGACCTTCAAAAAAGAATTTGTGTCAATACTGCTCAAATCATTCCACAGAGTATAAATTGATGGAACATTTTCAAATTATTTTATGAGGTCCCTATTAGCCTACTACCTAGATGACATGAAGCTCTAACAGCAACAATAAAAAAAGAGAGAAAGAAAGAAAGAAAGAAAAAGAAAGAAAAGTATAGACCCATATCCATAATGGACATAAATGGAAAAATTCTTAATAAAATGCTAGAAAACCAAGTCTAAGAACACATCAAAAGATTGTTTAGTAGGATGAAATTGGCTGAATCCCAGAGACAGAGGGATGATTCAGTGTATGTAAATTATTAGACATAATCCCATAATATGCTACACAAACAGACTGAAAAACAAACAAAAAAACCCATAGGACACTAAATGTACAGAATAAAAATAAAAATGGGCCCTAGATTAAAAAACCAACATCCCTCATGATAAAAATCTTGATGAGACTATGGATACAAGGGACATACTTCATCCTAATAAAGGCAGTTTGTAACAAGCCTGCAGGCAATGTCAACCAAAACCCAAATAAACTCGAAGCATTTTCAACAAAAACGGAAGATAAGGATGTCTACTTTCTCCATACCCATCCATCATAGCACTTGAGTAAAACAACTGAAGGAGCTCAATGGAATTCAAGTAGGAAAGGAAGAAGTAAAAGTATTACTTGCAGATGATATGATAGTATACATAAGTGACCCTACAAATTCTACTGGGAAACTCCTACTGCTGATAAATATTTTTAGTAAAGAAGCAATGGTTGTCACAATTGTCTCAAAGGTTCTGTATATGTATATACATATACATATGTATATACATATATATATATATATATATATATATATATATATATATAAAATTTAACTACTACAGAGACCACAACTGATCAAGGTATAGAGAATGAGAGACTGTAGAGTGCTCAGTCCTAAATGGGACATCTATGGTCATACCCTCTCTTCTCAAGGCTCGTGAATCACTGTGGAAGATTGGGCAAGAGAAATTGTAAGAGCCAGAGGTGGGAGAAGACTACAAGGAAACAGGTTTTTTGTTTGTTTTTTGTTTTTTGTTTTTTTGTTTTTTGCACAGGCCAGACCAATTTCACCTGTGAACTCACAGTAGTTGTGACAGCATGCACAAGACTTATACAAGCTCAAGCCAACCAAGACCCCAGCTTACAGATAGGAATTTGTACAAAGTCTCACCCCAAGCTGAGGACTTAAGGACAATGATGGCAGCTGTGTCAGGGACAATCATTGTGTGAATGGTGTGAATGCTGGCATGTTTACCACCCTCCCATGGACGGCCACATACCTCAAAGCATAAGGACAGCACAATTGGACTGGATGCTTTTTTGGTTTGATTATTTTGTTATTGTCGTGTTGTGTTTTGTTTTAAGTGGACATAGAGTTGGGTGTCTGAAGAAGAGGGTATGTGGATCAGGAAGAATTGGGGGAGTGAATATGCCCAAAACATATTATATGGAATTCTCAAGAATAACAGTAAAAATTTTTATAAATAAAATTAATTTTATACAAGAAAATATTTACTTACCCTGCAGCAGTTTAGTTCCTCTGCTGTTAATATGATTGTTCCACATTTCCTGCCTGGAATTCCTCTACAACAATAAGATAACAGTTAGTCTATTCAGATTTATATTAAGGAATTATATTAATTAATATATTCTTAAGTCATATAATCACGTAACGAGCCGACTACCATTACTGAGTTTTTCCCTACCAGACAGCAATCTCAGCCTCACCATTTAGTTAGTCCTCAGACCCATCCTGTCCTAATGAAATCAATTCCTTAACATCATGGGCAACATGTGAGGCTTCTGTTTGAGAATCTTCATGTCCCTCTTGTCTTCTGACACACAAGTGATATAATGCAACACATCAAATCTTTCTATTGCAATTTCTATGCTTCCATACATCAGAAACCCTGGTCCATGGCATCTCTCCCTCCATTCATTAAGTGGTTATTATTTGTGCTTGTCTTTCCTGCCTACTCATTCCCAAATCAACACACTACAGTTTGTCTGTTGGGACTATTTTGCTTCAGACTGCTTACACCCGTCAATGAAGCGCCATTTATTGCATTTATTGCAGGGCCACCATTGCTCTGTTATATACCATTAAAATCTGAACCACAGGGATTAGCAGATAATCATCCCTAAATTTTGAATGTGTCACTTTTGTTTCTTCAGATGAAGTGGTGAGAGCTTGTATAGAAGCTATGCAGATGCATACATGGCTTGGGCTGAGGCCAGAGAGTTTCTATATAAATATCCCTAGGACTAGACCTGGGCTCTTCTAGCCTCCACACAATCCAATCTTCTGCAAACCTGGTCCTTGATGGTTTCAGCTTCCAGTCTCCATCTGTGACCCTAGGCTTAAAACATTTTGGCCTTCAAGACTTACTGCTTTTTCTGTTTATTTGTTTGTTTGTTTGTTTATTATTGAGACAGGGTTTCTCTGTGTAGCCTTGCCTGTCCTGGACTCCCTTTCTAGACTAGGTTGGTCTCGAACTCACAGAGATCCACTTGCCTCTTCCTCCCAGAGTGCTAGGATTACAGGAGGCTTGGCTTACCACCAAAAAATAAACTCACTCTAGCTCTTTCTGAACTCTGGTTGGCTGGTTCAACTCAGCTCTTCTGGCTCAAACTCTTCTCCAAGCTGATTGGTTCAAATTGGCTTCTCCTGGCTTCTGACTGGATTATTCTGCTTGGAAAGACTGCCTCTAAACGTCTCTGAACTCAACTACAGCTGCACTCAATTGAACTGCACCGAACTGGATTGAGGTACCTTCTCTCTCCCTCACTGATCATTAAGTAGCCTCTCTTTCCGTTCTGTTCTCATGAGAATTCATCATATCATATCTCTGACTCATGTTGTGACACCTTTCTCTGATTCATCACTCTGTCCGCCCATAGTTAGATGCCATTGTTTGGTATTAAATGTGAGCACTAAAAACATCACATCTGTATTCCAGTCAGAGGAATCAAAGGTGTGTGGCATGTCTGCATCCCAGATAGATCATATCTTTGGATGAGATCTCTTACCAGAGTAATCATGTTGCTGCATTAAAATTCCTCTCTACTACATTATTTATAAAACAATATTTATGCTGCTTCTTTCAAACTTGTAAGTTCTATAAAAGCAAAACTTGACACAAAGTTCTTGTCAATCCACAGTTTAAGAGCTGTATGTACCAGGTTCTCAATATACATGATGAATGATGAAATATATAAGCTCAACTCAGCAAAATAAAATCACCACTCAAACTGTCTTTCCACAGTTGTCTGTTCTATTTATGCTCATATGCTTTTAAAAGACGAGGGCAATGCCAACTAGGACTACATGGGGTGTGTGCATAGCTCCTGCTATGGTTTGAAGAAATATTCCCCCGACTCCAAGTGTTACGTTGGCATTCTATGGGGGTGGGGAGGCACCACTGGGAGGTGCTTTTAGTCGTAGGATGTGGGGAGAGTAAAGATCCTAGAGAGTCCATTCTCAAAAAGGATAGTGGGACCAATGTTCCTCCTGGCCTCTCTTGCCTCCTAGTCGGTGAGATGTAGGATGGAGATGGAGTAATTGCACCAGCTATTTTGAGATGCAGCTCGTCTATACAGTTCTCTGTCTGCAGGGAAACAAAGTGTAATCCTTGCAAACGCCCCAGAAAGCCATCCCAGTACTCTAAAGGTGTGTCCTAGGACAGATCTCCCAGCCAAGACTCTTCAGTGTATCCTATGAACTACACAGGCAGACTCAGCCCAAGGATAGTTAGGGTCCTCAAAATACAGTTCACCCCTGATACTCACAGCATATGTGCAACTCACTGGATATATGCAACTAACTTATTGTCTTCCCTGGGGGGAGAATGTGAGGAAACAGAGAGTTAAAATCTTAGGAGTTGTACAATGTAAACCATGCTCCCTCCAAAACAAATGTTTTCTTCCTATTGGCAAAAATCTTTCAGAAAAGACCACTCCAGTTTCTTCCAAAGAAAGCATCTCTCTGCTAGGGCCTGAGGCTGTCCACACCTTCACTGCACATGAAGTACACTGTATATATGTCAGGATTGTCCATTAACCTCTCGCAACTATGAAGTCAATTGATTTAACTTTTCACATTAAAAAATATGGCATCCATTGTTTTTTAATGTCCTTCATTTTTGTCTTCTTTGTTTTGTTTTGTTTTGTTTTTGTTTTTCCTTTCTCCTTGGTTTTTGAGGAAGTGTTAGGTTTAGCCTCAACCCCACTATGTACCTGTGAAAGTCCTTACACTCCTCTTCCTCCTACTTCCATCTCTCAAGTGCTGGGATTGCCGGCCTATGCCACCACAACTGATTGTTCTAATTACTTGTTTTGCTGTCTATTATAAATAACAAGGTTTCAATATTCAGCATGAAGGTAGAGTAAATATCTATCTCTCTGGAAATGCTGAGTATAGTCTGTAAAGGTCTGTACCGATGTTCTGTATGAAAACTCAAACATAAGTGTACCTGGGTCCTAGGGACTGGTTCACAGCTCCATCACTGGATCATTCCTTCTTATCTATGCAGTACAGCAAGAGGCTGCACCTTTGTCTTGCCTGCAAGACTTAGAAGGGTACCTGCATCTCACTTATAGGCGGTGAATTTCCTTCTGACCTTCTGACCTTGGTGACTCATGCTATGTCACAGGCACGAGGTTCCTGCCCAGATTCTTCCTAAATGAGTCATATTTATATTTTGGCTCTGGCTGAGATAACTGAGTGGCCTAGAGTGAGTGTCTTCTGGGAACCGTTTGTATGGCTTCTTAGTGTGTTGTCTCCATCACAATGAAGTTGCATCTCAGGTGCAGGGCCACACCTTCAGTCTTCTTCCTTGCCCACACTTGCCTGATGTTGAGCCTTTCCTGAGCACCTCCGATTGTTTGAGCAGAATGAGTGTGTCTCAACTCACCACATCTGTTCAAAACAACCTAAGGGTTTTGTTGCTGCTGTTGCTCTTTAAAAATCCTCCCATTCTTCACATACTCCTAGCCTTAAAAAATCTACTACCAAGCAACTAACTTATTATAATGACCCCCACTTCCAGCTGGCAAAATATGCTTTAGCTCCCTGATGCTTTTCTAATGAATTCCCATCAACATGAAGAGTTAAAATAGCCTCTGCTGTTGAACAATTCTGTAGATCAAATTTCCAACGGGGTTGGGTAGGCATTCTGCTTATAGTTCCCCATAGCTGAAGCAGCCAGGCAGGTCTGCAGGATGGGTACTGCCCTCATGCCTAGAATAGCTGACCTCCTAACTGTGCAACTCTGACTTTGTCTTTTTTTCTTGTTTGTTTCTCTTCCGTGTTCAAGGGTCCATATGATGGTATTCAGTGTGGTGAGCTGACTACATCGTGGTGAGTAACCTACACTCAGCAACGTATTGTGACGTCGTCTCCCTATGCAAATTACCCCTCACTACACAGAAAGCATCATCACCATGACTGTGACATCACACCACAAAAGTCACAGGGGTCAAGACCCTCCATTTCATGCTTCACATATGCTACACATACTCCACACATGTTAAACATATAATAAATGCATGCTATATACATGCTAATGCATAGTACATAGTTGCTACATGCATGTTACAAGTATACTGCATATATATCCTCTATAGTACACACAAAGCTTTGGATATAACACCACACTGAAAAAGTCACAAGACAAAATTCTCCATGCATAAAATGAGGCACGTGGTAATTTTGTGGCATTGCTCATACATTAAAAATAGACTACTGAATGTCTACTAACTGAATATTAATCTGTTTATGAGTTATAAGATAGATTATTTACACCACAATGCAGAGGTGAAAAGGTAAAAAAAAAAAAAGGCCCATTGCTCATATGTTATATAAATATATTTATAATTCACTAAGTGGACACAGCAATGAAATAAATACACTAAGCTTCATATATCAGTAGTTCTCACAAACTACTTGAAATAAAAAATCAAGTCACTAATGTATATCTAATATATGATCAAGTAAAAAATACATATATTATGACTTGTTATTTAAGCAACTCAGTTTAAATCAACTGACTGTTACCTTAAGCAAGCTACCTAGCCACTTTGAAACTCGGTTTCTACACTTAACGAATCAAAGTGAGTATGTAAATTTAAATATCACATGTATATTAATCATGGTACGGAATAGGATTTTCATCTCAATGGTGAGGGCTTGCTTAGCATGTGCAGGGACCCAAGTTCAAATCCTCAGTCAGTACTGTCAAGCAATAAAGGCCAAACCAAATCAAACAACATACAAGCCAGATGTTCAGTACATTATAGTTTTAGTGTGTGTCCACATGTATTGCTTATAGTGGTCTGTTGGATCCAGATGTAGGATTGAAGCAGGAAATGTTAACTCTGAGTAATGTAGGGTTGAAGTAGGAAACTCACTCTTCTTTTTTCACTTAATGCGCAACACTGAATTATCTATGGCCCTACTCACATTAGCTGGTGATTAAATGCACTGTGAGGATGATACACACGCTCGGTGTATAGTGCGTGCTTGTCAGAAGTGTTGTTCTGGGACAGAATACTGTGAGTGATGAACACATGCAATGAGCTTGTAAAATAACCATCGGATACAAAAGTCCACACTGCTTAATGCGTGAAAAGCTCTTAGCGCCGTGTGACAGTGCCAAATAACGAGTAAGAGTAGGAGCTAATGCTTGTTACAGAATAATTTTCTCCGAGGCTAGGGATGAGTGAGAAGTGTACAAGATGTGCAATGAAAAAAAAAAAAAGATTTATAACAGAATAGTGAGATGTGATCATGACAGCCACGGCCCTGTGGCCGTGAAACTGAGGGATCCTACAACTGATGAACTAACTGATCAGAACCTCAGTGATCACAGAGATGGGATATTTCAGGCCTTGAGCCAATTGACCTCCAGCTCACTTCAGGTCCCTTCATAGACATTCCATTCCTGACCCACCTCAAGGGTCTAACCTAACAGCCTGTGACTATCAGGGAAGTCCTTTTGAGATGACCTTCCTCCAGCCTTAAAGCAAAGGATGGCATCAGATAACAGTTGAGGCCTCGCACAGATCTCCCTGCCTAGCTGTAGCCTGCCTATCTGATGTTTCCACCAATGTTTTATAAACATGCTTTGGTTACTATAAAAAGCCATATAAATTGTTACCGTGTTGGAACATGGAATTTGGGGTGACATGAGTCTATATTCCTGGGCCACAGTCATTTTTACTTGGCTCCAGAATAAACTAGTTTGTCTTTTTATTTTTATTTTTATTTTTTTTACCCCCAAGGTAAGGATGTGTTTTGATGTAGGCAAAATCCATCAGATCCGCTTTGGTGATCCTTTATGCTCAGACCCCATTTTGAACGAAGAACATAACTAGATGAGGCTCATGATGCCCCGTGGAGAATGGAGCCAGGGGGAAAAGACAAAATGTGAGATTCTAACTAAAAGGAAGTTGAAAGGGAGGGGCTGAGTGAGTCATAGATATAGTAAACCTCACGTTGTCACCTGGGCCTTTGGTTAAACCTGGTAAGGGTTCCGACACTCTAGACAGGTACTCCACCCCTCTCCTGCTGTGTGACTATGACTCCCTGGCTGTCGGATTACGAAACTGAGGACAGAAAAACAAAGAAACTCACAAGGTTAAAACTTTCCAGGCCACAGAGATGGCTCAGAGTATTTCCTGGTCAAGTGTGAGGGCTGGAGCTCAAATGTCAGCACCCATGTAAAAAGCAGACTGTGGCCTTGTACCTGCTGTGAAAGTAGGAAATTGCTGGAACTTGCTGGTTGCCAATGTACCTCAAGTTTCAGGAAGAGAATCTTTCTAAAGTGAATAAGGTGAAGATGGAATAAAACACTGAGGTTCTCTAGCCTGCACATATGTACACAGATGCCTCTATCTACAGACATGTGCATCTCTCTCTCTCTCTCTCTCTCTCTCTCTCTCTCTCTCTCTCTCTCTCTCTCTCTCACTCGCACACACAGCATTAGTCTGTTTAAATTTTCTGCAGGATCCCCAGGCTTTGAGAAGGGACTCAAAGGCCCCCGCACCAGGCCACCAGCCAAAAGATGGCCTTGCCTCCTAGGAAAAGGCTTGCAACAGTTCTAAGAGCTGATTACAGGTCACCCACGCCTGCACATGTCTTTTCTCTTCTCTTCTATAAAATTGTAGTGTACTGCCACAAGCAAAATGGAGAAAAATCGGGGGTGGGGGGTGGGGTGGGGTGGGAGGATGGGTGAGCTTACTTCTGGTTTTGAAAATTTGGAATAAATCCAATTTCCATTTCCTAATTTTTTTGAAATACATAGAAACTAAGTGGCATGGAACTTGATACCAGTGTGACTAAAGAAGCTAATACATGCATATTCAAAATTGTTACAATTACTGCTTCAGTGAGCTCAGTGGTAACTGTGTAAAGGTTTGTAAAGGACACTGTATAAAAAATGCCTCTGGTGCCTCATATTTGACCATGTCCCCTGGATGGGGAGACCTGGTGGCACTCAGAGGAAGGATAGCAGACTACCAAGAAGAGACTTGATACTCTATGAGCATATAAAGGGGGAGGAAGTCCCCCTCAGGCACAGTCATAGGGGAGGGTAATAATGGGAAAATGGGAGGGAGGGAAGAATGGGAGGATACAAGGGATGGGATAAACATTGAGATGTAACAAGAATAAATTAATAAAAAAATTATTTCAGAAAAAAAAAAAGAATAGCGTCTGTTGCTATGGTCAGAGTATCTGCACTTTAGGACAGAACACAGAGGTTACAAAATGTGTGATGCTCAGTATGTGTAGTGACATATGAAATATGTGAGTCTCACCAGCAGCACGGCCTGCTCATGGCCCAGAGGCCACCAAAGTCCTTCTAAACAAGCAGAAAATTGCATCCACATAAGAGTCTAACAGGTGAGAATACGAGTAAAAAGAAACTTACTTCTTATGAATTGGTATTCCTTAGAAGCGTGATTATATGGGGAAATACATCATTTCCAAAGATAAACGATCTATACAAGGGCAACTTTTAAAAACTAGTGACGAATTTAAATTTAATCGTGATACATTTATCTTTGTATGCAATATGCTGTATTACTAACAAAATTTAATCTCCTTTAAAATATATCACGTGCCAGACAACTGAAAGTAAACATTCATTTAAAATTTGAAGTAAAGTATACATCAAGAAATTCATTTTTCCACCCTACAAATTTAATATTGGAACTAAATAATCCTGTTTTATGAACACAATGCCAGAATTGACACCGAAACGGCAAGATGGCAACCATTACAGTAGTACAAAATGGAAATTCTCAATCACTGCATAGGTCAAAAGTGTTTAAGAAGTTATTTATGTTGCTTTGATGACCTAAACTGCCTACCTATTTATAAAGATACTAAGCTAACATTATTGAAACCTATTTTCTGCCTTCGTATTATAGTGATTGCACTTAGAGCACGGGTTTTCTGATCTAAAAAAAAATGGCATCCCAACCCCTGAGAAACAAATATAAAGTTTTTATGGGCAGAAAAAACATTGGAGGTGTGGTTCACTGGTACAGTATTTTCCCAGCATGCACTGGGTTTGAAGTTTGATGCCCAGCAACACAGAACGTAAACTAAAACACAACACTTAACAACAGCAACAGCAACAACAAAAACACTTAACAAACAAACATGACTGTCACTCTACATTGTTTACTTTAATAAACATATATTGAATTATTATTCTTCATAAGACACACAGGTCCATACAATAATGGGTATGATGTTATGATGTTCTCTTTTTAAGGCCTTTGGCAGCTGTTACTTGGGGACAGGGTGGGAAGGCATTCAATGTCCAGCCTGTACTAAAAGGACGCTGTTGTTTTGTCCCAGGGAGCCAAGTGTGTCCTACTTACTTCACAAAAGAATGAAGAATATTGAGAAAGGTAGCCGATTTCCCTGTTTTCCTGTTTTATTCACAGCTTGAATTTTTATGCTTAAGCAAAGACAATAGAGACCTTAAAAAAAAAAACAAGCAAGTAACCCAAAGATGGTGCTCGAGGGGGCGGGGGGGGGGAGGGGGGAGAGCAGACTTCACCAAGATGCTTGGAGGAGGAGCCAATGCTGTCAAGTTCAAACTGCGTGGTTACTTTTAAAACCACAACTGAATACATTTGCACAAAGGACTGAGCACATACATTGGAAGGGCCTCCACTTGGAAATGCTAATTTACTAAGCAGCTGTCTGTGTTTGGAATCCTGTGTCGGGCTGACTCAGTTAAGATCCAAGAGGGTACAATCAATATGATCCTCCAAGCAGACAAGGGGTCTTCTGGAATACTGAAGGTTTTCACTTACTGGAGTGTATTCTCAGAGACTGGCATCCTGTGACTCTACCTATTCCTAGAATGGCACTGGCACTGTGTCCCAGCGAAGGTTAAGCTTACAAAGACCACTAACAAAACAAACAAACAAACAAACACAAACAAACAAACCCAACACCAGGTCTGAATCTTCTCCTCCAAGGAGGAAGAGACACTTAGTGGAAACTGAGCAAAAGGCTCCTGAGGGATAAGGTTGAAATTAGGCATTGCCCACTCTGAGTTAGTCACTGCTGTATAAAATGGTGGGTTTCCCAACCTTGCCTTTGGAGACTCCATTTTATAAGCAGTTTGCCTCCATTTTTGTCAGGAAGATGACTGCAGCTCCTATGTCAACCTACAAGGTATGAATGGCTTATTCTTGGGAATAGAAAGTGGGCACCCTATCAGCTTATTGGGGTGAATTGAGTCTAGAGGGGCACATGGGCACATTAAAATCAAATCAAGGAATCCAAGCCCCCCAATTTGTCAGACACACAGACAAGGACAGGGCACAGTTCTCTTTGTGGGCTTCTCAAAGCAGCAGTTCTCAACCTGTGGGTCACGACCCCTTTGGGGGCTGCACATCAAATATCCTGCATATCAGATATTTATATTACAATTCATAGCAGTAGCAAAATTACAGTTATGAAGTACCAACGTAATAATTTTATTGCTGGGCGTCACCACAACATGAGTAACTGTATTTAAGAATTGCAGCATTAGAAAAGTTGAGCACCACTGTGGTAAAGCAACATACATGTAAATCTGTGATGTCATGGCTGTATACCAAAACAGGGTGTGGGCATCAAGCACCTACAAGCCTACGAGTCCCTGACGGTCCTTAAAGCTCTACCTGTGCTCAGTCCCCTGCTTACTCTACAGTCAGCCCATCTACTTTTGCACCAATCAGTACCTGAACCCACTGTTTCCTGTTCTCAGACCCCTGTTCAACCTTCCACTTATAGCTGGACTCTAGAGCTGCGCTCTTTCACATGGCTTCACAGGCCCAGAATTGGCTCTGCCAGGCAGTGGGCTGGCTTCTTCTTATCAATACTGGCTCTCCCTTAGCCCACTTCTGAAGCCTTTTGAACTCTCTGAAGCAGCCCTCTTTAACTTGTTTTCATTCCATAAACTGCATACACTCAAGTAGGCTCATGGATATATTTAAAGTTTTCCGTGAGTTAATATGAGCAATCAATAGTACAATTAATATTGGTGATTAAGACTGGAATAAAAAGACCTACATTTACCTCAGCCAGGATGCTGGAGTAGGTAGAATTGTCTGACAAATTGCTCCCATCAAAACCACTGAACTTTGTATATTTATTGTTACTCAATATATTTTGACACCGTGGAAAGCCATGTATATGTTTCAGATGCAGAAACACTCATAAATAAATAAATAAATAAATGAATGAATAAATAAATAAATAATGGAGGCTAAGCACCCTGCAGTACCAGAATGAAAAAGTGATGAGGAAGGACTCCAGGCAGTTTCTGGATCACCACACTGATAATTTAAAGTGAATATTTTCAAACAGGAAGACCTTGAGTCCTTCTCACTGTCTGATTCATTCCCAAATTGGAAGGATTTGGTTTTTGCATATTTTATCTTCCATATTTATGTTGTGGTCATTCCATGTACCACAGGTGAGCCCTTAAGAAAAGATGGGGCAATGGAATGTGCTTGAAGAAGGCAGGGCGGAGACACAGTTCATCCTTGAGAGTCAGAATCAGTGGTCCCTGAAAGATTACACACAAGTCCTTGATTTTCCAATGGAAAAAAAAATTTTTTTTTATATTACCAAAACAAAATGAGGCTTTACAACTTTTTTCAGCATTGCAAATAAACATATTAGTTGAAGGCAATTCAGTGTTGTGGTTAAACACATGAGCTCAGAAGCCAGAAGGCATCCATTTGCATTTTGACTCCTTAGAATCCTCATCTTGACTGCTTCCTGGTACACAGAAATCATGACACATGCTACCTGGCCCACAGGGCGCTGGCAGCTAAAGATAGTCTAAGTGTTAGGCCGCTAAAGTAACAACAGACACTGTAAGAACTCCCTCCATTCTACAGCTGAGGTAGGAATATGCATGGCTCCTTTTTACTCTGTTTGATAACTCAAAGTCGGAGGATCAAAAGAGGAAGGAGATCTCTGCTGTTTCCTGCAAACATTCCTTGCTTCAGGTACGGACAGCTAGGACTGAGTTTGTAGGAATCACTGCTGGACGGGAGTTATACTAAGGAGAAGCTTCCACCTTCTTCTTCCTGTCAGACTCTTAAAGCAATAGACCTCCAAAATAAAAACTTCCCCAGGTATTCCACAGTGGAAGTGTAGAAAGGCTATAGGTCTGATGCATGCTAGAAACAGATTTCTCACATTTCTGGCGAATTATATCCTGACGTCAGGTCCAAATTCTGGCAGTTAGACAAAAGCCAGCATTCCTTCGAGCTTGAGAAGCCAGTTCCTCTCTACCAAAGGAACTACATCACTGGCAGAATGGACAAATGGCTATCTGTGGTGTCCACTAACATACCAAAGTGTACGCTAGCTTCCTGGTTCCCTCAGTATCACATTTCAGTGCCCATGCTTGCAGCCAGGCTCTTCTTACCCCACCCCGTACCCTACACTTCTTCCGACTCATGGGCTTCGCTTTCCCACAGCTTCTTGCTGTCCTTAGAACCCTGCTATTTCAGTTGTGCTCTCTTGGTCACCTTGGCTCACAGTGTCCTTGTCTTCTCTCACTTGTCTCTCTTCTCATGGCCCAGTCTAGATTGTTGGCCATGTTCAGTCTACTACTTTTTCTCACTGCTCTGGAATAGTCTAGATGCCTCTGGCTGTATTCTCACCCAAAACTATAATAAAAACCTTTCCCTGAGGCATTTCTTGGAGTGGTCATATCACCACTTTATACACCTGGCATCTGTCTCTCCCCTATAAAATTGTGCCACTGCCTCAGAACAGGGGACCAGGGACATTACCAGCTTGCTTCCTATCATCCTTAAGTGTCAGGTTCGTCTATCTGTGGTCCCTATTATAGCTCAGCATGATTTACAGTCCAAGATTGTCCCTTAAAGATTTTTCCTCACTTGCTAGTTTGCTTAACCACAGAACTAAGATGGTTCCACCTGAATAATGAATCTAAGATGTTCACAAGTAAGGGGGGAGGACTGAGAAAATAAGTTCTGAGTGTCTATGTTAAGGAAACTGGTGTCTGTGAAATGTTTTCATACTTAGATCACCAAACACTGTAGAAACAGTAACAGCCATGTTATGAATGCCAGTTGATTCTGGGGGAATTTATTCAGTCTATAAATATATGTAGTAATTAACTCATAATTTGTTTTCCAAGGTAGCAGTTTATGTCTTACTTGTTTCCTTCAGTCATGTCATTGGTAGCAAGATTTCAAATGTGAGGAGGTTAGGCTAACAGAGAAAGACCCGTCTGCTTCCACAGCTTGCTGAACAGTGTGGCAAGCCCCAAAACACACCTTCCTCTTCCAGGAATTCCCTGTGTTCATGCTGGCTCCATCCAGTTATTCACACAAGAAATTTTAAGGTCATTTAAAAAATCGTCTTCAACAACCTTTATCAATCTACCACTGCAACAGCAACCTCAGGAACACAATGCCAAGCATTCCTGTTCATTCCATTTGAACTATGCTTTTGTTGACAACTCATAATCAGTTTACAAACCAAAGTGAATGAACCTCTTTGAACAAAACTCCTGAATTCTCTTCCACCATCATGATCAAATTCATAATATTAAAAATAGCCTTACACACACCAGTCTAAGCTAACCTAATTCCCACTCACAGAGTTTGGGATTGTATCTATTCATTTAATGCATAGGGGGAACTTAGCAAGATCAGGATCAACTTTTCATTTGTGTTCACTCTTGGTTCTAAAAGTTTCTTAACAAAAATAAGTTTTCAATAAAGTAATTTTTAGGTAAACTAGCATTTTATAAAAATCCCTAAGACATCTATTAAACCCACATTTTATCTGACAGAGAAGTAAAACTCTCACCACTTTATTATTTGCTCAGTACAGTGAATATTACTTCATTTTTCTCATATTAAAATACCTACAGGAGTACATGCAAACCTCATATGAACAAAGGAGAAGCCACATTTCTGCAGAATAACAAATTAACCATCCTATGGTCTGTCTCTGATGGTGGCATTCAAAGCTATTTTGATGAAATAAATTTGTTTTGTCCAATTTTTTTTTCATGACTCACCCTATCTTTTCTACACTTTTCCATCTGGAAGAGTTCATCTGCATGGCACTAGCAATAGCTGCTAGAATTTCTGACTAGCACAAAGAATCAAGTCAAAGGCTGCAGGGGATATCCTACTGTAAGCACCTTGATTTTTTTTAAAATAAACAATTATGTCTGTGGAACTCTTTCTAGTGTTTATATACCAAAGTGAGCAGAAGAAACTTCTTCAGCTAAGTATTAAAGTTCTGTCATACTTATAGTTTATAAGCTTGCAATACACACATACTAAATTGGTAGCAGAGTTTACCACTTCCCTCAGAAGGAGACTAGTTCTCTGTGTTATCACATCTATTGTCGCTCTAAAATGCATTAAGTTTTAGTGTATTGACAATAGTGTTTTAGTTTCTTCTGTTGCCCTGACCAAAGTGACTTAAGGGAGAAAGTATCTGTTTTGCTCACAGATGGGATTGCAGCCTACCATTTCCCAGAGCTCAAGGCAGCTGGGACACGAAGCCACTGGGCACATTACATTCACAGAGCAATGAATCAGTGCATGCTTCTATGTATTTCTCATTCCCTCTTTTATACTTACACAGCCCAGAACCCTAAGCACAATGGTGCTTCCCAAAGTATGCAGGTCCTTCCACACCAAGCATTGTGATTAAGATAACTTCTCATTCATTTCCATGGGCCCTCTGCCCAGATGGTCTTAGACTGTGTCACACATGAGTGTTACTAATATGTATATGCTTGCAGCCATGGGATCTTTACTAACACAAAGACTCTTAACTGACACTGAATTTGAGATTGGCTTCCCTTGCAATTGTGTAAGAACACCCATCCATCTGTTACTACAAAAATTTAGGTCACTTAACACAAAATAACAAAAAGTGGAACTCATCTCATTGTCCCAGTTTTCAGACACACACTAAAAACAGACAAAATGGTTTTATATTTATATTAGGAGAACAATTTATATAATAAAATCAACTTTGGCTTGTTACTGTCCTTGCCCTAAATGTGCTAAACTCCTACCTCAACATGTAGAAAGAGACAAAAGCAAGGGAGAAAGAAAAGGAACGTAGAGGGAAGAGATTAACTAATGTGACTCAAGAGTTTTCTCCTAAAAATCACTGGATACAGTAGCCACTGTTTTAGTGTTTACGAAACCCAGTATACTCCAAGACAAATTTACTCTACAAAGCATTGCCATTTCACTCAATAACTATCCTAAAAGTGCATTACTATGGTGTCTCAAAAGTTGATAAAGATGAGCTATGATAGATACTGATTTACACTCAGAATTTTAGACACACCAAGTAGGGAAACTGCTTTCTTCAAGGTTGCCAAATACAAATAACCAAAACACTATGAATGTAACATTTATATGATTCCTGCTTGTTTTGTGGTTCTTCTTGCTATAGGTAGTGTATTGTATATATGCATAATAATATAAATGTATATGTTTAAAAAAAAGAAAAATTTTAAAGAAGAAAAAAAAAAAAAAAAAAAAAAACCCAGGAATTGGAGCTAAGGAATTTAAAGCAATTTGTTCAAATTCCAAACCTGACGAATTGTGGAACCCAATTCTGATTAACTCCAAAGCTTAGCTACACCACCCTCTGTAAAAAAAAAAAAGCCGTACACTTCTCTCTACACCAAATTAATTATTCGTGTCACTAGTGTGATTCACAGCTGTACAATTATAATATGCCACAGCTGAGATCTGGCCTGCTGGAAGTCCACTAATTAAAAGTCTTGGTTTCTAGTTTGGGGGGGGACACATTTAGAAAGTGGGGCCTACTAAGGGTATCATTGTGTGTCTTCAGGAGGCCAGTGGAGCCTGGTAACCTTCCCCTCTTTCTTTCACTTGTCAGGAATACAGTGAACGTCTCTGTGTCCCTGCCACTATTGTCTGCCTTTGTACACACCAAAGGAATTCAGCCAATTGATTATGGATTGGAAGTTCGGCAGAGGAGCCCAATGTTTCTTCAGGCACTTGCTGTAGGGGTGGAACACTGACAGTGCCAATGTAAAGACACCATATTATGCATCCTGTTAGTGGAAGAGCTGAGACTAAACAGCTCTGACTCTATTGTGGCATACACACCACTAAAGTAGATTGTAGAGTATAAAAATATTGAATTAACCTGCTGAATTTACTGTCAGCATCTTGGTTACATCTTTATTACTTTATTATTATTTATAAGAGGCCATGACCAAGGCAATTTATAAAAAGAAGACTCTGATTTTTGGGCTCATGGTTTCAGAGGGTTGTAAAATGTTCATGACCATCATGGTGGGGAACATGGCAGCAGTCAGGCAGGCATGGCACTGGAGCAGGAGCTGAGAGCTCAAATCTGATCTGAGAGGGGTGGGGAAGGAGGGAGGGTGAGAGTATCATGGAATTTTGAAACTCAAACCCCACTCCCAGTGACACACCTCCTCCAACAAGGCCACATTTTCCTGATCCTTCCCAAACAATTCCACCAATGGGACCAAGCGCATTCAAATTCATGAGCCTATGAGGTCCATCCTTGTTCAAACTGTAACCATCAGATAATATAGTCACAGATAGGCTTGAAATAATTTTACAGCCCAAACTATGTCAAAGCTGGCTATATTTTAATATGCTGAAAACTGTACAATAAAAGCATGGTCTTTCCTCATTGTAAGGTTTTCAAAAATCACCTTCGAGCGGTCCTTGTGTTAGCCCCTCCTCCTCCACAGGCAGCACATAGATGAGTCCGCACTGGCATCAGATCAGTAATGCCAACACTGACAAGCTGAGCTTAAAGTGCCATTAGGTCTCTTCTTGGCAACCTGCTGTCCTTCCTCTGAGTGCCACCAGGTCTCCCCCTCCAGGGGACATGGTCAAATGTGAGGCACCAGAGTACGTGAGAAAGTCATATCACACTCTCCACTCAACTGTGGAGAATATTCTAACCATTGGCTAGATCTGGGAAGGGGTTTAAAGTTTATTGCCAAGAAGAGACTTGATACCCTATGAGAATATAGAGGGGGAGGTAATCCCCCTCAGGAACAGTCATAGGGGAGGGAGAATAATGGGAAAAGGGGGGGGGGGGAGGGAGGAATGGGAGGATACAAGGGATGGGATAAACATTGAGATGTAACAAGAATAAATTAATAAAAAAAAAAATAAAATAAAAAAACCAATAAATAAATAAATAAATAAAATAAAGTGCCATTAGGCCTTCTCTATCTTGCTTTTGCCACCCCTCAGCCTCCCTTCAGCTTTGTCGTTTTCCCAGCCTTTCTGGTGGTGAACCTCAGCATCCACCTGTCTCTGCCTTGAGTCCTATGCAACAGCTAGGTATCCTGTGTCCAGTGAACAGCCGCAGTCTGCTTTTCAAGTGTCATTCACCTCTGAGACCCACCGCTGCACTCTCTACAGCTTATCTGCCCTTCTAAGAACTTCCCTTTATCCTCCACCGGAGAGCAACTGCCTAGACCCCAGGCTACTGCCTTCCAAGAGCTTTCCCCTCACGTCCTTCAGCTAAAACAACAGCCAGTACACTACCACAAGGGCCCCCATTCCTCTCTGGATGAAGGACTGGCTTCCAGTCACTGACCTATGCAATCTGGCCCCATGTCTTTATTCAGATGCACTTGTGCCTGGCTGAAAGGGACAACAACAAGAAGTCTATTGCTTCAGGAACATAATCCATATCTTCCCCCCGCAGAAGACAACAGAAATCATTCTTCAACTAGAGCTGACTCTAGTATTTTTGAGACTGCTGAACCCATCACTCAACTCCTTACAGATAGATGAAGGAAGGCTCTGAGAGCATTGTGGAGAGAGCTGGAAGCAATCTGACAGCATAACATAGCACAGAGCTGAGCGGAAGTGCTGCTTAATAATGGTGGGACAGGGATCCAGCAAAGGCTGCAGACAAGGAAGTAGCATGTCACCAAAAATATATGCTAATAAAGACTTGATAAATACATACTATCTTTAAAAAATGGACTTTCAGGAAACTATAAAAACATTGAGTCACTAATAAAATGAAAGCAAAGTATTGGATACCAATTTCAAATCAGTTTATTTTAGTTCCTAGAGACTATTTTTTAAAACAATCATAAGAAAACAGGAGCCCACATCTTTAAGTGACAGCCCATGCTTAAATTCAAGTTATGATTCTTTAATAAGACATGTGGCTATATACAAGAAGCCTTTTCTGCCTTTGTGACCAACCTGGCTTAGTTGTCAAAGGTTTGACTAATGGATACTTTAGAATGCTACTTTGTCTTCTTTAAATCCTCAAATTTTACAATTATCATTCATTTAAAAGCCCTTGTCTGATGAGGGATGATAACTCAACTGCAATTAGGAAGCTGGGAAAGAGGCCTCTGAACATCTTATCAGAATATAAACCAGGCCATTTAGAGGGAAGAGAACAAGAGGGTACTTTGAATAACTTAAGACTATAAATGGGAAACTAATTAGAAAACAAATCTCTGATCTAAATGAATTAGTAAATCAATGTTGAACCATTTGGATAATGTTATTTAAGGTAAGTAACATATGAGACACAGGAAGAATTTTGGAAGTCAAGATGAATCAATTTTGTTTATCGTAGGTGTATTTTCTTCCTCGGGAGGGACTTTGTGCTTCTTTTCAGAAGTGTATGATCAGTAGCGCGGGGACGGTTGCCAGAGCAACACAATTGCAAAGGTACTGACTGTAAGCAGGAGAGTGTGCAGACCCCATCTCTAGCCTGAAAATTGTCCGTTTTGTGTGGTTGCCTGGTTAGGGCATGAGGAGGTGGCCCAAGAGAGAGGGACTGTCGCGAGCAGATGCACACTTCTTCTTAGGACTCTGTCATCTCCACTGTGAAGCTCATCATCCATGGCACACTTGGGAAATCATAGCTTTATATACCACACAAAAAGATATGCTCTCTTTAAAGACTGTTTGTGTTTGCTGAACTTTTCATATAAACATCTTTCTGACATTTCATTATTAATATATCCTTGTCTTTGTCCTTTTGCCCACAGCCTACTGAAAGGAGACTGTCCACAGTACCTCCCCTTTTTTCATCTCCCCATTGTTTCCTGTTAGATGGACTCCTGGGAAATGGTAAAAGAGTGAAAATGAGGTCAGTGGGTCAGCAAGGATGGGTATGAAGCTGGGGGAATATGTGGAGGGGCCAGCTCCTTCAGAACTGTCTTGACAGTATGGATGGCTCAACAGAGCTTTCATGGAAATTGTTCCCCTGGCTTTCTCAATGTCCCTTCACTTTTTCAAACAAGAAAACTTTTACTTAAGGTTAAGGTAACGGAGTAAAATGCAGTTTGCCTAGAAGCTACGTCGTTACTGGAAGACCCGGAACTTCAGCCTTAGCCCTATGACCTTGTTTTTCAGTGCACCTGTGTCGTCTGGACACATGTCTCTTACACAAGTGGAGTTGTTCATGAAAGCCAGCCTGGTTTTGAGCAGGAGGACCTGTGACGCCTATAACTGTTTCAATCCCATGTTCACCCAAGTTGAACCAATTGTTGAGATCACAAAACGCGACCGTGCTAACTGGTCCTTCCTTAACAATATGAATTTATTCTACTAGCGAGTTAACCAAAATTGGCTTTACTCTCTGTTAACCAACACTGTGTGCCTCAACCTCCCTTGCCTTCCTTCCATTGCATTCGTCTTGAGTGTGTCACACCCTCTCCTTTGGACACTGCCTTCTGGCAAAGTCTATTGCTTTATAACTTTAGTTCTTGTCTTCTTTATTTTAAGATCAGTCTCCATGATATTCAAATTCTACATTTCACTACCCACTCCTACTGGTGCTGGTTGCCCAGCCCACTTTCTTAAAAAAAAAAAAAAAAACTCTCAAAATCTTGCTCAATGACAAGAAGCCTACTTTGCAACATTTTCTAAGTACTTATTTGCCTCAGAAAACCATTCAGTAAGAATAGATGCAAACTTAGATATTTGAGTGAACTCTATTGTTTTCTAACACATGCTTACAATATCAAAACAACAAAGTTATCCAAGTTTTCAAAATTCCCTAGAGAAAAAGCACAATCATTGGAACCCACACTTATCACATCAGTGGTCCTAAGGCTGTGTCTCATTAGCTGCTCAGCCTTAGCACAACTCAGCAAACCCAATCGACAACCGTGCAAAACCAATCCAACTCAGTAGCTACTAAATTCTCTCTACATCTGTGTTGTCTTCCGATCATTACCCTGGGTACTGCTACCTCTTAGCATGAATTGACATTTGTTGCTCTCATTCAATGGAAATTTTGACTCAACCGAACCAAGGGTACAATCACACACCCACAACAAATATAATAATTTCAATTTTTAAAAGATGTATAAAACTCAATAAAAAGAATTTTCATTGAAGGATAATTTTTTTGAAATTAAAAAAAAAATACAATAGAATTCTGATTGCCTTTCATAGAGGGAATAAGAGCACTTAGAGTTTTCAAATAAAATCACCAACTTAAAAATATGATTGCCAGCCAGGTGGTGTGGCACACACCTTTAATCCTAACATTTGGGAGGCAAAGGCAGGTGAATCACTGTGAGGCTGAGGCCAGCCTGGTCTACAACGAGAGTCCAGGACAGGCAAGGTTACACAGAGACTTGAAAAAATTTAATTAAAAAATATATATGATTGCCACTTTATAAAACATCACTTCCATTCTTCTGATCTGAAATGAAAATTTGATACTTTACTGTATATGCTTTCCCTTGAAAAATATTAAAGGTGTCTTTAACATGGCAGAGAATATAATAGATTAAAAAAAAAAAACAAAACTAAAGTTAGATTTGTGTTATCCCAGGAACCCTTAAGAATGCTAGTCACTTGACTAGAACATGACCTTACAAGCAGAGCCACTTAGTGGTATTTACTTTGACCATTACTTTACCACATACTTTCAAAGACATATTTTGTGGTTTTGTTTTTGTTAACAGGAACTGAGATTAAAGCCCGGCTACTCTGGGACACGCCCATTATGTGTCTCAGGCTAGTCTCAGTCTCTGGCAGTTCTTCTGCCTTAGCCTCCACATCTGCTTTATTACTTAGTAACTGAGAACAAATATTTTACTAATAATATTGAAGTCCTATAGCTAGATGTAAGTAATGGATTCATGACAAGAATACTTGAAGGGGAACAGACACACAAAGTTTTCTAATAACTACTTTATAAAGAAATCAAGGTAAATAAAGGAAGTTAAAATGAATAGACCTCCGAGTTCATTAGCTAAGAGGTTTTGTATAACACCGACACACACACACACACACACACACACACACACACACACACACAGTTAACTTTTATCCAGGAACATGAGAAAGACGGTGTGGTAACTTCATGAAAAACAGATTACTTTGACATATTCGTTCTGTGAATTTGAGAATAATGAACACAGGGGTTAAATTTTTTCCTAAAGTTTAGGCATCATGGTTAGTCCTCAGTTGTTGAACATTTTTCCCTAGGTCTCCCGATTTTTATAAATAAGAGAAATGAATTGGAGTGATCAGAATCACACACTGCCTCCTTTACCAACTCTTAGAAGCAAAAACAACTGTGAAACTCCATCTGTTGCACGTAGGGCTGACAGGGCTGGTGCCATTTTCAATTCAGAGGCGCCACCGACACAGAGTCTAGCTAGTTGATCCTTCCTCGCGGAAGGAGGGACTGCTGTGAGTGTAATGAAAGCTTCACGTCAGACGCCAGCCTCTTCACCTGGCCCCACAAAGCACACACACTACTGTTCCAGCCGCAGGAGGTCTCAGGAGATGTTAGAGGCACAGGGCCTGGTATAGCATTCGTTAGGCTACCACCGATGCTGGGGCGGGACTTCACATTGGTTCAGCTGTTTGGGAGTCACTGACCATCTCTATGTTCCTCCCAGTCCATTTCTCTGTAAGCTTAATAAACTCATTGGCTTACCAGCAATCAATTCTTTGATTTGTCATTGATGCTCTATTGGAGATGACAGATTTGTTCACATCTCCCGAAGGGAAAGTAATGTATCAATTAACTACTAAAATCTCAATAATCCGAAGTACATTTATTGAACAGTTTGAAAGTGGTATTATACATATATCCTGACTGAAAGAAACATTTTATTTTCCATAAAATATTAACTCTGACAATATAAACAAAAGGAATAAACAACACTTCCTCCCATATCCCACCAATTTATCTTTTGAACATTTTTTTTTCTTTTTGCATAACACATGATAGCTGATACACTGTCTTTATTAAAATGTCAAAATTAGCTGCTGGAAGAGAAAATTCCAGTAAGAATGTTAAAATGCACTTTTTCTCTGCAACTATAATATATTCATGAGTTCCACACTGCTCACATAGAAAGGCCAGAGTTGACAGGTCACTGTCTGAATTAAAGAGTACTTACACTATTGGCTTTTCCAGACGACTTCCCTGTGAACCAACAATCTCCCCCAATGTACAAAACACTTGTCCCAGAAAGTCCTAAAATAGATAAGAGGATTAAAGCTCATAAGTTCCCACACTGTTGTGCAACAGATAGTTTGTGCATCATTTTCATGACTAAAATACAGAATTCTCAGTTCCAAAAATAAAGCAAGCCCCATGTGAATCAGTTTTATAGCTTTGCCACTTTCCTCCAAGTTCACACGTAATTTCACACTGTAGTCAAGGAACTAGTTTGTTGCCTTGAGCTGCCAGGAGACCGCAGTGTCACAGACTGGAAACCAAGGGCTCTCCCATCGTCTGGATGCACGCACTGAGGAAGCAGAATGGGTGTCAGGGAGAAGCGTGCTCCAGACTACCCTGGATGCTTCACAGATCTGTGCTATCCCCGGGAGCTCCGCAGGGAGGACCTTCCTGTGTTCAATGGGTCAGCGGGGAAGCCCTGCGCATGATGTGCAGAGGCCCAACGTGAGGTTTCATTTTCAGTAAAAGAAGAGTCAATAAATCTACCTGTTAAATGTGCAAGGTGTGATGTTGAGTTGTTCACTAAGGTTTCAGGAAAAAAAAAATGACTTCTCAAGTTAAAAAAAAGAAAAGAAAAGCCAGTTCACACCTGGGAACAACTACTGGGCCCCCCACTTTACAGATAAGAAAACTGGGCTCTGAAGTAAGCGGCTTGCTCAGAACCATGCTGAAGACCCGGAAGATAAATCCAACTAGGGTACCATGTCCAGCCACGCTGCCTCTACTACTAGACTGTGAGAGGAGTTGGACTTGGATACACAAACTGCCTTCGAGGCCCAGAAGTAAAATCTCTCACTACACCGCGTGGAGTAAGGTGGGGGAATAATAGTTTGAGTCCAAACAGGAGGAACAGCCTGTGTGGACTAGGAAGCAAGTGTTGAGAGGCAGGTGGCATCAGACTGAACTGTCGATCCTAGAGGAAAGGTCAGACTGCCTGTGAAGAAGTGAGTAAAGACAGGAACTCAAGTGAAGGGAAGAAGTGGAGGGAAGAGCCCGATCTCTGAGGACTCTCTTGGCCGGACAACCGGAAGCCACCAGACAACTTTGGTCAGTGCAGGAACACGACCAGGACAGGGGATCCAGAGAGCACAGATGTAGTTCCTGCTTGGAGCACGGGCTCATGACAGGAAAGACTGGCACTCAGGAGACTACAGTCGCTAATATTAAACAAAGGGATAAGACCCAAGCCAAGGTTACAGTGAGGGATGGGAAACAGATTTGGTGAACAGTCCCTGTGTGTGGTAGGGCTGGAGTAGGTAAGGAGCAGCCAGAGATGCAAACATTCACTCTAAATCTAGAACTTGGTACCAGACAGAGGACTGTACTGTCTGAAAAATGCAAGTCTTTGTAAAGCTGTCTCTAAGCATGCAAAACAACTTCAATCCTTATTATAATTTATTAATAGTTAAATCATATTTAAATCACAAATCATTAGCATATCATGTCAATTTCAATATATATTTAAAATATCAGAGTTGAGCAATCCTCAAGCCTCCTAGAGCTAAATACTTGGCCTTCCAAGTGCTTGGTATTTAGAAAAATCATTGCTTTGCTGAATAGCTGCGGGGGAAAAAAAAATCTCTACGGAGCGTTCTAGAACTGTTTGCTAAGAATATTTATATCAATGAGCTAGTGCAAAAGCATGTTAAATGCATAGGGTCGATGGAATAATAAATAGGGTGAGGAAAAGTTGTATGCTATTGTGCAAGAAAGCAAAATAGAGGAAGGCAGCAGCTGAGCATACCTACCAGCAAAGACAGGGGCATCATTACTGCTTCACAGAAAGAAATTTCAAGCAATTAAATCAGTAACATGTGAGCTACTAGTCACACCATAGTCTATGAGATGCCTCCTAGTTTCCTCACTCTCTCTCTCTCATGGTCGCAGCATCCCTGGGTTTGTTCTGCAGTTCCGAGTGTGTATGTTCTATATCCAGCAGCACGGTCACCACCCACGGCACAAAAGTCAGCACGTGATATTTACTCAGCAGTCACGAGGTGGGAAACTGCTGCTCATTGTGTGTGTCGTTTTAGCTAGCTGAATGGCTCACATCTGCTACGCGCTTTACAGCACACTCATGTGTAAATAATTAGTGTCTTTCAGCGGGTATTTTTAGGTATTCTTGACTGTAGGTAGAGATGGAAAGAAAAACAAACCACACCATGAACTGTCTCACTGCCTCTGATGCTGGTGCTGTGACCCAGTTGTGGATATTTCCAGGAATAAATCCAGCCCCTTCTACAATTCTACACCCCATACAGACTAAATTTAGCCTGGAGAGTCTCAGGCAGATGAAAAAATGCTTTAATGTACAGTATACATTAATGTAATGTATAATAATAATGACTACTGGATTCTCCCCCCTCCCACCGCAAATGCCCATGAGAACAGTAAATATTCGTTAAATTCATTACTTCATGGTTTAAATAATAAGTTCATAATATGTGAAAACTATTCTGTTCATGCCTAGGACTTATTCCAACTTAAAAATGTATCCAACTATTAAATTTGCTGGTGCCAAAAATACAAAAGAGATTAAAAAGAGAAGGAGAGGAGAGGGCAGCAGGGATTAAATAACAGAAAGAATAAAAAGTAGCAGAGAGCCAGTGGGCGTGCTCAGATTGTTCCCACAACAATCTGCCTCTAGATTCGCTACAGCTAAGTGATTCAAAGTCCCGTAACCAGGGTCCCGCTAATTAGATACAAACACGTTGGTTTCTCGCTTCTTTCTTAGCTCTGGACACAGCATAATATTCTTTTTCCTTCAGATTTATTGTTTTAATTACTTCCTAAGTACGAATGTTTACTAATAGGTTCTGTTGCCTACATTTTATTTTATGTCACAGCTTTACAGATGTCTACATTGTTTACATCCTTTGCAAGTCTGCCCTGAGTTGTAGACATTCTACAAATAAGGAAAGAAAAGCTCCGAAAGCAGTGGGCTGGCTCAGAGGGTGCTTGCTTGCTGCCAATAAATCCCTGGACTCACACGGCAGTAGGAAGTAGATGACTCTTTTCAGCCATCCTCCAAGCTCCACACTGTGTCACATGTACACACACACACACACACACACACACACACACACAGAGTGAATAAAAATATTTTCACATGTTAAAGGGAAACTCATTCTGCAGTAGAAGAACTGTTTTGTAGGTACAAATACTAATGGTATTTATACATGATTTATTTGAGTAACACACACACATGCGCGCACGCACACACACACACGCACACACACACAGAGAGAGTTTATAGTGGATAGCATACTACTTTTGAATGGAATCATGAAAGTTTGCACTCATATCCAAACAGAACCATGTTCCAGTGCCTCTATACCTCAGTAGTCCAATCTACCAAATGGACATAATTCCTATCTCATGGATTCCCGAGGGGATTATTTTAGAAAATACCTGTAGGTAATATATGCAAAGCACTTGAAATATATGTCTAGAACAGTCCTCCTGTCCCCTGGGCAAAAACATGATTATACCTTCGCATTGTATTACTTGCTGTAAGAATCCGATACTGGGATTCTATAACCATCGAAACAAAATAGCTTCAGTTCCAGTTCCCCTCTGCAGTCATGGAAGGTCCCTGTAAGTACCAGAATGCAATGCAGATGTGTCTCACACACCAGATCATCTTACAGATTGCACATATTGGCATGCATTTACAGAAGGATGTGCTTGTCTTAGAAGCGGTAGTACAATGAGCCCAGAAGCATTACTTGAAAGAAAACTTCTGATTTTCACTACTAACACACATAACACATCACAGATGTGATAACAAGCAACTTCATACGCATCTCACAGTGTGGTGTCTTTCTCTTAACATTTCTACTAGCGGTAACTTTGAAATAGTTTTCTTTACCAATGATTGGGGCATATCTGAATACACAATATCTTTAATTAATAGGTAATTTGGGTTAGAAGTCATTCAGTTGCTGTGTTGATGGTCTGTCTGCTTTAATTCAACAAGGTCCCTGGGGATTTCTTCACGTGCGTCATGATTTGCTTTTATTCTGGTTTTTGAGCTCATTTGACTAATTTTTCTTTATTTTTATCTGAGTAATTTATTCAGATTACATCTTAATTGTTGTCCCCTCACTTGTATCTTCCCATTCTCTCTCCCTCCCTCTTTCACCCTATTCCCCTCCCCTTGACTAATTTTTTAACACATCTATACAAACAATCAAAGGAAAAAACGAGTGATTAAAAAAATGTCTTGATTTGTAGTATTTTAATTTAATGTGGTAAAACGGAGGAAATGAAAACTCTATCCGTGAAGATCATATCACTGGTGTTACGAGGTAACGTTTATTAATGGAATGTCTTCTAATATTTCAGACTTCATTCCTATTTACTTAATTTTTGTAAATTGCATCAATCACAATGGAGAATGAAGTGCTAGTTATATCAAACACTGCACTCAGCTTGGCAACCACTTTTAGTAATAGCCAAAGTACTATGTTGTTGCAGTAGTGACTCGCAAGTTTTTAAATGATTATTGGAGGGAATAGTCATATCATTTGAGAGATGAGAAAATTCAACATTGGATAAATAGAGTCAGTATCTTAGTAGAAATATTTGGTTGTAGCTTAACAACAGCGCAAAACAGATTTTTTCTTCATACCAAGGATTTTTGCATTTAGAAGAAGAGCCTTGATGCACCACACAAGTTAGTCCTCTTTCAATGCTCTAACAAAAACTTGTAAGCTAACTTACAAAGAAAGGTTCAAAAATTTTCCCCTACCAAATTTATCTGTTTTCCCTTTCAATTACTGATGATCTTCAATATATGTTTGTCATTCTAAGAGTTACACCACTGACAGGTGTAGTGGTGCACACCTGTAATCCCAGCACTTGGGGAGCGGAGGCAGGCAGATCTCTGTGAGTTTGAGGCCAGCCTGGTCTACAAAGCAAGTCTAGCACAGCCAAGGCTACACAGAGAAACCCTGTCTCAAAAAACCAAAACCAAACCAAAACAAAAAAATTGTTAAGCCACCGAGTAAAAAGGTTTCAACAAATTGGCAGTGACCAATTAAAGCCAACCCAATTTTAAAATTATCACTCATATATAATATACATTTTAAAAAGCAATGCAATCCACAAAGAGAAGAAGCTTCGTGTGTGAAATAGCACCTTCTGGAAACAGACTATCTTCAGTGAAACACTAATTCTCAGCAAAGCTAGTTGAAAAGTAACATGCTACATTATCTAGCCAGCCCAAAACATGTAAGACAGCTGAATGCAAGTAACTAGGAGATGAAGAATACTATGAAATTCTTACTAATAATTGTTAAATACGAAATACTTTAGTGTTACTAAGTAATAATATTAAGTACTATGTAATTTTATTGTAGGACCTCTATTGATAACTAAGTCTTGTAATAAGAGCCATTTTCCACATAAACTATCCCACCTCACACAAATTAGTGAACACTCAAGTAACAGTCATCCGGCCAAGATCAGGTAACAATTCTATGTATGACTCAAGAGTTTCAGGCAGATTCTAGAAGATTCCACTATCAGGGGGATAGGAAGCCTAACCCACATCTAGCATACCAAGCCAGCCATAAATGCTTTATTTTATGCATGTTGATAAGGCTAGGTCTTATCATCTGACACAGATCAGAGAGCTTTTGTCCCCCAGACATCAGAGGATAGCATGAGGAACAGTTAGGCAGACTCTTAAGGTCGAACGTAAAGAAAGTATCTGAGAGCTGCACTCATCCGTGGCTATAAGGTGAGATTAGACTGCAGTTAGGAGTTATAAACCGGTTTAGGAAAGTGGTGATGGTGTGTTCCCTCTCAACTCTCATCAACCCCCAGCAGATGGAGAACATGACAGAAACCAACAACTGGTCAAAACGCAGAGAAGCATGGACCATAGGGGTGCAGGGGTGCCTGCCCCAGAGGATATTTCTACAACTCCTTCACCTAAGGCTCCGGGAACATTGAAGAAGAGGGGAGTGAAAGATCGTAAGGACCAAAAGAACAGGAAGTCCTGCTGTGAGATCGTGTCTTCTCCATGTGACAGGGACACTACACGTAATGCAATCTCAACAGCACAACCACCTAAACAATGACAAACCTGAAAAATAACAACATGGGATGACAGGCCAACATCAGTTGGGGAAATCCGACCGTGTCTCACGTATAGATAAAGAAGTACAGGCAATTATCAGTTGCTGAGAGAGATTAGTCATCCGCAGAGCAAACTTCTTACATGGCTATCTAGTACCAAGTGGTAAGCCCTAAAACTATATGAACACAAGCAACACTAAACAGACCCAGCAATTTGCATTTGTATATTTATTCACATATATGTGTATACACACACGTGCACTCATGTAGCATGCACACACGTGTGCGGGTGTGTGTAACAATAATATCTAAAGAAAAAAGGGCCATAAACTTGAGAGGGAGTGAAGAGGGGGATGTGGGAGGGAGGGGAAGAAGGGGGAGAAATGATTTTTGCACCCTTTTTAAGTATCTGAGAGATTCTGGGAGCAAAAGGAGTTAGAGGGGTAAAGAGGGTAGAGAAGATGCAATTACTGTGTGCTCATGTGTAAAATCCTCAAAAAATGACTAATTAATGAGAGGGAAGAAACAGGTGAACACTTAAGACATAAGCTGGTTGGGTAGTAAAATCTCAAGAGCAGCATTGTTTTTGAGACAACAATGCGCACGAGGCAACAATGTATTTGGTTAGCCAAGGAAAAGAAAGCAGGTATGTCAGGGGCTTGCAGCAGAGCAAACAAAAAAGTGGACTGCTCTGTAGCCTGGGTGCAGAGGAAACGCTTGGGTGGGCTGGGGCCAGACAGTGGCATGTAGAAACAGGCAATGGGCCTGCTGATTGTAGCTGGTCTTCCTCTATAGGATTTCCAAAGCCTTCAGTTCCCTCAAGAACCTGTCATCTTAGTTTCCTTGTTTATACTCAATTTACAAGTCTAATACTCTTGGTTGGTGTTTTCTGGACCCCGGCCTCTAGCCTCCGAACATTGCCAACCCACTGTCTGCATTTGGAAACTTACTGGAGTCAATCCACACTTAGTGGGGACCTGTCCTTATCATTTGTCATCGCTCCTCATCCCTGGCCTCAGTCACTTCTGCAGCAGACTTCGTTGTTTGCCCAGGTACTCTCACCAATACTCAAGTCAGTCATGCAATGTCTCATCAAACAGCCATCATACATTCCAGATGGGGCTTTTTTTTTTAGACCACTCCAGTGGCTTTAATTGTCAAATGTGACCCACGCCGTCAAATTACAACAGATTAGTAACCGTTATCCTCGACTCCACTCTTGCTTCTCTGACCTCATTCTTCCCTTCAGCAGGCACACATCATTTAAATGCATAAATCAAATCACAGCACCCTCCTGTAGCATACAAAAACAACAATGTAAAACCCTTAGAAGCATGGCCTATAAATCTCTGCATGCCACAGCTATGCCCCTTTCAAATGAAACTGTCAGGCTCTCATCAACACTTACAGATGGCCACAGTAAACTGCATCCCTTCCTTCCTCAAGGATTGCGTTGCTTGCTCCCTTTCGTACTGAAACAGTCTTGCTAAGTCTTTCAGTAGCTCCCCCCTCTCTGTTGTAAACTATATATCTAGTAAGTACATATTTATGACAATGACAGTCCTGTCACAGTGACTAGTAAAGTGGAATCTCAGACTGCTGCTTGAAAGGAAGGAAATGTAGCTCATGTTGCTCTCTCTCTCTCTCTCTCTCTCTCTCTCTCTCTCTCTCTCTCTCTCTCTCTCTCTCTCTCTGTCTCCCCCACCACCCATCCATTTCTCACTCAATATTATGTCATTTATAAGTATATGTGCTATAAGGAAAATAACTTATTTTAATAATTTGTTTGCATCTGTGTTCACTTTGTCACTGTGACAAAGTGTTGCCTGTTGGAGACAAGGTATCCTTT
Organism: Acomys russatus; assembly: GCF_903995435.1. NCBI lineage: Eukaryota > Metazoa > Chordata > Mammalia > Rodentia > Muridae > Acomys > Acomys russatus. Next base: position 52,781,022 of record NC_067153.1, read on the forward strand.
GCACTGTCCACCGCTCTCTCTGCTCTCACAATGCAAGAGTTGAGTCAAACACACTTATTGCTGGAATGACTATGTGTACATGCTAATTGAATTCAGTTAAGCCATATGTAAATTAATTTACTGTTATGGTTTTAATATGAAATGCTCCCCCATGGTCTCACAGGTCTGAACACTGGTCCCCCACATAGTGGCTCTGTTTTGCAGGGTTGTGGGACCTTCAGAGGGCCCCTAAAGTTGCCCTGAGAATGAGCCTTGGAGAGGAATAGCCCCTGCTTGTTTCTCTTCAGACTCTCTCAATGCCAGTCAGCTGCCATGAGGTAGGAACTGCCTCTGTTTCCTACCAAACAGGAGCCCCAAGCTGCCTTCCTACCCTAAGTCATTACTTTCTTCAGGTACTTTGTTTATTTTGGCAGAGAATGAGAACAGTAAACATCACACTTAGCTTTACTCTGACCTCTTTGGGAGCCTCTTCCTATGAGAAAGCACACCTCACGGCCCAAAGATTTAATTTTCAAATGAAACTGTAAAGTCAAATTAACCCACAGGAATAAGTATGTATGCATAGCAGGAAATTCACTGAAGACCACAGAAGCCTACAGTCAAGGTTAGTGACGGATGGCCTGGGGGAACCTGTGAACTGTTACCAAAACCGGAAACAAGAATTTCAGTGGCATCTGCTAAAGCCCAGCAAGAGAACAAAGCATCGCCCGCCTCTCGGCTGTCCATTGTTGCACACTGTACAGTTGTAATGCCATCGAGTCTGGAACACCAAGAATCCTACACACACCAACTATGAGCCTGTTCTTGACCCTTTCTCGGATTGCTGAGCCAATGAAGTGAAGGTATGTAAATGAGAACATGGGCTGCGGTTCTGCCAACAACATTAAGATGCATTGGTTTACTAGCTCCTCAAAGAAGAATGCTATGCTTTCTTTACACTAGCTGATGCCCGAGGAAGAAACTATTTTGGCAAAGGTGTTTATTCCGAGAACCAGAAGAAGAATCAGTCACAAGATGAAGCGAGACCCTGGGATTGCTTGCATCATGCCTCACCTGCAGCCAGTGTTTCTCCACTGAAAACATCCCAACTGCCAGGGAGCCTCGTGACAACTCCACTGGTGTTTCGTATAGCAGTATTCCAAACCAAAGCTACAGGCCTGCTTTCTTTTTCAATTTTCCCGATATTGTTATGACTTTTCTTGTCCAAATCTAACTGTGTAGCCTTGGCTGGCTTTAAACTTGGTCTGTAGAACAATCGGGCCTCAAATACACAGAAATCCACCTACTTCTGCTTCCTGAGGCTGGGATTATAGGCCTATGCCATTACATCCTGTTAAAAGAGATTTATAACCCAAGATCCTTAGCTATCAGATGCCAAACACAGTTGTCTTAGAAAGAAATTCTTCCAAAATTATCAAAATTAAAAATTTAAAGCCAAAGATTTTATGAATCCGTTTCCAAGAAACAATATGCTACCAAGTCCCTTTTGCAAAACCAACTAAGTAAGTTCACTCTTCATGGGGATTTGGGCACTTAGCAGTGTTTTCAAAATGACTGTGGTTTTTACTTCTCTCTGTACAGTTGGCAGGGAGACAGGACTGCTGTTAAGAGATCGTTTCTCTGGGGATAGACCTAGCTTGCTGATTGGCTCCTTTAACCTTCAAAATGCATCATAAATTGCTTGGAGTTGAATGTACTATGTGCTTTTATTTTTTTTTTTTAACCTAAAATCTGTACTTCAGTGCTTTCAGATAAGGAAGGTTTTTGTTATTATTAATTTCCAACAGAAACTCAAGGTAATAGTCTTCAGCAATTCTTGTAATAATTCAACCCCCATATCTTTCTTCTTTGGACATGATTTACCTACTTAGAAGCTCAGGAATTTATTAACTCATTTGTATTGTCTATTGAATATACAGATTTTAAATTTTTATTGAACTTATTTTGTATGTGCATGTATGTGATATGTATGAGCATACACCCACACACACATATATGTGCAGGTGTGGAGGTCATGGGTGGAGGTCAGAGAACAATTTTCTCTTCACAATGGAATCAAACTCAGGGTGAGTGTCAGGCCAGCAGCAAGCGCCTTTACCTGTTGAGCCATCTTATGGCTCCAGAAAGAATTCTTTTTGTGTGAACAAGACTGACAGTTTGCTGACTGTGTGAGTGTTGGAAAGTGTTCAACAGTGCATCATATGCTGTGAGAAAATTGAAGAATCAGGCTCTCAGAGAATGGAGACAGCACAAGAAGATAATGAACTTTAGACATTTTAGTTTTAGGTTTCAATAGAAGATCTACTGGAAAAACTTTAACACGCAATTGAAAATTGGGTTTGTTTGTGTGTTCTAAGTCAGATGCTCCAGGATCTCACAGGAGACCTTAGAGGCACAGGAGAAAGAGAAACTTTAAGCTATGATGAGTAAATAATCTAGGGAGGAGATTCCTGTGCAATTTAGGGGAAATAAGTTATTTCCTTGAAGAGAATGGTCAGTTCCATGTAAAAGAAAGAAGGTGCGTCTGATGGCATTCCAATAGTGGTCACTGCCTTGATCACATCAGAGCAGCAGTAGAAGTAAGAGCCAGAGTCCAGTTAGTTGAAAAGGGAAAAGCAAAGGAAGTCATCGAGATGGAGGCCAGGATGGCCACTGAAGACGTGCGATGAGAACAGAGGGGGTAGAAGAGGTGCTATGAGGGTAAAGAAGCATCAAATTGGAAAAGTGAATTTGAAGGATTATTACACTTAATTACATGTGTGTGTATGCATCTGTGTAGAGGACTGTGCACTTGAGTACAGGGGCCACAGGAAGCAGAGGATCTTCATCCCCTAAGGAACTGGAGTTACAATGGGTTGGAAGACACCCACTGTGTTCTGGGAACAGAACTCAGGTCCTCTGGAAGAGCAGTCTACACTCTTAGGTGCTGGGTCATCTCTTCAATTCAACAAAGCATTTTAGGGTGAGAGAAGCATAAAACTATTTTGTGAGAAGAAAACACTCTTTTCTACCAAAGAAATATTTGAAAAACTATATTCCACCATATATTTGGAAAGGCATATGTTTTATATCATAAAGTCTAATTATCACTGTCTGTTGAAGAAAGTTATATTCAGTCATGCCTGAAATACAGAGAGCTCATATACTTTCTTCTTTGAATGCAAGGCTACTATTGATAGGTCCACATTTTAGTTCCTTCATGCACACCCTCAAAACATTCATCTCCATGGAGATGTCTCTAACTGCTCCGTATTACACTCTTTGAAATGTAGTTTGAACTGAAACAATCAAGAAACACAGAAATTATTTTCCAGGTAAATGGTAACTCATTCAATGTCCAATAAAGGCCCGGGGAGCACTTTCTCATGTATATGGTGTTGGGTAAACATGGACATATGATCTTTAAAGAATAGAAGCTGAGAAAGTTGCTGCATCGAATGCTCACATGGTCTCAGAAAGACATGGAAGAAGAGAGAAAACAGCTCTTGTCTCAACTCTGGACCAGAAAGTCAAGGTTTGCCTCCTATCCTTGAGATGCTCCAAGTCCATGTGAAGGAGTAGAGTCTACTCTTTCTTTCTAATGAAACAATCATTCCTAGAACCTGTGGTTCTTTTCCTGGTTCTTCCAAGAACATTTAAAAAGTATCCCATAGTTAAGGGTTGGGGATTTAGCTCAGTGGTAGAGTGCTTGTCTAGTAGGTGCAAGGCCCTGGGTTCAGTCCTCAGCTCTGGAAAAAAAAGAAAAAGGGAAAAGTATCCCATAGCAAGCTGTGCAAACACATTCACAAGGTTCAGTCACAATGCTATGAGCCTATCACAGAGGGAACAAAAAAACATTGTCAAGGTCCAACCACAACGGTACAAACCTTTCCCAAAGAACAATATATTCTCAATGCTCAGTCATAAGCTATGAGCCCATCATAGAGAGAAAACTTTCTTAACACCTAGGCACAACACTGTGGACTTACCATAGAAAGCAACACATTCTCAATGTTCATTCCCAAAGCTATGGACCCCTCATAGAGATCAAGATGCTCTCGCTATCACACTAAGAACCCGTTATAAAGAGCAACACATTCTCAATGCCCAGTCTCAACGCTGTGCATTCAGTATAAAGAGCAGCGGCAAGACCACCACACTGACCTCCAATGGCGGGAAGGAAACATTAGCATATTACAGCCTGTATTTGTTTGTTTGTTTGTTTGTTGCTTATAGAAAAGTCACTACTTAGATTGCTCTTTTTATAGTTCGTCACATGATTCTATTCTGTTCTTTATCACACAATTAAATATTATTATATCTCCTCCAGGAAACTAGAGAAAAAGTGTTTGTTTGTTGTTGGTTGTGATTACCCCATAAATACCCCTCTTTTGTGAATAACAGCACCCGTCTCTCTAAGGCACAATGGATGTTGTATGCCCAGCTATGCTGTTTATGGCATCCAACAAAAGGTGAGTTAGGTGCCCTCCCATTGGCTGCTGAGCCTCTATCTGTGGTCTCAGGTTTCACTTTGAACCTTGCTGGACCCTTTGTAGAGCATTGCTGTACCTCTCCCTCACTTAGCCCTCATATTATGGTTTGGATGTGAAATGTCCCTCATAGGCTCATGTACTTGACCAATTGGTCCCCCAGTTGGTGGCTTTGTTTGGGAAGGTGATGGAACCTTTAAGGAAGTGGATCCTTGCTGAAGAAAGTATGGGGCAGCCTTTAGGGTTTTACAGTTTGCTCTCTCTCTCTCTCTCTCCCTCCCTCCCTCCCTCCCTCTCTCTCTCTCTCTCTCTCTCTCTCACTCTCTCTCTCTCTCTCTCCTTCCTATGTATGAGTGAAATACAATCATTCTGTTTGCTGACTGCTCACCCTGCTCCTGGCTCCAACAGCCAGATCTCTGCTTCCATTCCCCACAGAAGTATAAGCAAAACAAACCCCTTTCTGCTCCAAGTTGCTGTTTCTCAAGGTAACCAATTACAGCGGCAGAAGCACAGACAATAGACTTTGCTACTGGCTTCACCAAACTTCAGTCTTTCAAGTCAGTGACAAGCAGATAAATTAGCATTTTGCCCGAGTACCTTCCTCTCATCTTCTCTGCCTATCCTGCTTAACACGCCAGGCTCTGCCTCTCTTCTGCTCCAGACTGCATGCCACTGCTGCAGCAAACAGCTATGGTCCGGAGAGAAGAGACTGGAGAAATGGGCATGGCTTGATCTGAGGATGATTAGTGTATCTTGCACTCTTCAGAAACAGGCACGTGAGGAAATTCTGCAGAATGACTAAGCTATAGGGAGGCAGGACCATTGGGTCTGCACCTCTCAATGTCTCTGAAACAGAGCCTCATAACACGGTCTGGATCACTGTTTCATACCGCTCAACCTCATGTTGCATACAATAGACCAGCTTCTTGAGTAAACAATGAAAACACTGACCCACCCTACTGACTGAAAGTACTTTCTTTCTTTTTTTCCTTTTCATTTTTGGTTTTTCAAAGACAAAGTGTCTTTGTGTAATAGCCCTGGCTGTCCCAGAACTCTCTTTGTAGACCAGGCTGGCCTCGAACTCACAGAGATCTGCCTGCCTCTGCCTCCCGAGTGCTGGGATTAAAAGAGTGCACCAACATGGCCAGCAAAAGTGCTTTCTTTCAATAAGCACCTGCTAAATGCGATTCCATCATTCCTTAAAAATGTTACTTGCTTTCTATGAAAAAAAAATCATACCACATCAAAATTCATGGACATATATTTTTAAGTCATCAATGAGCATAAATATAGTAACAAATTATCATATAATAAAACAATATATAATAATAGAATATGAACTTACATGTTTGGATAAATTGGGACTCTTTGAATCAACATCATACCTGAAAAATTAAGCATAAAATTCAAATTATTTCTATAAAATAAAGCTAAACATAATGTTTCCTAAACACGCAAACATAAAAATTAATTTGAACAGTAACCAGTGGGGCATTAATGGTAACATTTTAAATTTCCAAATATCCAATGACAGAACTGATACTTCTGGGTCTCTTGAATTCCACATAACTGAAAGTATGAACTCTGTTGCTTGAGAAGTTGCAAATTTATCTTTTCTTTGAATCATCAGTATCCAATGTCACTCAAGTGACTTCAAAAATCTCTTCGAAATGGACATTTTCCCCCCTCTGGTTACAAAAAATAAACATGTCTTCTCAACAGGGAAGGGACGATGAGCAGGAGAGAAACCCAAAATGCCAGTAAAGGACGACAAAGGGTGACAGAAGAGAAGAAAACATCAAAGTTGTCACCTGACAAAGGTAATAGGTGCCTGTCAGCAGACAGCAACCAACTCCCCAGGGAAATAGTTCTAACAGTCAGAGCTAAAAACAAAACACGAGACTTCAGAGAAGGAACAAAGACTGAACATTTCCAGGCTTAGTGTCAACAAATCAGAACACGAAATGAGTAGTCTTATGTGTTTCCTTTTAGACTAAAATTTGACTCGCAATACTTTATTGCCAAGCGCACATCAGAGTCCTAATAAAAGATCACTGTATTGTGAAGAGGAACACTGTTCCAGGTTCCCTGAAGCGGAAGAATAGATTTGGTGGAAATGAACACCAATAAGTGATAAAAATACATTATTTTCTTGCAATAAAAATCATGTAGACGCCAAATAAATGAATTGTAAAGCTATTTTGTGACACATAAAAATATGTGAAAACTTTAAGATGCAGTAAAATAGGTTTGCCTCAGTTCTTGCATGCATTTCATGGTTTAAAGAAGCTCTGAGGATTAACACAGTGAACCACTTGCAGTTCTTTTTTTTTTTAATTGCAATAGTGGAGTTCTTATTTTTCAAATGGTTATATCACTTTACATTTATAATAATTGCCTATTACTTTTAAGTGAAGGAAAATAATGTAGGTAGACATGAGAGGGAGAAAGAAAAGGGAAACAGAACAAAGGATTGTGAAATGGTGGCTGATTTTAGAATAAAAGAGGAAAAGTTAAGGGGGTACCATGATGTCGTGGGAGAAGCAGCATTTCAGAAACAGCTGCTGTAAGCTCCGAGCAAGGGGAGCAGTGAGCCAGCTTCAAATGGTTTTCCCAAGGTGTTAAGTAACATCTTAGCCTCCATCGGGGGGCAGAAGGCATTGTGAGGCTGTGCTTTCATCTCTCATTACCTTCATTTGATTATTTGGAAAGAGGTTTGGGGCGGGGAGGGGGACAAAAACCTAATGTAAATATCATAAATTTTGCTTTTAAATCTGACGGACATCTAGCACGCTTGGGGGAGGGAGAAAACATTACCGATTCTTCTGTTACATCTATTTCAGAGTAAAAAATAAGATCAATAGCTAGCAGTAAAGAATTTGTTTTATGTTAGGAGGGAAATTAGGACTCCTCCAAAGAAGGTATTGTCATCCTTTCTTATTAAAAGGTATTCATAGGTGTTGAGAAGCTGCCATGAGTTTTTCAATGATTTGAACAAGGCATTGACCTTTTAAGAATACTTTTGATACTCATAAGCATTCATTACACAGAGCATCTTAAATACAAGGACACATTTCTTCCTGTAGCCACATTTCCTTTTACCCATGTACAGACCCTACCAGTCCCCAAAGCTCACGTCTGTATGTATGTGTGTGTGTGTATATATATATACACACATATATATACACATATACACACACATATAGATAGATATAGATATACAGATATATAGATATAGATATAGATATATTTTTTAAAATGAATGCTAGCTCTATCACCCTTGGCCTTAAAGGCATGAAGTATCAAGGGAAGCCACCATGGGGCAGAGGTAAAGTGCTAGCCTAACGTGCCATGGGGGGAAGTGGCCCATCTGCAATTAGCCATTAAGCTGGACGTGTTCCCTTATGCTCTCTGAGAGTGAAGAAGCCCACTGGGGTACAAGTAGGTTTGAGAGAAAGCCCACCTGCAGTTCCCCACATGACTAAGCTGTCCACTCACCTATTGAAATCATATTTCAAAACAATAGAAAAAAAATCTTATGTTCAATACTGTGCCCCAGCCTCTGGCTAAACAGAATAAAACTGTTTTTTGTTGTTGTTGTTGTTGTTGTTTTTAATGAGACAGCCAGGTACTCAGGGCAATCGACACAGTCCAGACTGTGCTACTCCAAGTAGCCTTAGTAGAACTTACAAGTCAAAGCGAAGATTCTCTCTTTCTTCAAAGAAATAGTCCAGAATGAACTTCCTGACAAAATCGGGATTCAAAGTATTATCGATCACTTCAGTTCTTCCAAACTATAGAAAGAAACAGAAAGGGCACAGAGGTTAAAAACAAACCTTCCATGGTGACTGGCTTCCAAGTATAGTCAGCCAGTGTTCCTTTAAGAAAATGAGTGATGGACACCAGCTGACTTGATCAACCTACAGCTCCAGAGAGAAGTGGCTAATGATCAAATCTCCCCCCTCCGCTGGGACTCACTCAGGGAGAGAAGCTTCGGGCTGAGTCTGTTCCAAACTCAGCTACCACACGCAAGACAGCACACACCACCCTTCTCTGTGCTGACTTGGAAACCAAGTCCCTTTCTAACCTAAAGAATCCATGCGTGCAGTACATTTATTGTTTTAATAAAGCACTTCTTAAAAACTCAGACAGCTGACATGCATTCTTCAAGCAGCCACATGTCCTCAGTCCTCACCTTTAGCTTTTATAGGAGACAGTCCTTCACACACGAAGGCCCATTACTCATGTTTTAAGTGGAAAGTCTTGTAATCGTTTTTGCACTGACAACACAAACATTACCTGATCACATTCAGATGTACAGGTTATAACAACACATACAAATCTTGTATGTTTCTAAAATATGAGTAATACTTCAGGTTAAAAACATATGTTTCTCCATTTTTGAGGAAGTAGATGCTGAGACCAAAGACTTCTCTCCCTTACATAGGAAGGAACGCCATTAGACCGTCAACACAAAGATACACGTCACAGTTTACCCTCAGCAACCCTCCAACTGCCATTTTAATGACGGGATTTTAACCTTAGCTGTGACTCCATTATGCAATCAAGCAGGCAGGCTGCCTTGCTAGAGAACCTATTTTTATTAAAGTTCCAGGAATTATTATCTTCATAATAGGAAAATGAAGAATCAAGCTCATCCATTTAATGTGAAGGCCAGAGACATCTTTAAAACTTTATGCTAAAGTGATTCTTGAAAAAAAAATGGTTACGACATGGCATTTATTTGGGTTATGGCCAACTAATTACTCCCTCACAAAGAAATAATTTGCTGTGGAACAATACTTTATATCATGGTCCAATATCACATGGACAAGCTATAATCGAAAGGTTACATTTAGGAAGTGTGACCCTGCAGAAGGCTCATACAGCTAAAAGTTGTTCTCCAGCATGGGGAACCATTTTGAAAGGTTCTTGAAAATTCAGGAGGTGATCCTAGTGGACAAATTGAGTCACTAGAGTCGGGACCTTGGGGATATTTATTCCCAGTTCCTTCCTTCCTCCCTTCCTTCCTCCCTCCCTCCTTCCCTTCCTTCCTTCCTTCTTTCCTTCCTTCCTTCCTCTCTCCCTCCCTTTCTTTCTTCCTTCTTTCCTTCCTTCCTTCCCATGTCCCCTTTATCTCCTTGCTTGCTGCCCCTCATGATTTCCCACCATGATGAATAGTAAGCAAAAGAAACACATTCCTCCTTAGGTGGCTTATGTTAGGAATTTGGGTCACAATGACTATGCCAGAGAATGGACCCTTGCTGTAACTATGCCTAGCACAGGGTGCTTAGACCTTTAGAACCGGCTTGTGAGAAGAACATGGGAGGGTCTGGAGATGAAGGCTGGAGAAGCTTAGAGCTTTGGTGCTCAACCTGTAGGTCACAGGAGTCCCCTAAGACCATCAGCAATATCCGATGTTTACATTTTAATTCATAACAGTAGCAGAATTATGGTTGTGAGGTAATTACAAAAGTAAATTTATGGTCAGAGTCAGCAAGAGGAACTGTATTAAAGGGTGGCAGCTTTGGGGAGGTTGAGAACTACTGCCCTAGAGTATAGTAAACAGAGCTTAGTGGGTAGTTCTAGTGGAAACTCAGAAGACCAGAATACTGATAGAAATATGGACAGGAAAGGTTACTGTCTGGCATGGAGCTCGCAGAGATCCGCTGCTCATGAGGTTCCAACACATGTGAGGTCCCTACATTGGGAATGAAACTAGAGGCCATTCCTGTACATTCTAGAAAAAAAAAAATCTACATTTTCTCCATGCCATAAATGAGACTAAATTCCAAAATAACAGACTAGTTGATTTGGTGGATAAAATTCCAAGACACCATACATTGGTGCTATTAGTATGGGTTTTGATGGCTTTTTTGAAGGCAGATTTATAGTGAGGTCATGAGTGGAAAAAGTAGGGCAAAGGAAAAGCCCTCTTGTCAGAGAAGGAGTGAGCTGGAAGAAACGATTACGCAGAGAAGCAATGTTAAAAAGAAGTCATGCGCCCAGGGGTGGTGGAGAACAGCGTTAATCACAGCACCCAGGATGCAGAGAAAACAGTGAGTTCCATGCCAGCCAGAGCAACATAGGGAGATCCTGTCTCAAAAACGCACAAAACCGATGACAAACAACAAACAAAAACCCCAGACAAGCAAAAAAGAAAGCCGTGCACTTTGTGTGAGCACAACGGGATATAGTGTTGTGAGAGCAACCCAGGAGCAGGCCAGAAGCCACTCACTGGAGGCTCCATGATTAACTGTTGTAAATTGACTTGAAACACGTTTTCGTGGCAAGACAGAATCTTGGGGCTACGCCATTCCTGCATGGCCTCCTCTGGATGTTCATCCTGTGTTCACACACCCACACACTCAGAAGCAGCTGCAGCTTGGACCCTCACCACTTCCCAACTTCTGGAGGCAAAACAGCTTCCAAGACAAAGGGCAAACCTACACTCAGTAAGAACTCCCCCAACACTCACCCTTCATTTGAGCTTCAACCCAAATCCATACTGAGAAGGGAACTGGGAGAGAAGCGTGAACTCTCCTAGCAGCGGTTCCATTGAATTGCCAGCTCACAATCCCTCATTAGCCAGTGACACCCTTACTAGTCTGTTTCTTGTAAAAGTAGCAGTGGGGGCTGAATATATTCTACTCTCTATGGAAGGCTAGTGTGTAGCTATTAAAATTCTGGTGTTAGCTAATCATCTATAAATCGTGACTGTGTCTGTCTCAATACATCTTCCAACACATGGCCCTGACATTGCTTGAGGAGATGTCAGCCATGGCCTTCATGATGCTAAGCTAGATTCATTGTCAGTGTGGAACCTTCACCACACTTGGCCTTTCAGTCTATCTGACATAGCTGGTCACTCCATCCTTCCTGAAGCATGCTTTTCCAGCTTTTTGCCTTCATGGTTGACTACACTGTTTTTGTACTTAAGGCAATCGACTCCTTCTTTACGGAACATACTTCTAGTCTCTCATCTCCTGATAGGCACTCTTCTTCTAGGTGGTGCCATTGGTCCTTATAGTCACAGGTGTCCTCTCTACAACTCAGATGTTGTCTTGTGATGACATGGGGGCCATAAAGTTTCCTCCCCTGAAAATGGGATTAAAGCCCACCACTTGCCCACCTCCATTTTCTGCCAAGTGAAAATGCACCAAGAAGACCCTCACTAAAAGGTACTTTGCTCTTGGATTTCCCAGACTCCTGTGAGAAAATAAATTTCAGTACTTCATAAATTATACTATCTCTGGCATGCTTCCATAGCATTCTAAAACAGACTAAGGCTACACAGTTGACTTTACAACACACCTACTTGATGCTGACTTCTAAGTCTTTGTGACCGGCCCAGAGTCACCTTAGTGCAGTCTCATGCATACAGCTCTTGAGGTACACACCTGCTAATCTTACAGGCTCTTCAAAATTATCATCCAGGATTAAACATTGCCCCACACTTTCTCTAATCCTGGCACTTCGGCCTAGCTCCTGCCAATCAGTGATTTTTATACTGCACTGTGCTCTGACCATAAAAAGAAGTTATCTATAGCAACAGCTTCCCTCTTAACCTACCAAAGCCTCTTCATCACTGCTTCCTGAATTATCAATTTTAATTTTAAAACATATCCCCACATAGTCAACTTGATAATTTTCTATTATTAATTTGAATTCCATATCTTTGTCTTAATATAGACTGTCTCAAATGGTTTTCAACTCCTACCACTCACTCTTGTTTTGACAGCAAATTAGCCCCTACCCAGCAACCAGAGCCATCCATAAATAATAGAAATATTATGCCTTTTCAAAATACTAAAAGACCTAATGGTGTCACAGAACACATCAAACACACTCTTCTGGCCTACAGGACTTGGCTTCTTTTGATGACAGTTACTACTTTTTAAGATTTATTTTATTTATTTGTCTATCTGGGCCTGGTTACCTCATGTGATTTTTTTTTTTTTAAGTTCTGCTTATTTTCCTGAAATTTTCATTTTTCTCTACAACTCAGTAAAATTCTATTGTGTATATTGGCTACATTTTCATTATCCTTTCATCAACTGATGGACATCTGGACTGGGTTCATTTCCTGGCTACTGTGATAGACCATTAGTGAACACTGATGTCAAGTATGTGTGTAGGAGAATACAGAGCCCTCTAACTGTGTGATAGATTGTTCCTACAGCAGGTCTATTTTTATGTTTTTGAGAAACTTCCACATGATTTCCAGAAGTGGTGCATCAATTTATACTCCCACCGATAACAATAATGGTTCTTTTTTCCCATATCCTTGCCAGTATTATAATTTTGTTTTTTCATAATAGCCATTTTGACTGGCATGAGACACAACTTCAAAGCTGTTTTTATTTGAACTTCCCATATAATTGGGGATGTTGAAGACTTTCACTAGCCATTTGCATTTTTTTTTTCCTTTCAAGAATTCATGGTGGATGTATTGACTAGATTGGTTTCCTTTTTTATGAGCTGTGCTTTTTAAAAAGAGTTGTTTATTCATGTATTTTAGATATATGAACTTCCCTGTCTTCATGCACATCAGAAGAGGGCATCAGATCTCATTATAGATGGCTGTGAGCCACCGTGTGGTTGCTGGGAATGAACTCAGGACCTCTGGAAGAGCATTCAAGCATTCTTAACCACTGAGCCATCTCTCTAGCCTCTGCTTTGTTTTCTTAATGTTCAGTGTGTTTGGCTCATTGCCTTTTCTACATGTTAACCCTCTGTTGGCTGAATAGGTGGAAAAGATTTCTCTCCCTTCCTAAGGGTGATGTCCTCACTAGATAAGAGTTTCTTTCAGTGTATAGAAGCTGTAGGGTTTCGTGATGTTCCAATTTTTGATTATTGGTAATATTCGGAAAGTCCTTTCCTGTAACCGTGTCTTGAAGGGTCTAATTACTTTCCCCAAAATTTTTGGGATTTCAAGGCTTACACAGATGCCATTCATCCATCTGCAGCTGTTTTTGTACAGAGCTAGAGGTTTTAAAAAATCTGGGTTCATTCCAATTTTTAGATATCTGGTTTTTCTAACACCATTTGTTGATAATACTGTCTTGTCTCCAGTGAGATAGAGGCATGGTGGATCACAACCAGATGGATATACATTAAAAACTCACAGAGAAGTGGCAGCATGCAGAAGGTCTGCCCTGTAGAGGAATTTTAATTCAGAATATGGCTTCTCTGACAAGAGATAGCATCCAAAGACCTTCTAGGTTTGTGTAATCCAGCTGGAATACAAGCATACCTTTAATCCATGATACAGAGGCAAGCAGACCTGAGTTCAAGGCCAGCCTGGTATAGCACAAATTACAGGTTAAAAAAAAAAGTTGAGGTTCAGGTGTGCTGGTAAACACCTTTAATTCCAAACAATGAAGGCAAAGTTAGTTTATAGAAGGAAGCACCAATGTTTGAAAGTGATGTCTAATTGAGTAGCAGAAAAACATGACAAATCAGAGAATTTGTTGACAGAATAGGATACACCCAAATCTTATGAAAATAGAGAGGAAAAGGGAGGTACTTAAGGGGCAATGCAGAGAGAGAGAGAGAGAGACAGAGACAGAGACAGAGACAGAGACAGAGACAGAGACAGAGACAGAGACAGAGAGAGGAGGCAGTTTTACTGGGACAGTGATAGAGAAGGATTGCAGAGAGAGAATACATGTGAAGACCAAATGAGCCTGATATGAGGAACCAGAAGATTAGCATAGATTGATGGAGTTAGTTTGAGGCCAAGCAGAGCAATTCAGGAGCTGGGAGAGAAGCCAGACAGGCTTAGTCAGGTGGGAGAGGAGTTAGAGCCAGAGCAGCTGAGTTGAACCAGCCAGCCCAGAGCGCAGTAAGAACAAGAAAGGGTGAGCTTATTAAACAATAAGTCTCAGAGGCTGAAAATGTTCTAGGCCTAGGTTAGAGTAGTGTATGGAGGCTAGAAGCTTCCAGGACTACGTCTAGGTTAGCAGAAGGAGGCAGTAAGCCTCTGAGACAATAATTGAGCCAGGAGAATAAAGTTCCTTTTACATTTCACAGGTTCAAACAAGACAAAAGAACCAGAAGGTGAAGTAGAGATAAAGCTCCATCCTTTACTAAGAAGCTATTTGAAACCCATACCTGCTGGGAGTGGGAAATCTGTTCTCTCTAATGTAGTGTCACTGGGTATCAGGAGGGAAGGCCCCATGCTCAGAATTAAGTTGTTGGCCAACACAAACAGACTTCGTGTGTGTGTGTGTGTGTGTGTGTGTGTGTGTGTGTGCATTTTCGAGGGGGGTGTGTTGTTTTTGATATTTGGGTGTGTTTGTTTTGGTTTTCATAGAGAGAAAATGAGTTTGTGTGAATAGGAAGATGAAGGACTCTTTGAGGAAAAAAATTCCTATTCTGAACATCAGCTATTCTGTATTATCAAAAGGATGTATATATCTGCTTATATTTATCAATGGAAAAATGACATCTAAATTACATTTGACTCAGATTATATTTGAGGGTACTTGTCATATACCCACGTAAGGACAATTGATGAGAAAAGAATTTGAAGAAGAGTAAGAAGGGGTATATGAGAAGATTTGAAGGGAGGAAAGACAGTAGTGAAATGTTGTAATTTTATGAGATTTTAAATTAAAAAAAAATATGGCCTGTTTAAAATAATCTGTCCTCTGCAGCAAGAGAAATCCTGAACTCTGTAGGGCAGAGAGACTATGAGGACAGACTAATCAAATGCATTTGATGAGAAAATTCCATTTAAGACCATAAACCTTTAGGCAGCATAGATGAAGAGAAGGTGTTGAATTCACACACACACACACATGCACACACACCTGCACGCACACACGCCTGCACGCACACGCACACACAAGCACACACACAGCACACACACATGCACACACACATACACACACACATGCATGCACACACACACATGCACACACATGCATGCACACACACATACACACACACATGCATGCACACACACACATGCACACACATGCATGCACACACACCTGCACGCACATGCACACACAAGCACACACACAAGCACACACACATACACACACCTGCACGCACACAGACACGCACACGCACACACACACATGCATGCACACACACATGCACACACACCTGCACGCACACAGACACGCACACACAAGCACACACACATGCACACACACATGCATGCACACACACATGCACACACGTGCATACACCCATGTATACACACACTCAAGCCCTACATCCTTCTATTCTTGCTCTTGAAAGTTAACCTCTGACCTCATCAGAGAGTGGATGGCCCTCTTTCTTTGAGGGAACCAGATAAAGTTGGGTCATCTGGCTCATTACTTCAAGCATTTTTTAAAAACAAATAAAAAAAATCTGAAGTTCATTTACTTCTGAAATGATAAGCAGAAATTTGAACCTTTATTCAGAACTTACATTATTACTGATCAGTGAGATGTGACTGCAGAGATGCAAAAAGAGATGCCATGAATTCCTTGTAATAAACTTGATAAAAATCAAGACATATGGAACTGTCCTAGATTTTTAAGCCCTTTTATTTTTAGGAATGTATCTAAAGTATTAGCCACTAAAAAAAAATCAATTTTCATTATATCTCTTAAACTTTTGTACATTAAATACAGAAAAGACTAAACCCATCAGTTTTCAGCTTTCATTATTTTAAACGTTTATCCAAAATACTTTTTAAAGTAAATCATAGTCATCATCATCATCATCATAATTCATAGGGTTGCTTTTCACATGTTTTATTTCTAGCTATCAATACTAGGGTTAGTGTCATAATTAATCGCCATTACACAGACTTGCCACAAAGCTGAACTTGAGGTTCAATTTGAAGAATCACTGAAAAAAATAAGCAGAAATCAAAATGCTTGCATTTCTAGAAAAACAGAGACAGAGAGTGCCAGACTACAGTGCCTGGAATAAATTTCTAATTCTTCAATGTGCAGAAAATATACCCCACTACAAGAGTCAGGAATTTGGGGGGGGGGGGGAATCATGATGCCACCCTAATAGTTAAAATAAGGTAAAAGAAATCAATGGGCAAAGGCTAGAAGAATTTGATCAGCTATTTTAAGGAAACCCAACATGGTTCAAGGCATAACCAGGAAATGATTCAATCTACCAACAAAGGAACTTAGGGAGAGGGAAGAAACTAAAAGAAAAAAAAAATCTCCAAAATTAGTGAGCTGAAAAATAGAGTGAAAATAAAATGTAATAAAAACATATTGATTGCGATTGCACAGACTAAGCAGAGAGAATTAGTGAATTCAAAAATAGGCTATTTGAAAGTACATGAAAAGAGAAAGTGAAAAGAGGAGGAGGAATTATCAAAAGTATGGGAACACGGTGACAGCATCACAAATTATATATTCTGGTAGTTGGGGATTCCAGAGGGACAGGAGAATGGGGAAAAGAAGGAAGATTTTTCAAAAACATGTGAACAGAACTCTTTCCAAACCAAGAGAGGGATGCAAACATCCAGGTTACAGAAGGTCAAAGGTCATGACAGTTAAGCCAACCTAGTCTACCCCAAAATATAGTATAATCAACCAGTCAAAATTTAAAGAGAAGGCTCCTCAAGGCGGTAAAGAAAGAACAGGTAAGCATGCCCCAACTCTGGTCGGCCGACTTCTCATTAGGAAGCTTTCACATCATGAGAGAGATGCATGAAAATAATAAAGTAAATACTAACTGCCAACCAAGAATACTAGCAGAGGTATTTTTTAGAGATGTAGAACAGAAAACAAAAGCCAAGATCACAGCCCTCCATATGGCCCGTCCTAAAGGAACACTGGAGGGAATTATCCAAACTGAAAGAGGTGCTAACAAGCCAGTGACATGAGTAATCACAAATTCAGAAGACTGTACTGTTGCGAACAGGGTGAAAAGGCTGCTTGTATCAAGACATAGAAGGAGAAAAAAAGCATGCCTCAAGCTTCCTATGTTGAAGACAAGGTGTTCAGCCTGTGGCACTGTTGGGGACCTCGTAGAAGGACATCAAGTTTTTGGGAACATGTCCCTGAAAGGAGTATTGGGATCCCTTCCTGCCACCAGGAGGTGAACAGGATGCCTGTGTCACACATTCCTGTCCCATGTCCCACCTGACCCAAGGAAACGGGGCTATATGGCTACAGGATGACACCTCAGAAGCCATAGGATAAAAAGCACACACACTTCCCTTCTGATATGCTTTCTATGTCGACAGAAAGCCAGCACACAGCTTAACATACCTCCATCAGTACCCAAGATAGCAGGAGAGAAAGATAGAAAGTGTGGCGTATACAATTACAAATTCTTTCAGAAGTTGGAGCACATCTTTCCGGGCCCTTCTGGTTTTAAAGGTGTCTGTGCCAGGTGTTACCTAGTAGGGCTGCCTTCACAAGTGGCTTGACCCTTCTCCCTTGAAGTTTTTTTTTTTTTTTTTTTTTTTACCCTTTAAACTTTTTTTTTGTATTTTTTTTTAATTAATTTATTCTTGTTACATCTCAATGTTTATCCCATCCCTTGTATCCTCCCATTCCTCCCCCCCCCCCATTTTCCCATTATTCCCCTCCCCTATGACTGTTCCTGAGAGGGATTACGTCCCCCTATATATTCTCATAGGGTATCAAGTCTCTTCTTGGCTACCTGCTGTCCTTCCTCTGAGTGCCACCAGGTCTCCCCCTCCAGGGGACATGGTCAAATGTGAGGCACCAGAGTACATGAGAAAGTCGTATCACACTCTCCACTCAACTGTGGAGAATATTCTGACCATTGGCTAGATCTGGTCCCGCTCAAACTAAGGCACCAGCCAAGGACAATACAGGAGGTAAACTTTAAATCCCTTGAAGTTTTTAATACTTTTTTTTATAAATTTATTTATTCTGTTTTTAATGTTTTAACTAATATGTTATTGATAGTTTTTTTCTGGTCTTGTCGATTTGTCTATTCTGTAGACCTATTATACCTGGATGGACATCTCACTTTCTGGGTGTTTTTACGTTTTTACTGATGATAAAGGAATTTTGCTTGTTTGTTTTTATGATGCCCAAGAAGCGCTCTCTCTCTCTCTCTCTCTCTCTCTCTCTCTCTCTCTCTCTCTCTCTCCTTCATCTGTCTCTCCATCTTTGTCTCTGTTTGTCTCTCTCTCTCTCTGGAGTGTGTGTGTGTGTTTTAACTTTTCATGGACATATACTGGGTGATATAATTTCTCTACTCTGTCTTTAATCCCTATTTTTGGCATGGTCCATTCATTCTGTTGCCAAGGCTTTCTATTAAAGTTTTTACTTGTCTTGTTGATGTTTTTCATTTCTGACATCATTTCACTTTAGATTGTTGCTTAATTTTTAAAATTTTTATAACGTGGCTTGATTTCCTTACACCATTCATCTTTGCTTTTGTTGTCTTTGCATTGTTTGACCACAGTTGTAATCATTCTCTTGAGTTCTTTTCTACACATTGTTAGGGCCATTGTTATGGGATTTGTAGGTTTGGGAGGAGATATATTATTTTGGTTTTTTTCCCCCCATGTTGTTTTCCTTTCTGCATTGTATTTGTGCATCAGGAGTTAGTATGTGTTTTTGTTGTTGAAGTCTCCTTTCTTCTTTCAGCAGAGGTATTTGCAGTGTTCAGGATGGGGCTAATTCCTAGTAGAGTTTTGATCTTGACTTCTTCTGTTTTTCTGGGTTTGAGGGGATGCACCCTCTATTTAGGTATTTCTCTTCTGCAGTCTGGCACAGGCTAAGGAACTATTGGGTTCTGGGCCTCTGGTGTAAGTAGCCATTGCTGTTTTACTCTATCTCCTGTGATACTCAGCCTCAAGGAACAATGATTAGCAGATGTCCAACCTTTCAGATGTGTGACAGCTACTGTTTCACTCTTTGGAGTGTGTGTGTGTGTTGTTGTTGTTGTTGTTTCTCTAGAGAACCCTGACTAACAGAAGTACCAATAAAGTAAAATAAAGCCTGACATTTATTGTATGAAGTGAAATGTAACAAGAACCATAACAATGTTACTATATTTCAATGGTTCCTGTTGGAAATTCTCCTTACAAGATAAAGAAGGGCATATGTGTTATGGCACAAATCCTACTTGTGAAGTTAAGCGAGCTGAGCTTTGAAGACTCTTTCAGAGCTCTCTGAGTAGGTGTAAGGGCATTCATTACAGATTCATCATTCAGTGTGGAGATGAGTAAATGTTGAACTTCTAAGTGTGGGTGAAAGGAAGCCCACCAGAGACACTGCCAACGATGTTAATCATTTTAAGCAAAATATTTGAAATTTATAAACAACTGCAGCGGCTTTCTCTCCTCACATTGAAACTTGGGGAATCCACACTCAACTACTCAATTTAAATGCTTAAGAGTAACACAGAGATGGATTCATTCAGAGGAGCTCAACTCTAGCTCACAGAAGTTAACAGCATTTTCCAAATCTCTTGGCATGCAACAATTTGGGAAATCCCTTCACTGTGTCCATTACACTATTTTTCATTTCCATAACTTAAGACACTTTGTATCATTTATAGCTCTGTAAGAATTAAGAGATCCATTATGTCAAGAGTTTTCCATACTTCATGATCATTAGATAAAATATATTAAAGAAAAGGTAATTATAGTAGATTGATATAATTTAAATTGGGGGTTTCAACTATAGCTATCTTAAGATGATCTTATATTTATCTGAACTACATTGCTTCTTATGCAAGCCTGTATTTTCCTGTTATCTAAATGTTATGCATCTCAGAACATGAAGCCATAATAAGCTAATGCTTTTGATAAACCACCTTTGATTTAGATAAAAGTACAACAGCCATACTAGTGGAGTGAGGTTGATATCCAAGTCCGTAAACTGAGTTATACAGACAAGCCAAAGTTGCCGAGAAAACTAACTATACTAATTATACTAATTATACCAACCATTCCAGCTACACGGTTAGTCATCACTAAATGTCAGTGAGATTCATAAATGATCAAGTATTTGTGGCATTATTAAGAAAGCACCTATCTATTCTAGGTCTGATCTGAAATAGCTGGATAAATACGCCTCATCGAGATAAAAGAGTGTTTGACACTTAATATGAATTTGGAAGAATAGAGACAATTATTAAAAGATTTGATTTGAACTCCCTGACCAAGAGAAAGCGCAAACTTACAGGAATATTAGCAATGAGCAAGTTCTCCCTGGCGAATCAGTACAGCCCTCACTGGATGACTTCTGCCACAGATGTCCCCAGAAACCCAAGTTCTTGTGACGAACTAACGTTGCAAAGGCCTTCCTTCTACTGCCTCATTCCCATTTCTAAGAGAAAATATTTTAAGAATCTGAGGACAGCTGTTATAACTACTCAGATACCACAGTTTTCAGAACAAACTCTCCTTTATTCACGTGGCCCAGGAACTAGCTGTTACTTCAAGACAGAAGCCCTCCTCAACCACATACTGCTTCTGCCAACTAAAGCATAGAAATCAAAAAGGAACATCTCAAATTTGTCCCCAGAGGAATAAAGAGCAACAGCGTTAGGCCGAATCACCTGAAATTGCCTAACCACAATCATTCTTTCCCCTTTATAAGAATGGCAGTTTTATGCAGTTCAGTATAAACGCATCATTTTTCTTCATGTAAGCATTGCACGTACATCAGTGTGGCCTCAGACTGTATTAGCTTTTGGCAGCCGTGTAAACACCACACTTTTAAGTTGGATTTGAGGTCAAGTAAACCCTGTAGACCATTTCCTATTAGTTGCTAGGCAAGCACCAAGAACAGGATTTTATAATGTACAAAGATATCTCATCTGCTACTTGGTAGGTTTTGTTGTTGTTGCTGTTGTTGCTTTTGTTTTTATAAAAGTTGTCTTTCCAGTGTGTCCTTAACTATGCAGTACTTGTATGACAGATATTGCGACTAGCAACTATTATTCCATTACTGGGACAACTGTAGGAGCTGAAATCATCATTCCTCAAGTCACACATGCATAGTCAGCAAGAAACCGGGCACCTGTCTTCCAGCCCTGAGCTACCCTGGGAAATGAAGCGGCATAGTTATCTTCCTCTGAAGCTAAGGAACCCAGTCTTTCTTAAGAACTGTTATGGGGACTAACTATCAAATAGGGTTTCTTTTGTTGTTCAAGGTCTTTAGTTGCTAAGTGTTAGGTCCTTACCTGCTGCAGGGCATAGCTGGTGGACCCTGATGCTCTAGCCCAGGGGTGGGGCTCCCCCTCTCCCAGCCTCTTCAGTACATAATCCAGGCATTTTGGTTCTGCCTCTCTCCCTTCTCTCTCTCTCTCTCTCTCTCTCTCTCTCTCTCTCTCTCTCTCTCTCTCTCTCTCTCTCTCTCTCTCTCTCTCCCTCCCTCCCTCCTCCTCTCCCATCCCCCCCTCTCTCTTTGAATATGCTCCTCTTTCCCTCTCTCCCTCTCCTCCTCCGCCCCTGCTGCTCCCAATAAGCCTGCATTTACGCATATATAATTTCACCTCGCCATTAGCTCATTCCATTATACCCATCACTAAGTGCCACGCCATGCTTGCCTCCTGCATCTGCACTTCTCCCATTCTTCCACGTCACTCTTTCAAGCATTAAATTAGTACTGTCAGCTCTTTTGAAACTACCTTGAATGTGCCTTCTTGCTAGCTATAGTTGAGCGGAGTTCACATGTTGGACACATTATCACCATCCAGCCGGGCTTTAAAGCTTTAAAGAGGTAATATTGTATGCTGCTCTCCTAACAAAGTATTGGCACTTCCAGAGGAGCAGGCTCCTGACGGAGGAAATGGCTTACTGAGGTAAGGATGCTGTCACGAGTGCATCCCAGCCCCGTCGAGACACATTTCTCTCCGACCCTTCTGCTCTTCACCATTGACTTTCATGGTAAGGCCTCACAAGACATGGGCCCCACAATGGCAGTACTAAACCTCACAGCATTAACTTTTGGTGCTCTTTTTGTAGAAAAACAAACAAGCTAAGACACCCGTGCTTCTCAATCTTTCACCCATGGCTTCTACCCGTTTGGGATAGCTCTAAGTCCTGGTTCTCAGTATCTTAGCCTTTTGGGTGTGTGTTGGAAGTTGGTCTGAAGCTATGTGTTTTGATGCTAATTACAGGCTTGCAAGATCTCTGCTTGCCCTGAACCTTGCCTCCCTGATTGGCTGAATCAAAGGCCTTCACCTGGGTGAGGCAGAAGGAAGGGGCGGAGCCAAGGTTCCAGGGCTCTGAGAATCTTGGGAAGAGGAAGGACAGGTCCGGACGAGGAAATGGGTCCGTCTTCCTTGATGGGTTAGGTGGAGAGAGCCCATGGCTGGATGGGCGTGGATGGAGGAGATGGAAAAACATTAGCAAGTATTCATGAATTATAGATGGGAGGCCGCCCAAATAGAAATTATTAGAATCAGATGGCATGGGATGGGGGCTGGGAGATATGGAGGGTAGTTTAGAGGATTAGTATCAGCCTTGCCCCAGGTGGAGCAAGGCTGTGCTAAAATACAACAAGAATCTGTGTATTTTGTTGATTGATTGTGGGTTAGAAAATATCTCCATAATAGCGTAGCCTAATAATAAATATTTATTAGGCCTTACCATTAAAATAACAGCAACGTGTGGTTTACTATAAACACCATTTTCTGTTCCCTCAAAAACAAACACGAGAACAGCAGAATATTCTATTATATATCAGCATTTTATCTTAATAATATGCCACCTTTCCCAAATAGTAAGCCTCAGCTGGCTTCCTATATAGTTTTAGATTTTGTTGTCTGTTTTTTTGTTTGTTTGGTTGGTTGGTTGGTTTTGTTTTTTTAAGTATCACGTTTCAAAATATAATTACAACCTCCCCCCAACAACATGAAATTTCTTTATCTTTATAAAATGGAAATGTAATAGCTAGACTTGGACAAGAATTGCACATACAGGAGTAGTCTAATAGCAACAGTTCCAGACAACCATGGTTCAAAGTGCCACTCTGGATTTATAATCAAGTGTAACTGATCGGGTTGTTTCTCCATTCGGGCTCTGTTTCTGCTTCCTAGTACAATGATTATAAAAGCCCACACCTCTAAGGTTTGCTGTACAAACTAAATTAGCCAGTGAATGAGAACAGCTTAAAATGGCTGTTATCCATTGTTATGGTTAAAAAAGGAAAAAAAAAAAAAGTTTGCAAATTATATAAAAAGTTTCACTTCACTGATAGGGCAACAGAAAATCATGAGACTGTTTTTAACTAAGGGAACTTTGAGTTTGGTTTGTTAACATCCAACAAGACACTTTTGTGCTGTTCTGGGCATTTTACACTATCGTTCCTCAAATTCCCCTCATCTAATGGATTTTCTGGCTGTGTCATCATTACGGATTTGCACTGGCTAAGTGTCTTGTTCTGTACATAGCACGGTTACTATACTGGTTGTTGAAGTACAGTATGCTTCAGGCGCATGCAGCCTGGCACCTACTGTCTGTCAAGAGTTTTCTATTGCATGAGGAAAACGGGAACTCAGAACATGTGACGGGATTGTGTGGATTTTTAGGAAGACCAAATGTATAGCCCAATAAAAGAAAAAAGAAGAGAGATAGAGAGGGGGGGGTGTCCAGACTTGAGAACATTGCAACAAGGAAAACAAAAGACAACCTCTGAGGCTAGGGAGATGGTGCACTGGGTTTAAAAAACAAACAAACAAACAAACAAACAAACAAAAAACCTTGCAATGTAAGCAAGAGAAACCTAGTACAAGGCCCCAGAAAACACAGAAAAATAGCAAAGTGTGGTCACATATGTGTAACCCCAGACCTATGGAGGAAAGAGGTCGGTCCCAGGGTCTCACTAGCCAGCAAGTTAGGCAAAATAGCAAGCTTCTGGCCCAGTCAGATCAATAAAGAAATATACCCAGTGTCTTCTTGTGGCCTCCTCATGCACAGGCGCACATGCCTACACACACACACACACACACACAGGGCTGTGAATAAAAAAGATGGTGAAGAAGTAAGTTGTGAAAGAGAGTACACACCTCTGGCTGACTAATTAGATAATGATGATCCAGAAAAGAAATTGGGGCAATTAAAATAAAAAAAACTTGTCATTAGCCATATTTATAGAAAATATAAAGCAGGCATGGTAAGATGACAATGACTTGACATTTAGATAGGATCAGTTTTGAGGGAAAGATGAAAAATACATATGAATGAATCTATGGCAGCCTTTCCCATTCAAATCACTATAAAGCCATCAGAAGGTAATGGTAAGACTGTAGCCCTCTCCTAACCTTCTTTTTATTCCTGAATTACTACACATTTCTGCCTAGGAAGTCATGGACTTGAATTCCTGCAACTATCAAGCTAAACTTTTGTATTGCTATGATGATTAACTCAAGCGTGTATTTGCCACAACAACAGGATATTGGCTGGTGCAGAACAGGGGCACCAGGAAGTTGAGCCATCTTTGCTGCTGTTTGTTGTATGTTAACATCCTGGGCAAGCAGATAGCACTCACAAGAGACAGTCAGAAGAGTCTGATGGAACAGGCTAGAAAAAGCCTGAAATTCTTCTGTAAGCAGAGCTACAATGGTCAGTGCAGAGTTGAATGCAGCGAGGAACATGGACAGTAACAGTCTGATGGTGGGTCTCAAACGGAAACCAGAACTCCACTGGGAAGTGGGCCGGAGGCCTTGCTCCCTAAGCCATGCCAACCAATTTGAGGCTTTCTGTTCACGTTACCAGACATCTCGGTGCTTTGAACTTGAAGATAATGGACTTGTTTGTCTGACAAAGAAAATTTCAAGGCAACAAAGCACTCAGTTCTCTTGGCATGAGCATCCCTGGCTGCTCTTAGTCAAATTGAAGGAAAGAATCAGGAGCAAAGAAAAGAAAGCAGCAAGGCTGACAAATTCTGCAGTGCAGCCAGATGAAGGGGCGTGTACACAGTTCAGCTAAGTGAGATTAGCAGAGACAGGAAGGAACCAAATGCCCTGCACACGGGAGAGGATGGACATGCTGTGAGCACCTCGGCTCCCATCAATCACAGCTCCAGAAGGCAGAACTGCAAATTTGGTTTGAATATTTCTGTCAGAAGAGAGGGTTCTTGGGTGGTCTACTCACACAGGACCATTTTTTTCCCCTAAGTTTAGCCATCCACGAGGAGCTCATTGTTCAGTTTGAGCGGGGCCAGGTAGTTTAAGCTGTCAGTAAACTTCGTGTCCACTATATGGTCCTGGTTTTTATATGTAGGAAGAATATAAGACTTAAAAGGGAGTCATGAATGTCCCCATGCAGACTCCAAGGGAATATCTCGCTAACTGGCTCCGAATCCTAGCAGGAATCCCTGACAGGTGAAAGCAGGGAACTGAAGTTTCCACAGAGATGCTGGAAGGCAGAAATACAGAGCTCCTTGGGAATACTGTGGGCAACAGGCAGGGTCAGCACAGGGGGGCTGGTCATGGAGACCACAGAGCGTGGGGCTGCACCAGCCCTTGAAGTCCACATCTGGTGACAGTGTGCCTCAGAAGCCACACATGGATAGTAAGAGTTCTTCCCTGCCGACTTTCACTCTTGCTTTGATCTAGTTCCTTCCTGCAACCTGTATTCTCTCCATGTCTGTTACACCACAATTCCTGGGATTGTGTGTAACTCTCATCTTTACAATCCGCCTGCGTCATGGGGTCTTTCAGGCAACACTGGAATAATTAAAGTTTTATGCCTCCTATGGGTAGAGTAAGTGCACATTGTGGGACAGCCAAGATATTTGGGAGAGCTAGGGAGATAGGTGCTGAATGATACAAGTTTGATATTACCCCAAATCCCGTGCATTAAAGGTTTGATTTTGACTCCTTAAACAAAACAAGGGAGCTAGCCAAGCGTGAGCTGAACTTCTAAAACTACAACCCCCCTCCCAAACCCTGTTTTTCTTTATAAATAAATTTTGTTGCGTATTTGTTATAGTAACGAAAAGCTCACTAAAACCTACATATTAGAAGCCACCACTCAGCATCGCACTGACACTCCATCATTACCAACAGTTGCAGTATTTGAGTTGTTTTTACCCCAGTTGAGCATAAAGTACATTGGTCTTTTCTTAAGTGTCTCCCTCCCCATTGAGACAATCTATGAGGCAATGAATGAATGCATTCCGTGGCAGCAAGTAGGAAAGCTGCGCAAGGGAAGTCTAGCCACATACCGCGACCCCGTTAAAATGATCTGTAGCCTTTCTGAGAAAAGCAGCAAAGACCAGGAAAGTGAAAGGCCCCACCCTCAAGTGCTCATCATCTCCTTTAAATGCACAGATGCTCTAGAAAATACAATGATTGAAAATATATCATCTGCTTTGCTTTTCTTCATTGAACAATGCACGTGAGGAAATTGAAATTGAGTTCTTATTTTATTTCCAAACATTAAGTAACTTGCTGACTGGAAAAAAAAAAAAAAAAAGCAAAAGCAGGTGATATTTGACAATAGATGCTCTACTTAAGATCCTGTGGTCGAACATTATTATGAAAATCAACCATTGGCTTCTAAAATTGAGATTAACTCCATAAACATAATGAACAAAAGAAATCAAGTCAACTGGGCGAATCTGAGGTCTGGAACACTTCATGAGAAGCTCATGAGTGAAAATTCAGTAAAACCAAACAATAAGAAATTCAACTGAAAACAGGTAAACTTCTCTAGTCAACCCAGGAAGCACCTCTGCACAGTGAGTTCAAAACCATGGTTCTCTTACCTCTCTCCATTCTTTGTTTCCAACTGCTTGTGTATATAAGACACAGACTACAAAAGACGAAGAAAACACACATATGTAAATGTCTAGTATGAACATGAGCATGCATGATTTCTATTTCAACTGTCTGAAGGCTACTACACGAAAAGAGTGCTTACATCCAGGGCTTCCCCTCCCAGGGAAATAATTAGAATGGTTAAAATTATTTCAGTGAATCAGAAAACAAGCTATGCCAACCTTCACTATTTTACAGGAATACATTTTAGCACATGGAGAATTTTACCATTGGTGGATAATGCCTTTAGATTACACAATAGGTGTAGATATATTTTTAAAACATACTTCAATAATTTCAAGTATCAGGGCTTTAACAGGTGTGTAAAACATTTTAATATACTTAAAATTGCTCAGAGCAACCTCAGAAGTGACAACCTGAGGCAAACACACTCTACAGATATATCAGTAACCAGTAACCCATTCCCTCTGGTTGTAAACGGGTAAGGTATTCTATTTAGTGATAAAGTCTAAAATATGAAGATTAGGAACTTTACTTAATGATTATGGGTTAAAAAGAATCATTACCATTTATCAAATGAGGCACAAGGATTTTTTTTTAATTACAAATGTCAATGCTTTGTCTCATTTTAAAAAAACAAACATTTAAGTAGAAATAGTAAGTTTCACACAAGTTTTGCAAGATTAAGAAAAATAAACAGAATATCTCACTTACTTGGATCAGACTTAGAAAATGTGTCTCTATCAAGAAGATTTCTGTTAAATAAAACAGAGAATTCTAGTTAATTACAAAACCAAACACTTAAGATTTCTATAACTGCACAAAATGTAAATATGCAAGCATATACGTGGAGCTAAGTGTGAACAGTCTGAAGTCTTGCTTCTTTGATTCACACTGGTTATCAGTGGACCGGAAGTGGTGTGTTCATTTATTTGTCTTGCATTACAGTTGACCAATCACACTGTGGATCTGGGATGTCTGTGCAGATGTGACTGCTTCAGCTTTTCTTTTATCTCATCACCGAGAGACCCTGCGGATGTGTGGCCATTTCTCAAACTGAGATGTGAGTCAGTTACTAAGATAAACTCAGGGATTCGGAGCTTGTGACCACATGGGCACATATACCCCATGCACTAGGAAGCCCCTTCTGTTTACACTTGTTTTGTCATCCTTGAAAGGTTGTTGCAAACACCCTTTTAGTCTGGGAATTTCTGATGAACACATTGCTATTGTTTAAGGAATCTTTTTATTAGGTGAAAATACCAAACAACTAGACTAAGCTAATATAACTAACTACTGATTTGTGTGTATGTGTGTATTTTCACATCTATAACAGAAAAATGTGAACTCCGAAAATGGGCATGGAAATCCTGTTATCTTCAACAGCAGTAAAACAATCTGATATATTATTCTCAAAAATAATACTGGATTATCATCAGAAAATTAAAGTTCAGGAGCTGGGGAGATGGCTGGGGCCATAAGCGCTTACTACACAAAACTGGAGACCTGCGTCAGGGACCCATCAGGCATGTCAAAAGCCAGATAATGTGGCTTGTGCCTATATAGTCAGCCCCAGGGAGGCAGAGATAGGTGGGCCCCTGAAGCTTAACAGCCAGCACTAGGTAGTTTTGCTAAATCAGTGAGGCCCTGGTCCTTTGAAAGGCCCTGTCTCAAAAAGAAAGGAAAAAAAAAAAAAAATATATATATATATATATATATATATAGGAAGATATTAGTGCTGACCTCTGGCTTACATACAGAATCACATACAGGCATGTGCACCTACACACAACACAACACACACACACCTCAAAATACAAGCGCCGAGTTGAGTATTCTATGACTAATAAGGTAGTTATAACTTAAACTCTTCACAAAGTGATCATTTTAACCTGTATCCTTTTCTTCAAAGGTGATAATCTGGCAGCTGCTCAAATGTTCACTTCAGACCCAGCTTCCACTCTTCTGTGTGTTAGCTGTTTGCAACAGCTAACATTTCTTTATATGGTGCTTCAGATGAAAACTCTGTGACCATGCTGCTTCAACCCTCCCCAGGCTGCTGCTCTTGGATACTGTCTGTACTGTCACCGGCATCTGAGCAACCCTTCAGTCTGCACCAGTCTGACAGTCCCTCTTATTTTAGTTCTCAAAAGATACCACTTCCACCGTCACCATCACTAAGAAATAAAAACAGTTGACTGAGCTGCTCAGCACAGGTGGCAATGTGAGGCCATGCCTTGAACTATCCCTGGGGACGAACAGCAGACATGTGTATATTTGGAATGAAGTCGGATTTTAAAAGGTCTGTGCTACACAGAAATCAAATGGAGACAGTCCTTTCTGTCTCTTCCGCAGACTCTCAGACTCCAGCAGTGGTTGGCAGATAGTAACTCAGATAGTTTGACACTGCATCAGCAAAGGTAGTTTTCCACTTAGTAATAAGTCTCCAGTTCATCCACTGGCTCCAACTTCTGCCCATTAAGAGCCTAAAACAATGTGAACTAAGCTCTTTCTTTCAAAGTTCATGAAAACAAGAGAGCACGCCTCTCTGCGGTGGAGACTCCAAGTATGATAAATACATATTTTAGACTTTAAGGCAATTCTAGTGCCTTGTTTACATAAGACTAGCTACAATCTTTACTTAAAAATATAACGTTTTGCTTGTTTGTTGTCAGCAAGACAGATAAAAATCCCAGAACTTCTTCAGTGTAATCTTGATCATTGAGATTTAATTTTCCAATTCTGCCTAAATATAAGTTGTTCTCCGCTGAGGTCAAATGAATAGAACGCAGCAGAGAACATCCGACTGTGAGTTCCTGGGAGGCTACTGTGTTCACACACTTAGAAAGTTTAGAAAAGTCAAACGTTTCAAATTATGTCTAGGGAGCAAATGATCAACAATTGTCAAACTGCAGTCCCACCTTCATCCTACTTGAGATTGGGTCAAAAGGTTTTGTTTTACCTATATTTTATTAAAAAGAAAGTCCACGTGTCTTAATATGTCCAGGAAAGATTAAATCGAGTGAGGTAACCCAGACTCAGAAAGACAAAGTT
The DNA here is from genome assembly GCF_903995435.1 of Acomys russatus. Classification (NCBI taxonomy): domain Eukaryota; kingdom Metazoa; phylum Chordata; class Mammalia; order Rodentia; family Muridae; genus Acomys; species Acomys russatus. The sequence continues at coordinate 52,811,246 of NC_067153.1, forward strand.
GCATGTTCTTCTAAGTTGAAGGCTACTAGGAGACTCCGAATCTTCAAATGTGAGTGCATACCCCCAAGTGACTGCAGAAACCAGGGAAGCCAATCAGGAGCTTTGGCATGGTGGGCAACGGGGTTGGGGGGGTGGGCAGTGAAGTGGCAATAGCGGGGTACAACGGATTTGCCCGGGGAAATGGAAATGGGACTTTCTTCTATGTAGGGAGGGCGGGTAGAGCTAAATACAGAAAGAGGGAGAGGGACAATGCAGCAAACAAAAAGGTTGTCTGAAAAAAAAAATCATAGGGAATCATTAATTATCTACCTAAAAGGAGAATCTGTAATGTACAGAAGTCTGTGTACAAATAGACATATATAGTTTAAATTAAATTTATCATCTGAATTGATAAGGTTTCCACCTAGAACCAACCAAAGACAACGTAGCAAACAATCCAACAACAGTCATAAGAAACCCTATTTTGAGTTGTTGGTGAGGATTGTTGAAGAGATTCCTAAACATTACTGACTACTGTTACTGCCTTAGGTCTACACTCACCGCAGGTAGAAAGTTAAGTCCCTCCTATTAATGAAGATGCCATGCACTCCAGAAACAAGAGCCAGAGCCCACTGAGCTGGAACTGACCTGAATGCCTCTTCCATGAAGAGCTAGTGCTACCAGGAGGCACCATGCCAACCTCCAAGCAAGGGAAGCAAGCGGCAGACCTATCTGGCTATGATGCATATAAACCATACGATGACCAGAAAAGCAGGATAACTTAGAGGTACAGTAGTGGCACCCATATTCTGGTGTAACCAATTGCTCTCTAATTAGACTTCAGACCTGTTTAACAAGAGGAAAACCATGTCTGGTACAGGGAACCTAACCAATTACCTAAAGCTAGTGAAGTCATGAGTCTTGAAGAGCCTGCAACCACCGGTTTACTGAACCAGTACAATCCCTAACTGCATCTAAATACTTGGCCTTAAATCCACAGAGAAGTATAGTCCTCATTCCTGTTCAAAAACGCTTCCTTGCAACAAACTGCGAGCACTACAAAGAAGCACAACCAATCCTAAGCAGAGCTGTGGAGCCTAGCTCGTCTCAGTGGAGCCCCTAAGGCTCAGGAACATTGAAGAGGAGAAACTGGAGGGTTGTAAGAGTCAGAGCATCGGGGAGGCGCCTGTGAAACTGTGTGATGTCATAGGCTGTGCTTTTAAAGTCTCACTGACATCACTGCCAAAGCATGAGCTGAACAAGGGCAACAACAATACAACGATAGACGTGTCAAGTTGGAAGGGGAAAGCCCAGTAGGCATCAACCCTACACAAAGAACTGCAGATAACTAAGGAATTCTAAGAGAGGAAAATAGTCTTCTCCACCAGGGAAAATCACACCAATTAGCTATTCAATACCCAGTGATAAACCCTGAAAACATAACATAATAGGTAACAGTAGACATACTGAGCAGGTCATATGTAGGAGTATGTGTGTGTGTGTGTGTATGTGTGTGTGTGTATGTATGTGTGTGTGCACGTGTGTGACCTATATATTGTATACACAATATATATGTGTACATATATGTGTGTGAGTGTATGTGTTACAACAATTAATGAAGAAAGGGACCATGGATTTGAAAGAGATTATGGAGGAATATAAGGGAGGGTTTGGAGGAAGGAAAAAGAATGGTGGAAAGGATTTAATTATATTATAATCTCAAGAAATAAAAGAAATAATTTTTAAAAAGTCATTCTATAAATAAGGTGAAGCCCAGAAAAAATATGTGAATAAACAAGACACACAATTCCAGAAAGAAATGGCCTCATGATGCCAACTCTCCTGACCCCAGTCCCCTGTTCTTTATATAACAGAACACTGTCTGGAGAATTTCAGAACAAACAACTTATTTTCTCAGAAGTGTTAGGAATGTGCAACTTGAGCCAAGCAGTATAAAACAAAATAAGTTCCCATCAGCATGGTAATTTGAAAGGCTTTGCTTACAGAATGAGAGAAGCAGAGCAAGAGGCCAAAGAAGACTGCATTTGTCACACAGAAGCACCTTTGTTTCCTAGTCTTCACACACACACACAAATACACACGTGCATGCACACATGCACATACAGACACACCCATACACACATGCACACACCTATATGCACACACATGCATACACTTATATACACAAACACATACATGCATGTATACATATTACACACAGATGAACACAGGCTCACACATACACCATGTGCACATACTTACATGCACAGACATGTGTTTGCACAGACACATACACATGTGAACACATACACATATGTACACACATACATACATATGCACACATGCACACACATACACACACACACACACACACACTGCCAGGTTTGAGATGGGAAGGCTGCTCTCTTTCATGGGTTGTCATTAGCTTGAACTAGAATAACAAAAACTCATACCAATATTTTTATGATGTTGAACAGCAGCATTAGGCTAAAACTGCTGAATGTCTTGTCTGTATTCTGTAAATTTATTTACAGCCAAAACAAGGAAGAGAGCAAATCCTCGAAGAACAATCTAGAAAACTAGTGTACTGTAGAAACATTGCCTGAAGGCCTGTGATATAGCTCAGGGGTAGAGCACTTTGCTAGCATGTGTAAGGCTCTGGGTTTCAACCCCATTACTGCAAAAATTTCCATTGTCTTGTCAAGTGATTGTCATGCATGGATTTATGTTACCTGAAGAACATTGCTATTTTACAATTATTTAGGTACACTTATGTGTGTGTGTTTGAGCCTGAAGAAATACCTAGTGTAAATTGCACATGAGAATTACTCTAACAATCTCTCTTTAAGGTCAGTTTAAATGCTGGTCCATAAATTTGGAACAGGACAGGACAACTAAATAGCACAGCTGACCCCAGAGTTGGCCAATATGTTACAGCTTGTATGAGGAAGAAGTGGGTTCACAGAGAAGGGGTGTTTTCCACATCTAAATCAGGACAGTAGATGATCAGGAAGTCCCCAACACAGCCCAAACATAGCACAGAGCTCACTGTGGGGCCCCTTACCTATCCAGTCCTCCTGACTAGTAGACCCCTGAAGCACAGGCAGAAGCTATCCTCCCAGAGGTCAGCAATCCCTGTCTCAGACTGTCACCCTGCCTGCTCCGAAGTGACGCTCAGAACCACTTTGTGATGGTGACACAGCTTCCAGAGTTATTAGCCTCGATATGCTGACAAGAAGTATCAACAGCAGTTTCTGTGCCTCCTGCATTTTTCACTGTCCACTGCCACGAGACCCTGCCTCTTGAAACGACAGCTGAGGTCATTTGTTGCTAAATAAAAAATAGCAATTTTCTTTAAACTTCAGCACAGTTCTCCAAGCATTTTTCAAGCGAATACAGAGCATCAGCGTCTACTTGTGCACTAGCAATTATGCAACGAATACGACAGACATCATCTAGACTTCGTGAGTCTTGAGTGCTGTTGGGAAGACAAATCTGTAGAACAACTAGCTGGCCATGTCCAGTGTCATGTGAAGTATCAGTGTAACACAGAGTAACAAAACAGTCGCGCTAATCCGGCTGTTAAAAGTTAAAATTCCAATTAATTCTCATCTCCAAGTCCAGGTATTTTAAGAAATGTACCAGAAAACAAATAAGCAAGCAAGCAAACAAACAAACAAACAAACAAGTGATAGGTATATAGACTTAAGTAAAGCAGTACACACAAACATATCTCATAATGAGCCTTTCTGTAAAACCGGTGAGATGGCATAGCAGGCAGAAGTGGCTGAGTTGCAAGCCTGCCTGCCTGTGTTCTAAGCCAAGAACCCTCCTAAGGCTTGAAGGACAGAAGAAACTCCACATGCACAGCCACACTCAAACACACATCATGCACACAGTAATAAAAAGCTAAAAGAACCTTTTTATTGTTCATTTTTTCTTTCCTAATAACTGATGCTACATAATAAAGATTATTTTTGTACAAAAACAAAGAAAAACCAAAAAACCCAAAAACCTCAAATACCATGATCTATATATCCTATCATAGATGCCATATGAAAAAAAGAATCTACTGAATATTCATTCATATGAATTTCAATGTTAATTTGTTAAAAATTCATAGCAGTCTGGATCATTGTAAGTTCTAGAAGTGCTAATTTAATAAAGCACATGATATGTTTGCTTTAGAAAACACATCCTCACATTGAACACATGGGGTGGATTGCCAGATGCACTATTGCTAAGTGGGTCTGGAAGAGCTTACTCCAACAATAAGAGTTTCCACTGCTGCATGAATGGAACAGCTCTGTTAGCCTTCAGTAGGAGTGGGTAAGAACGGGGCTAGAGAAATGGCTTTGTGGTCAAGAGCACTCACTGGCTGGTCCTCTAGAGGACCCAGGTTCAATTCCCAGAACCCACATGGCAGCTCACAACTGTCTGTAACTCCAGTACCAGGGGAATCTGTGGCCCCCGGCATGTACATGGTGTGCACAAACACACACATATGTATATATGCATGCAGGTAAGTACTCAGACACAGAGAATAAATAAATCTTTTAAAAAAGAGAGAGAGAGACATGATTAAAAATCTAGAGCAGGAACGACAATGGTAAAGAAAGAGCTGTTTAATGTTTTACAGCATAAACATTCCACATATGATAGCATCTCTGTTTCATAAGGCTTCACCCAAAACTTGTCCTGTTTCTACCGAAGGAGAGGTAGTATTTTAATTAATAATCGGACATTGTTGAGTCTTGCATTTGCCTGTCATTCAGCATGGGTTGTGGAGCACTGGCAGCCTGCCAGACTGCTACCAAATACTGCTCAGACAGCTCCGGGAACTCACACGAACTTGCAGAAAGCAGGGCCGCCAACAAGTGTTGAACCACACAAGTGCTTTATTGTTTAACTGAGGCACCAACGGTGGCTCTCTCTCTCTCTCTCGTGTTTGCTGTGGGGATGCTCTGCCACAGGCCTCACAGCAGGGGCAGGAGGCAACTGAGGTCACAGGGATTCACAGAGCCAGGCCTGGGCCTTCGTGTTTGCCGTGACAGTATCTCGCAGACTAGGGCAGGAACTTGTAGACTGAGAAAACATACACTTTCTTAAATATTAAACATGTTTTTTTCATTTTTTAAATGTTTATATAAGAGCAAGTAAAAAAAAAAAAAAAAAAAAAAAAAAAACTTAGTCTTTGGAAACGACCAGGCTGTAATATTTGATTCACTTATTAATTCTTTTGTTGGTTGAAAAACATAATTTCTTGGAATTTTAAGTGTGTATTTATGGAAAATGTATTTTTCTCCAAACTATGACTGATATAGCAAAAGGATAAATATTTTGTGGCTGAAATTACAGAAAAATCAAAGTCAGCTCGAGTCTAAGGCAAAAAGGAATTCTGAAAAGCAGGCCCACTGGGCAACCCTCACCAAGACTGCCTGGCTTCCCGCACAGGAGGAGCAAGCTCTTACATGGGACAACCTCACCACCACAGACACCATGCCCCACTCAGCAATCACACAGAAATTCTGGGACACACAGAAATGACCTGATCTTTTTAATTGATGCTGAACTGGGTTATTCCAACTCTTTCTTTATTACTATCCTTGAGTTGAAAACAAAACAAACAAACAAACAAAACAGTGATGTACGGTTTCAAGTCTGCATGAGAGATTTGCATCAGATACCCAGAGATATCCAGGAAGATAACTAAGAGTGAAAATGTTGAAAATATCTTAATATTTCTTCTGAAGCACTCTACTACAAATGATGCTCTTGGAAATGACAAAGAAACCTAGTGTCTGACACGTCACATGCCTTGGTAGACTTGAGATAACAGGAACATCTACAGGCGTGAGGAAGCAAAGGGTTAACTCAGAGGCAAAGCAACCTCTCAGGAGAAATGGTGGAGGACGCAAGTCTGATTCCAGGCACAGGAGGGAAACATAACCATGTTTTTAAGCTCATGGTAGGGGGAAAAAATTCAAGATTGAAAAGAGACTACGTGTCCTAGTTTGGTTTCTACTGCTTGGCTAAAGCCATGACCGAAAGCAACCAGGGAAGCAGAGTTTACGTCTCCTTACAGGCCACCGCTGAGGGGAGTAAAGGCAGGGAGCAGGGGGAAGGAAGGGAAGAAAGAAGCCATGGAAGAGTGCTGCTTAACGGTTTGCTCCTCGCGACTTGCTCAGTCTGCTTTTTACACAACTCTAGACCACCTATCCAGGTGCTGCACCACCCACTGTGGGCTGGGCCTTTCTAACATCAATCATTACCCTAGAAAATGTCCCACAGATATGGTTGCCCTCAGGCCAATCCGAGGTTCCCTCTTCTCAGTTTGTGTCAAGTGGACAAGAAACCACCTGTAAATGTGTCTCCTTAAAACCCTGAATCGCAGGGTTATGATAATCAACCTGGGGTTCACTACCCTTCTGCAAGTATACAGACCCTGTATTCCCAGCACGGTAGAAGACAACTGTAAGAGCTATCCTAGAAATGCCAGGCTGTGATTCCTGGAACCCGCAAATGTGGCCAAAATTATCTGAGAGGAGAGGGGTAATCCTTAAGATGCCACTAAGCCATTCACTGAATTGCAGAGATTATCCTGGGTTTTGGGGTGGGGCAGAAATGTTATCTTGTGTATCCTAAGAGGAACGAACAGGGAGTGTGGCCACGAGCAGGGAGCTCAAAAAGCCATGTGACCCCTGCACAGACAGTTGTGTAAACTATGGTCTTGAAGCTTAGTTTGACCACAAGTTAAGTTTGCTGAGTCACTAGAAAACCCAAAGAGGAGCTGCAGGAGGAAAATGGCATCACTCACCACAGGACATCAGCCCAAATGGACTGATTAGAGACTCGGGTTCCAAAACTGCCAGAAAAATAACTTCCATTCCCGGAATGCGGCACATTTGTGAGAATCTCTTATAGCTAACGTGGCAACATTGTGCATCCTCTACTAGCCTTGAAGCACCCGTCCCCTTGGCCAAGTCTCACCTACGTTCCCAACACTGTGTCTCTTCCTCGGATTTTCTGCCTTCCATCACACAAATACAGTCACCAAGATGCCTCCAGGAGGAACCCATTACCTACAGAAGTCCAGTGTTGGTCCCAACGCATCCATCACCCACCACGTTCTGTCTTTACATCTCTGTGCATCTATGTAAGTGGTTCTCAGCCTGTGGGGCATGACCCCTTTGGGAGTTCAATGTCCCTTTCACATGGGTGCCATATCAGATATCCTGTATATGAGATATTTATGTTACGATTCATAACAGTAGCAAAATTTCCACTGTAAAATAGCAATGAAATAATTTTATGGTTGGTGAGCCACTGCAACATGAGGAACTGTATGCATTGAGGGGTCACGGCATTAGGAAGGTTGAGAACCACTGAGGTAGCTCCAAATCACCCTTCCTCATTCTCTGTGTTCATGTTTTCCCATGGCAATTTCTTTTTCTGGAAATTTCTCTCCCTGCCTGCCGCTGTTCTCAACACTGCCCACTCCCTCCTATGTGGCCAGCACAAAACAAGAACTCATAGCACAAATTCCACTCCTACTCCATGCACCAAGCCTGGCACCAGGCTGTGCTCTGCACTTAGATAAGCCATTTCTTTAACCTCCAACGTGATCCTAACAAGTAGCAATTATCAGCAAGACTCATTCTCCAGATGAAATTACAAAATTCAGAGATGTCCAATAAAGTAGCCAGAGTCACAAAAATATAAGTTACATTTGGGGTATATTTTAATAACTGATTTTTATTTTTTATTTTTAAATGTGATGTACATGTAGGTTATATTGACAGACTGTGTCAATGAAAACAAAACAAAATGAGCTATAAACAAAGTCTTTATTAAGCATAACTTTAAAAATTCTATAGGCAAAAAGATACAAAATAAAAATGAGTACTAGAAATAGAAACAAATCAAATTGTTCTGCAGAAAATTAAATTTTTCAGATAGAAAGCAAGCAAGAGAATAAACTAGTAAAGCTTTATAAATTAACAAAATAATTCAACAAATATAATAGAATTATCATGAATATGCAAAGATTAATTTTTCTAGGTTTCTACTGTTCATTATTTTCAAAAACTCAGAATCTGGCACTTATATGCTGCTCTCATGTTGAGGTACATGAGGGCTAGGCAGCATTTTGACTATAACTCACTGCCAAGGAGACAGACATTCTTTAGCGAGCAGGACTCCAAACAGCCATGTAGTCTGCCCCATGTTCTGCCATTTCCAAACATCACCCCTGGGTGGCTACGATCTAGTGGCATGATTTTACTAAGTATCTGTGCAGAGACTTCAGTAGACATCTGTTCCCCTGACTTAAGGCATCTCTCACCCTGGAGCAACATTCTCCAAAGCATGGCCATGTGATTTATTGAGTGTGTATGGTTAACATTCCTTCTCCAGGGACAGATATAATCAACATCTACCCTTTCTTCTTATGTCCCGAGGACAAACCAAGGTTTGATTTCACCAATGTTTGCCTGGGAAGCCAATGAGCTTATTGGTTTCATTTACAGAGCAATTAGTTTCATTTACAGAGTAATTAGTTTCAATTACAGACAGGAGCATGGGTGACCTTAAAGCCATCTTTAAGTTCTGACAAGTGATTGATCTAAGCCTGGGAAGGCCTAAGCTTCCCTGCCTCCGTCTATCCCTAAAGGGGAAGCTCCAAATGTAAGATTTTCCTCTAAGTCCCTAGTCTTTTTCTGTCACAGCAGATTTCCACTAGGACTGGAGGAATCATCTGTGGAGTAGTTTGTAGAGCCAATGTGAGCCCATCCAGCCATTGTGATTGATTCCTGTCTCGTCAGAGGGTCAACAAACAAGATGCTTTTGACCAATGGGCCCCATCATGAGAATTCTATCCTGGCTTCTGACCAGCATTCCAGTCCTCCTGGTCCCTGACAGTGACGTCTTAATTTCAGATGAGAAGCAGTTACAAAAGTGAACAAAGCACCCCTTATCCTCAACAAAAGGTTGCACTCTTAGTTCCAAAGGAAACTAGTTTCCCTCTACCAGAAGGTTACTACATGTCTTTAGAAATATAAACCGGTACGTACCACAGAGTCAGAGATTTCATTTAGGATACAACTCAGTGGGGGGATATGATGGCTAACACTCCATTTAAATATAAACTTAGTATGTTTGAGAGACCAAAAAGCAAAAATAAATAAATAAATAAATAAAATAAAAATAAAAATGCCTCTAACATGTAATCCCTTGACTTTGTACAGGCCATACCCTAGAAGCACACTTTCTTTTTTATCCCCTAGACATCGAAGACTATTCTTAAATTAACTAATCTTTACAAAATTGCTGATCTTTTAAGATAGTAGGTCATAAGATTAAATGCTATTTCTGATTTTTTTTTTAATGAAACTTGCTTACTCTGCTCAAAAGATGACTAGGACAACTGCAAAACATCTATGTTAAAATAAAACCCTGCCTATACGTAGGCATAATACATGTAATTTCACAGGTTTTTGCCTTTATAAGCCTGGCCTGATATGGCGAGATACTGCATCTTGAGAGTGTTCTCAGGTGCAGTCCAGGCCCCACACTGAATGTCAGTGACTAAATAATAAGCTTCTTCTTATTAATTTATTTATGGTCATGGTGAATCTCTTGAGTGACCCCGATCCCTAACAAATGAAAGCTCTATACCCAGTAAAGATGATGGCTTTCTCAAGTCTTCCTAGAGGGAGACCTCCTTGCCCCCTCACTCCCAAACTTCCCCCACCTACAGCCTCTAGCCTCTCCTAAGTCCCCCAGGGCTACAAGCAATTAAAGCAGAATTGCAGGCAACTGGTTGTGGGGGAAATGACTCAAGGAAAGATCCCATGATCTTCCCCATTATCTCATTCCAAGAAGAAAGGTCAACAGTTAACAAGCTCAACTGTGATCATCTTCGTCAAGTAGGCATGACTGGACTCCTAGAGACGGCAGCCTTTGGCTCAGAGGATAGATCTTTACAACAGTGTGCGTTTCCTATTCCCTCTGAAAGTACAGTTGTGCACAAAATTCCATCAACTACAGAATACCTATACAACCATTTTCCTATGAAGTTTTAACAGAGCTAAAAATCTCTTACTTTCTAATGACAACACTGTTGTCTTAATCATTGCAAAGGCACAGTTACTCACTTGTTTGTGGTCATGTGGTGATGCAGCCAGCTGTATAAAGTTGATGATAATAGTTAATAATAATTACCCTACTGGTTTAGACACTCACTAAGCTTCTTGCCCTTAGTTTTAGAGCCTAGTTGTATTAAAAATCAGTGTACTGTAATTAGGGTGAGAACAGACTTGGGCATGCTGTTCGTGGCCTCTCTAAACTGCATCATTTTCTCTTGCACTTGAGTTAATTCCATGCTTTCTTGTTCATTATAACCCTGGGAACAATAGGTTACATCATACATAAATACCATAGAACCCAGGATATTCCATCTAAGCTCATGTAAGTAAATTCTGTATATAATGTTTGCCCAGTGGTGAGACTTCCTGAGGATGCATTTCTCAGAGCATCTCTGTCCTCCTTTAACTGTCTACGCATATCCTTTTTTGTCATCACTGTATTCGCATCTAATTCACGGAGCGTGAAATTTGTCTTCCAACATTGCAGTTTAGCTTACAGTGTGTCTATCCACACGATTGTGTAGCAACCACCACTGCAATCTAGTCTTAGAACACTTTTTAAGTTCTTTCCCACCAAAGAGCCACTGACCACTAACAGCAGCCACACCCTGTCCTAGTCTCTCCAGCCCTTGGTCACTACGATTCTTTCTATTTTCATATATTCCCCTGTCCTAGACTTTGCATGTAAATGGATTGCTACAATACGTGCGCACCACATTTCGAGCTTCAACACATTTTGCAGCATCAATCAGGACTTCATTCCTCTCCAAACAGCATCCTATGGCACAGATACTCCACATACTGTCAGAAGTTGCTCAATACTTCAGTTGTTCTGGCTGTAGTGCATGCACTTCCTGGGATCATTTTTTATTTATGGAGACATACGGCTGACTATCTGATGAGAACATGGCTAGCTATAGATTGGTGAGGCCTATGAACCCACGGAACCGTTGTTCCTAAGTGGCTGCACTACCTTATATTTCCATCATCAACGGATGGATGTACTCATTCATATAAATCCAGGCGTGGGGCGGGGTGGTGTTATAGGATAAACCAGGTAATAGGAAAAAATTTTTACAATCCACTAATGTATTTGATTGCCATACAGTTTACCAGTAAGGAGGAAGGAAGTCATTTATAGCATGTTAAGAAGGGAAACTCCTGTGGCGCTGATTAACTACAGATGGCATAATCATGGCCACCACAGAACGTGGACTTCTGGTCACATATCACATGTCCTAGAGAAGCCTGACCCAGAAAATTATGCAACAATTAAATTTAAATATATGACAGTTGTGTGTACGTGTATGGCTATGAATAAATGAAGAATTGTCTAAATTAGTGAAAATATATAAATATACCAAAGAAAACATAGGCTAAAGAATTTTGTTTTTAAAACCTCATCTCACTGTGCAGCCCTGGCAGGCCTGGATCTCACTCTGTAGACCAGGGTAGCCTCAAAAAATCATAGAGAGCTGCCTGTTTCTAAGCTAAAGAATTTATCAAGCATGTTATAAAAGAAGAAAAATGGTTACTCCGTGAGTATATTAGATAAAGTTCGTCATCAATAATGGTATCGTTGAGATTCAAATGAGACGCAGAATGGGCCACCGTTCTCCTGTAAAATGGACAAACACTAAATGTTTATTTTGTTGTCACAGACAACAAAGAATGGTGTGCTGAAAAACAGAGGTGCCTTACGGGTGCCAGGCTCAGGCATTCAGCTGACTATGACTAGAGCAAGGACAAAAATGACAACACAGTCAGCTGTGGCAGCTCCCGCCTGCAATCCCAGCACTAGCCAGGCTGAGGGAGAAGTGGTAAGCGCAAGGTCCTGAGCTTACAATTACATGAGATACAGTGGCTGGAGAAAGCTCACTCTTGTGCCCATGGTAACACAATTTCATGTTGAAATCTTGTTAGGGTTATGGACAAAAAATAAAAAAATAATGTCCTGGAGAGACAGGCTTGCGTATTTTAAAAGAAAACTGAGATCTAGTGTGAGGAATCTGCCACTGTTACAAAAACAAGACAGCGATGTGCCTGAGTATATCATCCAGAGATAAAAATGTGATGCCGTTTGCAAAAATGGCAGATCTTTTGCTCTTCACTATTTTCCTGGTGTGAGACCCTGACTGGCCTGCCTCAGCTGAGTGGTGACACGTGTATGGGTTGTACGCCAAGTTGCAGGAGCTTTCAAAGCCTTTTATTGACGTCACATCACATAGTTTAAAAATGTGCACACACTGGCATCCTTCTCAATTATGTAAGTATATACCACGTACAGTGTCTACTACACCACCATCATAACTGTTACTCATAATTAAGAACACTTGATGGAAACTAAACAATCATCAAGCGACTCATTAAAGAGGTGAGATTCCAATCAAGTTAATGATGAATGATTTCCGTGAAATTTTAGCATCAGAGAAACAGCCTACTACTATGGTGATGTCAGAGACCCAGGAAGCACCAATGCGGCCACTTCCTGGCTGTCCAACCTACATTCTGTATGCTTCACCCATCCTCTGTTAGAAAACAAAAGGGATGTGTTAGAACGCGTGGGATGATTCTCGAATACTCCACACAGGGTGTTCTGGGGAGTAAACATAAAGTACCTAGACCATCACGCAGCACACAGTAGAATAGGAAAACATTGGGGGAAGGCAGCCACCATGATGCAGTTTCCATGCTCAGCATACTGCTGCCCTCCAAGTTCCTATGCGTCCATGTTAAACTTTAAAAGGCCAAGGAGCCTCCTGGCAACATGAAAAGGGACGCTCATGGGTTCGCGGTGAGATGTCATAATTGGTCCCAGCTGGAGTACAGGGAAGCCCAGTGGAACCACCCCCTAAAGAGGGGCAGCTCATTCTGGAAACCCAGGCTCAAAAGCAGGTCCTGACCCACACAGCGTGCAGTCCAGAACTGTGCAATGCAAATACAGACCTGTGAACGTATGGATGGACACATCCAACTGCACCTAGAACATCTTGGCAAAAGATGCTGCTGGCTTGAAAAGTGACCCTCGGGGGCCAGAGAGACCCACAGGATCTGGTAAACGAAGAGCCCTGCACCACGGACAATGCCCGGAGTCACAGTGGGAGCAGGCAGCAAGGCCACGTGTCGGACTCCACAGCAACAGGACATTACTGCCACTTCTCAGCGGCTGCATCCACAGAAACATGGCCACAGCAGTGGTAAAGGGCTCCCCGAGGCAGACAGGAAGTGGGTTTGCTTAGAACACAGCTGAGGACTCTCCAGGCAAAGGTCCACAGGCCTGCTAAGAGGAGAGGCACTAACACAACAAAAGCGAACTTCATCCTGTCTGTCACCAGAACATGGATTTGAATGAAAATGCACCGAATGTGTGCGTATGTGTGCGTGTGTGTATGTGTGTATATGCATGTGTACATTGTGTGTGTGTGTGTGTATTTCTATTCCATTCTTTTAAATGCAATTTGGTTTGGATTTTCTATGTAATTTTACAGAGATTATATAGAGCCTTTCTAAAAATGAGTCTTGGGCAGGCGATGATGGTTCACACCTTTAATCCCAGCACTTGGGAGGCAAAGGCAGGCGGACCGCTGTGAGTTTGAGGTCAGCCTGGTCTACAAAGTGAGTCCAGCACAGTCAAGACTACACAGAGAAATCCTGTCTCGAAAAACCAAAGAAATGCCAGGCGTGGTGGCGCACACCTGTAATCCCACCACTTGGGAGGCAGAGGCAAGTGGATCTCTGTGAGTTTGAGGCCAGCCTGGTCTACAGAGTGAGTCTAGGACAGCCAAGGCTACACAGAGAAACTCTGTCTTGAAAAACAAACAAACAAATAAAAAATAAAATAAATAAAATTTAGTCTTCACTGTCTTCATGTTGAGAGCCATTGTTCTTCTACCTTGGTTGATTGGTAACACAAGCGAGTTATGTGCTAAGCCTCGACTGCCTCCAAAACTCTTTATTGATATTACATCACACAATCCAAGTAGCAATGAGAATGACTTTCCACCCATTTGCATACAGAAGCAGAGATCAGAAAGCTTTCTGAATCCTCACAGTTGAATACATGAGCCCTAATAGAAGCCCTGCCCCGTCCAGATCTGGACTCTTCCTCCGCGTCTTACCAATGTCCCTTATTATGTTCCATCTTCATTTTTTTTTTCAATCTCTCTTCCCACCCATCTACAGTGCAGTATTTGAACTCACCAACAGCTGTGTGGCAGTGATCTACTGCGTACTGTACATGATTTGCTAAAGCAGCAGTCAGTGCATGCATGAAGCATGCCTGTTCCAAGAAGTAAATGCTAGTCCACAAATCACCATACAGGAGAAAGCTGAAGGCAAACTCCGCTTGCCTGGCATTGCTCCAGCTGATGGCCTTCCAGGCACTCTAAACTACGTAATGAGTATATGACTGTATTTCCCAACTTTTTGCTTCTTTCTCCATTAGCTGTTGAGAAATCTGTTGCAATTTCAACCACTGCAAGCTCAGTATCTCCCAATTTCAAAAGAAAATCTGTACATGGGGCTCATCTGGCTTAGATTAACTTTCCTCAGTCGGCATGCATCCTTTACCAATAAAAACAAGCTTATAAAGGCAGAGCTACACAGTTAGGAGGAGAGCGAGGACTGACTCTGACATGAACTCTGGTGCTCCATATTTGACCACCTCCCCTTGGTGGAGAGGCCTGATGGCACTCAAAGAAAGAATAAGCAGGCTACCAAGATGAGACTTGATAGCCTATGACCATATAGTGGGGGAGGAGGTCCCCTTAGGTCATAAACCTAGGGGAAGGGAATAGGGTGAAAGTGGGAAGGGGGAAGGAATGGGAGGATACAAGTGATGGGATAACAACTGAGTTGTAATCCGAATAAATTAATAAAATTAAAAAAATTTTTAAAAGGCAGAGCTAAATTAGCAGGTTTTTGTTTGTTTTTCCCCCGTCTTCTTTAAATTTAGTTTTTGAGATTACAACGATAACTACACCATTTCCTGATTCCCTTTCTTCCCTCAACTCCCTCCCATATACTCCTCCTTGCTCTCTTTTAAATTCACGGTTCCCTCCAGGTTTTCAACTATTTTCAGAAATCTGTTTAAATGAATGAATAATTCAAATTGTGCTTCACAACAACTCGAGCTCTGCAGACTCTCCATGAGAGTTTAAACAGAAAAAGGAAATGGCGGTTGAGTTTTAGCCCATGGGACCAGGTGACACGGACACTAAAGATTACCTTCCTAACAGGACGGGCATCTCCATTGTGAGTGACAAGCGTCAAGATGCGCCCCTGAATCACAAGGACTCACCTTGCTAAGACAAGGAGATAAACTCAGCCCCAGAACCCACAAGCTCACTATGCATTCAGTTCTCCAAATCTTAAAACGTAGATGGAGTAAACTCATCAAAGGCCTTTCCCGACCCTGTCTCCTTCATCCTGTGTTTATATAACTGATCATTTTTAAAACTCAACTGGGCCTGTATCTGTTCCTTCCTTATGCCTTCTAGTCACAGTTCCCAATGCTATGAGATACACTTCTTCAGCAACTTCGTGTACGCAGTCAATATGCACTTTCTATGCAGGACATTAGACTACTAGCTATATGCGGTGCAATTGTAGATACAGTTCAGTTGGTGTGGGGGGAGAACGTATAGTTTCATGCACATCTGACAGACTTTCAACTGTTTCTTCAATAAGCACTAAGTCACTGGGATCCGTAGAAATGGTGTAGTATAAGAGGCTAGCTATAAATGTCTGTGGCCCTGACTCTAGATGATCCGTATTTGATTAAGGGGAGATTTGCAAGCAGTCCAGTGAAATGTGGACTATGTATAGCAAACTCATTATAACTTAGAGAATAGCAGGTTCATTCAAATTTATCTGAGAGTCTTTACAGTGACAGGGATGTGTCATCTATCAACAGATTCTAACAGGAGGGACACTGTGAGGGACACTCCTCCTGGTTTGCTCTGGATTCTGCTGGTCCGAAGTAGCTTGGAACTAGTGAGGCTTTGGATAATGGCAGTAGAGAGGTGGGGAACAGGAGACACAAGGATGAAGATGTGAGGCTAAACAGTTAGACCAATACCATCAACACTTGTGAGGTGAACATAGGAGAACCGGGAATTCAAGGTCGTCCTGGGCTACATAGTGAATTCAAGGACAACCTATGGTATGTGCAAAACCCAAACCAAAGAAATAATCAAAATATTTAAAGGTTCCTAATACACTGGCAACTGAGGAGTTGTAAGCAAAAGTGTAATAGCTAAGTATCTTCCCTTTCCTGCCTCCCAGGGGAAGATTTCATATAGCTCCTATGAGTCAGTAGTGGACAGGACCACATTTTGATGAGGACTACTTAGTTAAGCATATCTCTTGCTCTATATTTGAGCCTGAACTTCATAAGGACCACAAAGGTAGATGTGGGGTGGGAGGTGGGACAGGGGGATGCCCCTGAAGTCTTCATGTGCTCCTCTCACCAGGGTTGCCACACTCAACACATTTCAGTTGTCTGCTTTATACTATTACTTATTTCAAGTTGGCATGTTGAGTGGGTAGCTGAGCCTGGTTTGCTGGGATTGCCAGAGCCAGTCTCGTGGCCTAAAAACCCCAGTGACACTTATACCTTGGTCAGACCAGCCTGTATGTATCTGCTCAGCATCGTAGGCAATCACACTAAAGGGTAGGTATGGAAGCAGAAGTAGCAGGAAGTAAGGACTTAAATGCCAAGTGACAGATGTTTTACTAATGTACTAAGGTCATTTAAAAAAAAAAATGGACGCCCTAGGAGGATGTAAAATAGCATTTTCTTGCGGGCCCATCTTCAGCCTGAAAAATCTCTGAGGAAATGCTGATGACAGTTCTGCTGAAAACAGCAGGCTTAGACCATTTTCCTCAAATGAGAAGGAAAGGATACAGGCATATATAATTGCATGATAAAATCCACAGCACTCCCTCTGCATTGGGAGCGGCTGGGCACCCCTACATGCACGAAACTAGATACCCGTGTGCCAGTCTCATTGGAGAAAAGTAGTATTAGGTCCTCCTGACTTTATAGGTACAGTCATTAATGAGGCCTGTGCCATAAAAATATCTCATACAATCAAGTGTAATGAGGTACAAGCTAAATTAGCAAAGCACCGAGACCCTTCTGCTGTGTTAGATGCACTCTGGATATTAGACAACTCAACAAAACTTCATAGCCAGACAAATGGGCAGATTCACAGACAGTGGCTCCACATGCAAGTCTGCTTATTTGAACATAAATATCACACATAAAAATAAATATCATGCATAAAGATCAGATCAGCTATTTTCCACCTCTAGACCCCCGTTTCCTTCTATTGTTCTCTTCTTGAGGCTTTACACTGTTGTGACTTTTGGTTTTTCAAGAAACATTTATTCACATTTTTGTGGCAGAAGATTAGAATGGATTGAACAGGCACATAGAGTCTGTAAGAAAATGCATTAGCAATCGCCCTCTCAAGGGACTGGTCCTATCCCTTTGAAACACCATGAATTGCTCACTTTATTGGTTCATCAAATAAGTTAGTAAAAATATTTTTCTTTAATATAAATTCCCCCTAGAGTTAAAGATTAAGACATGTTCATATGTTTTCCTACTCAAAGACATTATATAGGACACCATACATACAAGTTCATCTGGTGTGTACGTGCATGCATGCATGTGTAGAAGCCAGAGGGCCACAACAGGTATATTCCTCAGTCATTCTATACCTTGTGTGGGGAGACAGAGACTCCCACTAACCTGAAGCTTGCTTCTTTCGCACACTGCTGGGCCAGGGGTCCCGAGGAACTCTTTTGCTTTCCCAATAGGCACAACACTGCACTTAGTCTTTTGCCAAAGGACTTGTCAGCCCAGCTCCACTGCAAGTTCTATTTATCGTCTATTTTTGCTCAACATTTGTTCCAACTTAAAGAAGCAAATCATCAGTCAGCATGCAGAAATAGTGCCAGCTTCTAAAACTGATTGTGTTATACTCAGAAACAATGTAATTTAATTCAAAATTATCTGATATTTGTCTCTTCACATACAAACTTTAGACAAATGTTACATTAACTGGATAAAAAGTATTCTTTCATTAAATTATACTGGTAAGTGGGTTGGTTTTTATGTTCTCTATTGTTTATACTGACATTTTAAGATTGTGAAAATAATTAAATCCATGGACATGTAGGTTCATTTTTCCAACCTATCCATCAAGCAGCAAAGCATCTACTATATTGAAAATGATTACACACAAAACACAAAGTTAGATTTTATAGTAATTAATGGTTTAAAAAGTGCTTTCAAAATTAGTTACAGAGAATACATGCAAAAATCCAAATAATATTAAGTCATAAAAAGTAAAATGCGAGGTAATAGTAGGATTCAAAGAAAGGCACATTTAATTACTATACTCTGTGAACCTACCTAAATATCATGGATGACTGTATGTAAGCTTAGCCTTCACAGCCAGCCACAGGGCAACATTTTCAGACACTCAAGATCTGGAGACTCTAAGTCCAAATGAGACAGAAAGGGGATAGCTCACAGGGGCGGGGGGGGGGGGGGGGGGGGGGTGGGGGATGAGGAAGAACTCTATCATCATTCACCAAACAAAACCAGTCACTCCCCAGGCTCTGCCACCCACGTGTTCCCTACGGGACCCAACACTGAAAGCAAATGAGCCAGAATCGTAGGTATGGAAAGGAAGCAACAGACTCCAGAGCCTCCCCAGTGCCTGGTACACAGATTTAAGAAGGATGTGCCCACCCTGTAAAGCTCATGAAGCACGCTACATCCAGGACCCTAAGAAGAGAAGTGCCATACGCACAGCAGACAGCATCTGGTCGCCTCCGAATCCCTCCAGACACAATCTCAGGCAGCCTGGACGTGGTAACAAGTGAGACAAGTCAGCACACGAGATTGAATCCATTTGCCATCTCCACTGGAAACTCTATTTACCAGAAACACTGCAAGCATACTCAGAAGTAAACTGCAGGAAAAGCATGGCTATTTATTAATAAAGAGCATCAACCATTTCAAAGATGAGCAAAGCCAGCTGGATTCCTGGTGAGAGGAAAATCTAGATCCACCACAGCAGAATTTCACATCACTTGGGGAGAAGATTGAGCAAAATAAGGACTTTGAAATAACAAGGGCTTGATTTTAGAAATAACCCTCTATACTATCCTTCTCAAAACTTCTCAGACAGGGATGCCAAGAAACCTTACCAGGTAAAGGCACTTGCCACACGAGATGTACAACTTGAATTCCATTCCTGGAACCCACAGTGGGAGGAGAGATTCTCACACGTTCTCCTCTGACTTCCACTCATATCCCTACACAATAATAATAATAATAATAATAATAATAATAATAATAATAATAATAACAACAACAACAACAATAATTCTGAATCTTGAACACTAGAATTAGGTAGGCCCATCTAGACAGCAATGTGTGTTATGTCAACAAATTTTGATTGGGCAGGGAAAAATAACAGTTTAAAAGTATATGTTAACACTGTACTTTTCCCTATTTTTTTCTTCTTTCCTGTTGCTGAAAATAAATCCAGGTTAGACCTAGTGTTTTATGCCCATTATCCCAGCATTCAGAGCCGAGGCAAGAGGATCATAAGTTTTAGGCCTAGACTGTAAAGTTACATAAAAAGATCCTATCTAAAGTAAAAATAGAAACAAACAACAACAACAGCAAAAAAAACAAAAAAAAAACAAAAACAAAAAAAACACAACACTCCAAGATAAATCATTTTTTAAATAATACTATATTTCATTGTTTCTAGACATGTGTTACGTCAAATTATTTAAAATTATGTATTAATACCATTGTACCATTGCAGTATAATTGCCTGTTTAAAAGGATTGCCTTTTTATGAAGCATAAACTATGACTTAGTTTTTTGCAAATCGCAAGCATGAGATTTCCTTCTATTTCATTTGTTTATTACACAGTCTCATCAAAAGTTGCAGAGACAGTGTCAGAGGAAGATGAGACGCTCAGGCCTCAGGTCTCCCTGCACATGGAAGGAAACCATAAACCTCACAAGTGACGTGCCCACGACTAAACGTTTTAAACAAAGCAGAGAAATTGAACCTAGTTAACTGTAAGACTAACCTTGACTTGAAAACCAACCGTCTTTTAAGTGATACCTCAAACTTCTCTCAAAATTATTTTTTAAATTCTCTAACATAAACTTTCTAATTTAAAAGACAAACTCACTAACCCTTAAATTTGATTAGGCTTCCATTTTCCCAAATGTTATAAAGATGCTTCGAGATGGAACCGCTAGCGTAAAAATCAGCTATAAAGCCATTTGATCATCAAGCCAGCACAAGTGAACTCGTGCAAGTGGCGTACACAGCATCACCTTCCCAGGGATGTCTCAGGAGATCTTCTATGGAGCCTGGAGTCTGTAACAAGAGTCTATAACACTAACTGACTTCATTTAGCATCACATGTTGACTGACTACTCAGAATACCTCATCATGACAGAGTCACAGGGGTTACACTATACTCAGACAACTCATGGGACAATTGACGTGGGACAAGCCAAGGACACTACAGTTAGGTTCAGCTTTTATACTCTTATCATGACCTGCACACTCAAAATATTTCAGCTTCTGTCCACATAATGTTTCAAATCAATACTGCCAGCATCCCAGGAATACCTGAAAGACTCCGCACTTGGGAGGGAGCATGGGCAGCCCAGGAGCTCACCATGCTCTGACTGCTCTAATCTCTTAGAACCAGGCAAGACTTCCAGGGCAGGGACTGGGACACCAACCCAAGCCACAAAACCTTCAGCCTACAAGTTGTCCTAGCCTACAAAATGTGCTGGCGCATGCGTTTAATCCCAGCACTTGGGGAAGCAGAAGGTGGGTGGATCTCTGTGAGTTCGAGGCCAGGCTGATCCACACAAAGTGAGTCCATGACAGCCAGGGCTACACAGGAAAACTCTGTCTCAAAAAAAACAAACAACAACAAAAACAAAAAACAGGAAGAAAAAAAGATGTGCTCGAGTGTAAGTGAAACAAAACTTGTGGGCGTGGCCATGGAGAGAAAGCCCAACCCCTGACACCACCTAGAGAAGCAGGAACCGGAACCTGGATCATCCAGAGAAAGTGACAGAAATCACAAAAATGGTGAAGCCAAGTCTCCCAGAGAAAGTGATTGATTACTGCAAATTATTTTTTCCATTACCTTCAGAAACAGTTTACATTGATGTGTTCTCATAATAAAATTTGAAGGTTGGCAAACTTGTATCGTTTCAGCTGTAGAGAAGTTCAGTTAATCGTGTAATTTAAGTCTTTCAAAACCCCTACAAATTACTTTAATAAAGAAGTGTAAATGCTTCTATCCTTCCCCCCACTTTTCCACAAGACTCCATATGCTTCGTCCAATGTTCGGCTGGGAGTCTCAGCATCTGTTTTGATCCACTCACTGCTGGGTGAAGCCTCTCAGAAGACAATTGTGCTAGGCTCCTATCTGTGAGCATAGCAGAGTGTCATGAATAGTGTCAGGGGTTGGCTCTCTCCAATAGGGTGTGTCTCAGGTTGGGTTGGCTCTCTCCCATAGGGTGTGTCTCAGGTTGGGTTGGCTCTCTCCCATGGGGTGTGCCTCAGGTTGGGCCAGGCTTTGGTAGGACATTCCCTCAATCTCTGCTCTATATCCTTGTACACCTTGTAGGCAGGGTAAATTTTGGGTTGAAGTTTTTGTGGGTGAGTTGGTGTTCCCCTCTTTCCACTAAGAGTCACGTCTAGTTAGAGAGTGGCCTTTTCAGTCTCCATGACCCCTGCTACTAGGGGTCTCAGGTAGAGTCATCTTCATATCCTCCCAGGAGGCTAGCCTGTCCTAGGTCTCCAGCTTATCAGAGGAGACCCAAGGTCTCTCTTCTCTCTGCAAGCCCTCTGCCCATTCCCACTCTCCTCAGGTCTGATATCAACCCTCATTTCTCTCTGTGCTCCCTCTCTTACCCCGTTCCCTTTCTTTGACCACTTCTTCTGTCTATTCTATTTCCACTTCTGAGTGAGATTTAAGCATCCTCCCTTGGGTCCTCCTTGTTACTTATCTTCTTGGGTCTGTGAATTGTAGTATGTTTATCTTTATTATATGGCTAAAATCTGCTTCTAAGTGAGTACATACCATGTGGGTCTTTCTGGGTCTGGCTTATCTCCCTTGGGGTGATCTTTTCTAGATCCATTCATTTGCCTGCTCTACAAGAAGAGCAACAGAGCCAACTAACCAGGGCCTGGAGGGGCTTGTGGAGACTGAAGCACCAACCATGGACTATGTATAAACCAGACCAAGGCCCCCTGCACAGATACAGCAGATGGGCAGCACAGGCTTCATGTGGGTCCCCTAGTAAGGGGAACAAAGGCTATGTCCAACATGGACTGCTTTTTTATCACCTTCCCCTGGTGGGGCTGCCTAGCTGGGCCACAGAGAAAGAGGACTGCTCACCCTGATCAACTTGGTGAGCTGGGGTGGGTGGGTAGGAGCTCCCCTTTTTGGAGGAATAGGGAAGGAACAAAGGGGAAGAGAGAGGGAAGCTAAGACTGGGAGAGGGCTATGCTCGGGATGGAAAGTGAATAAAGTAATCAATTAATTAAAAAAGAAAGAAGCATGAACACATACACAGCTAGGTAATGAGTAGAAGAAAAGTCAAAGATATACCACTCCTGGCATATACCCAGAAGATGTTCCACCATACAGCAAGGACATTTGTTCAATTATGTTCATAACAGCCAGAAACTGTAAATAACCCAGATATCCCTCAATCAAAGAATGGATAAAGAAAACGTGGTTTATTAAAAACAAGGAAATGATGAAATTTGCAGGCAAATGGATGGATCAGGAAAAGATCATCCTAAGTGATGTAACCCAGACCCAGAAGGACACATATGGTATATGCTCACTTATAGGCAGATTATTAGTCCTATAATACAGGAGAACCATACAACAATCCATAGACCTAAAGAAGCTAAGTAACAAGGAGGACCCTAGGGAGGAGGCTAAAGGGCAAGGAGATTAGACACTGGAAGCTGTTGAAGATAGGGAACAGGGTGAGAGCCTGCCATAGACGTCCTCTGAGAGACTTCAAGCAGCAGGAGATTGAAGCAGATGCTGAGCCTCATAGCTAAATTTTGGGCAGAGTGTAGGGAGTCTTGTAGAAGAATAGAGGAATAGAAGGAACAGGACAGGACAGGAGCCTCACAAGAACACCAAAAGAGCCAACGAATCTGAACCCAGGGCGGGCGCTGCAGAAACTGATGCACCATCCAAGGACCATGCATGGAGAGGACCTAGGTCTCCAGCTCAGATGTAGCTGATGGGCAGCTCATTCTCCATGCGGGTCCCCTAATAAGGGGAGCATGGGCTGCCTTGGCCTTGGACTCTGTTGCTTGCTCTTTGATCACTTTCCCATGGCAGGGTGGCCTTGCCAGGCCACCAAGGAAGAGGATACAGACAGTCCAGATGAGACTTGATAGGCTGGGGTCAGCTAGAAGGGGAGGAGGGCTCCCCCTTTCTGAGGACTAGGGGAGGGGGGGAGGGAAGGTGGGACTGGGAGGAGATGAGGGAGGGGGCTACAATCGGGATATAAAGTGAATACATTTTTAAAAATAAGTTTAATATAAAAAAGATTTTGATTAAGTATAACTAGAATGTGGTCTTCATCATTAACACAGCAAGTTCAGGGCCACTAATATTGATGCTGCCCTCTCTCTAATCTATGCACATCTGCCTTGCTCTGCCACAGCCCACCTTCCTGACATATATGCTGGATACACAGTTCTACGATGACCTCTCCCAGCACATGCAGAAGTCTTATCACTAAGTCTTATCCTAAGTTACTATCTTATATAATGTTTATCTGCCAGTCATATTTGGTGTTCCCGGGGATAAAAGTTTATTTAACTACTCATGGAGCATAGTTTAATTCCTACATATATAAAAGACATTCAGATACCTGATAGTAAAAAGAGCTATACTTAGCTTCTGGCTTCAATATTCCAAAGTGACCATGGATCTTTTGATTATGGGGGCAGAGAAAGAAGGTTATCCAAAGGGGTTCCATTGTAAGCTGGTTTTGACAGATGCTGAGCCAAGGGAAATCCTTGCCTTGCTTACCCACAGCAAGGCTGAAAGGCTCTCAGTGGCACCGTCTTGCTAAGTGAACTCCTCACAACCATCCAGAGAAAGCTGTGCTCTGGGAACAGCCAGCTCTGTTTTTGTTAACCTGCTTACTAAGATGCAAACAGAGAGTAGTTACAGAACTCAGTTAGCAGAACTCGAAGTGCTGTTGTCTGTATGTGCCAGCTAAGTCTATGTCAACTTGACACAAGCCAGAGTTATCTGAAAAGAGAGAGCCTCCATTGAGAAAAATGCCTCCGTAAGATCCGGCTGTAGGATCATTTTCTTAATTAGTGATTGATGGAGGAGGGTCCAGCCCATTGTAGATGGTGACTTCCCTGCGCTGGTAATCCTGGGTTCTACAAGAAAGCGGGCTGAGCAAGCCATAGGGAGCAAGCCAGTAAGCAGCACCCCTCTGCTGATGCTTGAGTCCTCCCCTACCTCAGTCCCTGTCCTGACTTAAGTCAAATAAACTCTTTCCTCCAAAGCCATGGTGCATCCTCATAGATACAACACAGACATGACATTCCTGTATAACGTCCCTACATACAACAAGCCTCTGTATCACAGTAGTAGCTCACGGTTATTATTTCATAGCTAACACTGCCACGTACACGTTCCATATCCTTGCATAAAACTCTCATAGCACTCTAAAGAGAAATGTCACAATTAGCTTCATTTTCAGATATGAACAAGCTTTGGTTCTCAGGTAATGATAGTAAACCACAAGGCCAGAATTTGCACCCAGGACTCTGATGTCAAGGTTCAAAACTGCCGTCTCCCGAGGTGGCAAGACACCTCCTAACTTGCCACGTCCACCTGCCCAAAAGTAGTTTCTATGTCCAGTTTAGCAAGAAATAAACAATCAACTGAGTCTAGGCAACTCAAATAATAGACGAGGCCTGGACAAGCTTAGCAGAAACACTTGACACTGGGTACTTGTTCTCTTTCAGATTATTATTTTTTTCCTATCTGAAATATATATATGTGTGTGTGTGTGTATACATACATATATGTGTGTGTATATATACACATATAAGTGTATATGTGTGTGTGTATATATATGTATATATATTTTTTTAAGCACCCATAGAGAAGAAAGTATTAAAAGCCTGGAGCAGGAAACTGAACCAAATGCTGCAAACCAAGGCACTTCAGATCCCCAGCATCCCTGCAACAAATAAGCAGGGGTTTGTTGGTACATGAGACCATTACTATAACACTGCATCCCTAAGGAGCTCCAGGGCATTCAGAATGTATGTGCAATATGCTTGTCCATCTAGTGACCTCCCAATGCTGCAGGATGTTGACTAGATGATAGAACTCTAGAAGATGCTGAGCTTGTGGAAGTCCTGACCACCCTCTGTGTTCCACACTGGTGGGTAGCAGTGACCTTCTGACACCCAAAGCCAGCGCCACACAGAGGGAAAAGCGCATGGAAATTGGCACCAGAGTCTTCCAGGCAGCTGGAAACTGAGAGGAGCTTAATGGCGCGCTAAAGGCAGTGACCTCAATAAGCCAAAGGCTTGTGTCTGCTCTCATGAACACCATTATCACCTCCACAGGCCAGGGTCAGTCAGAGCAACCATCATATGCAGTTTCTTGGGCTATCCCCTACCCAAAGAACATGGCTACTTGGGGGGTGGGGATGGGGGTGTGTACTGAAACTTGAATTTCCGAGAGACTTTAGTTTCAGAGCAGGGAATCACATGTGGGTTACAACCCCTTTGGGGGTTGACAAATCTTCTCACAGGTGTCACCTAAGACCACCAGAAAACACAGATACTTACCTACGGCTGTGACAGTATCAAATTTACAGTTATAAAGTAGCCATGAAAATAATTGTATGGTTGGGGTCAGCACAACAGGAGGAACTGTATCAAAGGCCGTAGCATTAGGAAGGTTGAGAATCAATGTTTTGGGGGCTGACGGCATTTAAATTTCAGAGTTTGTTTACAACCAAAATAACCCAGGCTTATTGAGTCACTTAAGACAAGTTTTCCTGTGCTAAGACTGCGAACATTTGAGGACATTTAAAAACACGGGGGAATAGAGAGGAATGTGTGGAGTTTTCCACCGAGTATTCAAATAAGGGTTGGGCACCTGGGTATATGCAATAACTCTAGAATTCTTAATATAGCCGACCACCTAATTCCCCAAAACTGGAGCAGCACAGCTATTCTACCTGACTTACAGAGGATCAGGCCCCCTGAGCATCAGGGGACCTGGGAGTCTATAACTGGCAGTCCTTGAGTGAGAGTTGCTGGATGCGTTCTCATGTTTGTCTACTGGCAGGCAGAAAATCAGTCGTGACTTCTCAATTCTTAGGTAAGCTTCTGCCAGAAATGCTGAACCTGGAACCGCTACCCGCCTAGGGCAAACGTCCCGGAAGGGTGGAGGGTGAGGAAGTTGGAAGGTTCCAGGAAGTGGGTGGGGAGGAAGAAACTGCGGAACTGGAGCTGATAACACAAGGCGGCTTCTCAGTCGCCTAGCAGAGGGAGTCCCCGGCCAATGTGCGCAGAAGTCACGCGCGGTTTTGGCAGTACCGACCCTCTGGTTGCCGACACCTCTGAACCTCTGGCCCTGATTTCGGTTTTTTTTTAAAAAGAGGTTGTAAAGTGGAAGGCGGCTAGGGTTTCCGTAGCTGAGTCACAGCTTTGCCAACTTTCACACCATTTCCCAGAAAGCGAACAAAAAGGCTCAGACCCAAAGCCCACCACTCTGGTCTCCAATTCGGTGTCATTTGACTCGGGGTGGGGTGGGGTGGATAGCGTCAGTGTCACAACTGGAGTATCCCCACTCAACATGCAACTTCTTACCGGCGCCGAGCCTCGTGGTGCCGGGAGCGCTAGCCAAGTGCCACCAAAACCCCGATGGAAGGAAGAGAAGCCAAGCAGCGTCCTCACCTGCAGGACACCGACACCTCCACGCGTGTGGCCGGAATGGTTGCACTCAGCTGGTTCAAATCCCCAATGCCCGTGGCGCTGGTGTAGCGGCTGTCCATGTCGAGCGGAGGCGCAGAGCACTTGTCCCAAGCCCACATCCAAGCTGCGGCAGGCTGAGGGCTGCTTGGAGCCAAGCTCCGCACCGACGGGAAGGGGTGAGGGTGGAGGCAGAGGAAGGAGGCGGAGGCGGCGCGGGAAGGGGAGGGAGGAGGCGGACCTCGTCGCGAATCCAAGGACCTTGCCAGTCCTGGCAAAGCTACTACGGTCTGGCAAGTGGCGCTAAGGGCTGCTCCCGCCCCGTGGCAGCCACCGGGCGGGGATTGGGTTTACGGGCCCCCGGGTTCTGGGCGTAGGGCGCAGTGACAGTGGGTGACCTGGACCGACACCTCACCGTCTAGTGGAAAACCCCCGGCGCCCGCGGTGTCCCTTCTGCACACCCTCACCCTCCAGGGCCGTAGCTGCCTCCACTCCTGCCAGTCAGTCCGTTTCCTCTGGGTTGGAAGCCGGAGGTGTGGGCTAGAAGCCACTCCACGAAGCAGCCTCCTGTGACCAGGGCACAGGCACCTGCCCCCCCCCCGACCCCAACCCTGCTGATGGGCTCCCCACTTCAGGCAACTGAACTGATGGGGTGGTGGGACAAGGGATGGCGTCCAGCTTTTGACACCGGGTGCAGAAGGCGTGTCAATATGTGGAGCAAACTGGGGCGGAGTAGACGCTGCTGGGACAATCGCTGCGTTATAAGGGAGGAGGCTTCACTGCGTCCGCCGTCCTCTGCAACTTGAGACTTTAGGTGAGGGTCCCCTTAAGGGGCGGTCAGAGCCTTGCAAGGCCCCTCCTTTCCAAACCGAAGGGATTTCTGCCCCGAGGCCTGAGAGACTGTAACTTTATAATCCAGCTCCTTCTCCCCAAATCTGGTTCTCAAGACCTGAAAACAGGGCAGCATAAATCAAGTGCGCACCCCGAATGACCGGTGGCCTTTGGCAAGTATATTCTGGGAGGCGCGACTTAGGGTGGACAGGACGCGGATGTCGCTGCAGCAGCATGATCGGCAACCCCCACTTTACTGCGCACACCTGACCTCAGGCGTCACTGCAGGTCCTCTGGTGAAGTCCACCAGGAGGCGACGGAGAGCGCCTAGCCTCAGGAGAGAGCGTGGCTGACGATCTGTCTTGTTGCCTCACCTGGAAAATCAGGGGCTTATGACTGGCTTCCCTTGTGGCATTTTAATTCACTTGCAGCCAAGTGCTTAAACAACCTGTGCAATTGCAGTTGGGGGCGGGGGCGTGGGGGGGGGGATAGAGTGTAAATGCTTCCCGCTCACCACCCCTTAAAGTCACAAGTTCTGTTTGTCTTTCTCTTTCCCCTATCACAAATTAAGCTGCTAGTTATGACTAAAACTTTCCCTCAAACTCTCTTATTGATGTCCAAAATTGATTTGATGGGCGAAGTCTAGAGGGGTTTGTTTGTTTGTTTTGTATTTAGAATTTTATTTTGCAAGTGCCTGCTGAAGAAATAAAAGGCAAGGACTTGAATGCTCAATCCAGAGGCCTTGTCCTAGTTTTCCATCTTATCGAGGTCCGTGTGTGTGTGTGTGTGTGTGTGTGTGTGTGTGTGTGTGTTTTAATACATGTATTTATATGTACAATGCATACAAGTGTTTAGAGTGTATCCTCTGAAGGATTATGATCAATATCGACCCGTAAAGTCATCAGCACATTGAAATAATAAACCATTTCTTGTGTCTCTTTTGTAATCAATCTGTCCTTTCAACAAGTCATTTTTTTAATTTAAAAACCACAAAATAGGGCACGCTCCATTTCTAATCCTATTTTTTTTACTCTGTAAAATTCTTTGCAGTTTTATCCACGGTGCTGGGTGCGTCAAGAGTGAATGGTCCTCCATTTTTTAAGAGATGTGCCACAAATTGGTCACCCGCTCACCTTGGTAAACAGTTTGCTTGTTCCTGAGTTTGGGCTACTTCATATAAAGTTGCTGTCAGCACTAGTATCTAAGTCTTTGTGAATGTAAGCTTTCATTACTTTGGACAAGTAGAAATAGAATAGCTGCATTAAAATTGAATTGTATGCTTTATTTCTATAGGACTTACTAACTGTTTTACAAAATGGTTTTACTATTTTCCATCCTAAGGTAGTATATGCGTCCCAGTTCTTTACCAACCTTGTAAACACTTATGTTACAATTTTTACATTTAAACAGTCTCGTTGTGGTTTAATGACTAATGACAGTGTGTTTTCCAAAAGTCAAAGTGTCTTCTCACTTACATTGGAGTGTCAGTTTTAGTATTTCTGAGATTTGAGGATTGTTTTTTTTATATTCAGCATATAAGACTATTACCATATATGATTTGTGTGCTTTATTTCAGTTTGAAAATTTTATATTTTTATCTTCCTGACAGTCAAAGAGAAGTTTTTAGTCTAGTTTTGATGAGTTCAGTTTTCCAATTTTATTTATAACAATTGTTCTGTTTTGTTTTTTTGAGACAGGGTTTCTCTGTGTAGCCCTGGCTGTTCTGGAACTCACTTTGTAGACCAGGTTAGCCTTGAACTCCCACAGACTTGCCTGCCTCTGTTCTCCCAAAGGTTGGGACCAAAGGTGTGAACCACTACTGCCCAGCAAAAAAAAATTTAACTCATATCAGTGCTGAGAAATCTTGGCTTAATTTGATGTCTCCCAAAATATAGTTTATGTTTTCTCCTTGTACTTTTAGTTTCAGATTTTACATTTAGGTCTATTATTTCTTTTAAAGAATTCTTTAAAATTATCTTCTACTTTTTACATACCAACATCAAAACCTTGCAGCACCATTTGTTATAAAGATTAGCCTTGCTTATAATTTTCCTCAAAACAAACAAACAAACAAACAAACATAACAAATAAGTCCACTTTTGAATACTACCCTGTTCTGTTGGCCTATTTGCTTTGTTTAAACCAGAATCAGAATGTCTTGACTACTACAGCTATAGAATATTTTTAATTGGGTATCAATCAAAAACGATTCTGTGATCTCCTGCCCAAAGAGTTTGATCACTTTAAAAATCTTTGCATTCCCTCACAGATTTTAGATTCATCTTAACCATGTCTATAAGAACTCCTAAGATTCTAATTGAGCTTATATTTATTCCAGAGATAGTCCCAAATGGAGGCGAACTGACATTTTGTCATGTTTGGGGGCCTGCCTTAATATGTGTCAGCATTAACTGTTGGTTCCATGGAAAGAAATTGGGAGACACACAAGCAGGCCGAGGCTGGAGCAGCTCTCTACTGGCCTGGGAACTCTAGGAAACTGCAATCTCTGGCAGAGGCAGGAGGTTTCACTTGACACTTTAGATAGAGTGTGGCCCTTGATGTCAGACCGTTAACCATGAGAGTGCAAACTGTGTTGTCTGAAGCTTACTGGTTTGTGGCTCTATTGCATCAGCCTTAGGAACATTAACACATGGTGGAAACATTGCTTCCATGTCAGTAGTTTAAGCTCAATCCTCGGGAGTGCAGCATACAGAAGTAAGTTTCAGATGATGAACCACGGGATGTACGGTAAAGTTAGTCCAGTACACCCAGACTTATAATCATTAAAAATGAATACATCACCATGAACTCTAACTGCTCTACCTGTGCTTGTGTTTAGAAAATGTATTCACAGCATGTGTTAAAACGCATCCAGGTAAACAATATGTGACCCTGTGATGTGCTAAAAGCAAAGATGAATTATTCACCACGCTCTCCAAGTGGCAAACACTAGCTAAATGTCCCCTTAGTACTGAACACACTGTTAGATCAGACAGAGGAAATAGAAAATTTAGCGGGGGGCGGGGGGTGGGGGAGGTTGTAGGGAGTCTATTAATTGAGTCATTCTGTTTCTGTCACTTCTTTGATTATGTGTCGTTATCTGTTTTTTAAAAGAAGCATTTACTTATAAAATAGGATAACAAGAAGCTAATGGGGAAAAGACAAAGTAAGATGAGGAAAACAGAAAGAAAGGGAAAACCCGCAAGTAGCAGGAAGGGGTGTGCTCCTAGGGACTGGCTCTTCCTGAAAAAGCATTCCACTGCACACAGGCCAGCTTCCATCACCTTGTGGATAGTGCTCAACTCCCAGACAAAAATGGAAGATAAATAAATTGAGGAGTTTTTCAGGCTGCAGTTCCATCCATTGAACATTTGTCTGTTGCCCCAACAGCTATGCAACTTCAAGATAAGTCAGAACCTCTAGCATTTCTATACACTTGACTTAACAGTGTCCTTGGAAAGTCAAAGAATGCAAAACTACGACATCACTTGGCCTCTGTGGACAGTTGTTTAATCAGTAGCTTGGCCTGCTTTAAGAAGGCACATCTTGGGGCTGGAGAGATGCCTCAGAGGTTAAGAACCTGGTTGTTCTTCCAAAGGTCTTGAATTCAATTCCCAGTGACCACATGGTGGCTCATAACCATCTATAATGAGATCTGGTGAGCTCTTCTGGCCTGCAGGCACACATGCAGGCAAATGTTGTATAAATAATAAATAAATAAATCTTAGAAGAAGGAGGAGGACCGTCTTAACATAAAGTAAACTCACAATAGCAAAGAACAAGCTATTTAATTTGCAAAGGGTGCACAAAGCCACTGTGATGGAGTTAAACAAAATATGTTCTTTGTCAAGGCATGACCTTGAATCCCAGCTCTCAGGAGTCAGAAGCAGGTGGCTTTATCTCTTTGTGAATCTGAGCCCATCCTTGTCTACATAACAAGCTGCAGGTCAGTAGGGTTACATAGTGAGATTCTATATTAAGAAAAGAAAAAAAGGAAGAAAGGAAGGAAGGAAGAAAAGGAGGAAGAGAGGGAAGGAGGGAGGATACAAGGGAGAAATGAGTTTCAAAGATACTGTCTATGCAGTATGAAAGATCATATTCCAGATGGTGTTGTGAAGTTCCGCTAGGGCAGTCATTTGCCTCTGACCATAGGCTACTTGGGAACAGAACAACCCGAGGCTGCTGAACTAAGAGGAGATAGATCAAGTTACCCAACTGACCTGAGATATCTGTCCTTGTCAGGTCTTCTAGTCTTTTTAACAGTAATACCTCAGCTATCTCTTCCCGTGTAACAAGCCATTCCCAAACTTAGTCACACAAAAAGCAGTCTTTTCTTTTTTGTGATACTTTGTGTCCAAAACTTGGCTAGAGATTGGCCAGGCTGCTTTTCTGCCCCATGGGAATGATGGGGCCCATACTCATCGCGGAGCACAGCCAACTCAAAGCTCACTACATTACATCGCGTGTCGTTCTCCCAGGTGGCTGCTCTGTGATTTCTCCTGGTGTGTGTGCATATGCATGCATGCGTGCATGTGTGTGTGTGTGTGTGTGTGTGTGTGTGTGTGTGTGTGTGTGTGTGTGTTCTGTGCTTCCCTCAGCATAGAGACTAGCTTTCCTCTTGGCAAAGTAGAAGCTGCCAGGCTTCTACAAAAGAAACAAGAAACCTCCTTGTTTACAATGTAGTAAGCATGTTCCCTGTCCTGGTTTACATTGTAGCAAGCATGGTCACTGTCCTGGTTTACAATGTAGCAAGCATGTTCTCTGTTCTTGCGTACATTGTAGTAAGCATGTTCACTATCCTGGTTTACAATGTAGTAAGCATGTTCCCTGTCCTGGTTTACATTGTAGCAAGCATGGTCACTGTCCTGGTTTACAATGTAGTAAGCATGTTCCCTGTCCTGGTTTACATTGTAGCAAGCATGGTCACTGTCCTGGTTTACAATGTAGTAAGCATGTTCCCTGTCCTGGTTTACATTGTAGCAAGCATGATCTCTGTAATGGTTTACACCGTAGCAAGCATGGTTACTCTACTGAGCTAGGATGAGTTTTCAAGGATTGCTCTACTTCCAACATCAAGAACATGACAGGAGAAACACAGAAAGCAGGAAGAAGGGCTTCCTTGTTTTGCATTGTCTTATCCGTACATATGATTCTTGGCCTTGGCTAATTCCCACAGCGTAGACTATGACCGAGCAGGAAAAGAAGAGCAGTCATTGTATAAGAGAGCAGCCCTGGCTAGTGTGAATGTTTGACAAAAGCTCCGCTGGCTTGGGAAGCCTGGCACTCTCTGTGAAAGACCACTGCTTTCCATGCAAACTAGGAATTACATCATATACCTCACTGAACCCTGAAAATGAGACTGGTGCCTGTGTGTGACGGCACGTACCAATGTCCCAACCATTAAGTAGACAAAGGCAGAAGAATCCAGAAACTCAAGGCTAGTCTAGGTTACACAGTAAATTCCAGTCCGTTCTGAGCTACATGAGAGCCTGTCTCAAAAGGAAAGAGGGGAGACAGATGACAGGAATGTCATGGTGAATGTAAACTCTCTGGCTTTGACTTCTAACTTTCCCAACATGCTGTTCAAACTGCCACCTGTCCGTGAAATGATGCTTATGAGTGACCTGAGTGGGCCTTCTCTGTCATTCTCTGGACTTGTCTAGCATGTTGTACTCCAGTTCTGGAAGTGTCACTCTGATTGGTGGTTTTTTTCCTTAGCCAACCTCCTGTTTGGTCTTTACAGCTCCTCTACACTGTCACTTCATCTGCAAATTATTCCTAATGTATCATCACTTGATTTGTTTATTAAATAATGAATTTATAGAGTGACCCACCTTACTCACAGGGAAAGAGCAGGGAGAAAATATGCAGATTCGTTTGCGTAATAAATAAAGCAACTGTTTATATTCAAAAGATTGATTTTAGCATGATTATCCAATGGTAACCAGCTAATTTTCTAGAATATTGTCTACACTTTCTACAATCCTGATGTCTTTCAAAAGGCCCCACCATAAGAGTTTTATAAGGACATGTTTCCATGGGTACTAAACAGAATTAAGATTTAATTTTTATGTGTTGAGCTTCTGGTTGTATCAATTTTTTTTCGAAGTAGTCACTCACAGAATCTTCTAAGTCAAAGAATGTTGTTGTTTAAAACTGCCAAAGGAAAATTACTTTGGAGAAGTAATGAGACAGGTCAGGCACAAATATTGAGGCCTGGGAGAAGAGTCCAAGAGTGCACTCTATCTTTTCTTTTTCCTTCCTTCCTTCCTTTCTTTCTTAACAGCATTTCTCTCTGTTTGGCAGTCCTGGACTTGATTTGTAGACCAGGCTGGTCTTGAACTCACAGAGATCCTCCTGCCTTTACCTCCCTGAGTGCTAAGATTACAGGCATGTACCACCACGCTGGGCTCAAGAGTGCATTCTTAAAGGATTGGGGACTGTGAATAATTTGTTCCTACAGAATCTGTCCTAAGTGTTCAATGTAGACTCATTTATAGCCACTCTTACTTTGCACTGTCAAAATTAGAACACTTATTTTGTGGCAGTCTTCTTAACCCTGGATTGCCCCTGCCACCCTTTGAGCCACAAGAAGAGGGTCTATCTGTCTGACTCACAGTGAAGAGCATCAGGGTAGAGTCAGAAGATGTGTGCCCATGGATTGCTCAAAGCATCTGAAGTCTCTGGTATATGTTGAGTTCAAGTGGAAGCCTAGCACCTAAATGAATGTCCAGCAGGTGTTTGAGCATGCTGGAAGAATAGGATTGTAAGCTCAGAATTAGCAATAGACATTTAAGAACTTGAGGGAACATTTGGGGCAGAAAAAAAGTAAATGAAAACAGGGACAAACTCTAATGAGTTGTGGAAAGGACACCACAGGAAATGTCCCAACAAGAAACAGGAAGAAGCATTTGGGCAAATGAGACGTTAAAATGACAAAATAAGCAATCACAAAACAAACAAATAAACAGAAAACAAAAGTAAACCAGTTCATAAGGGAGAGACAGTGTAGCAGATGCTGCCAAGACCATGGCCCTGCCTTTGTTCCCAGTTTGGTTTCTATTTCTATGAAAAATACCAAAAACAAACTTGGGGAGGATAAGGTTTATCTGACTTACACATTTCCAGTCACTCTGTCATGAAGGGAATCCAGGAAAGGCACTCAAAACAGGAAACGGAGAAAGCACCAGACTGATATCCAAAGTGGTTGTTCCCACCAGCTATGGAGGATTGTTCCCCTTGTGCTGTCATTTGTAGGTTTGATCTTATGGAATGAATCTCAGAGTCATTTTGATTTGCGTTTCACTGATGGTTAAGGACAGTGAGCATTCCTTTAACTGTTTCTCAGCCATTCGGGATTCCTCTGTTGAGAATTCTCTGCTTAGCTCTGAACCCCATTTTTTAATTGGGCTTCCCATTCCATGATTTGGTCACTGCCCCTTGGCAAGACGGCCTTGCAGGCACAGAGGAAGGGGATGCATATCCTGATGAGACCTAATAGGCTGTGTCCAGACGGTAGGGTAGGAGCCCCACCCCCCCATAGAGGTCCAAGGAAAGGGCAAAAGAGGGAGAAAGGGTGGGAATGAGAAGATGAGGATGAGGGGATCACAATTGGGATGTAATATGAATAAATTATAATAAGTAAAATAAAATTTGTATGGCAAAAACAAAGAAACAAACAAACAAATAAAAAAGGCAGGAGTCTGGAGGCAGAACCGGAAGCAGAAGCCTTATGAATGCTGCTTACTTGCTGATTCAACTTGACTTGCAGAGACTGCTGTCTTGTATCACCCAGGACCAGGAGTGGCACCGCCCACAGTGGCCTGGGCCCTCCTACATCAATCATTGATCAAGAACTGCCCTAGAGACTTACCTATAGGCCAACCTGATAAAGGCATTTTCTCAGCTGATGTTCCCTCTTCCCAGAAGACTCTTAATGTTGCTTCATTCTTTCTGTTTACAGAATCTCGTACAAGTTATCCTCCATTATCCCACACCTGTCACTCAGAATCATCTGCTGCAGTGAACAAGGCGCCCACTGCTGGCCCCAGTTCACCACATATGGCGCAAATCTCATCTGCCTCAGAAGCCTTCTCTGCCTCCAGTAAGCTATGCCCGTGCTCTGGGAGCACTTCATGGTCATGCCGCCTGAGGGACCGATGCCAGCTTTTCAAGCCTGATTTAGTTCTCTGCTCCCTCGGGTCAGATAGGCATTCATTACCTGCCCTCCCCAGAGGGTACTGTGGTTTCCTCCCTGCTTAGGCAATTAAGATGTGTAACAATGTAAAAGACCAACTGTTTCATTGGAAACCAGAGAAAAAGAGAGACAGGAAAAAATAAAATAAAAAGTCAGCACTTAAGAACAATATAGTTAGAACTCTCTATATAGTCCAGTCTTTTGCTATCCTTGGAAACAGTTCTCTTAACTAAAACAATAAAATATTACGTGCAACAGGCTCTCATGGCCACTGTGTAAAACCTTTAAGCAAAACTGAGATTCACAAAACTGATTTCATAACTATGATAGTAGCTGTTAAATTTTCCATAACTTGCCACAGGAGATGGAATATTTTCTATTGGAAATTTAATAATTAAACCATTGTCCTTCCCAAGTGAGTCCCTTAGTGTAGTGTAAAGTTAATAGAAATATATACATATATTGGATGCTGAGGATAGGCACTGAGGTGGCAACTGTTGCAGAAGAAAGAACCTAAATTGTTTATTCTAATAAAAATGTGTGGTTTGTTTTAATTTTAATAAATAACTGATTGTTTTTATTAAGCTCATTAGTAAACTTTAACTACCAACAGTGGGCCAATGGAACAATTAGGCTTAAGTTTCAACATCATAAAATCTTTCTGGTGCTGCCTGTTGATGTTGAAGGACCAAAGCATCCTATGTGACGACGCATCCTACCTGAAACATCAGCTAAACAGCTCCAGTTCTCTCAAAAGAACCACAGTAGGAAATGCGGGCACTGAAAGCCCAGGGGTATTTGATTGACTAGAGCCAAGTGTCCAAATTGTATGGTTTTATTCTGGAAATATAGACATCAAAAAGTAAAACACTGAATCCATTTCAGCCAAATTAGCTTATGTTGTGGCCTCATTGTCTGTGGAATGCCTTTACTACTGGCCTGCTCAGTTCTAAATGATTGAAAAATTTCTTGGAGGACTAGTTTTATAAGGGCCTCTGAGTTCAACATTCAACTGAGCAACAGTTTTCAAGAAAGTTGTATGAGCCTTCCTTCCAACACTATTTCAGTGTGCTAAAAGGGAAAGTAATGTTTACAACCAACACTTATGTATTTTTAAAGCGCCAAATATGATTTAACCTTTAAGTTAATTGCCTAAAAAAATCATGCTTTCCTGTAGAAAAATAATAAAGGACATAAAAGATTCAAGAAGGAAAGGCTGATAGCTCTAAGACAAGAGACAATATCTCTTGTTATTTCTTAAACGTAATTGGAAAATGTTACCTTCTGCTGGTAGGCAAATACAGTAAGACAGGGAAACAGGTACCTTCATGCATACTTCCGGAAGTGCAAATGGAACAAGTGTTTTAGAGAGCAAGCCAGCAAGATTAAAAAAAATTTTTAAAAAGATTCAAATAGATACTCTTTAAAAAAAAAAAAAAAAAAGCAAAAAAGAGTTTTGGCCTTTAGCTTATACCATATGTAAAAATGTACTGCACTGAGTTACAGTCCTTAAGGGAAACTTAAAGCATATAAACTGTAGAATAAGGTAGAAGAAAACATCTTTGTGACTCTGGTGGGAGGGAAAACATTAACAAATCTGACACCAGATTCTGAATCCACAACACGATGCACAAGGGTAGGCCCAGACTTAGCCAGGTATAATATCACAGGTTGGTAGGGACTAAGGTAAGAGAGTGGCCACCAGTTTAAGGACAGCCTGAGGGACATAGTGAACCATGTCAGCCTGAGCTACATATCAAGACCCTGACTCAAAATGAAAGTCATATTTTAAAAATACCATAAATAAAATAAAGACAAATTATATATTGGAGAAATGTTTTACAAACTATCTATCTATCAGTCATTAGAATGTAGAGGAATTTTAATTCAAGACATGGCTGTTCTGGCAATAGATCAGATTTAAATATCTTCTAGGTCTGTGTGATCCAGCTGGAATACAAACATGCCCTTAATCCAAGAGACAGAGGCAAACAGATCGGAGCTCAAGGCCAGCCTGGTATAGAGCAAGTTTCAGGTAAAGAAAATTAGGTCCAGGCATGGTGGTACATGACCTTAATCTCAAACAAAGTTAGTTTGTAGAGGGAAAACATCCTTGTTTAAAAGTGATGTCTAATTGAATATCAGAAAAAGAAAGTGATGAATCACAGAAAGATTTGTCAAAATAAGATGTACCCAACTCTCATGAGAAAAGATGAAATGGAAGCTACTTAAAGGGCAATGAGAGAGAGAGAGAGAGAGAGAGAGAGAGAGAGAGAGAGAGAGAGAGAGAGAGAGAGATTTACCAGGAGAGTTTTACAGAGAGATTCTGAAGGCAGAAAGAGAAAAAGAATGAGAAGGAGCCAGAAGATTAGAGCAGGTTGCTGAGTTAGTTTGAAGCCAAATAGAGCAATTTTGGGGGCTGAGAGAGAAGCCAGATTGAATAAGTCAGCTGGGAGAGGAGTTTGAGCCACAACAGCTGAGTTGAACCAGCCAGTCCAGAGCTCAGAAAGAACAAGTAAGGGTGAGCTCATTAGACAGTAAATCTCAGAGGATGAAAACATTCTAGGCCAAGGTTAGGAGAAGGAGGCAGTAATCCTCCAAGGTGAATAAAAAGTTCCTTTTACAATAGAATATTTAAATACTTACGTAGTCTCAAGATAAGAAGAAACTAAGAGTCCAATGTGAAAAAATCAGTCTGTAAACATTTGAAGAGACACTTTATGAAAGGACAAGTATGAACGGCAAATAGGTTCAAGAAAGATGCTCCACCACATCAAACCTCAGAAGGGCACACACACACACCTCACAGTGGGAACCTACCACGTACCAAGACAGATAAAACCAAAGAGGTTCATGATCCTAAACATTGTGGGCTGGGTGTGGAGCAACTATAGCCCCTTTGGTGCTTGTAGGACTGTGAAGGATGCAGAGCATTTGTGAAACACGTTGAACATGCCTTAAAGGTCATATATACAGTTGCTCATATGATCTGGTCAGTCCACCGCTGAATTTTTTGTAAAGGTAAATAAAGTGCTAGTTCATCTAAAGATGTGTATGGGAATACTCATGGCAGTGTTGTTATTTGCAATAGCTAAAATTTGGAAGCAGATTAAGTGCTTATAAAAAAAAAAAAGACAAAGGGAGAACAGATTATCAACAGAAGCAGCAGCATAGCTTCTTCTTCTTCTTCTTCTTCTTCTTCTTCTTCTTCTTCTTCTTCTTCTTCTTCTTCTCTTCTTTTCTTCTTCTTCTCTCTCTCTTCTTCTTCTTCTCTTCTCTTCTTCCTTCCCTTCTCCTTCTCCTTCTCCTTCTCCTTCTCCTTCTCCTTCTCCTTCTCCTTCTTCTTCTTCTTCTTCTTCTTCTTCTTCTTCTTCTTCTTTTCATGTGATATAAGCTCTCTATATGTAGCCCTGACTGACCTGAAACTGGCCCTGGCTGGCCTAAAACTTACAGAGAGAGATCCACCCACCTCTGCTTCCCGAGTGCTGGGATTAAAGGCATGCACCACCATGGCCGAGCAACAGAGGTTATTCATAACTAAAGTAACTATGTTTAAGGAAAGAAGGCAGGGAAACCATTGCACAGTGTGTGCTCATTCATATCCAAACTGTAATAGAGATGCCAGCAGATTGACATAGTGGTTGACTAGGAACCACCTTCAGAGGAGGTGCAGTAAGCAGGAGCAAGAAAAGGTTCAAGAGGGTTTCATCTTGATTGTAGCAGCAGTGTCTTGGTTGAATACACCCGTGGAAACATCAGCTGAACCTCGTGCTTGAACAAGAGAAAGGCTGAAAGTTGGTGTGTGCCAGAACTTACCTCCCCCAAAAGTGTTCCAATGGCACTCCAGGTCAGACAATGGAGAAAGCACCAGGGCACCACTGTGATATGCAGCTAGCAAATAATCCAGCCCTCTGCTATCTTGATTCTCACACGGTGCACCACTGCTTGCAGGGAGAAAGGAATCGTCACCACCCACGTGCCTGATGGCACAGCAGGTTTTTACTTTCCTACTCTCTTTCCTGATAGGACAAACATTTCCTTCTTTTCCAGCCTGATGCTCTGTTTTTCTTTCTTACTGTCAGGTTTTCCACCCATTGGTCAGATGGCCTTGGCCATAGCTGGCCTCTCTTACCTTCTAGTAACACTTTTTAGTTTGTTCTGCATTTTCACTCCCTGCTTCCATGAATGTGTAATCGTGTTTATCTCTTGCAAATTTCAACAAATTACCATGCAACAAAGATACTGGTCTCTGCCAGACTGGATCCCAAGAAATCGGTGCCTGTACCAGATGAAGAAAGAAAACCTCTCTGTGACTCCCCTGGCCACCAGTTCCCATGCTACACCAGGGCACTTGAACTCTTTCCTGGTTCTTTTTATTTTGTGCTTTGTCTGTGACCCTTGCTCACTTAACCTCCTGGTACCATTGGTGTCTTCCAGTTGTCAGCCCCTAAAACTTCAAGCAATGATGACTTTGGGATAAAGGATAGTAGGTTACGCCTTCTAGCCACCTCCCTTTATAAAAGGACTTTGAGCTGTGCAAGCTACACTGAGAAACAAAGAATAATGGAACATATCTAAGTCCAGGGTTTTATAACCCTTTTCAACAGGAAACGGTTGGATGTGACGTCTATATCCAGTTTCCCTTGAAGGATGTGAGGGATACACTCAATTGGGCATGTCTATGAGAGATTATCTTGGTTATGTTTACTAGAGCAGGAAGGTCCACGCATTGTGGGTTATAATAGTTCCTGAGCTAGAATCCTGCCTGTGTAAAAAAAAAAAAATGTGACCAGAACCCAAACACTCATCATTTTGGCTTCCTGGCTATGGATGCCATGTTCCTAAAGTTCCTCTGCCTTGACGTCTTCACCATGGTAGACTATATTCTTAAACAGAGCCAAAATAAACCCTTTCTCCTTTAAGCTGGTATTTTGGGGACATTTCATCACAACAACTTGAAAGATAAGTAAGACAGAAAACTGGTACCCAAAGCACCCCATTGCTGTGATGAGCATCAGCTTGTGCTCTGTGGATTTGCAGAAGAAATGTACAAGTGCATAAACTTTGGGCTAGAAGAGCCTGTGGATACTAAAAGCAGGAGTTAATGGTCCAGACTTTGGGAAATTAGAAGGCAAGAAGGCTGGGGAAAATATGGACAGTGGTAGGCTTCAGAGGAAAACAAGGACTCTATTGGAAACTGGAGTGGGGTCATTCGTGTAGTACTTCAGCCAAGAACATGATTTTTTTCACTCTGCATATTTCTCAAGAATGCAGGGAAGTTGAGTTTAAAGGTAATGGACATTTTGTTTGTGCATAAAATTTCAAGATGGGAGAAAATACAGCAAAATAGCTGTAATTATTAAAACTATCAGCACCACTGAAGAAAAACCTCCTGGGCTTCACTGTGACAGTAGGAAAAAGTGTCCTGAGGGAAAAATCTTTGGAGGCTTTGTCTTATGACGATTCAAGCTCATATGAGGGAATACAGCCTAAACGAAAGAGCGTCCTTGCTCTTCAAAGATAGGTGGTCAGGGAAATGTCACCACAGAGAAACTGATACAGCTGTGGTCCAAGAGAGACAGGCCACATCTCAAGCAGAAAATGGAAGCAGGATCTGCATAGTATGATTTTGTATATGTGGAAGATGCAAGATTGAGGGGGTCACGGAGCTCTACTCTACATTCTTAGAAAGGAGCTGAGGGCAGGCAGTGTGTGCCCATAGACAGAGTCCTTGAGTGGAGGTTTAAAAGAATCCCGTGAAGTTGAAGTCTAAGTGACAATGGAGATACCAAGATATAAGAGATTTCTAGAACACAGGGCATCTGCCAAGGAAAGCTGCATGTATGAAGAGGAGCTGGCCTAAAGGGGAGGCTATTTATGCTGTAGGTGGTGGCCCAAGAGGGAGGCTGTTCACACTGTAGGTGGTGGCCTAAGAGGGAGGCTATTCACACTGCAGGTGTTGGCCCAAGAGGAAGGCTATTCACACTGCAGGTGGTGGCCTAAGAGGGAGGCTGTTCACACTGCAGGTGGTAGCCTAAGAGGGAGGCTATTCACACTGCAGGTGGTGGCCCAAGAGGGAGGCTATTCACACTGCAGGTGGTGGCCTAAGAGGGAGGCTGTTCACACTGCAGGTGGTAGCCTAAGAGGGAGGCTGTTCACACTGTAGGTAGTGGCCCAAGTGGGAGGCTATTCATGCTGTAGGTGGCACAGTTGGAGAGGTGACACTGCTCCAGCTCTATGGACAGAAGACAATTTCATGGCAAGCCCCAGATGCCAACCTGGAGCTGCAAGATTTGGTGTTTCGATTTCCAAATTCTGGTGTGGCTGTGGTCCAGTCATTCCTTGTTGTGTGTTCTGTGCCAATGTATGTTGGAAGCATGCAATCTATTTTCTGATTCATAGAAGATTGCAGTTAAGATATTGCCCTGAATGTCAGGTAAGAAATGGACTTTTAAACTGTGGCAATTTTTATAGAGTGTGGGGTCGTTGGAAGTTTGGATAGTATTTCCCATGATGAGGTCAACATGAAACTCTTGGGATAAGAGGTAGGAGGTTAGGGTTTAGAGTGATTTGCTTGTGTGCCGAGTTCATAAGGAGTTGAGATGTTAAGTGATGTTTTAGGATGTCAAGTTGCCAAGGAATAGAGCTGTGATGATTAATCTCAGTTGTGAACTTGATGAGATCTAGGGTCACCTAGGAGACAGCTCTCTGGGCATGCCTGGGGAAGATTATTTATAAGGATATTTTACTTCTTTTTCAAGCCTAGACCTCATGTCAGGGCCCTGAAGATGCAAGTGGAGCCACCTCAATAACACCTCAGTAAAATATTCTAAAACTTCTCATTTGCTTTTCGACCAAAACTGTCTGAGTCAAGAATCTATTCCACAGAAATAATGAAGATGGGTAAAATGAAATTATGTAACCGCCTTTCTCTTAAGTTTTACATTTTTATTATAACAACTGAAAAGTAGCAAATGTAAGGGGTAAATGATATCTGACAGGCTTGGAGTTAGTTATGAGGCAACCGAGATACACAGTTTTGGTAGCTCCATTTCCTGCCAGTCAGAATGTCTCTTTATAATTAGACAGCCTTGAAGTGACAATAACGTGCTTCCTGCTATGCCCAAAATTAAGTCACCAGGACATTTTCCTACACATGGTCACTAACAAAGGGCCTGCGTTTGGATTTGAAACTCTTCTCGCCAATACCCTCTTTGTGGGTTTTCTGTATAATCATAAGAAGACATACCCTAGCAGGGAGACACAGGATATGGAGAGAAAAGAGTCATTACCTCACACATAAACCACATATTCATAAATATTCATTTAAGACTATTTCAGTGTCACAATACAAAGCCCATTGGGCTGCTTTTCATCTGTTGGGAAACCCATTTCAATCTTTCTTTAGAGTAGTTCCTTTGCTTAGCTTTGCTAAATAAATTTTTGTTTGAATTATCTATGTTTCTTGACAGAATTTCTTTGTATCTATCAAGAAAATTGTCCATTTATTTAGATTTTACAGGTTTTTTTTTTTTTTTTTTTTTTTTTTTGAGTACAAGTTTTTGAAGTAAGGCCTAAGGGTTCTTTGGACTTATTCTGTGTCTCTTGTTATATTTCCCTTTTCATTTCTGATTTTGTTAACTTATGTAAAAGGAACTTTTATTCTTCTGGCTGAATTGCTGTCTGGGAGGCTTACTGCCTCCTGCTAACCTAGGCCTAGTCCTGGAAGCATCTAGCCTCTGTACAATCTAACCTAGGCCTAAAATGTTTTCAGACTCTGAGACTTACTGCTTAATGAGCTCACCTGCCGGAGTCCTGCCCAGAGTGAGGGAAGGGCTTGAAGAGGATGGAAGCAAGAACAATGAGGGAAGATTCAGACAGATGTGGGACACCATGCAGTTTCTTTGCATAAGAGATGGAGAGAGAGGAAACACATCTAGGGATGGCTTAACCCGCTCTGACAACCTGTGTCTCTTGCAAGCTTTATTTATACACAAAATCATTTCCTCAGAAACTTTGATTATTGATTACATAACTTCAAGTCTTTCTTGGCCTCAGAAGTATATATAAACAAGAGAAACAAAGTGAGCAACCAGCAAATGTTATAAGGACTACCAATTAACATTATGATAAAAATAATTTCTCTTTCAACTCAAAAGTTTTCTCTCTAAAGATTGGTGTCGTAATGCCTTGTGGTTACAGAAATGCTGGACAGGATGACTCTGTTTGAGTTTGACCGTGTTTCAGTTTTAATCAGAATTAATCAGAAGTTATTTCCCACTGCCTGTACATCAAGCATATCTTTCTACAGAAGTCCAATCTCTCTGACCTTTAAATTCTTCCTCTCCTTCCTCTATTTTTCTTTTATAATTGAT
The DNA here is from genome assembly GCF_903995435.1 of Acomys russatus. Lineage (NCBI taxonomy): Eukaryota > Metazoa > Chordata > Mammalia > Rodentia > Muridae > Acomys > Acomys russatus. The sequence continues at coordinate 52,855,842 of NC_067153.1, forward strand.
GTAATACCCCAATTTCTTTTCTTTTGTTCCTAAAATATTGGGCAACTCCTTATTTAAACAAAGGGGAGCTGTTCCTACAATATCAGAAAAGTCCTGGTCTGACAAGTCTGCTCAGGAAAGCAGGGCTTATTTAATCTGGCTTCTCTAATGGCCTGGAATTGTTCTGCTTGGCCTCAAGCTAACTCAGCCATCTGCTCTAATCTTCTGGCTTCTCATTTTCTGGCATGTTCTGTCTTCACCTAAGTTCTCTCTCTATTACTGTCCTGGTAAAACTGCCTCCTCTCTCTTTAATATTTCCTCTTAAGTAGCTTCCCTTTCCTCTCTCTTCTCATGAGAGTTGGGCATATCCTATTCTGTCAAATCTTTCTGATTTATCACATTTTCTTTCACTCAATTAGACATCACTTCCAAACATGGGTGCATCCTTCTACAAACTAACTTTACTTTTGTTTGGGATTAAAGCCATACACCGCCATGCCTGGTATATATCTCATGAGCTGCATACATAATTATTTTGTATAATTTATATATTATTTATACTAATATTATATATCTGTATAATATATTGTGTTTATTATATTATATATAATTTTTACATAAATATATAACTTTAACAATCTATTAAAAAGATGTAAGGATAGTGGCCAGCCCTCTCATTGGATTACTTCCAATTATTCTAATGTTGGCTGTGAGCATGTCATATATAGCTTTTATTATACTGAGGTACATTCCTTCCAGTCCCACTTGATCTAGAATTTTTTTTTTATCAAGAACATGTGTTTAATTTATCTCAAGGCTCCTTCTGTACCTATTAAGATGATCATATCATTTAGAAGTATGGTTATGTAAGAACACTGACTGGCTGCTGTTAGTGGTAAATCTGAAAGTAGGCTACAGTTTAAAGCAAAACAATGCTGCATGTTCTGCTTTTATGATATGGCATTTTATTCCATTTAATGGATATATATATTCAAGAGATCTCTTGCATTCTTTTTTCACCCATTTATGTCCCCAGTATAGGGAATCAAACTTCTTTGTATGTGAGATCACGCTAAATTACCCAAGCTATCGCCCTAATCCTCAATATGTCTGCCTTTTATTAAGTGGCATTTAGAGCCTGAAAACTTCAGGCACCAAATCTTGATTTCAATTTCAATGGAACTATTAATATGTCCAAAGAAAACAATCCTCTGTATCCTCAACACACAAACTCTAACAACCTAGGGGAGTATATAAGAAGCCAGTGCTATGACAGAAAGGTAACAGTGCACCATTCAACTTACTCCAACATTATTAGGCATCTAACAGAATATCTTACAAGAATGTGTCTCCCAGCTGCCACTGTACCTGAGTCTTCTACATTTATTTTTTAGAGAAAAAAAAAAGAAGAAGAAGCAAAGAAAAAAATCACCTCTCAATGTAGATACACAGTAAATCCAGGAAATTTTGTATAAATAAATGTCCATTGTAGCCAAAACAAGAATTAATGCCAAGTTATTGGATAACTATCAAGAAGTGTCTGATCAGTAGCAACCACAACCTCTACTCCAAAAGAGTGATTTTTGTGTTGACTACTGGCAGACTTCCTTGTCTTGAGTACCAATGAGTACCCCACCTTCAACACAGGCATGGTATACCACATACAATGGTATACCACATACAGAGATTACCTTATAGCGGTGGCTCTCAACCATGAGGGTTGCATATCAGATATCCTACCTAGAAGACATTTACATTGCAATTAAGGACATTAGCAAAACGACAATTATAAGATAGTAACAAAATAATGTTATAGTTGAGGGTCACTACACTGTGAACTGTATTAAAGGGTCTTGGCATTGGGAAGGTTGAGAACCTTATGGCAAGAGAAATGACACAGTAGGATCCAGAGGCGAAGAGGATGGAGATGATTGGGAATGGATTATTACTTCTAATAATCACAGCAAGTCTTGGACCTGAGCCCTCGCTACTATGAATGACCCAAGAAAAAACAGCACCTTGGGGAGTAGGATGAAAATACTGTAACCACCCACTGAGCACTGACTAAGTTTACCTTGAATGTGCAAGAAGAGGTTTATCACCACTGGATGAAAGAGGAATTTGAGATTGAAACGAAATTCTGCTGCAGAAAAATAAAATAAAATAAAATAAAATTTATTTCTGGAACACGATTTTTGTTTGGAGAAGAAATTTGACCCTTCTCTTTATTAACAATTTATCATCACCTGTCATCTTCTTAGCTGATTAAAAGTTGCTTCAATTGCCAGGTATGGTGGTGTAGACATGTATTCTCAGCACTCAAAGGGCTGAAACAGGAGGGTCTTGAGTTCTAGGCCAGCCTCCTATGGACACTAAGACCTTGTCACAAATCAACCAATCACACAATTTCATCTAGCCAAATTCATACACACACACACACACACACACACACACACACACACACACACACACACAGTTGTGAGTGCAACCTTCCAATACTAAGCAATTAAATTTTCTCCTGGATAAAAGAGAGCTATTTATCCTTGAGGATATGAATTTCTGAAAACCAGAGGTCATATTTCTTACTCACTTTGTTGATTTTTATCACCTAGACAAGGTACTCAAAAGTGGGTGATAAGTGAATGAATCAGGGAAGGTGCATACCAGCATACGCTACTTGGGTAAAATCAATAATAATAGACTAGTGTGCTCATCACACCATCCTAAACAGCACCTTTACTTTCCACGCTTTAAAGAATCAAGACCATTTCTAAAAGTAAAAGCAAAAGTCAGAGGGAGCCTTCTCTGCAGCTCCTAAGCCATTTGTTTTCCCATGAGAAGATGCAAATGTAAATTGCAATCTTGTTTTTGAGAAATTCTAGCCCAGTGACACATGAATGCCACAGCCAGGGGCCCGCCACTTCATGCCTTCTTGACAGGCTGGAATGTTGCTCCTGTTTTCTGCATTGATTTTTTCATTAGGCCGTGCTGCATAACTGCCCAGTGTCAGAGGGAAAGCACACACTTTTTCTCCATTAGATTTGATTGTAAGATGGGGGCTTTGGAATATTTTACTTACTTATATAATTCCTCCTGAATAAATTATAGGAAATAGCAGAAGTCAATTCTATTTCGAAAGGCAGGCTATGTTGACATGAAGGCTTTTAATAGAAATATCTCCTTAGAGAAACATATTTTATACTCTAGTTTATATTATTACCACCTGACCCAGGGGACCCCACACATGTGACTCAGGAACCTTCCCACACAGATAGACATTGAGTTAAACTGCTTTTAAAACCCAAAGTGATATTTTCATGTGATCCCATGTTTCCATGGAAACAAACTAATCAGAAGTTGGAGAGCCACTGTGTAAACTCTGTGGTGGTAGCTGAACCTGACAGGCCTCATCACAAATAAGAAACTAACTGGAAAGGCAGATTTCTCACCTGTGCACACAAAGGCTCTTTCACTGGAAGACTCTAAGCAGCCTGCAGCCCTCGAGAACAAGTAGACACAGAACATGCAAGAATATGAGAAGTTGGTCTTCAAAGCAATTCATTGTTCTTGGTTTCAGTGGTATAATTGAACTCAACTACCACAGGATGAAAATATCAATCACGCCCCCACAACCTCCTCGATTTCCATTGGAAGTCATTAATTAACACATCCTGGAGATCTTTCTTTTATGACTCAGAGTCTAAGGAAAGTCCTAAAAACTATTATTTGCTGAAAGTACTGGGAAATTCCAACAGCTGTCAGGGCAAGAAAGATTAGTAATCCATCTGTTTGTGGGAAAGTGCTAAACAAGTAATAAAGTTAAGGCGTGCATTATAAATTTATGTCAAAAGTCTGTCTATAATAGAAACAAAAGTGTTACTTCTTTATTCGAAAAATTGCCACTTAAAAAGTATTTCAAAGGTACCACAGCATAAATGCCTCTGTGGGGGTGTCTACAGAAAACTAAAAAAAATCCATTTCCTTTATAAACAGCTCTTCAGGAAGATTAAAACAGAAACTCAGATGTAAGAACCCCCTTGCCCAAATTTAGTAGGCCCTGGGCAAAGATGAGCTGTGAGGCTAACTTGGAGCAAGTGCCTTGCCCCGCTCTTCCTCAGCTGGAGCCTTTTCCTTCCTCGCACCGCCCGTGGTCATCTGCCAACATCCTACCCTTTCTTCTCTCATCGCAAATCCTACTTTTTTTCTTGTCATTTCTAATATGCAACAAAGATCAAGATGGAGGCACATCACAGACATATGTCCTAAGTCACCCTAGTCATTTACTTTCCACTCTTCACACAACAACTACCGTGTATTCTGTCTTTATGTGATTAGTATTTTTCCTCCTCTTTGTTTTGTTCTTGCTTATTTGTTTGTTTAATGTATATGGATTTTTGCCTCCATGTATGTCTGTATACCACATATGTACCTGGGTCCATAAAGGCCAAAAGAGAGCATCAGATCCTCTGGACTGACAGTCTGTGGTTATGAGCCACCCTGTGTGTGCTGAGAATCGAACCTGGGTCCTCTGGAAGGGCAGCCAGTGCTCTTACTGCTGAGCCCTCTCTCCAGCCCCTAAACCGTTATCGCTTGGGTGACTGGTGAGAGGCGTAAGCTGTTAGGGTGGAGATTTGTCACCTGCCTTTTCAGTGAGTACTTACATTCTGAATGTTCTTGAGTCTAAAAATACTGTCTGTCTTTTGAAAATGTGGCTAGGGCCCTATCTTCATTCCACTCTGTATCATTTGAGCCATATTTGAATGTAAATAAAATAAAACATCCTGCCGTAGCAAATACACTGAAACTCAGCTGGTTAAAATCATATGAAACATAACCTCAAAACTTTTAACATATTCTTTATGATATAGACACTCATCACTTACATTTTATTGCCCAGAACCAACTATGACCCAAAATAGTCATGAAACCATATAATGTGATGTGCTCTGCCACATTGTCCAAACTCAAGTGTCAATTGTATGGCTTTTAAAATCCTGCAAGACAACTCTATTCAAAATGTCCAAAAAAGTTACCAACATAATCATCACCATCACAGTTATCATTCTTTGACTATTTACCAAATTATTTTTCGTACATGCAATGCAATAATAACTGCTACGAGAAGCCACTGGGGTGGTTATTACCAGCGATATTGAAACTTGGGGAGGCATGGCGATATAACATGTCCTAGTGCTTAAAGCCTGTGAGGTATATATGATGCCTAATCTTGCTTGTCAACTTGACATTCCAGAGAAGTCTGAATTTAGATTGAGGATTTTCTCCCATCAGCTTGGCCTCTCTGGGGGACATTTTCTCAATTGCAAATCATTGTGGGAGGGTCCAGACCACTGTGGGCGGCGCTGTTCCCAGGCAGAAGGGTCTGGGCTGTGTAGAAGTTAGCTGGGCAACAAAGGAAAAGCCAGCCAGTCTGCAGATTCTCTCCTGGCTCCTGGCTCTGCTCCTGCTTGAGTTCCTGCCTTGATTTCCTTCAATAATGAGCTGTGATGACAAAATATCTTTCCTTCCTAAGTTGCTTTTAGTTGTGGTGTTTATCATAACAATAGAAATGCACACTAGAATGGTGTGAACCACACATAAAAAAACGTTTCTTATGCTTACTTTGTTGAATGGCTATTTCATGTTTCCTTGAAACACGCTTACCCAAAGAGATCTTCATAAAACCACAAATATACTGTGAAGTCTCATTCATACCTGGCACATACAGCCTTAACTTTCTCTGTTCTCTATCCTAGCCTATCATAACCACAGTCTTTTAATCATAACCACAGGTTAAACATAGCCAGATGTTTTGACCACACAAAAGAATGTGATTTCCGTTCTGCCTCTGAGCTTTTCCATCTCAATGCAGTTGCTCTTCCAGCCATAACTCACACCTTACCTAGCTAATTTCCATCTATAAATCTTCCTGAAATGCCCTTGCTATTGAAAGCTGAAGGGAGAAATAAGAATGGTAAATATTTAGGAAAAATTCAGTCTCGTGAATCTCTAAATTCAGTCAACAGAACTGTTACCATCTGAATGGAAGACGGGAGTAAAGAAGAAACCCTAAAGCACACAAAAACAATGTCCTAAAAGAAACTTCTGGAAGTTACTATGTCCGTGAAACATTAATGATTTTGTGTATTTTCTTTTGAGGCAGACTCTTGCATAACCCAAGCTGGTCTGGAACTTGGTGGCTAGCCAAGGAGGACTGTTAATTCTGAGATTCTCAACAGAAAAATCAGTTCCACAATTTTGATACAAATATGATACAAGATTTAATTAAATATTGACCAGGATGGACTCTGGTCAGGTCTACTCTGAGATATCAAGGCGTGTCTAAGGGTCACATGTAGGGTGTTTTAAGGGCAAACCCCACAATTTATTGCAATTCCCATCAAGTCCAATTAGGGGCAAACATACATTCGGATGCATTTCCTGCCTACGTACCTCCTATCCACATATGATTAAGCATATCTGATGCAGAGAGGCCAAACAAACTTATCTGGGGAAGAAAATAAAACAAAGCAAAACACATGTGGCTTGTTATTTCCCAAGAACTACAACTCCCAGCATTCCTGGGAAGTTATCTTGTCCTTGGGCAGGTGGGTCTAACAGGTTGACTTTGGCTCTTATATGACCTTGAACTCTGGATTCTCCTATGTTAACTTTATAAGTGCTTAAATTATAGGTCTGCCCTGTTATGCCTGGCTCAATCAATTTTCAGCGAAGAAACCTTTGTGAGTATGTAAAGCATTGCTGACATAGAAAAAAAAAAAATAACAAGTAGGTCATAACAATATTCGTGACACTTGCTATAACTAAATATCACATTATCAAGCACCAAAACAAAATAAAGGAATAAGAAAATAAATAATTCCCTGACAACAAAATTTAGGCATTCATTAACTGAATTAAGAACCAAAATGAGCCTTTTGGGTGTTTAATAAGATATTTACATTTTATTTTTTGGCCTCTATATTTTTTCTTGTTACTTGCTACTGAAAGAACAAGGCTTGTCCTGTTAAGTGTGCTATAGTCCACTTTGTCAACTGTGTCGCTGCTCTAACTGCTAACTTTCTGCTATCCCTTGTGTTTCCTGAAGGCTAGTACCTCGGTATACTGGCTTGATGAGATGCATTCATGGAGAGAGTGTTTTGTACCTAGCCCTGCAGACATGGTCGGGAAGTTCATAATGTCTATTTTTATGGCACATAAACCATTGATTATGATGATTACTCAGAAGCATTGAATTAGTTCTTTCAAAGTGGTAATGCTTCCTTGTTTAAAACCAGAAATGTTTCCATGCGAGGAAACAGCCTTTTCCTCTAAACCATGTTACCTGACATGGTAAGACATTTGCTAATTATTTTAAATTAATTTTTCACATAATCAGTTTCTTAGCAATCTCAAAGTTACCGAGTGACTTTTTAGTGTTGAGTGCTTATTCAGTACGTACAGAGTATTAAACACAGCCTTGCTTCGGTCTCTCCAACTCAGCTGACGAACCTAATGCGCCTGGTTCCAGAGCCATTTCTGACATAATGGTAGCATCGTTTAAGAAGTTCTTTGCTTTGTAGTAGGAGAAGCTCTTCAAATTTCTATATTTCCTTGTCCCATGACTAGAATTTAGCATGATAAGAACTAATACTTATGACACAAAAATGTCAAATATATTGAAAAATATATACAAAGTCTCAAGTACATAGATGTGTCTTGCTTTTACTCGTAAGTTAAAATCAAGTCTTTGCATTACTCTAAGTTCAACGAGATTGTGTAAAATGCTAGCAGGGATCTAGCTAGCTGTAAATTTATAAGAAGAAATGTTCAGAAACATGAACACCAAACCTATCGAAGTTACCTATGGAATTTATGTTATTACCATATACAAACAATGCGCACCAGTAACATATATCAGAATTATAAGGTGTTCTGGGAATAGCACTATTTAGAGGTCAAATGTACAAAAGAGGTTAATGGCACTACCAGAAGGAAACTATTTATATTTCTAAATTTCACTGTACAGGAAGACCCTCTTAGAAGGAGACAGTACTGGAGGCCTCAAGCTGATCAAACAGATCCATTAAAACATAAATTGCTCTAGGTTTGGTAGTGTAGGTCTTCAATCCCAGCACTTGGGAGGCAGGGGTAGACAGAAAATTTGAATTTGAAGCCAGCCTAGCCTACAGAGCAAGTTCCAGGACAGCAGGGCTACACAGTGAAACCCTGTCTCAAAAAACTAAAACCAAACCAAACCCCAAAAAATTGTCTGTTAGAAGATACGACAATCAAAGTTAAATAAAGACCAAAGGCCCGTGTAACAGAAAGGGAGTGGCCATTGTGTTTGCTTGGGAAAAAATGCTATAAAAACACAAATAGAGTGAGCTGTGTGAAAGAAACACAGACAGTGCAGAAGGCTGTAAATGACGTCGTAACTGACAAGAAACCAGCAAATAAGGGATTACTGCTTTTTACATAAAATTGAACTAAAGCCAACATATTGAAAGTGACTCAGACATGGGGGACTTCAGCCATACTGCTTATGGGCAAGAGATTTGAACAAGCTTTCAAAGAGCAACTGACTAGACCTGAACAGGATTACAATGGCGTTGCCCCATGAATTCCACTTTGAGGAACCCTGATGGTTTCATCTGGTTGAAACCCTTTCACAAGCCAACACAAATGCGTGAACCAAGACATGCACCATCACAGGTGCACACACAGGAAGCAACCTGAGTACTTGTCAGTGTTGGAGCATTCTACTGTAACTGCGCCTATAGTTGGGTAATCGCTACAAGTGGAAAGGAAATAATATGCTAATGTATGTTGTTAAGGATGAAAGCTCCTGGAACTAAACAGAGAATTCTCAACAGAGGAGTATCAAATGGCTGAGAAACACTTAAAGAAATGCTCAACCTCCTTAGTCATCAGGGAAATGCAAATCAAAACAACTCTGAGATTCCATCTTACACCCATCAGAATGGCTAAGATCAAAAACTCAAGTGATACCACATGCTGGCGAGGATGTGGGGAGAGAGGAACACTCCTTCATTGCTGGTGGGAATGCAAACTAGTACAGACACTTTGGAAATCTATCTGGTGCTATCTCAGAAAAATGGGAATAGGGCTTCCTCAAGACCCAGCTATTCCACTCCTTGGAATATACCCAGAAGATGCTCCAGCACACAACAAGAAAATTTGCTCAACCATATTCATAGCAGCCTTATTCATAATAGCCAGAACATGGAAACAGCCTAAGTGTCCATCAGTAGAAGAATGGATAAAGAAACTGTGGTACATATACACTATGGAATACTACTCAGCTATTAAAAACAAGGAATTCCCGAAATTTGTGGATAAATGGATTGAGTTAGAAATGATCATAATGAGTGAGTTAACCCAGAAGCAGAAAGAATCAAATGGTATATACTCACTTATATCTGCATACTAGCCCAAGGGGCATGTCCCACGAAAGCCTTCACTTACCAGGAAACTGGGACAGAGGGGAAGGCATCCTATTGGGACTCTAAATGAGAGACGCATGGGAGAATAGCAAAATAAAAGGATACAGAGGGTCCTAGAAATCCTCAAGTAGAACAATATGATAGGCAGATTTGGGCCCAGGGGTCCCGCTCAAACTAAGGCACCAGCCAAGGACAATACAGGAGGTAAACTTTAAACCCCTTCCCAGATCTAGCCAATGGTCAGAATATTCTCCACAGTTGAGTGGAAAGTGTGATACGACTTTCTCACATACTCTGGTGCCTCACATTTGACCATGTCCCCTGGAGGGGGAGACCTGGTGGCACTCAGAGGAAGGACAGCAAGTAGCCAAGAAGAGACTTGATACCCTATGAGAATATATAGGGGGAGGTAATCCCCCTCAGGAACAGTCATAGGGGAGGGGAATAATGGGAAAATGGGGGAGGGGGGAGGAATGGGAGGATACAAAGGATGGGATAAACATTGAGATGTAACAAGAATAAATTAATAAAAAAAAAATAGCTGAATAGTAAAAAAAAATAAAATAAAATAAATTAAAAAAAAAAAAAAAAAAGGATGAAAGCTCCCCACAGGGAAAATATAAATACACAGTGCAAAAATAAATAAATAGTGCTTCATTTCTGTGATTTTAAAAGTGTACATGTGCAATTATGCAAAACATAAGATAGTAAATAATTCTTTTATATTTACTTAATTTATTCAGATTATAACTCAATTGCTATACCATCATTTGTATCCTCCCATTCCTCCCTCCCTCCCTCGCTCCCTCCCTCCCTCCCTCCCTCCCACTTTCACCCTATTCCCCTCCCCTAGATCTAAGACCAAGGGGGACCTCTACCCCCACTATATGGTCATAGGCTATCAAGTATCATCTTGGTAGCCTGCTTATTCTTTCTTTGTTTGAGTGCCACCAGGCCTCCCAACCAAGGGAAGGTGGTCAAATATGGGGCACCAGAGTTCATGTCGGAGTCAGTCCCCGCTCTCCACATAACTGTGGAGAATGTCCTGTCCATTGGGTAGATCGATGTTTACTACTTGTATTGTCCTTGGTTAATGAAATAGTTTGAGCAGACTCCCCTCCTCCCCCCCCTCCCCCGGGCCCTGATCCACTGGTCATGATGTTCTTTTTGTAGGTTTCTAGGACCCTCTAAATCCTTCTATATCCTCATCTCCTATATTTGTCTTACCTAGAGTCCCAGTGGGATGTCCTCAAATCTGCCCCAATCTCCTGGTAAGTAAAGACTTTCATGGGGCATGCCTTTTGGGCTAGTGCCCAATTATAAGTGAGTATTTACCATGAGAGTTTTTCTGCTTCTGGGATAACTCACTCATTATGATCATTTCTAGTCCCATCCTTCCTTGTTTTTAATAGCTAAGTAGTATTCCATAGTGTAAATGTACCATAGTTTCTTTATCCACTCTTCAACTGAGGGACATTTAGGCTGTTTCCAGGTTCTGGCTATTATGAATAAGGCTGCTATGAACATGGTTGAACATATGTCCTTGTTGTGTGCTAGAGCATTTTCTGGGTATATTCCATGGAGTGGAATAGCTGGGTCTTGAGGAAGCCCTATTCCCAGTTTTCTGAGAAAGCACCAGATAGATTTCCAGAGTGGTTGTACAAGTTTGCATTCCCACCAGCAATGAAGGAGTGTTCCTCTTTCCCCACATCCTTGCCAGCATGTGATGTCACTTGAATTTTTGATCTTAGCCATTCTGATGGGTGTAAGATGGAATCTCAGAGTCGTTTTGATTTGTATTTCTCTGATGACTAAAGACGCTGAGCATTTCTTTAAGTGTTCTCAGCCAAGGATAGTAAACAATTCTAAAGGGTATGCCTTAAGCTATAAATAGTAAATTTTCTGAGAGAACTACCTTGGTGGGATTTTTGTTGTTGTTGTTGTCAGTTTTGGGTTTTTTTTTAGTTATTTGAAGTGGTTTTGTTCATTCCTTACTACTCTCAGAACTCAAAATAAAACCTTGTATCTGTAGGATAAAAATAGATATTTTCACTTCTTTTATAGTTGCTGTTTGGTCATGATAGAAGTTGATAATAGAATATATACTACTACATATAGCTAATAAAATTATTTAAATATACAAGATTAATTACTTATTCAACAGAAAATCTAAAATAACATGCGTTTGGCCTGCAGTTCACTTCCTACATTGGTCTCTGCGCTCTTGAGAGTCGCTGAGGGGAAAGAGTCTTCACACACAAAGGGCAGTTAGATTAATGATCTTCTTCACAGAAACTAACAAGTTGAAAATAAAAATTCCTTGCACAAATTATTTAATTACTTCCGGCCTCCAGTTCATAGAACACATGCAGGAGATATAAGAAAAAGGGAAAGTGAAAAGGCAATTGTTTGTTTTTTTTTAATTTGGGGCTTTATTATAAAAACTTTAAGTATATAAAATTATACAAATGACAGTGTAATAAAACTCCCCATGCCCATCACTTACCTTACATCATCCCGTATGCAGAACCAGGCTTGTGTCCTCTCCCAAGCTCTCCAGGACTATTTGGAAGCAAGGTCACAGATCACATTGCCCCATCAGTGACTATGTTGGTGTGTACCTATAAAAAACAGAATCTGTGTTTAAAAACAAAAACACAAAACTAGCAGCCTTGCAAAGCCTTAGCCAGGTTCCTACAGCTGTGACATATCCAGTCAGTATCTTGATATCTCTAATTTTCTTCCATGTTGTTTGGAGCTTATATTAAGATTAAATTAAAGTTCACACATTGCAACTTGCAAGCATAATCATTGGAATTACTCAAATGGACCCTCTCTATCTCTGTCACCTATAGCTACCCTAGTTTCTCTCTTTCTCTCTCTTTCTCTCTCTCTCTCTCTCTCTCTCTCTCTCTCTCTCTCTCTCTCTCTCTCTCTCTCTCTCTCTCACACACACACACACACACACACACACACACACACACACACACACACACACACCCATACCCCTGCAATCTGGAGATTGATTTGTTGTAGAAACAATGCCATTTTTCTCAGGGCATTCCTCGGTGTGGATTTTGCTAATCTCTTTTGTGTTAATCTATGTGGCCTTCTATTTGTCCTGTGCATTTTAAAATGTGGACAAATGTAAAAATTAACCAGATAGACTCAACCCCTTAGGAATCTAATACGCATGTGATTATCTGCTACTATCAAGACCCACATAGAATGGAATTGCTGCTCTGGTGATTTTAGTGGCCATGAAGGTTGATTGACCAGATTCTTGGAAATAGCTTTTTAGAATTGAATTTAAAATTATTCTACCTGCTAAGCAGCATGTGCTTGGCTTCTGGCTCCCTTGACAGGTGCATCGTCTATCACTTCTTTTGCTCCAAATGGTGGGTCTTGCTCTTCTTCTAAAGACAAGCTGGAGCTGCCCTGGGATTGGGTCTTCTAGCCCATGAGCTGCTGCTGTCAAAAGAGTTTGCAAAGATCACCCATGGGGTAACAAAGTCTTCATTTCCCAGCTGTTCTACCTAATGTCTAAAACGGTGTGTGTGTGCTCTCATTGTCTAATTCCATAAGATTTAGCTAATTAATCATTTATTTTATAACTACTTAATATTAAGAGTCTTCCTCAGAGGTTAAAGAGATGGCTTCATGGATAATGGCATACTTGGCTCTGGTACCTTAACAATTAAACTTTATTATGCGTTTATTTAAACAAAGGTATCTTTCTTACAACCTGACTGTCTTTAACAGGAGGGAGAAAAAGATTAAGGAGAACAAAAAATGAAACCTTTTGAGTATCAGTCCCACTGGGCATAACTCTCCAGGTTTCTCCTCTACCTGACAGAAGAAGCCCGCACCCTCCTTCAGGAACTCCAGCCTCTTCTCCGCTGCTCAGGCACACCATGGTCCGGAACCTCTGATCTCTCTCACTGTGATTCCCCAAGGTCCCTTTTTTTCCAAACGTATAGTCCTTTTTGCAGTCCAATACAAACTCCCCCCCCCTTCCTTCAGCCCCCACCTCCCAACCCCCCACCCACACCCACCCACGTACTTTTATTTTGGGCCCAGCCTAAGATAAGGTCACATTCCTTCCACAAATGTTTACTGTGCAAAGGATTGGGATTTGTATACCCAGAACCCATGTGATCACCCAAGCAGCATGGTGACTACCTGTCATTCTGGCATTCAGAAGTCAGAGACAAGCGATCCCTTGTTCAAGCTGACTAGCTAGGCTAGTCCATTGGTGAGCTCTGGGCTAAACCAAGACACCCTGCTTTAATACCTACAATGGAGAAGCATGGAGAAACACACCAAACTTCAGCATTCAGCCTTCACGTGCATATATACCCAGGTACACATGTGAACTCACAAAAACACATCCATGCATTCAAACATGCATATAGCTCTCTTTCACACACAGGAAAGTGAAGACAAGGCGAGAGGAGAGGAGAGGGGAGGGGAGGGGAAGAGAGGGGAGGGGAAGAGAGGGGAGGGGAAGGGAGGGGAGGGGAGGGGAGGGGAGAGGAGGGGAGGGGAGGGGAGAGGAGAGGAGAGGAGAGGAGAGGAGAGGAGAGGAGAGGAGAGGAGAGGGGAGGGGAGGGGAGAGGAGGGGAGAGGAGAGGAGAGGAGAGGAGAGGAGGGGAGAGGGGAGGAGAGGAGAGGAGAGGAGGGGAGAGGAGCTTTGCAGTGGATCATAAAGTCTTCATGGGCAGAATTCTTTTTACAGAAAATCAAGGATATAAGCTAGATAAATACTCAAGGAGATAGTTTCCCAGTAGCTGGCCATGTGGATAGGGAGGTCCCTCAAGCTTGAGAAAAGTTGCCATGTTGATGAAGAGTTGCAGGGAAATATTAAAAAAATAGATAGTATTAGAAAGAAAAAGAAGATTATTATGTCTGTATGAGCAGAAAATTCAAATTTTGCCACTCTTCCACACTTGAATTTCCTTTCTACAAATGACATTGGCTTTTGTTCAGAGTTAATAAGTGTGAATACACGATATCCTGAGTATCAGCTATTACACACCACTTCACCAAATTGAGTTCTTTAAATATTATTAAGAATTTTTCACACAATGCAAGTGTCTCTCAAAAGACTGCTTGTCTCAAATCAAAAGCGGAAGCTATTTTATAACTAGAGTTTAAAAGCTTTAAAAAAAATTACTGCCGGCAAACTGTATTACATTTTTGTATTGTATATTATCTTAATATATAAATTTTTTTCTACTTTCTAATACATGTCTAATCAGTTGAATAGTTGGTGTTATCAGACAGAGCTATTTCTGACTGTGAGTAAAGAGTCCCTAACCAGCTAGTTCAATAAAAGAAAAATAGTGGAGTAAAAAAAACTATTTAAAAAAATTTTAATTGACATATATTTATGTCACTTTCCTCTTTCCCTTCCCTCCCCTCAGCTCCTCCCAGAAACCGTCCCTCCAGCCTCTCCCATGTCTCCTTCATTCTCAAATTGATATCATCTTTTGATTACCATTGTTACACATGTACACATATATGTATGGGATTGGACAAATATATAAACACAACCTGGTGAATGTGTTTGTTGTTTGTGTGTGATCTCTCTAGTCACTTAAATAATAGTCACAAGCCCATCTCTGCTTGACATCTTCTGCAAACTTTCAAATACTGCCAGTGCAAATCGTGTAGAGGTGTTTCCCTCAAGGAAAACAACAGTACTGGTATCAACAGTGGCGGGGCGGGTGGGTGAGGGGCATGTTGAATAACAAGAACTATGGATTCTGATTCAATTTCAGACCAATGGTCATTGGTTCAGTTCTTTGGAACTGAGATGAGTCTTTCAGGAAGCAGAGAAAGAACAGAAGGGCCTGGGACCTGCTTCCTGGGAGCTGTGAACTCAAAAACTGGTTGATGAGTTTGCTGTCAGCAAACTCCAATTTAATTACCTCCCTAGCCCTACCAGCTGAGACCAACTCTTTAGCACATGAGCCTTTGGATTTTACAGATTAAAATGATAATACCCTTAGGATCCCTTACATTTAAATCCTTCCCTGTTCTCTTATGTGATAGAAGCACATGAAAATTATTCACACGGAGGCTTGATGAAATCTACACTACTAATGGTGGGCTTTAAATCCAGAGATCTATGTGACTTTCTTGATTATAATGCCTACCAAATACATCTAGCTCTGTATTGATTATTTTTCTGGGTTTTGATAATTATTTCCACCCACCACTTTGTCAGTGCTATAAGCTTCTGTCTACACTGCTGAAATTTTGTAGTCAGTGTAGTTAAGAATTTCAATACACTGTCAGGTTATATCTCCCACAAATTCTTTATTTCTTTTCATTTATGTACCTTATTTGCCTATATCTAGCAATAAACATGCTTCCCACTCTTTGTGTAGTTTTGTTTCTCAGCGAAAATTAATTCCTGTAAATCTTATGGTTAACTTACCTGTGGCTATGAATATTTTAAAGGTTTTTTTCCCCCCACAAGTTTTTGCTGATACACAGGAAAGCTAGTATCTTATTTTTAAATGCAATAATTTTTCCAGTCATTTTTATGGACTTCTAGGAAGTCTACCATTTCCAATTAATTCTTGGAGATAACTCTTAGACTCTTATTATGTGCTATGTAAACAATTTCATCAGAATCCCACAGGCAGCATCTATTTGTGGATACTGATCAGTCTTCCTTTCAGTAGACATGGTTTCTTTGTAACACCCGTGACTTCACCACAGCAGTAATGACTTAGATACAGGCCAGTGGACTCCAACATATCTTATTTTAACTTGCCTTTTCGGGTCATGGGAAAGAAGGACAATTGACTGTGACAAGCTTTGAAAAGCTCTGTCTCCAATTGCAGCGGATGTGACAGATGTGGTTTCCTTACTTGAGCAGATTAACACATCTCCTGGTACCTTGAGCAGATTAACACATCTCCTGGTACCTTGAGCAGATTAACACATCTCCTGGTACCTGGGATTCAGAGACTGATCTGGCCAGCATTTCACTCTATTCCTTTTCAATGAAAACCACCAGAAGAAATGTATTTGCTTTCATCTGGCAAGGTCAGCAGTAGACTTTTACAGTATAAATAAGTCTTCTAGCCTTTGTCATAACTTACCTGGAAGGGATCTTGATCTATTGCCTCTCCCAAATCGCATTTTGCTGATAGGGCCAAATGAGCAGGAAGTAGTAACTGATTTGTTCTTGTTGATAAAGAATTTATGCGCCTCAGAGGATGGAAAACAAATCCAACTGAATTTCAAGAACCGTCTACCTCAGTGAAATCTCTGGTAGTGTGAGGCATAGGGAGATAGTCTTTCTAAGATGAAAGATAAGGTGTTCCACTTGGCCTCTCATGCCATGTACAACATGGCTAGGCCTTAAACTGACTGAAATTTGTGAGGAAATGACAAAAGGGCAGACATACAACCACACACATGGAAAATCCTGGGTCAGGTGTGCAGCACAGGGTGGGGTTGGCTAGTCTTAGGAGGAGAGCTCTGTAGGCTAGCATCTTCAGACTGTAAACATCTGGGGAAGGAAGCTGTTGATTGCCAGCTTTTGCACACTGGACAGTCAGTCATAGGCTCATGCCTGCACACATTTGTGAGAGGCCGCACTCACATTCGCCATTACAAGATGGCGCTGACATCCTGTGTCCCAAACTGGTAAACAAGTAATCTGCGCATGTGCGAAGGAACTTTCCACTTGTTGTGCTCTGCCTCTCCCGTGGCGTCATATCGCCTGATGAGTAACAGCCAATCAGGGACTGACACATCCTAAGCGGAGAACAGTTTCCTATATAAGGGATGGGTTTCTGCTGTTTGGGGTCTTCATTTTGCTTGTCGTAAGCTTATGCTCTCCCTCTTAAGACGCATTAAAGCTTTACTGCAGAAGGATCCTGTGTGTGCAGCGTCGTTCTTGCTGGCGAGATGGTAACGCGAGTCACAACATTGTCAACACTCATACTTGGAGAGGGGAAGGCTTTGACAATCCCAAGCCCGACGTGTACGGGAAAGGCTTTACATCGTTCCTGTGGGTCTGAGACATCGACTCTTGACATGGCAGTGCCCGTGTCAAACAACACACATCCACTCAGGACTTTATCAACTCTTTACACATTCCTTCAGAGCTTCTTTGGCTTCCTGTTATGAAGACAAATGGATACAATGTGTGCCTGGTTGGATTTTGGAGGCAGGACATTTCTCAGTTGCATGTCTTATTCCAATATATACCAAATGGCTCAGAAAACGGGTCTAGGATGCCATGAAGGCTGTTCTACTATTTAGGCCATATAACCCAGCAGAGCTGATGGTATATGAGCTGTCATTGGTAGACAGGGCTGGTGCTTGGAGCTTTTGGCAGGCTCATAGGTGAATCACTATGAAGGCCCTCGGGATTTAGAAGCAACCCTGGCAACATCTGCAGGCAATAATGTTTTTGACAGACAGCTTTGGGCTTATTCTTGTACTTTGTAGGCTTAGATTTTTTTTTTTTTTTTTTAGTCTATTTTATTTTACTGTTCTTGAACCTCTCTCTCCCTTCTCTACCCCAATCCCTTCCAACACCCCAACACCAAGCAGGAGAGAAGGAAGGCTAGTGGGGAGGGTGGGTGTAGTTCTCCGTGACTACTTCCTGCTGTTTAGGGTCGTCAGGTTGCTTGGGGCCAAGTCCGTTCCTCATTACAGGACGTCTCCAACTTCTCGTCACCGCAACCGAGAGCAGGTGTGAGGGGAGGGGGGTGGGCAGCATTCCTCTGAGCTCCCCCCCCCGCACCTCCCCCCCTCCCCGGTCTCTCTGGATTTGGCATTTATTCCCTCTCCAGAGTCCTCAAAATTAAACTGTCTGCAGCCTCTCAAAGCCAAGCAAGAGGCAAATAGACTGCTGCTGTGGACAAACCCATATCCCACAGCTGGGATTAAAACAAAAGCATGCTTACATAATATAACTAAGCGACCAAAACTTCCAGAACACGTCCCGTCCCCATTTTTGTTCAAAATCTTGGCTTTTTCTGTTCTTTTCTTAAAAGGAGATTATCCAAAAAGCAAACGACTTTTGGGTCGATAGTTTCTTTTGGAAACTGATAACTCTCGGTGCCTCTTCTCTGTAATAGGTCTTACTTTTTGCTGCTGAGCCTTGAGCTAGGACTCCAAAGCTGTTTCCTAATGGCAAGCAATTACCTTGCACACTCCTCTCGGGCATGCATTCACTATTCAAATGACTCCTGTTATCACAACGTCTACAATGCCGAGAACCCAATATTGCCAGAAATGGCTCCTCCTCTGGCAGGACGCACCCTATTCCTTAGAGTTAACGCGCCGGCCATTTTGAGCTCTGAGGCTTTTAGCAGTTTGGTCACAATTTGTTTTCAAATTTACCACAATTGAAGCATCAAGCATTTTGATGGCTAAGGCTTTTGGTGGCTCCTGGGAAGGCTAATGGCAGTTTATTTCGTCACCGGAGGCTGCTCCTCTGGGAGCTCACTTTGCTCAAGATTGACCTTTTATTTTTTCTTGAAACTGGCTGTTTCTCTTCAACCCTTTTGTCCTGTACAGCCTTCCACTCCTCCTGGCTCCCCAGCCCAAAAATGCTAGCTCTCAGTTCCCAGGTATTCTCCCCTTTATCAATGTCAAGTTTTGCTTTCCAACCACTTCAAACCTCTACTGGCAAACTCTCTGGTTGCAAAGGCAACACTGAACTCCTTTTCAAAACGAGAGATTTGAGTGAACCTTCTGATTTTACTATTTCATGCATTTTTGTTTGTTTGTTTTTGTTTGTCAACCCCTGCATGTCCAATTGCAACTTTTCCAATTGTTCAACCACCCTCCCAACCTTTATTTAAAAAAAAAAAAAAACAAACAGAATGCAGGAAGACAGCAAAGCAAAACCAGAGAATCCTTAGAGAACCCAGCAGCAGCTGCTGCAGTAAACCCTTTGCTCCTATCCTGGCACAGCATACTCATTTCTCCTTACCCTGCTGTCTCCTCTATGGCATGAGAACCCAGATTTTCGATTATCCCAAGCTGTAGGTTTGAGTGCCTTTTAAAACTCTGTATTATTTGCGTTCCTTTATGCCTCTACCTCTCTCCCAATCCACTGACTCTAGATAGGAGAAAAAGGTTAGTGGGAAGAAGGGCACAGTTCTCTTTGGCTATTTCCTGCTGTCTAGGTCCATTGGGTTTTCTTGGGAGCAAATCCAATCCTTGTTTCAGAACATCTCCAACTCCTCATCAAACAGCAACCAGGAGCTGGGCGTGGTGGCGCATGCCTTTAATCCCAGCACTCGGGAGGCAGAGGCAGGCGGATCACTGTGAGTTCGAGGCCAGCCTGGTCTACAAAGTGAGTCCAGGATGGCCAAGGCTACACAGAGAAACCCTGTCTCGAAAAATCAAAACAAAACAAAACAAAACAAAAAAACAAAAAACAAAAAACAGCAACAAGGAGCAGCAGGGAGAAGCAGCAGCATTCTTCTTTCTTCTCTGAGGCCCCCAGTCTCTCTGGATCTGGCATTTGTTCCCTCTCCAGAGTCCTTAGGATTAAACTGTCTGCATTTAGCAAAGAGCCCCCTCTCAAAGCCATCAAGAGGCAGTAGTTTAGTGCTGTGGACAAACCCATATCCCACACCTGGGATTAAAACAAAAAGATGTTTATATAATATTACTGAGCAACCAAAACTTCCAGAACAGTACTTAGTGCAAATTAAGCATTTGACAATGGGATGTCAGGTTAATATGTGACTTGAATGGCCTTTTATGAGCTGGATGCTATCTGGCCAATCAAGATATGAAGTTGGACATACTCAGCAACAATCCATTACCAAATAGAAGTGCTATCTATGTGATCAGACCATAAAAGGTCCTAAGGACAAATCAGCTAGACTAACAAGTTGCTAAACTTCTTATTGTTTTTATTATTGCTACAGTATCTTCCCCCCATCTCCCCCCCCCACCCCACCCCCAGCCACCACCAAATCCACATACAGCCTTGTGGGGCTCAGCCTGTGATTGGTTGACGGAGAAGGAGAAGAGTGGGGACTGGTTTGCAGATGGTTCTGTAAGTTATGAAGCTATGTAGGCCTCGTTCAGAAGTGAACAAAGGTGCATTAGTCCCTTTCTGAGACAGCCATGAAGGACACTGATGAAGGAAAATCTTCACAGGGAACAGAACTTCAAACAGAACACTTGGTTGTCCATTTCTTAGAGGGAAAAAGGGACAGACATGCATTTTATACTGATCTCTAGGCTGTGGTCAAAGGATGGTCAGACTTGGAAGTGTTAAATATGTCTGTTATGAAGCGGGGGTGGGGGGGGGTGGGGAGAATGCACCAGCAGCCTCCTAAAATAATATCTGTCATTATTCCAACCACAGAAGCAGAGTTGCTGACCAATCAGGGCCACCAGACAAAGACTCGGCAGCCTTGTTTCTTCTGGCAGCACAGAGTAGGGACTGAGGCAGAGCTTATAAGCACAAAAATCACAAGCATCCGGGCCAAGTTACAGGTATAAGTTTCGCCAATCAGAACTTTGGGATTAGGGGCTTCCCCAAGTGTTCCATCGTTGTCAACTGACACTGAATGTTAGTGTTTTAGCCCAACCATTCAAATCCATTTGTTCTCCCTGTTGTTAGGAACAGGCGTTATGTTTTGGGGAACTATTGTTGCTTTGAGAGGGGCTTGGTCAGCTTAGGTTAAATGGAGTCTTAAAAAGGCAGTAATGTGCTAGTCTAAGAGTCAAGAGGTAAAGATGGGAGTGGTTCCACACACCATTGTGCCTAGTGACCCACTAGGAAAACTTTTGTATCCTATCCCAATATTCTTGTGCTCTGAAGGCCTAGAAGTTAAATTGTGATTTCCGTTCCCATGATACTGTGATCTGTCATCCTATAAGTTTTGGTTCCGAAGAGAGGAATGCTTCCGACAGGAAGCACAATAAACATCCTAGCGAACGGCAAGTTAACATTCCCCTCCTGGTCTTTTTTGGGCTCCTCGTAACTTTTGAGTCAACTGGCACAGAGAGAGTCACAGTGTTGGGAAATGTTATTGATCCAGACCATTGAGAGGGAGTCGAATGGCATCTCCATATAGAAGAACAGAGAGAGTATGCCTGCACTGCAGGAGATGCTGTGTCTCTTGGTATCACCATGTCCTGTGACTTATGTCAATGAGACACTAAATAACCCGATCCAGGTAGGATGACAAATGGCCCATGCCGGAAAGTATGAGTCAACTTAACCAGATAAAGAACCAAGGCCTGGTGAATTGCTTGCTGCAGGTACTAGAAATACGGAATAGATAGGAGAGGACGGTGTTTATAGATATCAGCTAAGGCCACGTGACCAGTTACAGCAACAAGGATTGTTATTTTTATGATTTTTTTTCACCCTGTGTTAAAATTCTCATATATACATTCAATAGATATTGGGTTTTTTTCCCTTCTCCTCCTTTATCACATAATATTGGTTGAGGTAAGTGTTACATATCTGTAACAAATTAATTTATAGGACAATTAAAGATTAGACATTCCTCAAGCTCCTTGGAGACCATGAGATTACATTCCACGTTGCAGGTGCCCACCACTGGAACGTCAAGATATGTTGTTTTCTCTGTTCCATTTCATTTTATTATGGTGCAGTTATTCATTGGCATGGCCTTGTTTTTCTCATTCAAAGTAGGTTTATTAATACCCTAATATGTTAGAAGTATGCAATTTGTTTTTGATATTCACATGAGCTTATAGTTAAGATATTTGAAAATATTAAAGCACTGGGAATTTTAAAGATTTGGCAGAATTTCTGATATAGACTAAATTTTATATTATGAAATAAACATAAAGGCTAGGGAATAAGGTGGCAGTTTTAAGATTTTTTTATTATTATATGCTTGCTTGTTTTTCAAGACAGGGTGTCTCTGAGTAATAACCCTGGTTGTTCTGAACTCACTCTGTAGACCAGGCTGGCCTCAAACTCACAGAGATTTGCCTGCATGCACCACTATATCTGGCCCTTTTAAATTTAATTTAAGTGGGGGTGGGCTGCATAATGTTGGCTTTTAAAATGATGTGTTTGTGTTTCAGGGTGATAATAGGTGGTTTGTGGTTGTTGGTTTCAGTGTCAACCTGCCACAAGTTAGAGTTAGCTGAAGAGGAAGCCCCACTTGACGAATTGCCCTTATTGCATGGATTGATGTGGGAAGACCCACCTGCGCTGTGGGTGGTACTTTCTGGAAGCATCCTAGATGTAAAGAAAGGAAGGAAGATCCACACCCATCCCTTTGTTCACTTGCCTCACTCTCCCTGCAGGGTTGCTTTATCCTATCACAGGGCTGTTGATGGCTCCTTTGCTGATATCAGAACTGCCATTTCCAGGCTTCTGTCATAGACTAAGGACTAGTGGTTCTCCAGGACCCTTCCAGGTTTTGGAGCTACGTTGGAACTTGGGAGGCACCCAGTCTCTAGGACCCAGCAACTACTAGATTTCTCTCAGGTGTGAGGCAACTGTTGTTGCTATTTCAATGGAAGATGATTTAATAATTGCTTGAATGTATTAATTAATCTTATTGGCTCTGTTTCTCTAGAGAATCCTGAAAAATATTCATATGACTTGTGATATTTACAGGGTTAATGCAAAATTATTGTCACCGAATGTCTCTATGACAAACCAAAGAAAGCAATCCACAGCTACTGTGCTCTTAATGCCTGCACTATGCCATGAAACTGTTTTGATACTCCTTAATCTTTTAGCATAATGCTCCTTACCGGGCTTCAGTGGCCATAAATTTGCTGTTTTGTTTTGTCTGTTTACTAACACTTATTTCTGAAGGATCTAAGTCATTGGTGTTCTGAACGGCATTTGGTTTATGCAGTCTTGTAGTGATCATTATCTGGAATCCAAAGAAGGGCCCTAGTGAATCTTCCTACTCCCAAACTTCTTCTGATGCCTATTAAACAGAAGACAACTTTTCCCCTGTACACAACTAGAGCCTTCCTCATTAACCGATATAGTCACTGTTTCACCTTCTTTCTCTTCCACAGAAACAGTGCTTAGAAACCAACAGAACCAGGCTTGAGGGCCTTAGAAGCACAGAATTACTTAAATGACTCTTCTACCCTTAATTACTTGCACATAATATTTTTTTTTAAAAAACGGGAGATAGAAGATAGTTCATTAAGGCTACGGTGTTAGCTTTCCACTTATGAAGAGAAAGAATAGGCCTTTGACTCCTAGTGTTGGAGATCCATCTGGTATCAGTCAGCTGCTTTGCTGCTGCCCCTACGGCAAGGCAGCATATCCTAGGAGAAACACGTAGCAGAACAAAACTGCTATCACTTGCTAGGAAGCAAACGAGTGAGGAAAAGACCACAGTAGCATAATCCAAGGGCTCCAGTGGCCTGTAGAGCTCTGTCCTGAAGGTTCCATGACCTCCCAATAGCACCACCCAAAGTCCAGTTTTTAACACATGAGCTTTCAAGAGAATGCTTAAGTGCCTTAACTATAGCTTCTCCCCCTTCCCCCCACCAACGCTTTCTCTAGCCTTCTCCTGAAAACTCTTCTGAATCCAACTTGAAAAAAATTCTGAAGTTTATTACTTAACATCAGACAGTGTCATCTCTGTGATCCCTCTTTAAACCCAACTTCTGCAGTAGTAGATCCAGACTTTATTGTTAGAGGCAAAAATAATTACTTAGAGTAAATCCATTTTATTCTCTGTTATCCAACAGCATATAGTATATAGGAACACATAAACTGGCTTGGAGTACTTAGTAAATCTTTTGGAATAGCATATTGGCTCCTCATTATTTATTACTTAATCTGAAATTCAAATCTTTAGTGTGTAAGGTATAGATGTATTATATCAGCCCCTTCAGTTAACAGTGATGAAGTTAAGACTTGTGATTCTCACCAATACAATCCAAAATGACCTTCACTTGTTTTTCCTGTAAAAAATATTTAACATTGGACAGAAACAATATTGTTGTTAGAGACCATGAAACTGGTAAAGCAGTTAATATGCCTTTGAATTTTAATGTTGACTCAGACATTATGAGCAGGCAACACAATGGTTTCAGTGCCCAGTACTGTAAAGTCAAATGGATTCTCCATCTATAACTGAGAGAAAAAAAATGGTTAGACGAGGCGGTAGAAAACCAGCCATATCATACAGTGTATGTATCTGCTTCTGGCAAGTGTACTACTCAGTAGGTGTTGAGTGGTGTGCCTTTGTTATGAATTCAGTAGAATAGACTCACAAGTCCAGGGGGCCCATGTTGAAGAGTAATTGCACTGGAACGCCACGTGTTTCCTGTCTTGCTTTACTCCCCAGGGACTGAACAAGTATGGCAGCATTCTGGGTTCCCAATGACTTATTTCTTTTACAGGGGTCAATTCCCTTGACCCTTGAAATTCAGCATGTTTTCTTATTCATTACTTAGTCTCCTGATGAAGGTCTATGTTGATTATTAAAACTGGAAGGCTGTGTCACCTAAAAATGCCTCCTCAAATAGACTTCACTGTCTGTCCGTTTATTCATAATTCTCTCTCATGGCTTAGATTCTGCACATTAAACATATCTGTACGCAGCGTCAATGTAGAAACAACGTTGTGTGGCTCTGGTTATGTCAAGGCATGTCACAAGTGCCCCCTTCATCCACATAGTCCTACCACCTAAAGTTTCCGTACCTAAGCACTGAACAATAGAGTGAGGGAGACATTTCAGATTAAAACTGTAACAATAATACATCAGATCCTACAGCACATACGTAGAATGAGGTTGGCCAGCATCTACTTGGATAAACTGACATACTTAAGAAGTTTAAATAAACCACAAATCAATGAGGGAATGGAGATTTTATTCCGTAATATGATGCTGAGGGAAATCTGGCATTCTACTACATATCACAAATTATAATCACTGTTTCTATTTATTTTCTTCAATTTTCTACCTCATTTCCTAAAAGATAACTTTACTAACCCCACCCCCCATATCCTCTTCTCAATTTTCCCCACTCACACCCTTCTACATTAAATATCTCGCTGAGTCTTCCCACTGAAGATATTTAAGTGCTCACCTGGTCCCATAAAACCCAAGGCCTGTGCCCCCATCACAACATAAGGTTCATTCTACTTTCGTTGTTCCTGGTGCTAGTGCTGATGAGGCTCTGTCCAGCTCTGACAAGAAGTATGGAGGGGACTGGAGTCACATAAATACAATGAATTTTGGTTTGCCACTGTGTGAAATTTACAGTGATGGCAAGGCAAGGTTCGTTCTGTGGAAGTGAACAGACAAGAATGGCCTCACTTGCTTGTTCTTTCCAGATTCAGGGAACAACCTGAGGATGTCGGTTTTAGAAACCTCTCACCAGCCAACCAATGCTGGGTACCCTATTCATTTCTCTCTCCTATCACCTTGCCCTACTAGTGTCCTCATCAGTTTCCTTTTATGTTTTTCTTTTCCTCTAAGCCTATAACTTCTGTCTGTATAGATCTGCCTCTTAGGCAGTACTTAGGGTAGTTATTCCTCTCTTTTTATGGTAGCCAGGCTGCCTTTAGCTAATCACACCATTGCCTTCTCCACTTGAGAAGCCCTCTTTCTGCCCCATAGCTAATTATGCCTAAGAACATATGGATGAATTACCTTATCTCTGCAGCGAGCGATTACTTATGTTATTTAACCAAACTTAAAGAAGGCGCAAAAATAGACTTGAGTTTAGTGCTAAAATGAAAACCAAGGTTCTGTGAAGAAAAATATTTCATCCACAGTTCAGTC
The DNA here is from genome assembly GCF_903995435.1 of Acomys russatus. Taxonomy (NCBI): domain Eukaryota; kingdom Metazoa; phylum Chordata; class Mammalia; order Rodentia; family Muridae; genus Acomys; species Acomys russatus. The sequence continues at coordinate 52,882,045 of NC_067153.1, forward strand.
TTATTCTATGAGTATCTGGCTGGCAATATTTAAATTAAAGAATTAAATATTAATGAAAATTAGTATTTCTATTTCAATAATATTTTTTTCTTGGGGAAATCCTGATTAAATTGTCTTCAGTTTTTAATAGCTTAAAATTCATGTCTCCAAATTTGCAATCAAGAATTTCTACTCAGAACTTATCAGAGTACAGGATTTGATTATGTTTTCAGTTGAGATTAACATTTTTTCCTGAGCTACTGTCATTTTAATAAAGACCATCCAAAGAATAACCACAGAGCTTAGGGACCTACTAAGGGATTAAGAGGGAGGTAAATACCTTCCAAGAAAGAGGAAACAGAACATATTATTATGGAGAGATGGGGTAGACTGGAGTGAAAAAATTAAATGGGAGGTATGTAAGAGAAAGGCAAGGGAAGGAATATGAGAAGAGACAACTACAACTTTCGAGGGACTGAATGGAGACTTGATATTATAAATGCTTTCTAAAATATTTACACATATATGAAAGAAATCTAAATGGAGCCACCAAGTACGGGAGAAACTAATGTCCCCAACTAGACATCTTATGCCATAGAAGTAAAGTCTTCACTAACCGGAATGGGTTACATATTGTTGATTCATTAGCCAGAGAGGCTTTACGGAGACTCCCAAATATCAGTATCACCAAGGCTGAAGGTTGCTCTCTGCAAACTGATGGTAAGGCCCTATTGCTGAACACATCACAGTCCTATCTTATTGAACATGAAGACGTCAAGTTCATGCCTAACTAGAGACTTCACCCCTCTTGACTAGTGTCATGGTGTTAGAAGGTACTCTGCGTGCTATCAGGAGAGAGAGGTAGTCATCAACGCAGCTACCAACTCTGCAGTCAGCAATGGTCTCCTGCCTGCAAGACACGCTGATGCAATAGTGACACAAGTGTTGAGGGAATCACCAACCACTCTCTGCTTGGGTTTAGTGCCCACTCTACAAGATGGAATTCATGCCTGACTGTGCTAGGATGACCAAGAATCTGAGACTGGGTAGGCCATGGGCCTTGGAGAAAAATGAAATGCTATATGTTTGCTAAAGGGACATAGCAATAATACGACTCCTAGTGACATTGTACAGTATCCATCAATCAGTGCCTTGTTCAACCATCATTAGAGAAGCTTACTCCTTCAGGAGATAAGAACAAACACAGAGGCCTGCAACTGGACAATGTGCAGAGAGTATGAGACTTTGGAACACTCAGGCCTAAGTCAATATTCTCCATCAAAATCTTCCTCTTAGGTCTCAGGGATCTATATGGAAGAAGAGGCAGAAAAATTGACATAGCCAGATGCAACGAATGACTCCAAGGAGACAGTGTCTTCCAAACACAACATGGCTGGTGCACATATAAACTCAGAGAGATTGTGGCAGCATGTGCAGGGCATGCACAGGTTCAAGACAGATGGGATATGAGCACTGAGAAAGAGAGGGGAAGATGCTTTTATCCCTAATCAAGAAAATATGTGCAATTGATACCACTGGCAAAGGAAATGCTTTCTCCAACTGAGTCTTCCTGGATCTGTCAATCTCTCTTCAGATTAGGTCCCATGGCCAACATAAAAGGAACTCCCTGATAATTTTATAGATTTTTTGAGCATTATTTTTTGTCTTATAGGTCTTTTGCTTGTATTTGGGATCCATTTTCTGTGTTTAGTTGTTGTAGCTGCTGCTGTTTGATGGGTTTGTGTGTGTTTCTTGGATTTGGTTTCTTTTTGTTTTTTTAAAGACAGGTTATGTAGAATTGGGTTTCAGTTGATGGAGAGGTGGGGAGAATCTGGGAGGAATTGGGGGAAGGGAAAACCATGATCTGAATATTTTGTATGAAATGTTTTTGCAATTAATTTTTTGAGACAGGGTTTCTCTGTGTAGTCTTGGCTGTCCTGGACTCACTTTGTAGACCAGGCTGGCCTCAAATTCACAAAGATCCTCCTGCCTCTGCCTCCCTGAGTACTGGGATTATAGGCATGTGCCACCATGTCTGGCACATCTAAAAAATTTCAAAGGCAAAAAAAAAAAAAAAAATTCTATCTACTTAGTATCATCTATGTAATTTTCAGAAACAATAAAGGCCTCCATATTGTTTCTGGCTTCTAATTGATTTATTTCCTTGAAATACATTCAAATTTCAAAATGGCTACCTGTTGATAATGATAGTTTTTAATGGTATTTCATTTGGGGTATTTAAGCCTCTACCTCCCTTCTACCAACCCCTTAATCCTAGGTAAGCAAGACAGAAAGTTAGTGGGGAGAGGAGGCATAGAGCACTTTGCTTCTCCTGGCTGTTTAGGGTCAATTGAAGCCTGTCTCTGTCTCTGTCTGTCTTCTGTCTGTCTGTCTCTGTCTCTGTCTCTCTGAGCTCTTGTATTTATACCCCTCAGCATCCTTAGAATTAAATTAATTGCAACTGGCAAAAGACCATGCCCTGCTTGAAGCAGTTATCAGCCCTGGACAAACTAAAGCCCAAACTAAAATTCCATGCTTGGAACTAAAATGAAAGCATAGTTTACATAGCATAACTGAGTTTTTAAAGAAACCAAAACTTCCATTACAGATACCAGAAAGTCAACTCTACTGAGCGATTTGTCTTTCTCATGCATGAGAGTCTCTTTGGGAATACTTGGACTTGAATGACTAGTTTGGCCACATTTTACACTATGAACAGAAATTTTGGCATTTTTCTTGCTAAAGAACACACAGAATTCATTAATGTTCCTTTTATGATAATCCAGTAGAAGAGCAGTTTAACACTGTGCACAAGGAGACTGAGCTTATTCCTCTGTAGAAGGGAAGAATTAATCTTTCATCTAATATATTCCTTGTTCTTCCTTCTTTCCCCCACTAATGCTACTTAGAAACACTTTTCTCACCTCCCAGCCCACTCAACTTCCTTTCCCCTAAGGCTGCTCTTAGGAGATCCTGTTGTGGAAAGTCTAGGTGGGTACATAGTGGGGACAAATGTACCTTTAATGAACATGTAATTGAAATGAAGGGAATTTGCTAGGGAGTGACATTTCCCAGAATCCAATGCCAGAATTCATACATTTTTGCCTTCTTATATACTCCCAGGTTCTCCCACAGCTATGATGCTTGGGAAGCTCAGAGAATGGCCCTACATCTCTCCTGCATGTTTTCAGACTATGTTGATAGTACATTGCCATTTTCCAGGGACCCATGGTCCTCAGTATCTGCATTATGGGGAGTGGCTTGTACAATGTAGATATGCCACATATGCGTAAGAACACAGTATACACACCAGGACAAGAAAAAATGTGGGCAAACATGCAGCATGTTGCCATATTTGCTGAGCTGTAATTGTTATACTGAGACCACTCAGTGTAACACTGAGGTTGCCCAGATCACGAGACTCCCCCCCCCCAAAAAAAAGACCACCAGGGCTCGATACCGATGCAATATACACAGGGTCCTGTATTACAGGCTCAGAGCTTCAGATCACAATCCTTCCTGACACAGCAGGATAGGAGAATGATACCGGTGCTTCAAGGGTAATGGGTTTGTAAGGAAAAATTGTAATTAGGGGTTGGGGTTACAGGAATGTAGGTCCTTAGGCAGGTTGGGTGGAGGCTGGATCTTCAGGGAAGCCATGGGTCACAGGAATGTAGGTCCTTAGGCAAGTTGGGTGAGGCTGGATCTGGAGGGAAAGGGTTTTTTGTTTGTTTGTTTGTTTTGTTTTGTTTTGTTTTCTCAGAGAAACATTGGGAGTTAATTACATCTAATCACTCCTGTGGAGTTTCTGGAGACTGCTGGTAGGTCTAGTTTATGGCAGTGTGTGGTCTTTCTGGGAATGCAGGAAGCAGTGAGGTCACCTGGAGGACAACTTCTCACAGACCATGGCATTAATTGTTGAACATACATTACATATAAAATATGGCATTAATTTTGCCCTTACATAATATTTCTTCCAAGTGTGGGGTATGTTTTAAATCTCTGTCTCAGCTCACTATGATCCTGGCTCTTGCTCAGCATCACAATAAAATTGGTAAATAAAAAGAAATTAGCTCATTCACACTTAAGTAATTTGTAGTATTTTCTCTGTTTTATTAAAGCATCTAATGTAATACTCAATTCTTTTAAAAATCCACTTTCCTAGTCATCTTAGATTTCTCTTATTTCTTCTCCACAGTTAGTCATTTTCTCTCCTGTTAGTATTTGCTCTCCTTATTGTGAAAAAATATCCGATAAAAGTGGCTGATGGGGGCTTTATTTTGACTTGCAGTTCCAAGGAATATAGTTCACCATGGCATGGAATTTATGACAACGGAGACAATAGGAAGTCTCAGTGTGTCCACGATGAGGAAGTAGAGAGAGAGATCAAATATTGTCTTCAGGTCACTTTTTTATTTGTAGTCAGTCTGGAAGCCCAGCCCACACAATGGTAACACCCACATTTATGGATCTTGTAGCCTCAGTTAACCTTATCTAGATATTTTCTCACAAACATACACAGAGACTTGTTTCTATGATGGTTCTAAATCCATCAAACTGGCACTGCAGAATAATCATCGTATCTCCATCCATTGTTGATCTGAAACTTAAAACATACCACCTTTAGACCATAACTTTACCATTCTTTGTGCCCTATAAGCTCATGGTCTTCTCATGATATCAAATCTATCTGATTTCATAAGTCCCAATTATCTTTAACAGTTTCCAAATTAATTAAAAGCAAAGGTTCAAGTCTCAAAAAATCACAAGGCAATATCCTCACTCAGAGAAACAAAACAAAATAAAACCATGTTACATAATTCCAGTATACAATGACAAAGAGTAAATATGCCCCATTTCAAAAGAGATAAAGAGGGGGAGAGAAAGGAATGATTTGCCTAATATAAGACCCAAACCCTGCAAGACAAACACTGAATCCTACATTCCAGTACCTGGGGCTCATGACAGTGTCATCTCTACCAGCCCCAGAACTGTTGAGCCTACAGCATGGAGCAGCTCTTTTGTGGGGCTGGCACTACTCCTTGACTGGAGTGTCACATGGCAGACATCTGTTGTGACTTGACTATAACATGTCCCCGCTAGGCTTATGTGCTTGTACATTTGGCTTGTAACTACTGGTGCAGTTTGGGAAGGCTATGGACTCTATGAAGTCAAGTGTTACTGCAGGTGTCACTAAGGATAAGCTTTGAGGTTTTGTAGCCTGTCCTCATTTCCTGTTCTCTCTCTCTCTGTTTCCTGAATGCATGCAGAATGGAATCAGCCAGATTCCTGGATCTGTCATCATGCCTTCCCCACAATGGTAGACTCTACCCCTCTGGAACCATAAGCCAAAATAAGCCCCTTTCTCTCCTTGTTGCTTTTTGTCAGAGTGTCTTATTATAGTAACAGAAAAGAAAATAATACAATGTCCCCTGGTTCTGGCATCTCCAACACATTGGCTTCTCTACTGTACTTATCCTTTGCTTTCTCAGCTTCATACAACAGCCTTTGGGGGCCTCTTGTCAGAACTCCAACCCCAGCACATACTGCCTTGCTTCACTGTCTCTCCGGAACCCTGGTACAAGATTCCATGACCCATATAATCCTGTGTCCTTTACTCAGACAAAACTGATACCATGTGGATCATGTTGTTAAGCTCTGCGGCCATCCAAGGATGGAGCCTGGTCCCCAGGGACCACAGCTGCATTTACCTTTCTGTGTTGGCTCTGGGTAGTTGTTTTGATCAGAGAACATCATTCAGTGGCATTTATAGTTTATAATATCCCCTTTAGGATGAATGGATATATTTGCATGACAAGACAGAGAATACTGTGCAGTATCTTCCCCCAGGCACCTTTCTGATGGTCCCAGTGCAGAGAATCATGATTGTCTCTAATGGCGTCACCCCTTTAATAATTAAAGAGGATTTTTCGTGTGTGTGTGTGTGTGTGTGTGTGTAGGACTACACTATATGTCCTAGGGCCCTAGGGCACACAGTCTGTGTTCATACATGATTATTTCTGCCAAGCTCTTATCACTTCACCATCATTTACAAGAAAGTACCAAAGACTAAAGCCACGATGCTCGTGGTGTTGAAAATCCGTTCACAGTTGGTGTTTCTCTTGTACATAATTAACACCTCAAGATAGGATTTCTTTTGACACACACGTACTTCTCTCAGGAATGAAATGGACAAAACAGAATAGCAATGTAGATGCAAAGATGGTAGCTAGTGCAATGAGTGCACCAGTGTGCATTTTAAATGATTTACACAAATATTCTCAGAATCGTGGACCAGAAAATAAACAGTACCCTTTATAAAGTGAAAGTTAAACTTGGCTGAAAATTGTACGCCTTGATTTATACCTACGAATTATGAGGTTCTTCCATTATTCAGACACCACAAGAGCAGTGATCTAAGAAGGAATACAAGCCATTCCCAGCTGCACAATTGTCTTAATTGGCATAAATTTCCTCCTAGCTCCAGGATCGTCCATTTTTCCTTATTTGCTAAAGGTACAGTGAGATTGCTTCCTTTATCACGTCATTGGAGGAATATTTTAAGAGGCCTCCCTTTGCTTGCAAATGATGACAACAAATCCATCATCTATGTGTAAAATGGGCTTTGGGACAAGGCCTCCATTTTGCTGTATGTGGCTGTGGCTTCATGTGAACATAGGCAATACTATTCTGGCATTAGCTATATTTAAATTTACATTTCCTATGCATTATAAACAGAAATTGGTTTCACAAAATATTTTAAAAAACTAATCTCATATTTCCATGCATGGTTAAGCTTGACAATGATAATATAAAGAGGCCCTTGCTTTATTCATCTTTACTTTTGTTTAATATTGTTAATTCATAGTAAAATTATTTTTGCTTAATAATATTGAAGTAACAAACCAAGTTATCTGTATAGCCTTTTAAAATGGATATCACATGAAGAATTTATCTTAGTTTTAAGTGTAAAAGTTTGAGATTTGTTTAAATGGCCTGTTTTTATTTAATTACTATTAAAATATTACATCTTAGTGATGCTGCCATGTCATGAAGTCTGTTTCTCTTTTAAAAAAAAAAATGTTCTTATATGGCTCTTTAAAAACTTCAATTTTCAAACATCTCCTGGGGCCACATTACAGTGTACAATGTTCTCTTGACAGGGAGAATGAGAGAATTTTTATTAAAAATTTCATCTGATAATTTAAATATACATAAATGATATGTCTTAATACATACATACATAAAGGATCACTTCCTCTATACTCTCTTGTAGCCCCCATGCCTGCCAAAGCTGCTCCCTCCTTCACTACAAAAAGAGGAATATTTGATGCTTTTTCCCTTGGCCATTAAAAGCAGAGGACAGTTTTGAAAACTCCACTGTCTCCTATTGTGATGCACCATTTTGAAGAACAGTGGTAACGTCATAGACCCGCAGCCTCCGATGGTATCTCCTACTGCATCTCCAGCAAATCACACAGTGTTTGCCACACAAGAGGCCAAGATAGGTGCCCAGGCATGAGCACAGGGGTTCCATACGCCACGCTGAGAAGAGCAAGAATCACACCCTGTGGGCGTGGTTAAGTACCTCCACATCCTATGGATCCAATCTCTGTCGTCTTGGGTCAAAAATAAATGTGCGACTGAGAGCAATCTGGAGTCTAATAAAAGCTTCATTAGAATATTCTAAACAGCCAGGGGCTTTGGAAATTTAAAAGATAATTGCGTCTCCGCAATTACTTTACATTGCATGAGACAACCAGCCACTTTGACTACAGAGGCTGTATTGGTGTCACAGCAACGTTGGAGGCGGTCATGAAGAATGGGAAGCTAGAATGCCCAGGGCCTGAAGAAAAAAACAGTGAGGAGCACTGCTGAGACTCAGTGCCAAATTCCAGACAAACATTCAATCTCTTTCAAGACTCCATGTAGTTTTCATAACATTTAGAAGTTTTTAAAAAAAAATATTTTATTAGTTTATTCATATTACATCTCAATTGTTATCCCATCTCTTGTATCCTCCCATTCCTCCCTCCCTCCCATTTTCCCCTTACTCCCCTCCCCTATGTCTGTGACTGAGGAGGACCTCCTCCCCCTGTATATGCTCATAGGGTATCAAGTCTCTTCTTGGTAGCCTGCTATCCTTCCTCTGAGTGCCACTAGGCCTCTCCATCCAGGGGACATGGTCAAATATAGGGCACCAGAGTTCATGTGTGAAAGTCACGACCCACTCTCCACTTAACTGTGGAGAATGTCCTGTCCATTGGCTAGATCTGGGTAGAAATTTGAAGTTTACTGCACATATTGTCCTTGGCTGGTGCCATAGTTTGATCAGGACCCCTGACCCAGACGTGCCCATCATAATGTTCTTGGAGGTTTCTGGAAAGTTGTTTTTTTTTAATATAGTGTTATAGAGGAGTTTTAAAGATAGTACAAAGTGTTAGTGTAGGCAACCTGGTTCTTCTACCAGGAACATCTTTTCCCCATCTTACACTCATCATAGCTCAGGATGCACTTTTGATACATCGTTTATTCAGATTCTGTAACGTTCTGGTACTTTCCTCAAAGCAAAGTTTTGGGCTTTTGTGACAACTCTCATAGAGGATGAAACATATCCTTTCAACACAACATAAATCTAAAAGTGTGAACACAACACATCACTTGACGTCCTGTGAGAGATGCTACCTCATGTTTGTCCTCTGTGGGAAAGATTAAGTTTTGTCACAGGTGGAAGCAGTCTTGGCGCGCTTTACCCTTGGGGCACCCCATGAATACCTTGTGACAGACTGAGTGGAGCCATCCTGGGCCTGAAATTCAGGATGCAGACCTGGGAACCCCACCTGGACTATTGTTTTTCTAATTGACCCTCAAAGGGAGAAGGAGACCGCCCTTCCCACGTGACTCAGGCAGGTGGGGAGGAAAGAACAACAGGTTCAGCCCGGGCTTGAGTGCATGTGGAGCAGCGAACAGACCGGACCAGCACGCCGGCCAGAGAGACACCTAAGGACCTGTCCCGTGGAACGGATACCAGAAGGTTCACTCTTTTGTCCCTTTAACCTTTTTTCCTTCTTGTGTAAGCTAGTTGGGTTGTATAATAAAGTTTAATTGTTAAGAAACAGAACCAACAGTCCTCTGCATAGCTACTCTGTTATCCCTCTTCTTTTCCTTATGTACTCACTAGAAGGAGGCCACAAAATACTTTCATAGTCGAGAGGAAAAGTTCTCGACCTAGATCCTTCTGTGGAAGATATGCTACTCTCCCCATTTACTAATTTATCAACTCCCTCAGTTAAATTCATATGCAACTGACATGGATCTTAGTTTTTGCTCTGGGATGAATTCTAATGTGTGGTTTTTCTAGATGCCACCATTAACTGCTCTCTAGTTGACTCCTGTGTCCTTGTACTGTCCTTCCATCCTATTTTTAGTACATCCTTACTTCTTGGCACTACATCATGACACAAACTCATTTTGTATATTTCTTGTCTCAGCCCTAAAAGCAGATGCTGTGTCAAGAATCTTTGATATTTTAGTTTGTTTGTTTTTTTTTGACACAGGGATTCTCTGTGTAGCCTTGACTGTCCTGGACTCACTTTGTAGACCAGGCTGACCTCAAACTCACAGCGATCCACCTGCCTCTGCCTCCTGAGTGCTGGGATTAAAGGCATGCACCACCATGCCTGGCTGATCTTTCTTGTTCTTCTTCTTCTTCTTCTTCTTCTTCTTCTTCTTCTTCTTCTTCTTCTTCTTCTTCTTCTTCTTCTTCTTCTTCTTTCTTTTCTTCTTGTCTTCTTTCTTCTTTCGTCTTCTCTTCTTCGTCTCTTTTTCTTCTTCTTCTTCTTCTTCTTCTTCTTCTTCTTCTTCTTCTTCTTCTTCCTCTTCTTTTGAACTGACCTATCCCTATAATGTTCAAATTGGCTTTGAGCTCACAATCCCCCGCCTCAGTTTTCCAAATGTCAGGATTAGAGACATGTGCCCCCTTGTTCCTTTTGCTGAAGAGCGTGATTAGAAATAAGAATCAAGGGTTGAGCAGCGCAGCAACACATGGTTGCTGAGATTTCAATCCATCTGAGCGAATGCAGGGGCTACGACGGCCAACTCATGCTAATCCATGTGGCTCTGTGTGATGGCACTAAAGTAAAGACATGCTGTATGTCATGTCAGAACAACACTTTCTGCTGCTCTACAGACATTCTAGAACTTCAGATTGTGCATGTTTGCATTCTCATATATGTGTAGGTCTTGTTTTCTACATTTGTTTTTTCTTCTTTTTTTTTTTCTTTTTTCTTCTCTTTTTTTTTTAGTCTTTTAAGTTTGGAGAGCACATTTAACACGGATTCTAGAACTCACCAATTCTCACCTCTAGTTAATTTACAAGCCAGATGTGCACATTCTCAAAAAACAACCATAGAAAGCACATCAGTGGCCACCGTGTGTCTAGCACACAACAGCTGCAAATAGTCAGCTTCAAGAATCTCACTCACGCTTCCATGACTGCCAGCAGACCAGCCCTGCCTCTCTACTCAGCAGTTCCTCCAGATCACTGGGACTTTTATTCGTTACCAGCTTAGGTTACTGGACCATCATTTTCCTCACTCTTTTTTAACCTTTAATTTCTTTGCCCTCTTTGTATTTCATTGGCAAAGTTCCCACCTGTCTAGAAGTCTACCCCTCTAGTATTTGTTCCCCCTGCACCCAAACAGCTGAACCTGCATGAACCTGCACCAAGCTGACTAATATCACCTGAAGTGGGTCCTCAGCACTGAGCAGCAACCACACTGCAGTGCTCTTATCTATATGCACACCTGCTCCTGTAGACTTCTCATGGCAAATGGCCGACATAGCTTCAATTGCCCTTGTTCTCTGCTGGTCCCCTTGCTCCCTCCTTATCTGACTAAAAAAGAAAACCCATTATATAGAAGCACACAGGCATTTCCACCACCAAACTGACCGTCCAGTGTCTGTTTGACGTACATAAATGTGTCCTCTCTTCCTCTTTGTTCTCTTAATATAAACATCTATATTAGGTTTATCACAGATCTTAGGAGACAGAAATAATGTAAATCAAACAAGTGAGTCATCTCGGGTTTCCTGTCACTTTCTCTCTAACCGTGAGATTGTTCTAAGATAGCATTTCTTCTCTGAAGCCCAGATGATGTAAAGTAGAGATGTGTGTCTTGGAGGAGCATGCTGAGACTGAAATGAGATGAGTTGCAAAAACTGCTTTGTGAGTTATAAAACCTAGTCAAGAATGGCCCTAGCAGTTAAGATACTAAGCAACAATTCTCAGGAAGAAAAAAAAATGTGTTTGATAGGAGAAAAATATCACTTAGTGTTTTTCAAATGACCATGCCATCAATTTGGTTTTTTTTTGTTTTTTTTTTTTTTTTTTATTAGAAAAAGAAACTTTACTGTATGAGCCCTCATCATCCCTTGGTACCAGCAAGTAGGCACATGGTTTACCATGTACTGTCGGAAACACGATGGGAACTTCAGAGTGGTGTCTACTAGGTGTGCTGTGTGTTAAGTTCTTTGGGAGGAAGGACCATGTCTTATCACATGTAAGCATGTGTCTACAGTTCTCTCTCTCTCTCTCTCTCTCTCTCTCTCTCTCGCCTCTCTCTCTCTCTCTCTCCTCCTCGTCTCTCGTCACTCTCTCTCTCTCTCTCTCTCTCTCTCTCTCTCTCTCTCTCTCTCTCTCTAAGGTCCTGTAAGAACACATTAAGATTTTTAGGTCCCCAATGAAACAGAATAGAAACAGATGCAAGAGAGGGCAGAGTTTGAAAACTAAGACTTCATCCTGCTGATTATAAGCACATATAAACTTGAAAATTGCATTTATTTTATGAATGTTTAATTAACTGTTAACCAGCAGAACTGTCATGAAGTCTTCCCAGAAGTCTTTGTTTCAAGTTTTTATAAAATTCACTTCTTACTTGTTTTATCTCGGTATTTTCCTTTCTTTGTGCTACCTTTGTCAGAGGACACGCTGGCCTTGTATTTGTATTTCCTATGTCACAAAGTCTAGTGCAGTTCCTAGCCTTTCATCTGGAAATCTAATCTGTGCTCATTGTAGCCCTGCAGCTTTAAACAATATTGCAAGTTGTTATTTTTGAAATATGATCCATTGTGGATCTTTCAGAGGCAGCACTCAAGGAATATTCAATTTTACTGTTCAGGATTTAATAAAGAAAAGTTTGCCTTTTAAGTCAACAGTTTTTAAACCTGTAATTATATTGTGTTCTGGTTTTATTCATTTTTTTTCATTTACAGAAGTAATATTTGACTTTGCAGTAAAACTATCATAACAGTCCCACATGCCAGAAAATCAATTCCGTGGCAGCCATTTTTTAATCATGGTATTTTCAACATAGGAGAAAAGGAATTTTAAACAAATGGTAATGATACAGAGCTATATAATATAGTGATTTGGAGACTGTTAATACTCTGAAGTACTGCTATTTTAAGGTCCTTTGGAACATAGTTTGCTTCAGAAAAGGGAAAGCTTGCATCTCAATATACACCCAATATACACCCAAGGCTTGATGTATGAGCTCTGTCCGTGTGGGACGGGGAGGTGCCATGGGCACAGTCCGGGTGGGACGGGGAGGTGCCGTGGGCACAGTCCGTGTGGGACGGGGAGGTGCCGTGGGCACTGTTCGTGTGGGAAAGGGAGGTGTTGTGGGCACTGTCCGTGTCTGACAGGGATGTGCTGTGAGCATCGTCTGTGTGGGACAGGGAGGTGCTGTGAGCACTGTCTGTGTGGGACAGGGAGGTGCTGTGAGCACCGTCCGTGTGGGACAGGGAGGTGCTGTGAGCACTGTCTGTGTGGGACAGGGAGGTTCTATGGGCACTGTCCGTGTGGGACAGGGATGTGCTGTGAGCACTGTCCGTGTGGGACAGGGATGTGCTGTGAGCACTGTCCGTGTGGGACAGGGATGTGCTGTGAGCACTGTCTGTGTGGGACAGGGAGGTTCTATGGGCACTGTCCGTGTGGGACAGGGATGTGCTGTGAGCACCGTCCGTGTGGGACAGGGATGGGCTGTGAGCACCGTCCGTGTGGGACAGGGATGGGCTGTGAGCACCGTCCGTGTGGGACAGGGATGGGCTGTGAGCACCGTCCGTGTGGGACAGGGATGTGCTGTGAGCACCGTCCGTGTGGGACAGGGATGTGCTGTGAGCACCGTCCGTGTGGGACAGGGAGGTGCTGTGAGCACCGTCCGTGTGGGACAGGGATGTGCTGTGAGCACCGTCCGTGTAGGACAGGGAGGTGCTGTGAGCACCGTCCGTGTGGGACAGGGAGGTGCTGTGAGCACCGTCCGTGTGGGACAGGGAGGTGCTGTGAGCACCGTCCGTGTGGGACAGGGATGTGTGAGCACCGTCCGTGTAGGACAGGGAGGTGCTGTGAGCACCGTCCGTGTGGGACAGGGAGGTGCTGTGAGCACTGTCCGTGTGGGACAGGGATGTGCTGTGAGCACTGTCCGTGTGGGACAGGGATGTGCTGTGAGCACTGTCCGTGTGGGACAGGGAGGTTCTATGGGCACTGTCTTTGTGGGACAGGGAAGTGCTGTGCTGAAAGCAAGCACCAGTGATATCATTTCCTATTCATGCAGCTCTGAATCCTCATCACTTAAGGTTCAACATGAGCTTATTCTAGGCCTTTGATAGTGGACTCCTCTAGCATTGTGAAAAGGGGCAATGAAGGCACATGAACACAAAATAAAATAATCTGACACAATAGGACTTCATCAAATCACCTTGATTCACACTTTCCTCTTCATTTTTCTCTCTTAGTTTATATGGAAGAGGAAAAGGAGAGCTCAATGGTACTGTTCACAAGGATGGCTGCAGCGTCACCACACACTGCACAACCACATGCATCTTTCTCCCCCTGACTCCTGTTTTCAGATTGCTGTGAAGAGGGTGTTTTACCACAGTACCCCGAGATAATTTCCTATGAAGGAATGAAACTAAAAGAATACTGGTTATCATGAGAACCTGGCCAATGGGGGCTCCTGTGGCTTACCCCCCTTCTCCTGCCCCTTGTAATAGTAGCGAGGATACACTGGGGCTTCCATTCTGTAGTGGCTATTTCAGTGGAGGCTGATAAGTGGGGTATGGACATCCACACTTCTGACTAGATGTGCAGGCTTATGAGGCAAATGGCAACGCTCGATACCTCAATCCACATTCACACACTCACTGAATAGTGTTCACTTGGTTTTGTGTGTGTTTGATGCTGTTTTTCTTTAACTTTAGAATGCTTCAGAACAAATCCTGGAGAAAATTCAATATCAAGAGAAAATGCTCTTTGGACAATACAATTCAGCTGAGCGGAGGGTTTGCTAGAATATCATCATAGATGGGAAGGCGAAAGAGAGTTGGAAAAAAGGAAATTTCATTTAGTAAGCTGAAATAACAATGCGATTTGTCAGGATTTATAGGAGTCGAGTGAGTTGATGTAGCAAAATGCGCTGTCAGCGTTTTGCACTTTACAAAGGGAATTGGTTAGCACTAAAGGTATTCAATTAAATCAGCAATCAACAAGATGGCAGATAGAGCCCCAGAGCCAGTTTTCCCAGAAGCAACAATTTAACAATGGTAAATGGACTATAATACTTTAATAAGTGGCCCAGAATCAACAGCAAATTTGTAGGAGTCAGCTAAGTACTCCTGCTCTAAAAAAGACGAGAGGAATGATTTCAGTGTACTCCCACACATGCATGCCTGGGTGACTCCGCAGGACCCAGAGAGATCGCCTCAGCCCACAATTTCTCCCTGGAGACAAAGAGAGAATAGGGTAGGTTTTCTAGCTAAGCGTGGAAACAGCAATCCAAGAGCAATAGGTGGTTGTGATATATCCTTTTAATAACAAAAAGGACAATTTGACAGATGGGTAGACAAACAGAGGATTTGAAGGACACCGCAGAGCAGAGTGTCCCAAACAGAGGTACACATAATAGTTCTCCAACCACAGCAGAGCCCATATGTTTTATAAGGGGCATGTAGAATCCTCACCAGGGCAGACTGCTTGCTGGGTCAAAACACAACCATTAACAAGTGAAAAAGACTGCAATCATGCAGTGCCTAGCTTCCCCTGCTCAGTTCCCATGCATATGATCCGGGGAATCTCTCACTCCATACCAAATAAAAATCCATCAAACAAGCAAACTGGCTTTGCTATCTTAGGGCCCAACTCCTATTGCCTCCTCTCTCAGGTCTCTCCTCAGAGTGTCCAGCCTTCCTCCTCTTCAGACCTTGAGACTCTAACGAGCCATACAGTTCTAATGAGAGACCAGCTCCTCTCTGGTCCACTTCCTCTGTACCCTTCCAAACAATGACACCTTTCTTTTGTTGTTGTTGTTTGTTTGTTTGTTTGTTTGTTTTGAGACAGGGTTTCTCTGTGTAGCCTTGGCTGTCCTGGACTCATTTTCTAGACCAGGCTGGCCTCAAACTCACAGTAATAACCTGCCTCTGCCTCCTGAGGGCTCTGATTAAAGGTGTGTACCACCACGCCCAGCCTCCTGTGACCTTGTATCAAAAGACACAAGCAACTACTTAAGTCTAGGTGCTTTCACCCCATTGCAAAAATCATAAGCAATTAAAAACAAACAAACAAACAAAAATTCTAGAAAATATGTCCTGTCCTCAAACCACCAATCCCGTGGCAATGGTTCCCAGTGGAAAAATATTTACATGAAACCTAAGACTTGGAAGTCAAAAGAACAATTATAAATATTTTCAAATGGTTTGGGAAATATGAAGAGATCACACATAAACAACTGGATGAATTTAAAGAACACATAAATAAACTAATTTGAACTTATAAAAACACAAAACCATAAAATGACCACCTTGCCAATAGCAACTTATAGATTTAATTCAAACCCAATCAAAATCCTTATGCCATTCTTCACAGAAATTAGGGGGAAGGGATTCTCAAATTTCACTTGAACACAGAAAAGACCCTCAAAAGCTAAAGCAATCCTGAGCAAAAGAACAGTACTCTCTGGCATTCCCGTATCCAAGTTCAAGTAATAATACAGGGCTATAGTAATTAAAATGCTGTGATACTGGCACAAAAGCAGACAAGCACATCAATAAAATAAAGGGCCAACTTGAGCCTGAATCAGGACAGTCACCTGGTTTTCCACAGAGACACTGAAGGCACACAGTAGAAGAAATGAAGCGTTGTCTTAGTCGGGATTTTATTTCTGTGATGAAACACCAAGACCAAAAAGTAAGTTGGGGGAAGAAAGGGTTTATTTGGCTTTTACACTTCCAGGTCACTAGCCATCGTTGGAGGAAGTCAGGATGGGAACTCAGACAGGGGTGGAATCTGGAGGTAGGAACTGGTACAGTGGCCATGGAGGAGTGCTGCTTACTGGCTTGCTTCCACATTGGTTCCACAGTGGGCTGAGCCCTCTCTACCGCTGGATCTCATGGAGGCATTTCCTCAGCTGAGACTCCCTTCTTTCTGATGAACCTAGCTTGTGTCAACGTGGCACATAAAGCCAGCCCATTCAAGCATCTTCAGGAAATAGTGATGAGCAGAATGAATGACTACATGTACAAGAACGAAATGTGATCCTTATCTCTCTCCATACACAAAATTCAACTCCCACTAGGTCAAAGATCTCAATGTAATACTGAAAACTCTGAAAGTGCAAAAACTGAAAGTCAAGAGCATGCCACAATATATAATATGTGTAGGTAAGGACTTCATAAATTAGGCTCTGTTTACTCAGGAAACAAGGCCAACAATTGATAAATAGGACTTTGTGAAACTAAAAAGCTTCTGTACTGGAAAGGAAACAATCAATCAAGGTAACAAGCAGCCCATGGAATTGGAGAAAATCTTTACAAGCAACAAAACTGACAGAAAGTTAATATCTGGAATACACAGAGATCTCAAAAACAAGACAAAGCATCAAGAAAACAAGCAACTCATTCAAGGAAATGGGCTAGAGGCATAGAAAAAAAATCTCAAAAGAAGAAAGAACCAATGGGCAATAAACACTTTTAAAGTCGTCAGCATTATTAGCCATCAGGGAAATGCAAATTAAAAATACTTTGGGATTCCATCTCACCACAGTCAAAATGACCGTCAAGAAAGCAAATGACAACAAATGCTGAGAGAGAAACTCTCATTTACTGCTGATGCAACTGCAAGCTGGTAGAGCTATGTTGGAAGTCAGTGTGAAGATGCCTTAAGAAGTGATCACCAGAGTTTCTGGATAACTCCGCTATTTCTCTCCTGGGCATATATCCAAAGACCTTATACCCTGTAACCAAGATAGTTTCTGATCTGTTTACTGGAGCTCTATTCATAATAGCTAGAATAATATAGAATTAGCCTAGGTGTCCATCATCTAATGAATAGATCATGAAAATGTAGTGCACAGACACAGCAGAATTTTACTCAGCCATAAAGATAAAAATTAAACTCTGAATCTTTCTTTCAGGCAAATGCATGAACTTTGAAAACATTATTCCGAGTGAGGTAACTTCAGGACATAGAGACACGTGTTCTCTCTCACGTGTGTGTCCAGCTTCAGGGTTCTACTTTTGTATATTCAGCTAAGCATTTCTGTACAAGTCAGAAATCTAGAGCGATGTCACCGGGAGAGGGGTGCCTTAAGGAAGTATGGACAGTAGGTTGTAGTGTGAAAAAAGACACCGAGAACACCGAGGATAGAAAATTTTAAGTGGCGACAGTAAAGAGGAATGGAAGTTAAGGAATTGAAGGGGAATGATTAATAATAATAATAATAATAATAATAATAATAATAATAATAATAATAATAATAATAATAAAAAGCCAAATGTAAACCTACAATCTTTTAACCAAACTACAATAAATGTCGAAAGGGAGACACCATTCATGACTGATAAAAGTGCTTCAAAAAGAAAAACAACAACCACCACAACAAAAGGCCTTTCCTTGATTCTATGGGTCATTAAACAAAAATCGCAGTGATGGGCATGAGATACCCCTTATGAGTTCTCGGTGAGGACAGCCCGAGAGGCCCCCCACAAATCATAAGTCCTTGTCATTGTTCTTTGTTTCCCACAGGCACATATGAAGTGACCCTAGTGCTGGAGGCACTAGAGTTCTTGCTTACGTGATAAGAACTGTGGAACTGTGCTCGAAGTTTTCAGAATTTCAAAAGATACAATGCAGACTCTCGCAGGGAGCAGGGGGTAGGCATCAGTGGGCATCACCAGTCATAAATCCTACAAACTATAATACCAACCTGCCCGACAAAATATGCCATCTTAGGCAATAGTAGCACAACAGTTATGGGTGTAACCAACAACTGCATGGGTTTGTCCCTCTTCCCAGGAAGTAGTCCATACTTGCTATTGTAAACCCAATCAAAAAACTCCATGGAATGGAGCATCACAGGGTTATGAAGATTGTGAGCCCTGGGGAATCTATGGATTCTATGCAATTATAATTAAGAGAATTATTGATTAGCTGTTAGCATGACAACAGCCTTGAAAATTGGTCATGAGGGGTATGGAGAAGATTTGTTTGCTTGTTTGTTTTTTCAAAAACCGCAAGAAGACCTTCAATATCTATACACATACGCAAAGACTGGTCTGTTTTGTCAAGTTAAGTGGTTACAACAACTCAAAGCAATCTTTGTGTATCTATGTAAGCAAGTTACAGAAGCCAAAAAAATCAGTTAGTCACATTATGATGACAAGTAGATAGTCAAGGCTGTATACTTATGGGTGGGGTGGTCACTGAGGAACAGTTACTGGGAACTTATCTTCCAGAGACTGGAGTAAGAGAGTAATAGCTAGTGGATACTAAGATGGATGCCTCGTATAAAATGGAGTTCTTTTAGCCATCACAATAAGATGTGGGAAGGTGACTCAATTTTTAAACTATAATGACATAGGTTTGAACCATCCTCTAATAAAGGGGGTCCTAACCTGTGGGTTGCAACCCCACAGTGGTCACATATCAAATATCCTGCATATCAGATATTTACATTACAGTCATAACAATAGCAACATTACAGTTATGAAATATCAACAAAATAATTTTATGGTTGAGGATCACCACAACATGAGGGTCACAGCATTATGAAGGTTGAGAACCACTGGGCTAAAATATATGAGTTTCTTCCTAGAAACAATAATCAACTCTCAACTTTAGTCAAAGGAGCCTCTCTTTCTAGTGAACAGCAATGAAGGCAGAGGTGCGTGGCCGTGCAAGGTGCTGAGAACAAGTGATAGCTGAGTTCTCAGCTCTAAACAAGAGATTTATGTCATCCTCTCTGAGGTCCAGGAAATATTGTATAATATGAGGCAGAAAGGTTGCAAGAGCTGGGAGACATGGATAGGAGATGTAAAATAGCATCTTGGCAATGTATACCTATTACAATCATGAAATCTCAACGGCCACAGATAACTATATTGGATCTACATAAGAATGGGACTATCAATAGCCAGGCAAAGATGGAGGAGGAACTCAGGAAACACTTCACTGTTGAGCTATTTTTTATGTCTTGACTCAGGAAATGGCAAGTCAGTGCCTTCAGCTGTGTGTGCACTAGTAAGCCCTCCAAGCTTGAATGCACAGTACCAAGTCAGTGGTCACACATTACCACATGGGTTGCATAGCAAAGCCATATGTTATGAATGTAGGAAAGAGACTGTGGAGAAAATGTAGAGTTTATAGGAGTGGAAAAGAGAAAGGAGCGTGTAGGGGGAGAGTAAGCAGGAGCCATTAAAAGCATGTATGAAATTGTCAAAGAATTGTCTTAACTAAGAAATTGACAGGTCTACAAAATTGCAAAAACTTACAAACAGCCAAGAAAATCCACTGTAATAAATAATTAGGTCGAAGATACCAGCAGACCTAAGGACAAGTCAAAATACATAGCCAGAGAAATAAAAACAGCACACCACTGGCATAAGACAGTGACGTGGATTAATAGAAATAATCAAGGATGCATTTATGAACCTGCACAGCTGGAGCCACCTCACTTTGGACACAAATGCCAAAGAAAATACCTATGGGAGAAAATAGAGACTCATCAACAAATGGCTCGGGGGCCAACTGGAAACCCAATGAAGAATTAAATTATATCTCTTGTCTAGCACTAAAATCAACACCAAATGGATCAAAGACCTTAAGGTAGGATGTGAAACTCTGGAACCGATTGAGCAAATTTTCAGAAAATCACTTAAATTCATAGACACGGGGAAGGAGGGGGGCTCTGCTTGCTCAGAAAATAAGGCCAGCAATGAAAAAAAAAAAAAAAAAACAATGGATCCTCAGGCAAGCGAAATGCTTCTGTATAGAAAAAGAGATACACATACAGAAGAATGTATGAAGAAAATCTTTGCCAGCTATGCCTCTGAGAGTTCATATCCAGAGTAAACCAAGAACTATAAAACTAAACAAGGAAAACAAATCAAAGAGGAACTAAATAGAATTCTCAGAAGAAGAAACGCATGGCTAATGAACACTCAAAAAGTGATCAACATTCTTAGCCATCAGAGAAATACAAGTTACAGCTACTTGGAGCTTCTGTTACATGCTGGCTGGAGGGGCTGTCATGAAGAAACAAATGACAACAAATGCAGGTCAGGGTGTGGGAAGAGAAAACTTGTACCTATATGCTCTGTGAGTGGGAAAGTTAAAATTGCTCCAGTCCCTCTGGAAACCCATGTGGAGGCTTCTCTAAAATATAAAAGTAGAACTAGCTTAGGATTGTGATTTAACCAAAAGACTCTTTTCTCCTACCATGTGTAAGGACCAGACAAACTCTATTTTGAAAAAAGAAACTCCATTTTGTGTTAAACCTAGCCAAGGGCTGAACCCAGATTGCAGAAAAACCACAAACTAGTCTAAACAGGAAAGTATTCCCTAGCAACACAATCAATCAGCTCGCCTTGGGAAAGTCCAAGTCTATATTCTCCGCTGGTTGTGCTGACCAGTAGGTGGTCTGGCACATAGCAACAACTAATTAGGAGAAGCCAGATCAAAGTTCCTAATGCCCCCATGACTGCTTCAACCAATCTTTTCTATAGGCCAACTTGCCCCTACACCTATTACCCAACCATGAAATGCCAAGGTTTGTAACTCTCTGCCTGCAGCTTTTCTGCCCAAATGCCCACCAATCACATGCTGTAAAACCCACTTCTTTGTCTAAAACCTATAAAAACCCCTCTCAATTGAGGCTCAATTGAGACTCGAGGCCACTTCCCTGTATCGGCTGGGTCAGTGCATAGGAGGGTGGCCCAGGTTCGAACCTGCAATAAAGACTTCCTCGCCATTGCATTTGGACTTGGCTCTTGGGTGGTCTGTTTGGAAAGTCTCTCAAAATTTGGGCACAACACATGGAGGTCTATCTATATTTATAGCTGATCTTTTCACAACAGCAAGGTTATGGAACAAGCCTGGATGTCAACCAAGGTCCAAATGGGTAATGAAACTGATACGTAGACATGCTGGAATTCCATTCATCAGGAAAGAAAAAAAAAATGAAATTAAGAAATGTGCAGGAAAATAAATGACACTGGAGATGTATGAAGTGAGGTGACCCAGACTCAGAAAGACAAACAGTGCACTTTCCGTCTCGTATGCAGAGTGTAGCTACTAGTTCCCCCAGAGTACATTTATGTGGATGTGAGTATATGTCAAGGTCAAGAAAGCGTAAAGGCATAATAGTGAGAAAGAGAGACTTCAAGGAGGGAACAGAAGCTGAAGAACACAGTTGATTTGAATCCTACAAGTAAAAAGGTAAAAGAGGGGAAGGCAGATAAAAGTGGAGGACAGAGGTGGATGGAAGGTCACCCAACACTGAGAATGTACCAAGAAGTCATGAGCTAACTAGAAATTTTCTGAGCTCATCTAAAACTATTCCTTTTTTTTTTTTTTTTAAAAAAAAAGGGGGGGGGGAGTTTGAACACTAGTACTCTTATGAATAAAACTATTTCCAGAGGCTATAGGTTATCTAATGAAAAGTCTAGCACCAAGCCAGCTACTCTCCCATAAGTTGTTGGTTAGGGGTAGGGTAAGGGCTGATACCCACAATAGTGAAGGCAGTTGTCACTCCTGTTGGTGCCACAAGAACTAGATGGTGGGACCCTGTTGTGGGAGACACCACATTCTCTGGTGGTAGGTAATAGAGAAACCTAGGAGGGGCTTAGCTGGAAATTTCCTCCATGTTAGTGAGCCCTCACGGTGTCAGAAGTTGCTATGTAGGCTGCTGGGGGAGATGGTTGTCAGCAGTCTTGCTCCCCTATGGACCTTGAATGCAATGCTAACAGCTACCCAAGCAAGAGGAACACGCTGATGCAATAGTATCAAGTCTATTATGAGAGAAATCAGTTGCTTTCTGGTTGGCTTTAAGGCAGGAATTCATATCTGGTGTTGTGAACCTGGGCAAAAAGTGTAGCTAGGAAAACATAGATCCTAGGGGGAAATCTCTAATGGACACCATCTACTCATCAAGTTATCTTCGCAGCAATTTTGTTTATGTCCATAAATCAGTGCTGCTGTCAGCTTCAGGGCTGTTTGCAGTGAAGTGTGGTTAACTGCAGAAAATCACAACTGGTTAAAGTATTGAGAATTACTGATGAGGGCTTAGCCATAAATGGAGATTTTTATCATCCTTTCGATGGCTCATGGAACACTGTAGAAGAGAGAGAAGGAAGAAGGTAAGAGCTCGAGGCTGGCGCAGTGCTCTGGACTTGTCTTGCAGGTATGATATGCCATCATGTTTTTGAATTCTCAGCAACTCTGATTATCCACACAAGAGCTGCACAATCTTGAATTTCCCAACACCCTGTCATGGAGGAGGAAGAGTACAGAAGACCTCATTCCTCTCTGAGGACCTAGAGGTAGTTGATGGCTCTTGAGAAAAGAGGAAACATGCCTTTTAGTGGTGAAGCCACGGACAAGGCAGTGTAGCGTTGCTCCTGTAACTAGCCTCTCACAACTAGCCCGTAAGCAACACTCAGAGCAGGAGTGGGAAGGAGGAGAAGTGATGGAAGGGGGAAATGACCAAAAGGCATGAAAAATGCCACAGTGCATTCAACTCACTCCTCTGTGTAATTACTATCTTCTGATTCTGATTTGAAACCTTCAAAAGAAAAAAATGATAAAAGTCCAATGGGTAACTACTAAAATCAGATCCTGTCAGAATTTTTGTTCTGAATTATTGTACCCTAGACACGCTAGGACCCAAAACATCAGTGCTTAACACATCCCTATGATCCCAGGTGATGTTGGAAGTGCTAGCCATTTTCTTTCTTTAGTTATTTCCATTTTACCAGTGAAACATTATGTACATGTAAAAAAATTTATGTGTTTTGTAACATTACTCTAATTTAACTTGTACATTTAACTATATTTTCACGAAATGTATAAACCAAGAAAAGGGAAATTAGGCATTCACTCAAACATATCTAATTAACCTCCTTCCATCCCCTACATGCAGAGCACATATACTGTCTGCAAGTTACTCAGCTGCTATGAGGTGGCCATGCTAACTCTTAACCTCACCAGGCTTTAATCTATACTTCAAAGGTCTGCAACTGGCTAAGTAGTCAATGCATAACAAGCAGATACGCCAGAAAACTACACCCTGATATCTACATCAGGGTACTTGGACAACTTGAGTCTATTGTAGCCATCACTTACCCAGGACTCTAGGATTGAACATTTTGTCACTTAGTGATGAATTTCACAAATGAAAATCCCACTGCTTGTTAGATTAAATTCAGTGGTAAACATCCCCCAGCTTGTCAGGGTGAACCTCTCTAATGTTTCTTCCACTGACAACTATTTTTACCTCTTCTGGAAATTAGATTTCATTCTTTGAATTTCATTAAATACAGAATTTTGAAGTCGTGTTTACTTTCCTCTGAGGAATGAAAAGTGTTCTGAAATAAAGAGACTCAACACAAAAGAGGAACACAAAGCTAAGCTTCAGTGACTTCCTCTTCCTCCTCCTCCTCCTCCTCCTCCTCCTCTTCCTCCTCCTCCTCTTCTTTGCCTGTGTTCCTTTATGAGCTGCACCCAGGCAGCACTTACTTGGGAAAACTAGGGTGGCTCATTCTGAGGTCAATGAATAGATCCCTTGCTTTACTGTAGAAATAGGGCATCCTCATCAGACGGCAAAAAAAGCATGAAGTAGCTATAAGCCACTGTTTCTGTTTAGACCAGCCACGGCACTTACAATTCTTTCTAAAGACATACTTATTTTCATATTTGACCCATATCTCTAACCTTGTAAAGTAATAAGATGCACCTAAATTTCACTGAAACTAATTTGAAATAGTCAAGAGATGTGGTACATGGAAGCAGTGTTATATACAGGGCCACAAGCTTGATTCCTGTTCATGTTGGAAAGGTCTCTCACTGTTAGAGCCTAACAGAAAACAAGAAAGAGAATCAGAATGGGGTAGCAGGTTATACCCTCAGTAGATGGACATGTGGAGGAATGTGTCCATTGGGAAGGCACTTAAAGATCTCGGTCTGTTTTGGTTTTGTTTGCTGTGATAAAAAAAAAAAATACTGATCAAAAACAACTTGGGGAGCAAAGAGTTTTACTTGGCTTACAGATCCTGGGTTACAGGGAAAGCACGACCTAAATTCAAAGCAGGAACCGGGAGGCAGGAACTGAAACAGAGGCCATTGGAGGAAGGCTGCTTGCTCGCTGGCCAGTTCCTCTTGACTTCTTCAGTTTGCTTTTATAGACCACTCAGGACCACCCCCAAGTGTGTTGGGCCCTTCCACATCAATCAGTGATCAAGTAAATGCTCTCAAAACTTGCCTACAGGCCAATCTCATGGAGTTATTTTTTTAAGTGAGGTTCCTCTTCCCAGTTAGCTCTAGTTTGTATCAAGTTGAAAAAAAAAAAAAAAAAGAGGAACAGGGACAGACCATTATTATTAACTCTGGGAAAGAAGAGACTATGAATGCTGAGTTTTGGGGCTCTTGCCCCAGGGTAACCATATGTACACATCCCAATAGAAGACTAGAATCATGGGGACTTTGATCTTCTTCTCATGCTCTGGCTTATTCTGTCTTCACCTGAGTTCTCTCTCTGTAATCCATCTCTTTATTACTGTCCTGGTAAAACTGCCTCCTCTCTCTGAAAAACTGCCTCTTAAATAGCTTCCCTTTCCTCTCTCCTCCCATGAGAATTATGCATCTACTATATTCTGTCAAATCTCTGATTCATCATCTTTCCTGCCACTCATTTAGACATTACTTCCTTCCAAACATGGTGTTTCCTTCTACAAACTAACCTTATCTTCGTTTGGGATTAATGCATGTACCACCACATCTGGACCTAAGCTTTTCTCTACTTGGAATTGCTCTGTACTAGGCTGGCCTTGAACTCAGGTCTGCTTGCCTCTGTCTCCTGGATTAAAGGCATGTCTGTTTTCCAGCAGGAGTGTTTTACCTGCATATGTGGTAGTAACAGAGTAAACCTAACTCTACAATTTCAGAAATACCTAGAGATAGTTAATTTAATGCCTAATTATGAAATAGTAATACAATTTCAGAGTTTGATAACAATTACACTTCTGTTTAACTATGTACTGGATATCCATCCCTGCAATTAGGCAAGACAAAAGCAAATGCAAAAGAATTCAATGAGAACCAACCCTGTGAGTAACTCCCACATGCTAAACTTATCTATAGAGAATATCTTAAGATAGAGATTAATTATTGCAGTACAGTGCAACAAGTATTATAGATAGACAAAAATCAGTGTATAAACTCAACCAAACTCTATAAATCAGTCATGCACAGACATATAACAGTGAAAAGGAAGGAAGGCATTTAAGTAGCATCAAAAACACAGAAAACCTAAAAGAAAACTATTAAATAAATATAAAACTTCCTAAAGATACAATATGCAATAAAAACTAGTTTCAAAAATCAAAAAGAAAAATATTCCCCAACATTGGAATGGCTGGATTAAAAGAATATCCATTCTTTCCAAATTCAGCTATGGATTTAACAGCAATAACGGGCGGGAGACTGCCGAAAGATAGGACGGGAAGGTCTATTTCCTGCTTGTTTCAAGCTTATTATAAAACAAAAAAAAAGAGAGTTTCAAAATGTCAAAGGGAAAGAAAGCTGGGCCAATGGAACACAGCAGTCTGGGGGCAACCAGAGCAGAGCAAAGCAGCTGTCTACCCCAGAGAGCAGTCCCCCAGCAGACAAGGCAGGTTATAGGCATGGTTTTCACTGGCCTGGGACCTTGCACTTTCCATGTAACCTCAGCGCTTTCAAAACCAACTCTGAGCAGTTTGATGACTTAAGTCTGAAAGAGAATGACTGTAAAATACTTTCAGAACACTAGCTCTTCGTTGCGTGAGCCACCATTCCACGGAAAAAATGGAGCTACGACCCCTCATCAGAGAAGACTCTCTTTAGAGCAAATGGAGAGCGGTACAGAAAACCATCATGGGGACCCCAGCCCCCAACAATATCTCTACATGACACCCCACCGCTAAAGCTCCCACCCCTACTGCCAGGAAACATTAGAGAAGAGGCAGAGGAGAGATTGCAAGAGCCGGAACTCCAGGAAGCCTGCTGGGAAACAGTCTCTCCTAGAAACGCCTGCATAAACTTGGCTGGAATAATGGCAACGGCAATAAGACGTGGAAACGTGGGATGTCAGGTCCCATGCCTAGACAAAGAACTACAGGCAAACTGATGACTGCTCGGAGAAGGAGAATTAGCCCCTGGCAGGGCTGAGCCCCTTCTTTGCCTGTCCTGGGTGGAGTGGTCAGCCTTGAAAGCGTATTCACCCAGCAAAAGTGGACTCACCAGGACATACATACTCATATGTGTGTTTGTGTTAACAATAATAGAGAAAAAGAGCTACGTCCTTGAGAGCTGGGGGGAAGACACGGGAGGAGCTGGAGGGAAAGTAGCTGAGAGGAACTGAAAGGAGGAAAGGGAGACAGGAAAGTGGTGTGGTTCCTATTTCAATTAAAAATACTAGATCCTCTTGACAATGGATTTGAACGTATTTATTGATACAAGTTTAAAAACAAAAATACTTCCCAATATCTCAGTTAAGAAACTGTATTATTAAAAAGCTCCCGAAAAGAGAGTGGAAACATGAGCTGTAAATTCTGAGATATTTGCGACACACAGTTGAAAAAAAAATCAATATGATAAATTCACATCACAACATCCAAGGAATCATTTCCCTTCTCCTCCAGACAATCGAGACTGTGGGAACAGGCGTAGTGTACCCAGAAATCATATTAAAGAAAAGAAATGCCAGGTAGAGTCACAGTGTTGCTCCTGAAAAGCCCTATCAGGCAGCAGGCATCCCAAGCCTTTGGAGCAGAAAATGTTAGCTCCGATATATCCTCAGAGGGGAGAAACCAGGAGCCACCTGACCTCCACAGTGGATCTGATAACCTTTGCTTCCGCATACAAGATGGGAATAAGGAACTCAGGTGTGGTAGCATATGCCTGTAGTCCCCATACTTGGCCAGCTCAGGCTACAGCAAGTTTGAGGCCAGGCAGGCCTACCTAGTGAGACTCTACCTTAAAAATCCAAAAATGAGTGCCACCAGGTCTCCCTCTCCAGGGGACATGGCACTCAGAGGAAGGATAGCAGGTTACCAAGAAGAGACTTGATACCCTCAGGAACAGTCATAGGGGAGGGGAATAAGGGGGAAATGGGAGGGAGGGAAGAATGGGAGGATACAAGGGATGGGATAACCATTGAGATGTAACAAGAATAAATTAAAAAAAAAAAAAGAAAATTAAAACAATTGTAAAGCAATAAAAAAAAAATCCAAAAATGACACCAGCAACAACAACAATCATTATCATAAATTGCTTTTCAAGTAATTTTTTTAAAAAGATACTTTAAGAATGTTATACAAGAGTACAATACATTTTGGCCATACTAACTTCTCCCTAATCCCTGATTTCTCTCACAACCCCTTGTAAAAATAATTTTTATTCTCCTGGCTCAATTGTTGTCTGGGAGGCTTACTGCCTCCTTCTGCTGACTGAGGCCTACAATGTCTTCAGCTTCTGAAACTTACTGCTTAATAAGCTCGCCCTTACTTGTTCTTTCTGAGCTCTGGGCTGGCTGGTTCAACTCAGCTGTTCTGGCTCAAATTCCTCTCCCAGATGATTTATTCAGTCAGCCTTCTCTCTCAACCCAGAATTGCTCTGCTTGGCCTCAAACTAACTCAGCAATCTGCTATAATCTTCTGGCTTCTTCTCATTTTCTGGCTGGTTCCATCTTCACCTGAGTTCTCTCTCTGCAACCCATCTCTCTATTACTGTCCTGGTAAAACCATCTCTTAAATAGCTTCCCTTTCCTCTCTCTTCTTGTGAAAGTTGGGCAAATCTTACTTGTCAAATCCTCTCTGATTTGTCATCTTTTCTGCCACTCAATTAGACATCACTTTGAAACATGGGTGCTTCCTTCTACAAACTAACTTTACATTCATTTGGGATTAAAGACATATACCACCACACTTGGACCTAAGCTTTTCTTTACCTGATACTTGCTCTATACCAGGCTGGCCTTGAACTCAGATCTGCTTGCCTCTGTCTCCTGGATTAAATACATGTTTGTATTCCAGCAAGATAACACAGACCTAGAAAACCTTTGGATGGGATCTCTTGCCAGCCAGATCACATAGACCTGGAAGGTCTTTGGTTGTGCTCTCTTGCCAGAGCAGCCATGTTCTGAATTAACATCCCTCTACAACCCTTACACCCCCATCTCAAATTCATGTCCTCTCCTTCTATAATTATAACTGTACATATTATAATTACAAACATATGTAATTATGAAAGTTATAAAATAAATATTTTATAATGTAAACATTATAAAATATACATTTAAATCATATTTTTATACTATAAAACTGAGTTTCTCCATTAGTATTGACCACTTGGGCATGGGCAGACTGAAAAAAAAAAAAAAAAAAAAAGACTTTCCATTGCTCCGCAGCCATTGACTGCCTTTAGCTGTTCAACTAGCAGAGGAACCTTGCCTGCCTTTCTCCCATTTGTGCTAGGCTGTAGACTGGTGTGGTCTGCTGTGGGTCTTGTGCAGGCAGCCACAGCTGTTTATCATTACTGGGTGCAACATCCCATCATGTCCAGAAGACGCTACTTCACATCAGTCTTCTCAGACTTCTAGCCCTTACCCTCCTTCTTCTCCCTCTTTTATGACGTTCTCTGAGCCTAGGGTACAGGGGCTGTATTATAGCTGTCCCCCTTGGAGGATGGGCACTCTATAGTCACTTATTATCTGTTCTTTGACCAACTGTGGATCTCTGCAATAGCCTACATCTACTGAAAAAAGCAATGTCTCTGACGAGGAGTGGAGAGCTAAGATGCTAAAATGGCCATAAGGATGTAATCATGTCAATTTAGCAAAATGGTAATAGTAGGTTTTCTTCTAGGATCTTCTAGACATCTATGATGTCTCTAGCCATGGGTTCTTGGCTAGGTTTCCAGGACCAGGCATGAATTCTCTCCTACTGAGTGGGCCTTAGGTTCAATCAGACAGCTGTTGGTTACTCCCAAGATCTTGGCCCACTATCGTGCCTTCGGGCTCATCTTGCTGGGCTGGTTATTACTGTAGTGCACTAGATTTACAGCTGGATAAAATGTAATAACCTTTTTTCCCAGCTAGAGATCAAACATCCTCTTCTGGCCTCCTAGGACACCCACACATTTACATACAATAACACATAATGCAACAGCACACACAAATAACAAAAACAAATGAAATGCTATTGATTTTAATGGTTCACATGAAATTAAAAAAAAAAAATGTCCAACTTTATATATTACCCTTACACAATCTACACTTTTTATATATACTCGGAATCAAACCCCAGGAGCTCACACATTATGTTAGAAAAAATAGTCTAACATTTACCTATACCCTAGGCCCAACTTAAATCTTTTGAGTCTCAATTTCACTTCATTTTCACCTTAATATTACTAATATAAACTCAAGGGTTTTAATCACAACCTTGTGTCTTAGCTGTGCGCTCCATCTAGCTGATTAACTACTACCATTAGCTGTGGCAGGGCATAGCACCCTCCATCACTGCAGAACCAAGAAATCAAGTGTGAATCTGTCAACTTGGGCTTTGTTCTAGCAATAATTTCCTCCCAGGCGTTTCAAGGTCTTACTTTTCCTCCACCAGCACAGAGCACGTGAGCCAATCCAACAGACTCCTGCTGTAATGTGCACTCATTCTGTCGGTACTGTTGCTTTAGAGAACTAATTCTGCGGCCATGATGGCAGACGGAAAGAAATGAAGGAACGGAAGAGTGACTATGTCTTACAGTTTCGGGGGGGGGGGCTTAGTGCATCACGGAAGGCAGAACAGCTCAGTTTTTGTCAGTGGGGGCATAAGACAAGGGCTGTTGATGTCACTGCAGAGCAGGAAGCTAAACACAGTAGGAACCAGGGCTGAGGACAATTGGCTGTGATGAAACACCATGACCAAAGACCAAGTCGTGGAGGAAAGGGCTTACTTGGCTTAAACACCTGCGTCATAGTCCATCATTGGAGGAAGTCAGGACAGGAACTCAAGCAGGGCTGGAACCTGAAGGGAGGAGCTGACGCAGAGGCCATAGAGGGATGCTGCTTCCTGGCTTGCTTCCCCTAGTTTGCTCAGCCTACTTTCTTATAGAACCCAGGCCCACCAGCCAGCCTGGGGATGGCACCACCCACCACGGACTGGCTCCTCCTTCCTTGATCACTAATTGAGAAAATGCCTTACAGCTGGATTCATGGAGGCATTTCCTCAGCTGAGTCTCCTTCCTCTCTAATGACTGTAACTTGTGTCAAGTTGACACATAAAACCAGCCAACGCAACAACCATCAAAGGCCTCCGCCTTATGACTACTCTGCTGCCTCAGCCTGACACTGTAAACGTTTTACATCTATAAGACAGTGCCGCTGTCTGGGGCGCAAGAATTCAAAGCTTGCACCCGAGGAGAATATGCCACACTTGGGCCACCATGTTCTGCTCTCACTCCTTGAAACCTCATCCCTATTCTCTGAAGCAGAATATCCAGCAGCCTTCAGATTTCACGTTCAAATTCTATACCTGTCAGCCTTCATGAAACACAAAAGAAAGCCACATAAGTGGACTGCATGACCCAGAATGATTGACTTTGTTAGTTAGCTATGAAGATTCTAGTCCAAGGCTGGTTGGCTCATCTACTTTCAGCCAAAGCTGCTGCCAAATACAACCTGGAAGCAAAAACAAAAACAAACAAACAAACAAACAAAAACAACCCAGATATAGGTTCAGGGCTCCACAGCCTCCTATAGTGACCTGAAAGGCTCACGCTAGGCCCCGCCTCTTTTCAGTAGCTTTACCCTGGAGATCAGTATTTTAACATAGAGTCTTCAGTGTACATTCAAGATCCAAAGTGCAAGCAACGCTTTTGTCAGGAGCCGCCCAGCCTTAATTTCTATCTCCAGGTAGATAGTATCTGTCTGGTAAGTACCACCGAGCTGACACAGGGTTTTCTGAAAACAGATCTTTCTAGCAGCTGTTGTAACGTGTTCCTTTGTGAAGATGGACCCCTGTGAGCTCTCCTACTCTGGTTGTTTCGCCCCTGTTACATTTCTCCTAGGAATTATTAATTCGAGCCTGTATGACTTTTTAAATGCATTTTCTGCCACAAAGCTGTAAAATTTTTCAAAATATATTATACTTGGAAATCTAATTTTAGTCTGGATTGTGCTGCCTTGAAATGTTTGCCTTGCTTTTCGATATTAAAACTTGAAATATTAATATGAGCCAAAGCTCTTGTGTGTGATTTGAAGATCCTAACAGAACATCAGACATACTTAAAGCTTCCCTCCAAAGGAAGGCAAATTTTGCCCATTGAAAGTATTGCTGTTTCTAGTGTTAACCTCACCCTCCCCCGCAACCTACTATTATCCTGAAGGACTTCTTTTCACATCCACAATCTTGAGGGGGGAAAAAAAAATCCAAGGACATTTTAAATTAAATTTGTGTACGTAAGCTGCTGCCTTACTGAGGTTGTGGGTTATGGGGTCAGTTTTAACCACACATTTAGCTGATGGTACAACATCTGTAGGGCACACAAAACGGTGACAGACAGGGGACACCAGATAGTGTGCACTAAGTGGAGGCAGTGAAGACAGCCACTTGCTTCTGGCATTGTATATGCATGATAAACTGCATCCAAACTGAGCCAGCTTGCTCAGCCTCCTTTTAAAAATGCAACAAATGTAGATAATTAAGCACAAGACAGCAGTGGAAAGTCACAAGATCCCCTTATTTTATCTAGAATGTAAGTCCTAATTATCTCAAGAGCACCCATAACTTTATACAATCAGAACCAGTTGCTAATCATAGATATTATGCAAAATAATGAAAACTTAGATTGTTGAATTGTAAAGGTAGAAATGTACTCTTGGTTTAAAATAGCCCGGGAACACTGTTGTCTCAGGTATCTGTAGTCTTGGGCTTCGTGTCCTGGTAACATGCTGATTACAAGATTTCTTTAATTTATTCTCTAATAATCTGTTTGAAAAAAAAACCGTGTCTGAGCACAGGCACACTATGGTCTTTAAAGGCCCCAACTTCTAGCCAATGGCTGCTTTCTTCTCCAACTCAGTTCTTTGGGTTTTTTTTTTTCTCCCAACGTTCTGCATTTGTCCTTTAAAATAATATAAAGCAGGAAGGAGCTTGCCACCTTTATGTTCTCATTTGTGAAAGAATAGCTCCAGAAAGTGTAGTGATGCGGATCCTCTAAAACAGCAATTCTGGCTTCCGACACTGGAGCAGAGAAGGTGAAAGCTGCTGTAATTATTATCAGTGACATGGGTTGCTTACTTCGCAGGGTTTGAGTTGAATTTAAACCCTCTCCCATTGTTTGTAATTGACTGAATAGCTTTTATACACACCTACTGAATGCCACTCACCTGCTTCACAGGCCGTTTTAAGTCCTTCACTTGGAAATGCTATTCATAGCTCTATTCTTTCCCCCCAGAAGAAGTTAACCAACCTCCAAGGTGCTTGAACCAGAGCTTAAAAGCCTGTGTGGCACAAAAGCCCACACTATTCCCCATGCCATGCTGTCTGTCGTTCATGGGACAGCCCTTGGGGACCTCCGCTTCCGTACCATTTTTGCATTGCATGTGTTGCTGTTGGCTCTTTGACATTTTAGTTGAATACAGTTCAGCGTGAGATATTGACATTTTCATTTCTAAAACCCAGGCTTTTCCTCTCTATTCTTCTTCAAGAAAGCAAACAGCGTGTGACTCTCAACACCAGGAACACTGTGCTCCAAACAGTTCACGCTCTGCCGCTTTCTGAGGTGGCTGCCTCTGGTCACCCTCATGTTCTCACTTCATGAGGCTTGGGCCCCAAATTCAACTTCACTCCCCATGTCACACCCCTTGGTGGACACATATTTAAAATAGCCATGTAAGGGGAAGACCTCCACCCTATATAACCAGCCTTAAATCCATGTACAGTTTCTGTGGCCTCTCTTCATAAGCCAAGCGAACTGTATCCTCTTTATACGCATTCTTCTCATCGACTTGTCTATACTGCCAAACCAAACCACTACCAATGATCTCTTGACTGCCGCTGCTTCCTCTCTCTGACTTTGCCGTCCGCTCTGCTACTGAAATGAGGCTGACAGTCTTGATGTGGCTGATCTTCCTGTTGCTGTGTGCAGGACATGTTTCTCCCTCACTGTGTACTTCCTGTGGCAGCAGATGGAAGGGCGTGCCCCGCCTCCCAGTTGAGACAGAGAGGAAACTCAACGGAACCTTTCCTCATTCCCATTTTTTTTTTCTTTATCTTTACATCTATCCAAAGGCTAAAGGTTAGGGTGTGGTAGTACTCAGGGCTCAGGGTTGGAATGTCCATTAGTTGATTTCAGTTTTTATGCTGCTATTCTCAATAAGTTGATCATTTATCCCTGTACTCATAAATGCCATTTTTTAATGTATACAATTCCCAGATTTTCCTTTCAGTACCAGATAGCCTCACTCTAGACTTCTATAGCATGTTGCCTACTTGTATTCTTGCCAAGATGTTTCACCAATGAAAGAAGGGTTAGAATTACAGTTAGGGTGAGGGCTAGAGTTAGGGGTTAGGGGTTAAGGTTAAGGTTTAGGGATAGGGGTTAGGGTTAGGTTTAAGGGTTCGGGTTAGGAGTTAGGGTTAAAGTTAGGGTAGAGTTAGGGGTTAGAGTTAGCTTAGGGTTAGAGTTAGCTTTAGGGTTAGGGTTAAGGTTAAGGGTTGCTGTTAGAGCTAAAGGTTAAGGAATAATGTTAGGGTTAGGGGTTAGTGTTGGGGGTTACGGTTATGGTTATGGCCATGATCAGGGTTAGGGCTAGGGTTAAGGTTAAGGGTTAGGGTTAGGTTAGGGTTAAGCATTATGGTTATGGTCACGGTTAGGGTTAGGATTTTAGAGGCCATTTAACTTGTGAGTCAAATGACAGTTACAGTCACTTCATAGCCCGGCTGCTCCCAGATCGCCTTGCTTTCAGGCTTAGTCTTTGTGGTTTGTATGGTCCCAGGAGTGCCTGCTGCACAACCTTACAATTGCATAACCCCTCTAGCCATTCTACAGTTTAACCCTTTCCTATGTCTATCAAGCCTGCTTTATTTTTAGACTATTTTTTTCCTTCCCATGGTCTGTTCTTAATACAGGAGCCAGTGTTATCTTTTGAAACACTTGCTGAAACCCTGCAGTGACTCGCTATCTGAGAGTAAAAGCCACAAACCTTGCACGATGCCCTTTTCAGTAAATAGTGTTTCTATGTCCCTGTGACCAATTCTACACTTGTCTTCACTGAAACACCTGCTATAGCCATAGTGGCCCCTTCTTGTTTACCCTGAGAAAGGCCAGGTCTGCTTTTGATCTACTCCTGTTCCTCACCCTTCCCTGGCCTGAATATTCTCCCCTAAGATGGTTTCATAGTTTGGACTCTCACTTTTTATTATCAATGACCATGTTCTCAGATCACTGAGCTTCAGTCATATATAATTTCCTATCCAAATTTCAGTTTACTTTTCCTTATCTAGCACACTCTGTATTTCACTTATTTATCTTGCTTATTTCCCAAAAATAAGATGTCAGTGGATCATTTGTCAAAGCATATGTCAGTGTCTCCTAGAGCAGACTAGAATTCTGTTTAGTATGCCATTCCAGGAACAAAGACAGATACATTTTTACCTTCCCATGTGTCAAAATTTATAAAGAGCAGTCAATTCACAAGCTGTGTCCGTTTCATTGGATACAATTTTTCAGGTAGTCTTAATTTGAAAGTGTCTCTGAAGAACCAAGGCAACGGGGTCACAGCATTGACCTGTCTCAGGTTTGAATCAAGCTACAGAAGCAAGGTATGGAAACCCGGAGGCCATACACACACACACACACACACACACACACACACACACACACACAGGGAGAGAGAGAGAGAGAGAGAGAGAGAGAGAGAGAGAGAGAGAGAGAGAGAGAGAGAGAGAGAGAGAGTGTCCAGGGTCGGCAAGAGAATTTACAGCGGTTCAAACAGGTTGTGTCAGCAGTGCTGAGCTACAACCCCCTGGGCTGTCTGGGAGCTCTCTACCTGTCAGCTCACCTTAGCACAAAGCTGGTGACAGACGACAGGTTGATGGGACAGTGTGAAGTGTCTTCCTCTTTATGGAGTCCATATCATATTGCTCAACTACAGCCATCATTCGGGTATGTTTGGGAAGTCCTTGGATTTGATCTGTACATTATGATTTCAATATGCCTATGTGCTCATAGATGGACCTGCCTCGATACCTGTACAGGTGGGGCATTCTTTGTATTATCAGCTTGGGCTTCGTGTGTGGCGCTGGGCAGGGAGCTGTGTTCACACATGTAACAAAGTGCCCACTAGAAATGTAAGCAAAACTTGCTTGTAAGTTCAAGTCCCCCAACCTAGGCACAGCCTAAGAGCCACTCTTTGATGCGACATATAGTCACTTAGAGTGGGGCGTAGCCTTGTCTCAACAAGCTCACTAAATAGTTCACAATAGTAAGAGAGAGGAATGTGGAGGCTCCGAGGACAAGACAGCATGGTAGACACATGTATACTCAAGTCCCGCCTTACCGTCTGGAGCGCATGCGCGCGCGTGCGCGCGCGTGCGCGCACGCACACAAATATATACACTATGATTATTTTTTAGTATATTTTTACTATTGTGGACATTGACATTGCTGACATTCCAGACACCATCATGAAGACAAATATGGACATTCTGTAGAAAATTAATAAACTGAGAAAAGACAGTTAACGGTTGGGTATGAGCAGTGTGGTGGCTTGAATGAGAAATGCCCTTAAAGTCCTTGACACTTGATCACTCGGTCCTAACTGGTGGTGCCGCCCGGAGAGGCTTTGGTCTCTGATGTGGGCTATGAGATTATACATCTTACACCACTTTCAGTTTTCTCTCTCTTCTTCTTCTTGCTTCCATTTGAAGATGTGAGCTCTCAGCTTCCTGCTCCTACTGTCCTGCCTGCTGCTTGTGACCAAAGTTCTCCACCATGAGGACTCATGGGCCACTGGAACCACAGCCCCAAGCAAACTTCTGTCATAAGTTGTTTTCGGTCATGGTGACTTTGTCACAGCCACAGAAAAGTAACTAACATTGGGTGGTTAGGACTGTGTGATCCAGTGCTTTTAAGTGGGGGAGTAGTTTAAGGACCTCACTTTGTATTGAGGACCCTGGTAGCCACTGAATGACCAGGGTTGACACTCTGAGACTTAACTGAAGTCATGGAATTTATTCCCAAGCTAAGTCTGGTAATGTTATGCCCTCTCACCCTCTCACCCTCTCACCCACTTCCTCCTCCCTTGATTCACTCCACCAGTAAATGGTAACCATCTTAAAGGGTTCTAGTTGATTTAACTAATACATAAAAGTTGCACACATTTAGGGAGCACTGTGCAGTGTTCTGATGGTGTATGCTCAGCCGCAGAGGAATGACAGGCTCTGCTGTGCTATTATTACACACTATTGTGACTATAAATAGCTTTTAAAATAGAAAAAACTGGAATGCACACTTCCTTTTGATATTTGTGATGCTTTCAAAAATCAGATTAAAAACACATGCCAGCATAGCAAAGGACCTGAGACTAGAGCTCCAACACCCCTGCAAAAGCCGATGTGTTGCACACATCTGCAACCCAGAGCTGGGAGAGGGGAAGGGAAGGGGAACAGGATGACACTCGGAGCTCACTGGCCAGTCACCCTAGCCAAAACTGTGTGCTTCATGCTCAGCGAGAGACACTGGCTCAAAAAGACAAGGTGGAAATCAACAGATGAAGCCATCAAAAGCTAGCTTCAAATACAAGTAAGCTCATTTTTGCCTTCCTTACAATTGTGTACATGTACAAAGGCACACGTGCAATTGTATGTGTGTATGCACATAATTAAACACACGTGCATGCACACACATGCATGCAAACATACACATGTATGTGGACACACACACACACACACACACACACCACAGTCATTATGTGTTTCAACTTTTTGCAGGAGACTGACAGATTAAAGAAAAGTTTCTATCCACATCCAGCTAGCTGAGCTAGTTTGTTAGTGTTATTTACAGATGCATGTGTAACTCAAAAGCACCACCCAGACATGCCGTGGGAAGTTTGCAGGCACATTTGCCACTGTAGACACCTACCTGTAGCATTGAGGACTCGTGTGTAACTGAACTACTTGACATTCTGTGGGGCAGCTTACAAGCACCAAAGACTCCCCAATTCCAGCTAGCCATCTAAAAGGAAAGGTGTCTAGAGGATCCATGCATGCCCCTGAGTTCCATGAACCTCATCCCTCCTTCCAGAAGGAAATTCCATAGGTTCGACCTCATGAGAATCCTCTGCAGTGATCACGACTGACTCAGGCAGCAATGGGCATGGATAACCAGAAGGAAAGGATGACACAAGAAGAGTAACACCAATTCATTTGGCAATAAGTTCTTGATATAGACCTGCTGTGGTGTTTTGATCTGATGACCACTTCTGCCCTCCAGTGAAACACCAGGCGCGCGTGCGCGCGCGCGCACACACACACGCACACACACACACACACACACACACACACACAGAGGCAAAACAGCCATCCACATTAAATAAAATAAATACAAATTAAATACAAAATAAGCTCCAATAGAAAATACTCAATAAACTCATGGATTAAATGAATTAGCTGAATTAATTAAAAATAGTATGTGGGAATGAGTGGCGGCTGAGTGATGGTTGGGAGAACTTTCTACCAGAAACACCTGAAGCCACTTGAAGTGTGCACCAAACTTTGGGACCAGAAGGTGCAAAGTCTTGAAACCTTAGGAGGAAGATGGTGTTGGGGACTTGCAGCCAGCCAAGCAGGTACTGTTGAATAATATTCAGCTCTTCTTTCTGACTTCCCTACTTTTCTTTTCTTTTTAAAAAATATTATTGTCAATTTGTTTGGAAGCAATGGATTATATTCATGTTGCCTTAGAAATCACTAAGTGAGAAATACAATTCAGTTAAAAAAAAAATCACTCAGCACTCTTGAACATGAGTTGCAGGAAATCAAGGAGCAATAAGAATTTAAAACTTCCAAGCTTTGTCAAGAGAGGAATGAGAGAGGTTTGAGCAAAAGAAGCAGAGTGCTGGTGTAAAGGAGTCTAACTAACCGCCTCCTGCAGAGCTTCCTGGTGTGCTATGTCCAATGAAGGGGGGAAGGTAGAAGCTAAGGTTTGGAGTTAAGGGATGAAGCAGAAGCAACCATTCTACTTGGGATGGGGAAGACTGAAGGAAGAGTAAGCTTGTGAGAAGGAGTCAGTACACATTCCCAGTGCTATCCTCTTGTACAGACAGTCAAAGTCAGGGGATCAGAATGTGTGACAGGAAAGAATGTTGCTAGCTAAGGAAGGGCCTGGCACTGACTTACAGGAGAGTGTGCCAGTCACCTTTTCCCATCACTGGGACAAAATACCTAAGAAAAATAGCATAAAGGGAAAAGTGTTCATGGAGGGTGATGGGCTCACAGTTCTTTGTCCATCAGCTCTTGGCTCTGCTGATTCTGAGCCTGTGGTAGGGTAGGATGTCAGTGGCAGAATGGAGTATCAAAGGCACTCAAATGGTGGCCAAGGATCAGAGAAAGAAAGGAAGGGACATCACTACTAATATCATTTTCAGTGGCCCATTCATCCAACTTGCTCCCACCCCCTAACGTGTTCAGTACCTTCCAAAGACACCACTGTTTGAGGACCAGCCTTTCAGGAACATTACAGATCCAAACTAATACAATAAAGATAGCAATCAAATACAGAGCCAAGGGAAACTCAAAACAACCAACTGGCTATATAATAGGATAGTCAAGGCAATGTGGTATAAGAGATTTTTCTAGAAGTGGTCCCTTGTATTTGCATTCAATCTGACTGGTTTAGAGGACATAAGAGACTGACTTGCATTTTGTAATTTCATTAGACATTCACAGATAGAAGATATACATACATATGTCTACAAACATATATACTTTATGTGTTCACTTCTCTCTCACACACATACACACACACACACACACAGAGAGAGAGAGAGAGAGAGAGAGAGAGAGAGAGAGAGAGAGAGAGAGAGAGAGAGAGAGAGAGAGAGAGACATAACTGGAAATGTGGAGCTAGTCCACACAGACACATCTGTAAAGCTCCGCGGTCGCAGGGAATTGTGGACTCTGAGGAGGAGTCATTTTCATTTTGCTGAGGTAGATGCTAGTTGTGCATATTTGTTGATGGGAACATCCTGACACAGAGAGAAAGACGGATGACTCAACCAAAAGAGAAGGT
Organism: Acomys russatus; assembly: GCF_903995435.1. Taxonomy (NCBI): domain Eukaryota; kingdom Metazoa; phylum Chordata; class Mammalia; order Rodentia; family Muridae; genus Acomys; species Acomys russatus. The sequence goes on from NC_067153.1 coordinate 52,921,898, forward strand.
GGTGGCGAGAGTCCCTTGACAGCCAGGCACAGGGGTGTAATTGGAATACAGAAGCATTTGTCAGAGAGGAGCAGAAGCAATTGCAACAGAAGGAAGTCAAAGCACATGCTCCTGTTAGTGGGGATGCCAATTGCTTTGGCGCTCGGAAAGCAACAGGGCATTTGTTTACTTGCTTCTACTTTTCTTAGTAAATAACAAAGTTGTCAGCAGTTGAACCTGGAGTGCAATGTTGATGTTTTATAAAGACAGTGTGAAAAAGCAGCCACTGCTACTAAGACTGTAGTTAGCTGGCCTACCTAAACACTTCCCTAAACCACTGAGGGGGAACTGGAGAAGGGAGAAACACCTGAGAACAAGGCATGTGTGGCCAGCTGCAGTCACAGTGAGTCACAACCCCAGACAGAGGGATATTTAGGCTAGTGGCAAGATTCAGTTAAGATGAGATTGAGGGAAAAAACAAAACAAAACAAACAAACAAAACCCACGAAGCAATCGGACAAGGAAGGAAAGTGAGTTTTACTATTCCAGGGACCCAAAATGGTGTTTATCAGCTTGCCTGTAACACTGCAGAATTCATGGCAAGAATTATTTCTTCTAGCTGAAGCTGATGCTCCAATGTCATAGAGAGTTTGGGTTGACTTCTCAGGCAGCAAACTCTCTGTCATCCTCTCATTTGGGAAGCAGCTAACCTGCACCCCCAATATACTCAGGTAATTAATTTTATTCCTTCTCAAGTCTCTGATGGGGTTGAAGACCAAATAGTTTAGTTTTACAATTAAGCTTAGTTGTTTGGGAGTTAAGATGTTTTTAGGTCTAGATAGATGTTTTAAGTTGATAATGATGAGAAATGAGAAATATTGATTTACATTCAGAATTTTAGACTCACCAAGATAGGAAAGATGTTTTCTTCAAGGCGGCCAAATACAAATAACCAAAACACTAAGAATGTAACATTTATATAATTCCTGATTGTTTCATAGTTTAGAGTGTATATATGTGTAATAATACAAATGTATATGTAAAAATAAAAATATTTAATAAAAATGAATTATTTCTTCTATATCAAACTAAAGCAACCATAGGACTTACTAAGCACACTCTTTCAGAACTCTCTAGAATTCATCTGATCTCACGTTTTAATCATGTCATTATAACTAGCCAATATGTTGTATAAATTATATTATATATACAGCATATAATTAATATGTATAAACAAAGAATATCTGATAAACATTTTGTCTACCACTAAAAAAACTGCTGGCCTAGCAACTAACAACACTAAATTGATTTAAAATTTTACACTGTGGGATATTCCAGCTCTTCAACTGTTTCTTTTTCTTCATCATTTATTTGGTAGTAGAATCAGCAGTAGTCTACAAAACTGTACAATGTTTTCTGTTATTTAGTCTTTCCAAAAATACTATGTGGTAAACAGATAGTATGTTGTCAGTCCTGTTTCATTTTAGAGGAGTCCATGGCCCAAAATGATAGCCATCCCAACTGGGTTGAAAAACAGCAGGGAGAAAAATCATGGCTCAATCTGAGATCTCATATCAAGTTTTTTTTTTCCCCAAGTCTTATGGAGCCCTTTAAACACTGCCAGAGCCCTTCTATATGTGACATTTTCCTTTCCAAGTGTCCAGTGAGAGTTTCAGAGAATGTGGGTGATAGACCCCTCCCCCCCATCACTGTCTCCCTCAAGGTACATTGCCTCATTTTTTCAGAACACTTTAATAATGTAAGAACAACTTTTATTCGATCTATGCATCTTCTAACCAAACTTTACATGTTTCCCTCGATAAAATGGCTGTTCTCAACTATATATTTTTATAGACACCATATGGGTGTGAGTCTACCATTACAGCTCAAAAAGTCACATGAGTCCAGTAGTTCTTCATCAAGGAGAGGTAGACCCACTCTGGGTTACAAATACCCTCATTTATTGACTTTGTACCATGAGCCTAAAAACCATCATGTCCTCCTACATGCAACTTCCATCCTGCCTGGCTTGGAGTGAAGAATTGGCCTTAGACAGGAGGTCTCATCCATTACCCTCATTGCTTGTGAGTGCTGTTTGGCTCCAGGCCCTTGGCCATCTGCAAGCACAGCGGCTTTTTACACAGGGATGCCAGGGGTGAGGACAGTGCATTGGGAAATAACAGCCTTTCTATCCAAGCATAAGAATTGCCTCCCACTTGCTAGGTGCCTAACTCTGTTACCCATCGGACCTGAAATAAATCAGCCCCAAAGCAAATGTGTGAGAGCAGAAAGCTCGCTTCACTTCAGCACTGGGGATTTCAGACTCACAGGCTTGAAGAATCAATGAGGGATCAAAAATGCATCTTAGCACTTCTGTACTTATCTGTTGGAGGAGTGTTATGAAGAACGGCATTTGTTCAAAATGGGGTCAAAGCTATCAATCTCCATTTTATAATAGTAGCAGAAAATATGTACAAAATTATGTGAAATTTCTATTTAAAATAATTAGAGTTCTGTATCGAACAGTTATTGCAGCTCACTCAGTATACATATCTCATGTGGACACATCCACAAACACATAAAACAAATAATCTTAAAATATGTTACTTTTCTCTTTGAGTATACTCAGAAAAAAGCTATATTAACACATAAGAAGTGTTGTGAGGAATACATTTTTTGGTGTGAGATCATGAAAAAAAGACTCTGAATATTACCCTAAATATGTGCTTTCCCATGATTACTCTTAAAATAGAGTAAGCACGGTGGTTTGAATATGTATGAACCCCATAGGTCCATAGTAAGTGGCATCTTAGGAGACGAGCATTGTTGGAGTAGGTGTGTCATTATGGGCTGGCCTTTGAGGTCTCATATGCTCAGGCTACACCCTAGTGTAGCTCACTGTCTTCCTCCCTGCTACTTGCAGATCCAGAGGTAGAATTCTCAGCTCTTCCTCTAGCATTGTTCCTGCCTGCATACCACCATGTTTTCCGCCATGGTGGTAATGGATTCAACCTCTGAAACAGTCAGCCAGTTCCAATTAAATGTTTTCTTTATAAGAGATGCTGTGGTCATGGTGTCTCTTCACAGCTATAGAAATGCCAACTAGAACACAGGGAGTGGCAGCCCTTATTCCTAACCATGGGCATAGGCCCTGCCCCTGAGTATGTGCCTAGATAGTCTCATCTGGACACCATAACATATCTGGAATAACACTTGACACATTTTCAAAGGCCTTTGTTTCAAATATCGAGCTGCTTTTGTGCTAAATTAACTCAGAGGGCCACGAAGGAACAGAGGACGTACTAAGGAACTGCCATTTCTATAGCAACCGAAAAGAGAATTATGACTAATTATTTTTATCCCATATGTATATTTCATAGGGACTTTTAAAGGAAGGAAGTAAAATTCAGGAAGCTTTGCCACAGACTGGAAAGTACACAGGGCATGAAAGCTTTTTCCTTCCTACCAAGAAAAGGGAAAAGTGGAGCCTTTTTAGCATTGCTAATGGATACCGATAGAAAACGTAAGTCAAACGGAAATTCCTCAAAGATGCTTTCATGGTGGAAATGGGCCTGTTCCCATACACTCCAATCTCATTACGCGCTTGACCTTGAGTGTCAAATCATCCTGAACTATTTCAAGACATTCTTAAGAGAATTCTCAGTGAGCTGAGAACTGCGGGCTTGAAATGCTGAGGAGTTTGTCCCCACTGTCCTAGTTAGGGATTCTGTGTGAATCTGCTGTGATGAAAACATGACCAAAAGCAAATTAAGCAAAAAAGGGTTTCTTTCCACATCATAGTCCATCACTGAAGGAAGTCAGGACAGCACTCAAACTGGAGGAAGGAGTTGATTCAAAGGCCATGGAGGGGCGCTATTTACTGGATTGCTCATCATAACTTGCTCAGATTGCTTTCATGTAGAATCCAGGACCCCCAGCCCAGGAATGGCATCACCTGTAATAGGCTGCACCCTTCCTCTTCACTCACTAATTAAGATATATTCTCCAATCAGATTTTCTTAATTGAAGCTCTCTCCTTTCAGATAACTTGAGCTTGTGTCAAGTTGACAAAAAAAAAAAAAAAAAAAAAAAAAAAAAAAACTAGCCAACATAACCACTGATAAATATCACCACCCTGTCCCAGACCTGCATATAATCAGAACTTAATAAAACCATTGTATTTCTTCCATTTGTTACATGAGTGTATAGATGAGAAAACCATGTGTCAAAGCTAGCAGAACCTAAGTCTTGAGTCAATTATTATGACTTGGAACCCACTAAACAAAATTGCATTGTCTTTTCTCAACTCATGTGTACACATTAGCCTATCCAAAAGTGGCACTTATCATGAGCCCTTCTTGTTGTTATTTTTCTTAGTTCACAGACTTTCACTAAAATTGTGTTCACAGTGGCAGTGGAAGTGGTTCAGTGAGGGGAAATGTTTTTTAAGCAAGCATAAGGCCCTGAGTTCACAATGCCAGTACCCACATAAAAGTGAGGTGGGGTAAAACATGTCTGTAACCCCAGAACTGAGATGCAGACACAGTTTCCAGGGGTTCACTTGCCAGCCAGTCCCAGTCTAGCCAAAATGGCTAGCTCTGGGCACAGCAGAGGGGCTTGTTCCAAAACATAAGATAGAAAGTGATAAATGAAGGTGCCCTAAATCAACCTCAGGCCTCCACATGCACATGCTCAAAGGAGCATGAGCATGCATACAGACAGAAAGACAGACATACATACAGACAGACAGACACACACACACACACACACACACACACACACACACACTAACATACACAATGCATTCACAAGCAACTGGGAACACTGGTAATTAAACGTGTATCTCTAACTTTTAAATATAATATTTTTATAAATTCCTTGAGAATTTCACAAACTGTTATTTGATCGTATTCACTCCCTATTTTTCCCTGAACTCCTCCCACGTCCACCCCTACCTCCCTCCTCTACATCTTCATGTCCCCTTTACAAATAATACTCTGTCAAGTACAATTTAAGCTGCCCATATACTGTTGGATATGTGGTTATCTATCAGAGTGTGATCCACCTACCAAGAGCCACATTCCTGTTTTCCTTTCTAAAAATAAACTTTAATATTAAAAAAAAAAAACAACTTGTCAATAAAAAAAATCACACACCGAAATTAACCAGCACTAAAGTCTCTACAACTTAATGGAGTTAGAAATGGCATCCAGAAAGGAAGCAGTTTAGCTTCATAAATTTTACATTTTCAATATTGAATATATTCTATGCACTTATCCACCACCAAACCCAAAATAATCCATGAAAGAATTACACCTAGAAAAACAGTGAACTTTATACCATCTTTCATGGTTGTGTCCATTACCCACATCAAGTCTTCTTTCATCCCCTAATATTTTGCTTTTCTTTATTTCTCTCTCTCTTTTTTTCATGCCATACCTACATGTGGATTTTTAAGGGGTTATATTCTCAAAGAAACCTGTCTTGACAAGAACAGGAGCTGACTTGAAAGCCTCCTCCCTGAGGACTAGCTCTCATGATACCAGAAGACGCCATGATTATGAGGAAAGCAATTGGTAGTCCCATCCAATTATGATGCATTTGACTCAATGACCAGCATGGTAAGAAGCCCCTAAAGGGGACACAGTGGCACCCACATCCCGGATGTAACCAACACCTCTCTAATTAGACTTAAGACATGTTCAACAAGAGGGAAATCGTGTCTGCTCCTGGAAACCTAGACAACTACCTAGGGCTAGTGAAGTCATGGACCTTCCTTAGAGGAACAGCTACAGCTGCCACTCTACTAAACCAGAATATTACAAACATTTATTCTTATACCTAAAGATAAGCATGGTTCTTACCCCTCCTCAAAGAAACTTCTCTTTGAAACAGATACCATTACAGAAAACCACAACTGATCAAACTGCAGATTTGTAGATCCCAGTCCCAACCCAGTACAACTACAAGACAAATGCTTTCTATAAGTTCAGAGATCACTGTGAAAGATGATTCAGAAAGATTGTAAATATTGTATATATGTGTATATATACATATATTCAATATATATAGTCTATATATACTATACATACACATTATCCTGACTGAGAAATTTGTATTTAGGAATGTGTGTGTGTGTGTGTGTGTGTGTGTGTGCATGTGTGTGTGTGTGTGTGTGCGTGTGTGTGTAAAACAACAGTTAAAGAAAAGAGGACCATAAATTCCAGAAAGAAGAAGATGGTCCATGGGGGTTTGGAAGGAAGAAAGAAAAGAGGGAACTGATCTAATTATAATATCAAAATATTTTAAAAAGGAAAATAACCCTGACTCTCTTTCTCCCAGAAGCCATGAACTGTCCTTAGATACCCAGTAAGTGTTAGAGATCATGACCGCTTTCCTGCTCCATGTTGGAATACTGGCTGCTGATCTTGTGCAGGCTGCCACAGCTGCCATAAGTTCATCGGTGCTACGATCACCTCTTGTCTGGAAAACTGTCTTGCATCCATTCCCCTCACCTCTGGCTCTTCTGCTCCCTCTTCCACAATGATCCCTGACCCTCAAGGAGGGGGGCAGGCGATATAAGTATCTCATTTGTGAATGAACACTTCACTAAGGCTCTTTCTCTGCCTTGATACTTTTTGCATTAACCACTACGCACTACACAAAGCAACTCTCTAATGAGGTCTGAGATCTACATTAATCTATGGGCATAAAGATATGGATTTAGAGGGATAGTTCTCTACTGCTTCCATTCAGCAGAATAAAATCAATACACCTACCCAGGGGTCTAGGACGCCACCAACCATGGGCTCTTGGCCAGATTTACAGTCGTGGACATGTGTTAACTCCCGTGGCATGAGCTTGAATCCAATCAGAAAGTTCTTGGTTACACTTAAAACATTCTGCCGCCACTGCACCCATGGGCATATATTGTCATGAGGGTTATTTTTGTAGTGTACAGGGTTCACAGCCAAATAAAACTACTCATAATTTTTTCTTCCAACATCCTGCCTAGCGCCTTTTGGATCGACGAAAGCTAGCCATCAGGAAGGATACTGCTGAGTCAGGATCAGTACCAACTTGATTTCTCCATGACCTGTGATCAATGTGTGTAGTGCCTTCAGCAATAGGGCCTTCCCATCAAGAGCAACAGCAATATCCTATATTGTTTTAGGATGCCTCTGACCAATAGCTTGAAGGGTAACATCCCACAACTGGTTCATAAGGAAACCTGTGGCTTTGACAAGAAGCATTATCACCTCTGTAAAGCAATTCCACTTAAACTCTTTTTATATGGAATATATGTGTGGCTTATAAAACAGTAGGCTTTCAGGATGTTCCCCCCCCCCAATACTATTACTTTTATTTATCTCTTTCCTACCTCTTCCTTTGCCCAACCTCCCATCTCTCCCCATTTAAACAACTCAACATCCCCCTTTCCCTTCATGTCACCTGTGTTCTGCTCTCTCCCTTCCCTTATGATCTTTCTTCTCCCTTTCCCACCAATGTCTCCTTTCTAGTTTCCTGGATTCTACAGATACAGTAAATGAAACATACAAATTTGCAGATTCAATGCTAAGATCCACATATGAGGGAGAATAAATGTGCTTTAGCTCAGACCGCTAACCTCCATTTTCTTTTCTTAAATATCATGGACAGTGTCCTTCATGACTTCTATTTACTTTATCATATTGGTCTATAAGTAGATTCTTTCAAACTCTGAAATCAGAAAAAAAAAAAATCATTCTTCCTGCAATTCAGCACATGGTGATGATTTAAGCGCAAATTTCATGATCTCGTTTTGATTTATAGCTGAATAAAATTTCATTGTGCAGAGGCATTCCAATTTTGTTATCTGTTCATCAACTGGTGAGCATCTATGTTGTCATACCTCAGCTATTGTAAAAAAGCATCTATGTGATGCCTATGTAGCATAAAACAGAGCTCTTTGAGTATGTGCCCAACGGTGTAACGGCCGTGTCATGTGGTGGCTTTATTTCTGCATTTTCACGGTGGCTGCATCAATTTGCACTCCCACCAGAAAGTGTATGAGGGCTTCCCCCAATCCTCACACTCTCACCAGCACTTCCTGTCTTTTGTCCTCTTTGTCTTGGCCGTTCCAACTGGGTTGATTTGAGATCTCAAAGTAGTCTTAATTTGCATTTTCTCTATTGCCTAAAGATGAGGAGTACTTTTTTAAAAAAAAAAAATATTTTTAGCCATTTTTCTTTCCCGGAGAACTCTCTGTTCACTTCCATGATCTACTTTTTGAGTTGTTTCTTGGTGTTTAGTTTCCTTTTCATTTTTTAAGGTCCTCATGTTTTCTAGATGACAGTTCCTGTAGATGTCTAGCTGTCAGTGATTTTTTCCCATGCTGTAGGCTGCCTCTTCACGTGATAAGTTTCCTTTGCAGCACAGAAGGTTTTTCATTTTAGAAATGCCACTTGTTGATTGTTGGTCAGCTAGAGTCCCATTCAGAAAGTCTTTAATCAAGACCATACATATCCTGAGTATATTCCCTACTCTTTCTTCTAGAATTTTCAGGTCTGTGTTTTCAACTTTTGAGCAGACTCTGAAATCCAGCAACAGCTCAGCTCATTCCTCCAGATTACCTCTCTGGCCTGTGCATGGAAGCTAAAAATTATTCTTTTCCCTAGCTTTTAAGCAAAATATAAACTCAAGGAGGCATCAGTTTTATATTCACAGATGTTGTACTGAAAGATTCATAATTAATCGTTATAAATTGCATGCTTTGAGCAAACTAATTTTCCTCATTGTATTAAATCTGTGAAACTTGCACCTGACCAGTTGGAGGCAGCAGCACCAATATGCACAGTAATCATACCTAGAATGAAGATATTGGCTTTTTTAAAACACTCATATTTCACAGCATGATACTCTTTTCCGCTCTCCCTGCACACCTCATACAATTATAATTTTAGGACTGTATAATGCTTGTGAGAAATTATATGTTTTCACAACAAAAGAACCAGATACTGACACTAGATCAGACCTGATGGGATTCATTCCTCTCAGCATGATGGACGCTGACATCCTACATCCTTCATGTTGCAGCCCCAGGAACTTCAGCTGCTGTTACCCATCCGAACAGGACAGCTTCCAGGACAGCTTTGTAGAAAGCTTCTGATACCAATTGGTCCAGCATTTCAGATTGTCCCACACAGGACTCCTATTAAGCCTGGAATTTCTCAACAGTTAGAAAGTGGGCCACAAATGCTATCCCTGGCTTGTTTAACCATTTCCCCAAATTTTATTTGGGCCCCTTCAAAAGTATTATTCGCCCTAAATCAGCCTGAAGAAACCTTAAGAGAATGATGCCCCATTTCCCTTAAGAGGCGTTTCTGTGTGCGCTCTTGGACTACAGACACTTATTTTCATCAGGAGTTGGTTATAAGTTATTATTGGTCTTATACAGAGAGAAAACTAGGTTGGACTCAGGGAAAGAAGGGGGATATAGAAATATATAGGTATGACAGAACAAAAAGTAGATTATTGAATCTACTCTTTGATTTAAGGCCTTAATTGTTACTCACAAATAAGGTTATTTTTAATTCATTGTATAGAATTTTATATATTGATGCAAAATTAGGTTAATTTTGAAACATTGGTATAGAATTCAATTTTAAGATTATTCTTCACATATATTATATATATTTATACCCTGACAGGAGGTATTATACCCATCCAACTCAATTATAATACAAAGGTTACTTCTAATACCTTGAAAGTGGTACTGCAGGCTCTTTAGGATAATTAAGTAAAAAGCTAATTGTTAGTTGAGAAAAATCATGGTAACGTCAATTACTAGTCTATTTTTATCTAACAGATAGATATGATTCTATAGATATATAAGGTAAAATAGTTAGATGAGGTCTTCAGAAGCCTCAGAGATATACAAAATATGGCACCTAAAGATGTTTTTAATATTCTAAAGATTATTCGACAATGAGACAGGTTAACTCCTGGCAACACCTAGCCTACCTCAAAGAAGATGATGAGCATCAAAGAACCTCCTTATGGAGATGGCTTCAAATGTGGCAAACAAGCCACTGGGCAAGATGTCCTCATTTCTGCCACAAACAGAATTCTGCCTAAAAATGGGCAAGCTTGGATGCAGGCAGAGTCAATGGCCAAATTCTGCCAAGACAGGGTAAGCAAGTCCTCAATAGTTCCTGCCTCACAAATATGTCTGTCAGATATATTGGGCCAGAAGGCTGAAGATGATCCTCCCATGTTATAGAGAGTTTTGGATAACTGTTCAGGCAGTAAACTGTTTCTGTCATTTTTTTATTTTGAAAGCTGCTAACCTTCACTTCTAGTTCACTCGGGTAATTAAGTTTTATTCCTTCTCAAGTCTCCAATGGGGCTGAGGACCAGATAGTTTAGTTTTACAATAAAGCTCAGTTGGTTAGGGGTTAAGATGTTTTTAGATCTACTTTAGATTCTTAATTTCACAGGTTGTCTATGAAATTCCAAGCCTCCCAGTCAATGTACTCAATAAAGTTGTTGCAAAAATAATAATAATGAGATTTGTATTTTCCAGAACATGAATAAATATGTTGGTAGTATGACTCCCCAAAGAGAGACAGCTTGATCCTAAATCCAAATATGTCATGTGGTAGAAAGAAGGAAGGGAAAATTAGCACCAAGGAGCCATAGCTGGGAACATTACAGCTGTCTAAAGAAAACTGACTAGCAGAGCTCTCCACTTCCAGGGAGCTATACTGAAAATTACATGGCTCCTTTTCAGCTACATATTTCTTCACTTATCCCAAAATCATCCAGGGGATATTTTTTATTTGCATTAAAAAGACAGCTGAAGTTTACCTCCTGTACTGTTCTTGGCTGGTGCCTTAGTTTGAGCGGGACCCCTGGGCCCAAATCTGCCTATCATATTGTTCTACTTGTAGGTTTCTAGGACCCTCTGTATCCTTTTATTTTGCTATTCTCCCATGCGTCTCTCATTTAGAGTCCCAATAGGATGCCCTCTTCTCTATCCCAGATCTAGCCAATGGTCAGAATAATCTCCACAGTTGAGTGGAGAGTGTGATATGACTTTCTCATGTACTCTGGTGCCTCACATTTGACCATGTCCCCTGGAGGGGGTGACCTGGTGGCACTCAGAGGAAGGACAGCAGGTTGCCAAGAAGAGACTTGATACCCTATGAGCATATACAGGGGGAGGTAATCCCCCTCAGGAACAGTCATAGGGGAGGGGAATAATGGGAAAATGGGAGGGAGGGAAGAATGGGAGGACACAAGGGATGGGATAACCATTGAGATGTAACAAGAATAAATTAATAAAAAAAGGGGAAAAAGACAGCTAATATTTGTTGATATGAGTCTCCTATCATATATGAGCATTGCTATATGCCAGTTTCTTGCTGTGTACTGTGTAGCTGGATACTTAGTATCTTTCCAGGGCTGGTGGATGCTTGCCTAGGATGCACAATGCCTGATTCCCATTCCTGTACCACATAAAACCAGGAATGGACCTACAATCTCATGGGGGTCAGAGGATAGAGCATTCAAAGCCATTCTCAGCTACAGAGCAAGTTTGAGACCAGCTTTGGGTACACAAGACCCTTTCCTCACATAATAGAATGTCTTCCCATTTTCCTGGGAGACCTAAGGCTTGGTGAGGAGAGCCAACATGACTCAGGCACACATATCAGAGGCATAGATGCAGAGACAGGAGGCAGAGGCTTTAATAGCCTTTGCTTCTGAACAAGACCAGTCTTTCTCACTTATCCACAAGGTCGGATCTGGCAGCCACAGCATTTTTTAAGTAAGCCGTGTTCCATGAGCCACCAGTTGTGTTCCTTGTAAAAAGGAAAGAAAGAGGCAGCCAGCGAGCCGGTGGAAGTGGTGCATGCTGGTAATCCCAGCACTCAGGGAGGCAGAGGCAGGCGGATCTCTGTGATTTTGAAGCCAGCCTGGCCTACAAAGCAAATCCAGGACAGCCAAGACTACACAGTGAAACACTGTCTTGAAAAAGAAAGGAAAGAAGAAAGGAAGGAAGGTAGGAAAGAAGGAAGGATTTTAAAAAACATTTCCAAATTAAAAGATTATTAACAAAGCATATACATGTGTCAGAGACAAACCGTTTCTGGATGCCATAGATTAAGGTAAAATGGACGTACATATGAATAAAAGAATTTAGTGGACACAGGTTAATATGCTCTAACTTAAAAGAAAAGTTTCCTGGACTATCTGTTTCTGTTTCTTCTGAAGTTTTAGTACCGCTGAGGCCATGGAAGGCCTTGATGCATAGAGTGCAAGCATCCTCGCCCTCTCAGCCGGTGGCCCTTTGCTGTGATATGTCTTCATTTGGTACAATCTCATTGTCTGTCTGTGCTGTTGCCCCCTGAGCTCCTCAGCCACAGTAGCATTCATCTGAGTGTCTGACTGAACAATTTCAAGGCCTAGCTCTGCAGACCAAAACAACGCATGATAATCTTTTTTTCTTTTTTCCTTTAAAAATCTATTCTTTAGTAATTTCATACCTGAATGTAATTCATAAGTTATATTATGTTTAATTTTCTCCACCCCATTCAAAGTCCTCCCAGGCCCACCTCCTACTTTCTTCCTTCAGCATCAAGACTCTTTAATTGAAAATAGATTTATTTCATATAATAGATTCTGATTATAGTTTCCCCTCCCAACCCCTGCAAGATGCTCCCCATCTCCTCCACCCATCCGAAACCAACCCTTGTCCCTCATTAGAAACAGGATTCTAGAGAATAATAACAAAACAAAACAAAAACAGAGAACAGATTGAAAAATCAATTTGAAGACCAGAGAGACCTCTCACCAATTTAAAGCACCTGATGACGTTTCATAGGATTGGAGTTTGTTTCCCAGTATCCATGGCGGGGACTTACAACTGCCTGTATCTCTAGCCCCAGGGAACCTTCTGCCTCTCCTGCACACTACAGTCAAGCACACATGCACACACAAAACCACAAACACATGCATAATACTACATACACACACAACACATACAATCCTACACACACATACACATATATATACACACATAAATACATACATACTCAGATACACACACAACACAACACATTCACACAAACACATAGATAAATACACACACACAAATACATAAACACACAACATAATGCATACACACAACACACACAGTGCAACACACACAAATATATACACATATACACAAACACATATACATACAAACATACCCAGATACACACATAAACCCATCCATACACAAGCACACACACAACTGACTACACACAAACACACCATATCACACACACCACACCACACCCATAACACATACACACATAAACACACACACAACATACCCCATATACAACACATACATGAGCGTACACACAAACGGATACACACACATAAACACAACACAACACATACACACACAACATACCATACACACACAGACCACACAATATAACACACACACATACATATACACACACACAATCACATATACACACATAAACACACACACACAGTGACACATAAAACACACATACAGTCACTAAAACACAAATATACACAAACACATACACATTTCAGAAGCCTAAAAATTAATATGGAGTTTGAAATTTTTAGATAAAATTGGCTTTCATATTTATATTTGAAGTTCATTTTGACTCATTTTGATAGAATTTCAAAACAGAAAAGTCACAAATGCTATATCTACAAGGCTTCTTTCGTAGTAGAAATATAAATACTTTTATCTTCTCTCTTGACAAAGTATTTGTTCTTCAAAACAGCATTACTATTTATCAAAGTACAAAGAATTAAAACTATTTGTACTTAGTTTATGTAAGTTTTTTTTCACAATCTTAAATCCCTTGGATTTTTGTAGCTAGCTTATATACTTTTTTTTTTCTTCCTCACAGTCTGAAGTCCCTGGAATTTTTAGGTAACAATGAAAAGTTATAAGCTGGATGGTTATATTTTATAGAATGGAAACCTAAGGAGCAGTGACATCTACTAAATCCTTACTTATATAAACTTTTTATTTTTCAAAGTAAAGAATTAAGGTGCCAAGATTATTAGAGTTTTATAAATTAAAATAAAATGGAAAAATAAGAAAGATACATATGGATAGCAGGCTACCAAGAAGAGACTTGATACCCTATGAGCATATACAGGGAGAGGAGTTCCCCCTCAGTCACGGTCATAGGGGAGGGGAGTAGGGGGAAAACGGGAAGGAGGGAGGAATAGGAAGATACAAGGGATGGGATAACAATTGAGATGTAATATGAATAAATTAATAAAATATATATTAAAAAACAAAACAAAAAAAGAGAAAGATAGATGTAAATTGCCCAGTACAAGGCTTGGTTCAAGCAAGTAGATAACAATGTTATCTACCAAGTGAAAAGGGATGACAAAGGGAGAAGCAGGGATAAAAGAAATAGAGATTACGTCGATATGAAATGCTCATCTACTGAAAATATGTCACTGCAATATGATGCATACTAGTCTTGTTTCCATATTCCAACAAAAACCTCATTATCATGGTGACTTTCTTTCAAGTGTTGGAAGTGATGGCTGTAATAACGCAAGTCCACATGGGAGGCTGGGTGCACAGCTGTCTATTTAGTTCAATAAGACTTGATTAAATACAAGAATCCCTACCCACAGGGCGTTGCTGATAAAGAGTCCTGTTCCCACATAACCATCCTCAAATGTCTGATACAGACCGAAAAGTGCCATGAACGTGAAAAAAGACTGAAGCAGGCCAAAGGGTTGCTGATGAACTAGAAAAACTAACTATTGACAGGTAGATGAGAAGCAAACAGACAAAGAGAAAAGCTGACAGGTGTGACTGAGACGGGCGTAGCAAATGAAGGGCTGCAGAACGCAGGTGAGTCTGGATGTCTCTGAGTGTCTGGTCTTTCACAGAATCACAGAGCACGCTGCCTCGCTTTGGGTAGAAGCCCTCTGTGAGGTGGTGGATACAGGCAGACCAGCTCTTAGGATGAGCTCAGCTGGACCAGAGCTGTTGGCTTCCCCTGAGCTTAGGCTTCGCGGTTTAATTGACAGAACCACAAGCTCTTTCCTGGCATTTCACTGCTAAGTATCTATTTCATGTTTGCTTTGAAGAGAGCTCTTAGAAACTCAACCATCGTTACTAATTACGCATAACCTGAGCCGACGTGGCTTAGATGACTTTCGTTTCTTACTCTGGTGCTTTCTCTTTCGATCTGCTTAATGGCCAATATTCTCAAAAGCCAAGACATTTAATTAAAGCCAAATTTAACAGGCACTATGTCAGATAAGGAAAAACAATTAGATGATGAATTTAACCTTCGAGTAGCTTCATTACAGCAAACCATTACCATATTTTGAGCAGTCAGAGGGAAGTTGGAAGCTAGCTATTACCACCTACTTGATCTTCACCTCATCGCACTTCTGCTTTTTGAACCCTTGAGTTACATTGTACACATTAGAATAATCTTTATGTACTGAGTGCCTGTGCGATGGGTTCTGTTACGGTTTTCATAAGCCTCATGTTGCACAGTCATTGGAACAACCTGGCTCAATAAGAAATTCTGACACCAGGTGTGGTGATGCACATCTTTAATCCCAGCACTCTAGAGGCAGAGGCGGGTGGATCACTGAGTTCAACGCCAGCCTGGTCTACAAAGTGAATATCCAGGACAGCCAAGGCTACACAGAGAACCTTGTCTAGCAAAACCAAAATAATAATAATAATAATAATAATAATAATAATAATAATAATAATAATAATAATAATAATAATAAAAAACATATAAATATTATTATTATCATTTTAAAATATCTGCTTCATTTTAAGAAATGGGAACTTGAATCTGGGCAAACATATGTAACTTTCTAGGGATTGCTCTTTCAGCAAGAAGTGCAATTGCCTGCTTTGGTTCCAAATCCACTAAAATTTCTGGCGCGCCATGGTGTGTCCATCACCGGAGATTACAGTGGGATTTTAGGCTTACTACCAATTATCCTCAAGTAACTTCTTCATATTAATCTTTACTAGTACCACATGCCTATATTATTTACAGAGAAATAAAAATGACCCTTCCAAACAATCTTCCAATATATTCAGAAAGCAATTTATACCCTAAATGCATTGTGGGTACAAACTATGATAAATATTGGTTGCAGTTTACTGATGACAGCACGCTATCTGATAAGCATCTTTTCTGGCTTCTCCCTGATGTAGGGATGTTCTGATTCCATAATTTAGAATGTTTTAGGTTGGAGAAAAATAAAGGTGCTTCCTAGTCAACCACTAACTTAGTGCTTAGTACTGAGCAACGGCTTGGCTAATCCCCCTTACTCTTAAACACATTATTAGATTCATTATTCTACACACAGTAGGTCTAGAAATAAGATGCACTTAACAGATTAAAGGAAGACAGTCTGGGAATCAGAAGACTTCTTAGTTCTTTGTGTTTTCAGTTTTCCATTTAATATATTTGTTCCTTGGGACTGTTTTTCCTCCTTTCATTCAGTTTGACAATGATTTGAAAAGTTTGATTCTTTTTTTTTTTTTTTCTTTAACTTCAAAGAGCATACATTTCTAGGATAGATGTAGATGTAAGGTTCATCTCCATCGACAGATATGTTCTCAGTGACAGTTTAGTAAAACTGACATCGCAGAGCAATGAAATAGCCTATCAGACAAAAGCTCTTCCATTTCCATAGTATACTGCTCACGGAGTAGTGAACCTACAATGGGGACCTGCAATGGCCACAATGGTGACGTCACAAAAGCCAGCCAGTCTCAGCAGTGTGCTTTAAGAGTTCTACATAGGCTCTGGCAGAGCAATGCTTTGCAATTCGAAACCCAGAAACTAAAGTGGCTTTCTTTTTTTTTTTTTTCTGCTAGCCTCTGGGGCAGGCTTCTATGCAATGGATTCACCCTGAACTTTCCGTTAAATTTAAGGGCCCCTAATGAGACACAGACCTCATGACTCAAGTTGTGATATTTGCCTATATTTATTCTTAGTAAGAGTAGGAGGAAGCTGTAAAAGTCTGAGTGGATGAAATGGCCTTAAATTAGCTAAATTACACGCAAGCTTGAAGAGACTCCCCCTGCGCTGGTTGAACCTGGACAGAGCAAATATATCAGGGTGAATGATTTCTCAGACTATATAAACCATGGTTCAAGTTCAATGTGGTAATAGTTAAACCAAAAGGAAACACTGAAGACTGAAGCTTAGCAATTTCCTTTGAATCAAAATATAAATGTGTATGAGGAAAAAAAAAAATCACTGGTATGTTAAAGGCATCAAGAAGCTTAGAGTGAAATTATATTATGAGAAAATTCAATGCCTACCCAAATCAGAACATGGCAGGTCAATAGTTTCCAGCTCTGCTACACTTATGAGATTGAGTGAACAATGATTGAAGAAATTAGCATTGAAGAGAATCAATTTCTTACAAACATTTATGCACTACTTAACTGACAGGTATGTGGCTTACACTGAATGGGAGAAATGCTATATTAAAGTAATGGTTTACCTAAGACAGAATTGACCACTTTCATCTATTGGGTTTTAAGACAAACATATGCAGTAGAACGGCGGCCTCATACTCAATATTACCTCAGAACTTCCAGAGAATCCTTCAGCTATGTTTTCTTAATGTTATTGGAATTCTATGAATGGCAAAGCTGGGTCTCTGTGTGCACAGGAGAGGCCCAAAGCTCAAGGTCATGACCAAATCCTACAAGTGTGAGGCAGGGTTGAGGCTTCAGTCAACTCATGTCCTCTGTCTAAAGGTTGTGGGTTAGAACTTGTCCTCTGAAGTATAGGACTATCATAGAGAAATGAATAATAAAAGCATAATGTTTCTGTGCACCTTGTTATTTTACAGTTTAGCAGTTTTCCAAGATTCAATCCCATTGTTAGTTTTGTGTTTGTTTGGAGACAGGATTTTGCTATGTGGCCCAGGATATAACCTCTTCTTTAGTCTCCTAAATGCTAGGACTATAGCCAGGCACCTATAATCTTCTACATTTTCTACAAAGATTTTATAGACTGAAAAGTACGAAGACTCTCCAGTCAGCCTCCCTCCCTTTCAGAGGCATCAATTTTCTTTCTGTCTGCAAAAGACATCACTGGACTACGTGATCCTCCAATCATGGTTCATGGAAAGAATAATAGAAATCTAAAAATAAATTTGGCTACGGGAGCTAGTAAAAAGGCAGATCCCCTACTGGCTAACCCAGAAGACACTGTCAAAACAAACTGCTCAGGAAGTGGGCTCTAAGATCAGGAGCAAGAGCTGTCCTGCCCTTGCCCCTCTGAACTCCAGAGGTGATGGAATTCCCCCTGCATCTGTACTGCTCTGCCGCGCCAAGCTGACATATGGTGGCACTGTCTCTTTAAAGAATGGCTTTCCTCAGGGTAAATTCCAATTCTAGATAACAAAACTAACTCATTACTAGCAATCTTGGCTTGTATGAAGTCTCTTCTCTGAAACAGGAGGCAAAAGATGAAGAAATCACTGATGGCCCTGCTGCGTCACAGGCTACTTATTTCCCAGGAAACTCCCAAGCCTGAAAGGAAGCAGCTTATTAACAGACAAAGGCCTGTCATTTAAATGACACTCTTCTACTGCACGCCCCTTCTCCCACTCACTCCTAATTTCAGAGACACTGGCACGCATTGGTTATAAAATGTCACTGCTAATCTGCTTGATGAAGTCTATTTGGGGCTTCCACTTCAGAGCAAGTCATGGTAAACACAATACCGACTTTTAAAGTGCCTCACTTGGAACCTACCATAAAAATGTGTGGGGGTGGGGGTGGAAGTGGAAGACGAGTAGAGGTGGGGGTGGGGAGGGCAAGCTAACAAGTTAGGTCACTTCTCAAACTGCTATACAGCCAGGGCTCAAGAGCAAAATGGACACTGAGCCATGTGGAAGGCAGCTGACAGGTATGTGGCTTTTGCCAAGGACTGATGATGCATACATCCCTCCCCCCCCCTCCGTGCCCCCACAGAAACTTAAGACTTGACAGGTTGGGAAACCTCACTGCCACACACCCACATCAGACAAGCTCTCCAAGCAAGCGTAGTTTCAAAGAGATGCTGACCTTACATTTATAGAGTGAGTCCCTACTAACCGTGCAAGATTCCATTACTGTGGTTAATTTTAATTGTCAACTTCCCTGGATGTAGGATCACTATGGAAACAGACCACTGGATGTATCTTAAGGGTGTTTCCAGAAGAGTTTGCCTGCAGAAGGATGACTGAGAGTGAATGGAGGAGGTGTTATTTCACAGGCTGAGGTCTTGAACTAAAGATAAAGGAAGAGCGAGCCAAGTGTCAGTATCATCTCTGTCTGGTTCCTGGCTGCCAACATAGTGTGGCCAGCCACCTCATCCTTCTACACCATGATGGACATGTCCTCTAGCACAAGGCATAATACGCACTCTCGTCTTACACTGTGTCTTCAGGTACTTGGACCCTACAACAAGAAACAAAGCTACTGTAGCCACTAGGTCATGAGAGGTAAACCGTAATTAAGGGCCTATTTTTATTTTTTCAATTTCAACTGCTTCAATAGGAAAAAGTAGTAAAAGCTTTTGGCTTGAGATGTTGAGGTTGGCATCCACATGTGTCTTTCTTCCATACTCTAATTCCTTTAAGATTAAAAACCCAATATGTTGTCCATTCACTGATGGTGCTACATAAAGGGCCATGACTAAGGCATCTACCCAGTACAAAATGCAAGTGGGGTTTTATGACAAAGAGCCAGAAGCAAAGGATGTATTCTTATGCACACATGGGAGACAACAGCAAGGAGTGGGTGAGTTTTTAACATCACAGTCTCAAGATAGAAAATTATGGAAATGTAGGAATGTTTGTTCTAGGACAGAAATTTTAGCCTTTACAAGGAATTTATGGGAAAAATGGCATAATCTTAGCTTCCTCTGTTCTGTCTTCCTTTCCCGAGAAGCACTAGACATGGCTCATAGGCTAACAGAATCCTTTCCTAAACAGATGGAACGACCTCCCACAAGAGGCTCTCAGAACACTCCCATCACTTGTGCCATGAAGGGATCCTATGAAGGAAGCAGAACATTCTAAACATTCTACAGCGAAGGGGAATAGTCACAGTAATTATTCTGCCTCAACAGGCACAAATGTGGACTACATAGGACAAACCCAATGCTATGGCTACTCAGAGGCAGATGCTCACGCCCTGGGGAAGCCGAGCAGGTCTGGAAGCAATCAGTCAACAGGCTTAGTCTTTTTCCACAATGTGGCATCGACTATTGTCATTTTCAATATGCTAGAAGAAAGGAAGGCTGGGAACATTGTGCTAAGAGGAAGCCCCACCCCCATGCTTCTGGCATATGCTCTCCTTGGCTTTAGAATGTTTGAGAGATATTAGCTTATCCTTTGGTTATCAGGAAATTGTATATAATCTTGTCGTTCAATAAAAATGTTATCTATGCATGTTATCCCTCCATTTCCTTCTGGAATCAATCCAGCTACTCTGAGTTGAGGCAAACTTTCTCTCCAGGAAGTTTCACTTATCTTGAAACCTGTACATTCCAGGCAGCCCTTTATGCCACTGAGTGAGCACCTGTGACCAAACCCCTCCCCATCCTGCCTGGTGGTTGGGAGGGTACAGCTGACTCTTACTTTAAGCTGGGAAAAGATGCCTGACTGGTGATGAGCTGGCCCTGCCTGTTTCCCAAGTCCAGATCCCATCCTTTCAGAGAGGAAGGATGAAGGGTCCCACAGTCCACCCACATCCTCATTTATGAGGGCGACCTGCCACTCAAAAGCCTCAAGACATTTGAGAGAAACCAACAACAAAGAGATCTTACACTTCAAGGGGAGCAAACCAATCGAATGGGTCTCCTCTCAGCATCCTTCCTTCCCCTCTGACCACTACTACCATTCCTCTCTTACTGACGTCACTCTCTTCTTGACACTTGCTCCTCTCTCAGATTCCCCAGCGTTATTCATCTCTCATTAGAAAGGTACTTCCACAAGTAGCAGAATTTTATCTGTTTGTTATTTCTACAGATAGTACCACTGGAACAGAGCCTAGTTCAGACGAAACACTTTACCAACAAATGACTTCATGTTGGAGGTTGGTCTGATGTATTTTGGTGCTGATTACTGCTTGCTGTCTCTGTGACCCACCTTGCCTAGAGCCTAACCTATTTGACCAATGAAAGGCCATCACTCCTGGGCACGGCAAATGAGATAGATGTGGCTAAGGTTCCCGGGCTTGGCAGGGACAGAGAGAATCTTAGGAGGACGAGACAGGAGGAGAGGGGAGAAGAAGGGGGCTGCATTATTATGGGTTAAAAAGAGGAGAAGCACATGTCTGGCATGAATGGAGGATTTGGCCCAGATGAAGAACATTAGCAAGTATATGGGATTATGGATGAGAGATAGCTTGTTAGAAATTATTAGAAGCAGATGGCATGGGATTGGGGCAGGTATCCCATAGCTGCCCCACTATGGGAAGTAGTTTAAGGGATTGATATCTGTCCTGCCCCAGGTTAACTAAGGCTATTTTAAAATATAACAGGTGTCTGTGTCTTGATTGATTGCCTGTGGGTTAGAAAATACTGCCGTAATAATAATTATAGGCCTGATAATGAACATTATTAGGCCACACTGGTAATCTAACAGCAACAACTTAGTGTTATGAAAATAATCAATATAAGAAAACAGGCAAAAATGCTTTAAAGTGCCTATCTTGGAAGAATAAGACTAGAGGTGGGGATGAGGGAGATCTTTATTTGTTTGTTTGTTTATTAATTTGGAACACTGTATGCTGGGGTTTTTTGTTATATACATATTGTATAACAATACAAAATAAAGAAACAAAGAAAGTATTCATTTCTTTGGAATAGCCATTGTTTGCTAAGCTTAGAGTCTAATATAATAACCCAAAATGCATGTCTCCAAGGAAACCACAAATTTTACCGGAACAACCCAACTCAATTCTATTTTGGTCTGTTTCTTTATAGTTTATATCAAACCTCTCAAGCTGGTTGAAAGTAGACAGGATTCTGAGGTCAGCCTGTACTTTCATCTTTGTGCTGCTGGTCACCAGTGTGACCCCAGCACTCATGCACTAGCCAGTCTCTGGCCATAGAGTAAGGTTACAGCAAGGCTTTCAAAAAGACTGTATGGAAAAGCAGTTGGCTATGTCTGGCTCATTGAGGACATGATAAAAAAGGCCAGTACTTTGTATAATGTGTGTGTGTGTGTGTGTGTGTGTGTGTGTGTGTGTGTGTGTGTTCAAATGACTCAAGTCTCTGAAGTATGTAATATTCCTTATCTTTTCCATGATCATTAATTAAGCACCAACTCTATGCTTGGAACTAAAATAAACCTTGCAGACACAAATGAGACAAACTGGATGTTAAATTATCTGTTTCCTTTGTATTCTACATGACCTTGGGTTTCTATACTGCTCTGAGTAAATAAACCAGCACCTTCTCCATGCAGCTCTTAAAGGTCAGCTGCTTCTATCTCAACCTCTACTTTTCTCTACTTTTATATGAATTTTTAAATTAATCATGCTGATTTTTATAGTGGAAAGATCTGGTTTCTTTTAAAAGCTCAGTTATTTTATGTAAGTATGGTTTTGTTTTAATCCCAAGTGTGGGATAAGGGGCTGTTTCAGATTGTCCACTGTGGCAAACTGTTTGCCTCATGTGGCTTCTGAGAGGGGCTCTTTGCCAGCTGCAGATAGTTTAATTCTGAGGATTCTGGAGAAAGAATAAATGCCAGAGCCCAGAGAGAGATAGGGGCCTCCAAGAAACAAGTCTGCTGCCCCCCTACTGCTGATGGTGGTTGTTGTTATTGAAGTTTGACAAGAAATTGAACATATCCTGAAATAAAAATTGGACAAGCAGGAAGTAGCAAAACAGAATTCTGTCCCCTCTCTGCCCTAACTTTCTTTCTCTGCTACCTGGTGTTGGTGTGTTAGAAGGCATTGGGTGAAAATAGAAAATAAGGTATAAAAAAACAAAATAAATTTTAGTTCAAAAAAGGCATGCTACATATTTTTCTTTTGGAAATAAGTTGTTTTAAAAATGTCTAATATTCTTTTGCTTTCAGATCTCAGGTACCCAGGTTAGGATACGTTTATGGATTAAAATATTGACAAAAACAAACAAACAAGCAAAAATCCCAAACCGTAATTGCCGTGGCCATTGTAGGATAGTCCATACGTATCAACCAGTAATAATATAAAAAAGAATAGTATTGGTCCCATGACCAACATATTTCTATTTGTTACTAACTTGACCCTGTTCTACAATAGAAATAGGGGAGCTATGGCATATCGGTTCCTGTGCCTTGTTTGTCCTCAGGCTTTAAAAATTAAAGAAACTGTGTGTAATTTAAGTGCCAATTGGAAAACTCCTAGAGGTCTTCCTGCTGAGTAACTTCTGAAGAGAAACATGTGTGAGAGAGGAAGCAAGGCTCCAAAACCAGAAGAAAGAATATGGAGTGAAAGTTTCCCAGAGCCTCCTCCTCTGGGCTCTGCTACTGTGGCAGGGCTCTAGGTAGGTTACCTGGTGACAGCCACAAAGAAAATTGGCCTTTCCAGATATCTACTCTACATCACCCCAAATCCACACATCACTGTAGCGGAATTGTCTCTTTAACGGCAAGAATACATGTAGAAGAAACAAGCCACGTACCAGTGGCTGCAAAAGAACCAGGAGGTCGCGGATGCTTTAAAAATGGCGAAAATAAGAACCCAGTGTTTCTGTCCCCTTTCCATCCTTGGCAAGTGTGTTTACTTTCCGATGGGCCATACTCTTCTTCACCCAGGTGTCTAGTTAAACAGTTCAACCTTTTAAGTCTTTGAGTTGGGATCAATACGCTGAGCAATGTGCTCTGGTTGTCCTGAACATCGTAGTGAATTAGCTACAATAGAACTTCAGGTTACTGTGCTGGTTAAATGAGAGGCTGAAGAGCAAAGACCTCATTGTCTGTAACTGACCTCACACTTATGGCTTCACGACAGCCGTTATTTAGTTTGCTTAGCCTAAAATTAGCTATGTGAGCCATCTAGCGATTAAACAAACAAACAAAAAATATTTCAGAGAAGTCTCGAAGTGTCTGTAAGTACGGGTTGTCCTACCCCGTTAAAAGCCCATAGGGGAAAGCAGTACATGCTACTGAGCTGAAAAGATTTCAGTTGCAGGAAAGAAGGTCTGGTTATAAAAATTCCCTTCACATCCGTGGCCCGATTGTCTCTGCTCGTGTCATGCCGAGCAACAACTGGCTGACATGGAACCTTTCACACATTTCAAATGGTTGTTGGCTTAAGAGACAAAACCATATTTCAACCCAAATGACAATAAAAGGTCAAGTAGCCACATGCCGCTACACAAGGTCTATGTTGACGATTTTGATGATACCAGCCAACTACTCTATGATGAAAAAAGCTAAAAAATGAGATAAACTCAAATAAAATAAACCAGCATTCTGAAATTATGTCTAAATCAGAATACCACACGTGTAATAAACTATTCAGTTTCACCAACACACACATTTAAAGAGGATAATCTTAATCTAACCAGCTCAAAGCTCAGAGCCCTTTAATAGCTTTTCCCATACAATAAAAGAATGCTAACACAAAATAAATAAATAAATAAATATTTGTTTTAAAAAGAATGCTAACACAATTCCTGCATAACTCCTGGAATTCTGAACCAATGGTCAAAAAAGCCAAGTCCCTGTTAATGTTATGCAGAAGAAAGCCACAGTACTTTGGAGGTCAGTGTGGCTTTGAAAGATAACAGCATTTGCAATTTAGATCGCAGAAGTGTCTAGAAGACATAAACATGTAAAGTCATCTGAACTGCTTTTTAAATGCATGCTTCCAAGGGCTTTGCTTTAAGAACTTCAGCTAATAAAAATGCTCCTGGGATAGCCACAGTTTAATGCTGTGGGTCTGGAGAATTAATTAAAATATTTTTAAGGCTGTAATTTTTATGGATTATATATATTTGAATGTAGGAGTCCCTGAGGCTGTTCCATATAGGAAAATTCTCTCAGAGAGAGAAAGAGAGAGAGAGAGAGAGAGAGAGAGAGAGAGAGAGAGAGAGAGAGAGAGAGAGAGATTAAAGTAATGAGGTTAAATGAATGTGATGGAAAACGTGGACTATGTGGACATTTTCCAGCATCATTTATTAGACAATAAGTCATAATGATAAAAAAAATCAAAATCAGTGGATGGACAGAGGAAAGGTATGGGCTAGCAAAATTGAGGATTCATGAAAAAAAAAAAAACACAATTTTAGAAACCTACTATTTTCTAAACCTATTAAAAAACACAGACAACAAATGTTTGAATGGAGGCACCCTGCAGGGGCAGAAAATGTTACTAAATGAAAGTCCCAATACCAGATGGAGGATATCCCCCTATTAGTTGTTGGTCAGGGAAACCCTAGAGTTCTCACAAACATTAGCCAATGCCTTTGATAGGTCACTGGAACTAGAGTGAAAGACTCTATTGCTGAAGATATCACACACCTGGCTTACAGAACGCTGAGAAATCAAACTGGATCTGCTTTGAGAGTTTGTAACCTGTTAAGTCAATTTCACAGCTCTCAAAGATATTGCAGAAGCTGTTGGGGGTATACAAGTCATTCTGCCCATCAGTGGACTCCACAAGTTATAATAATGACATGCCTAACAGGATTATGTCTGCCAGTACAATAGTGGCATGGTTATGACGGGGGTAAACAATTCCTTTTGGAGTGAAACTGAAGCATGTTCTATAGGAAGAAAGTCAAAGCTGGAACTGTAAATCCAGTCAAGAGCCTGTATCTGGGAAGGTAACAAACTCTGAGGGTGGAGAGGGCAAATTACTATTGTTTTCACTAAATAGGCATAGTGTCCATTTGCCTTCTACATAATTATGTGGATGCCCATAGATTAGTGCTGGTTTCAGCCTTCACCAGATTCTCTTCTTTTGTAGTGGGCCAGAGGTTAACACAGACTCACAACTGGTCAAAGTGCAAAGAATACGTGACTGTGAACTGCTCAGCCAAGCACAGAGAGAATGTCAGAGTGAGAGTTTGGGGAACTGTGCTGCAAGATAGTGTCGTCCAGACATGACACAACCATTTCATTCATGACCTCCCTGCAACGGTGATTACCTGTGCATGACTGAAGAAAGTTGGACCTGTCACCATTTCATCTTGAATGACTGAGGCCCTACTCCTTGCCAAGGCATTATGGACAGCTAAAATATTCTGTGAGAAAAGGGCATAATTTTTTTCAATCATGTTTCTCATATCCCAGTAAGTAATTTCCCACACGTGCTTGCTCATGCAATATCAGAAGAGGTTGGTTGAGAAGAAGAGCATCGATTTGGAGAGGAGAGAATGAGACAGGATAATAAAGGATGAATGTGTAAAACTGTCAAGAATAAAAACCATTTCAAGGAGGCCAGGTGTGTGTGGTGGAACATACCTGCAGGTGGATCTTTCTGAGCGCAAGGCCAGTCTTTACAAAATGAGTTCCAAGACGAGGCTACATAGACAGACCCTGTCTCAAAACAACAGAAAACAAAGCAAAGCAAAACAAAAAGTTTCGAGGAATTTTCAAAGTATTATTTTATTAAAATGCTAAAACAACTGAATGCTAAACTTTCCGAAGCTCATTTTCTATAAAGAAAAACAGATCCTAATGCAAAGACTCCAGTTGAGTTGTTGTCAGGACGAGTCTTCATGCTGGGTCCTCTAAAGTCTGTACGCTGGGGGCTGGAGAGATGGCTCAGTGGTTAAGAGCACCACCTGCTCTTCCAAAGGTCCTGAGTTCAATTCCCAGCAACTACATGGTGGCTCACAACCATCTATAATGTAATCTGGTGCCCTCTTCTGGCCTGCAGGTAAACAAGCAGACAACACTGTATACATAATAAAATAAATCTGTAAAGTCTGTACACTGGCTTTACGGACAAGCAACTAGATAAGGTAGCATATACCTGTAACCCAGAACTCAGGAGGCCAATGCAGGAGGATGAACACAAGCTCAAGGCCAGCCTAGTCAACTACAGCAATTTTCAGGCTATGCAGGACTATATAACAATAACCTGTCTTAAAATGTGTTACATTCTTAGAATATAATGTTGATATTTTGTTGAGTTCTGCCTTTGAAGTCCATGTCTCTGAGGCTCTGGGAAGATCTCGGATCACTGTAAATGTGTATTCAGTTGCCACACATGACTAATGGCTATATGCTGGAGCTAGAGTGATGATTTCGTCACTGAGCTGTGGACCGAGACACCTTTCTTTTGGGGAGCTTCTGAAATGACAGCTTCTGGGAGGCTCCTCAGAAGAACAATGTCAACATCTCTGAACATAGTTTCTTTCCTCCCTAATTTCCTACCTCCTGTAGTCTTCAAACCTAGGGCAGTCCAAGTTAGGTTGGAAAAGCACAAGATTTTGGAAATAAAAGGGAAGAAATTCTTGGTGCATTCAGAGCTGTGTTACAGCCAGACATGAATTTTGACCCAGAAAGACAGAGACTACAAAAAAAGTTAACCAAGACAGATATCCTAGTTAGGACTCCTACTGTAATGAACCGCCATGACCAAAAGCAAGTTGGGAAGGAAAGAGTTTATTTGCCTGACAAGCCCATGACCTTGTATTGGTCATCAAAGGAACTCAGGACAGGAACTCAAACAGGGCAGGAACCTGAAGGCAGGACCTGATGCAGAGGCCATGTCTTAAAAACAAAACAAACAAACAAACAACAGAACAAAACAACAAAACATGCAAAAGAAAGAAAGAAAAAGAGAGGGA
This sequence comes from Acomys russatus, assembly GCF_903995435.1. NCBI lineage: Eukaryota > Metazoa > Chordata > Mammalia > Rodentia > Muridae > Acomys > Acomys russatus. Next base: position 52,949,713 of record NC_067153.1, read on the forward strand.
GAGAGAGAGAGAAGAAGAAGAGGAGGGGAGGGAGAAGGAGAGGGAAAGGGAGAGAGGGAGAGAGAGAGGAGAGAGGAGAGAGGAGAGAGAGAGAGAGAGAGAGAGAGAGAGAGAGAGAGAGAGAGAGAGAGAGAGAGAGAGAGAGAGAATATCCCAGTGTATAGGAGGATGAAGAGCCAACATCCTGGAAACCAGCTTCAATTCAGCCTTCATCACTGAGCAGTACCCTCTGGAACACCTTTCATTGTTCTTGCCTTTGAAATGAGCATCCAAAGCATTAAAAAAAAAAAAAAAAGCAGTCCCTGGTGATCTCTAGTTTCTAGTAAGAGCTAGAATTCCGTTCTCAGGACAGCTGACTTTCTCCCAGCTATTTATTTCGCCTTGCCCCTAGCCACACATTCACACAAGACACTGGCTGAATGCTGTACGGACACAATGAAAACTGTTATGGTGAATCTCCACCTTTGAATGCTGACTCCTGCGGGGCAGTTTATCCTGTGGATTTGTAAGGTTAGCCTGGTAGCGTGGCATTCCCAGAATGCATGTCAGAAGAATCTCTGCCTGAAATACTGGGAAACTGGTTAGACTGGTCACAGGAGCATTTTCAGGTCCATTTGATTTGTGCCATGCCTCTCCCTCCTCCATCGCCTGCAGGGTTTCCAGCTCATGTTCTGCAACCACCCCATGCCTCAGACAGCCAGCCCAAACCTGGTACCTGAGTCAAAGCAGCACTCAGTCAGCAAATCATCACAGGCGGTGGGACCTGAACACGCCTTCCTGAGGCCAATGTCATTCTAAGGGCACTGAGGTATACAGATTCACCAGTGAGGTCTGCCTTTATGCTGTCTTTATAAACTACATGTTAATCAGGATAAAGTCTGTGACAAACTTGAACTCCACGGCTGTAAACTGCATGTTAGCAGTTTTGAAAGGCAGCCTGCTAGAGGAACCAGGGAGACAGAGAGGTCAGGTGATTTCTACTATGACACACAGCCTAATTGGAGCCTCAGGACCAGGCAGCAGTTCTCCCTGTGTCTGACTCACTGCTCTTGCCACCAACAAACTACCCATCTGTGAGATCCAACTCCTTCCTTTATATGCTAATTGCAATTGAAAATTGATAGTGTGTAGGCTTAGGTTTTTCAAAACCTACTTTATTTAGGGTCCTTAAACACTTCAACCTCGCTCCTAACCCACCAACCAGAGGAAGGGGAGAAAGAGTATTAATAGGAGAAAAGGGTTTGTGGACCTGTTTAGATGTAGTTCCTTGGGCCAATTCCACTCTGTGTTGTGAGGATACCAGTGGTCCAGTCCAATAGCCAACACCAAACAGCACATGGATACATAGAGGTGGCACAATCCAGCAGAAACAGCAAGGCTCCACTCAAATAGCACGAGTCTGTGGAAGTGGCCAGAATCACAGAATCAGCCAGAGTACCACAAGAAGTTCTCTGGAACACTTCTCTATGAAGTGAAGACCAGTGAAGTCCAGCGAAGTGTTGCAGGGCGTAGACATGCCAAAAGCCTCGCCCCACTGTGCAAGCTTCTTTTTTTACTCCTCACCATCACGAGCCCTCTCACCTGTCTACTCTCAGCAAAACATCACGTGCCCCCTCACAAGACAGCTTCCAGAAAAACATCACGTGCCCTCTCACAAGACAGCTTCCAGAAAAATATCATGTAGCCCCTCTCACAAGAGACAGCTTTTAGCAAAACACCTTGTGACACAACTGAGTCTTCAAAGAAACCAGAAACTTCCACTTCAATAGTGTTTTACAACATTTGTTTGAAGAGAGACTATTAGAAGTAACTGCTGACACTGCAAATACATATATATTCTGGACTCACTCATTGACCCATCCTTTTCACCCATAAGAAAGGGTCCTGCAGACACAAATACATACTCAAGACATGTGAGCAAAGGTATATGTGACTACAGTCTTTGTGACGTTCAAAAACTAAATGTCACTAAAAACAGCTCTTAAAAGAACTATGTGGCTCCATGACCAAGGGGATCTCCAACCCAGGGGTTAAACTTAAAACTGAAAATACAGAAAAGAATTCTAATATGAACCCATTTGTATAGAAGAGGCAAATACAAACATATATGAACGAGCCCATAGGAAATGTCTGAGGATATTTAGAAAACTTGAAAGTGACCCTTTGGAGTAGCTCATCAGGTACTTGCTGAGCATGAGAATTCAAGTTCCAGCTGCAGAACACACCCGGGGAAGGAGAGAACCTGCTTCCACAAGTTGTCCTTTGACCTCCCCATGGAAGCCATGGTAGCCAGGTCTCTTTTGCAAACACATACATGTACACATAAAATATATACATGTGAACACATTTAAAAGTGGTTGTTTCTACTAAATGTAGTAAAACAGAGACCTACTTGTACATTATTTTACACTGCTGCCTATAGAAAAATTTATCAGCACACAGGAAGTAAAAATAAGCAAATTCAGGTCAACATTTCCAACCCTTACTAGAAACAACTCCCAAGTTTCTTTTTTAAAAAATTAACAAAACAAATGTGCTCTTCATTCACACAGACACTTGAGTTAGTTGGGGCAAACCCAAGCACTCAATTAAGGACACCACTGCAGAGTAAATACATTTCAAATGTTTCTAGATAAATTTGATAGTGAAAACAAAGCTCTACTCTGTCTACATGTCCACCTCTCCCTGTCTACATGTCTACATGTCTACCTCTACATGTCTACATTTCTACCTCTGTCTGTCTACATGTCTACATGTCTACCTCTACATGTCTACCTCTACATGTCTACATGTCTACCTCTACATGTCTACATGTCTACCTCTGCCTGTCTTCATGTCTACCTCTACCTGTCTACATGTCTACCTCTGCCTGTCTACATGTCTACCTCTGCCTGTCTTCATGCCTACCTCTGCCTGTCTACATGTCTACCTCTGCCTGTCTTCATGCCTACCTCTGCCTGTCTACATGTCTACCTCTGCCTGTCTTCATGCCTACCTCTACATGTCTACATGTCTACCTCTGCCTGTCTTCATGCCTACCTCTACATGTCTACATGTCTACCTCTGCCTGTCTACATGTCTACATGTCTACCTCTACATGTCTACATGTCTATCTCTACATGTCTACATGTCTACCTCTGTCTATCTACATGTCTACCTCTGTCTGTATTCATGTCTATCTCTACATGTCTACATGTCTACCTCTGTCTATCTACATGTCTACCTCTACATGTCTACGTGTCTATCTTTACATGTCTACATGGCTGAGAGGCATGAGAAGAACAGAGACTGCATCAACATAACATTTTTAGCAATCTTTATTCAAATAATCTCTGGTCTTTCAAATTCTATGTCTTTAGTATTGGGTGCTTTAATATCACTTTGTAATATTTTGGGAAGACTGTGCTAATTCAAATAACTTAGGGAGCTAGTGAGATGTCTCAGTAGAAAAGTATTTGCTGAGCAAATGTGGGGGCTTGTTTTCAGTTCCCAGAACCCACATAAAAGTAGAAGAAGAGAGACAACTCTACAAGTTGTCCCTTGACCAAGAGATCGGTGGCATGTGCTGAGCACCAATGCATAATAATAATAAATGCATTTTTCATTTTGAAGCAAAAATATTAAATAATAGAAACTCTTTACCTATCTTTGGTTCTAATTAATAAGTATTTTAATAGAAAATGGCAAAATTAGCATTTAAATTACATATTTGCTTCTTTATAACTCAAGCAATCAAATTACTTGTGCATGGAGGTTCTGGAGGATACCCTGTGTGTGGACTCTGTCTCTGCCAAATGTGAGAAGGATGAGCTCCATATAGATTGTTGTGTAGCCACAGCAGCAAGAACTATTTTGGGTTTTAATGATTTATTATCATTTTATAATCTCATCTCGTAGAGCAAATTCATAACATTTAAAATACTGTGGAAAACTCACAGTTTATAGAAAGCCATGAGACCAAAGGCCAGGAAATGTACAGATTTAGCTGGGGGGGGGGGGGCGATTCCAAGGTTCCCTTCCTGGGGAAAGATATTGGGCTCCAAGTTCCCTCCATTTCCTTGCTTTCATTAAGCAACTATTCAAGTCTGAGGAAAACAGGTATACCTTTGGTCTTAAACATTCCCAATTTTCAAAAGAGAAAGCATCTCTGGGGTTTTGAAGGCAGTGGATAGAAGGACTGGGCCTGTTCTGGGCCTGGCATAGTCTTGTGCTCGCAGGCCCATGGCTTTGATAGGTAAGGACCAAGCACCCTTTTAATCTTTTCTTTGTATGTTGGTTTCAAGCTCCTATCCACCTGTTAAATACACTAATTTTACCAGAGTGAGGGGGCAGAGAAGATGATACCTTGGTACCCAAGGAAGGGGCAGTGTGTCTGTCTCTAGAATCCAGAGTGTCCCCTCCATCCCACAGGGATGTAGTCCTTTCTCCCCAAGGCTTATGATTATATTCTTATCAGCAACTGATTTCTGGAAAACATTCCATATTTGAAAGAACTTATGACATACTCAAGAACAGGCTATGCCAGCCATGAAATCCATGCTTTCCATGGAGGAAATAGAGATTATCATTTCTATAGTAAACTGGCCAGAAAGTCAAGTTCCAAGGGATATTTCCTTCTGTGCAAGACAAGAATCCCGAAGAGTGAGTGGGTGGCCTTCAAAGTCTGGTTTCAAAAATCCTTTAAACTTAGTTCAAAAAGGACATGACAGAGCGTAAAGGTGTGTGACGGCAGCAAAGAAACGTGCATTTCATCTCCACACCGTTTCATTTAATCTTCACAAGAGCTCTAAGAGGGAGACATTGTCACTCCTGTTTATGAGGGAAGAAACTGAAACTCAGAAAGGATAAAGTTGCATAACTTGTCTGAAAAGCTCTTAAATATTAATGGCAAAAATTAGTTAATTTTACCTGCAACAGTTTTATCAAAATATTTAATCTGTCAAGATGGATGTGGGTGTTAAAGACACTTTTATTGTTGTTGTTGTTGTTGTTATTATTATTATTAAATCAAAGTCCTGTTTCTTAGAAGATAGAGTTTCTTGGAGGTTGGAGGGTGAGCATTAGATAGAAAACAAGATGGGATCTTAAAGGGAAGGAGAGGTTTCACTTTAAAACCTGGAGAAGAGCTTTATTTTTTATTTTTATTGTTTTTTTTGGTTTTTTCGAGACACGGTTTCTCTGTGTAGCCTTGGCCATCCTGGACTCACTTTGTAGACCAGGCTGGCCTCGAACTCACAGCGATCCGCCTGCCTCTGCCTCCCGAGTGCTGGGATTAAAGGCGTGCGCCACCACGCCCAGCTTGGGAAGAGCTTTATTAAAAGTGAGAATAAGAGAGGGCTAGAGGGAAGAAAAGAGATAGTCACCACGGGGTGGGGATGGGGGAGGTTGGAGGAAGGCCAGAGGAATGCCCAGCACAAAGGAAATCTCAGTAGTTTATAAATGTTCTAGGGTGGGAAAGATGTTTAATGTCATGTAATTTAGTTCAACACATCATATGATAACAACAAAGAAGGAAGAGCCAGATATTGGTTATGACCGTAAAACAGGAAACATAGCACAGAGAGCTTCTTAACTCTCAGTCACTGAGCAAGAGCTATAGGGAGGTGTGGCCTAATCCTTTTAGGCTGTGAGATCTATATCCTCTTAAGATGAGACCTCATATGCTGGGATCAGATGGTAGGAGAGGAGGGCTCCCCCTGACAGAGTACTAGGTGAGGGTAAGAGGGAGAGAAGAGGGAGAGAGGGTGGGAATGGGAGGATATGAGTGAGGGGTCACAATCAGGATGTAATGCAAATAAATTATAAAAATAAAAATAAATTAGAAAAGATTAACTGTTATCTTAAAGGGCAAGCATTGGATCTGTTCTGAAACAAAAATAGCTGTGTTCAAATAATATTTGGAGAAAGGTGGCTTATTAAAATTTAGCCAAATTTCCTCCTCCTCCTCCTCCTCTTCTTCCTCTTCTCTTCCTCCTCTTCCTCCTCCTCCTCCTCTTCCTCCTCCTCTTCTTCTTCTCTCTCTCTCTTCCTTTCTTTCTTTGGTAGAACTTTTGAAGGTTTTGTTTTGTTTTGTTTTGTTTTTTGAAGAAGTGTTTCTCTGTGTAGCCTTGGCAGTCCTGGACTCGGCTTTCAAAGTTTTTAAGAAGGAGCAAAGCATAATGTATCGCCAAGGTGACTCTTCACATGACATTTGGGCACCTGTTATAGAAATATTCCTACACTGTGAATGCAGGACAGCATTCACAGTGGAGGGAGGAGCCAGCATCACACCACAGCCCCCTTTGTAACCCTGCCCCTGATCCTCAACCAAAGGACATATCAGTGCCCCTCAAGCTCCCCACTAGAAGAGTGCTCCTACACACGTGGGGAGCCTGCTGCTCAAGGCAACACTCCATCCATCCTGAGCTATTCATGTTTGGTAGAAAACATCACCGATTCAGGTCCACAGGCTCTGCTTCTCATTTAAGGAACATTTACTAGGTGTCAAAGTTTGCCACAGGCAGTAGAGAAGCACCAAGAAGAAGGGGTTACTGGCGTCCAGTGTGATTTGTGAAGGCTATTCAGGAACACAGCATAGCTGCAGAGGTGGAAATGGGGAAACTGATGTGGGTAGAGCAGGTGGGTGGAGTGGGGTGCGGTACTATGGATGGAGTAGCTGAGGGGCTAAGGATGGAGCGGGTAGAGTACATTGGTCTCTCTCTGGCTCCAGCAGAAAGAAGTCTCCAGTATGTTTTTCTTCTGTTTTTAGTTGAATACAAGTTTTTCAGAGACTAATGAACAAGAAAACGCATCGACTTTTCAAGTACCAGAAGCCTCTGAACACGATTGCTTTTTCATTTTCTTTTTCTATTACAAGCAGCAAAGTCTGTACCTATACTTACCAAAGAATTTATTACAATTTCACTCAGTTTTGAGACCAGAAATAAAAGTCAAAATGTCTCTGTAGATATCTCTTATTAATTCATAATATCAATAATAATCATTTGTTCAAAGACTGTGCATAAGAACATTAGAGAAAAAGGTACTCATTTGGTTCCTAACTCTTTGTCTTGAAGATATAAAAATCATTAATTATACTTTAAAAATTACCCAGAGTTTAAGCTCCAAAGTTATCATTAAAAACAAAATATGGAAAAGTTGTTATATGAGAGCTATTAATTGGCTAGTGCCTGCTGGCCAGTCTATGTGGACCAGGCCTGAGATGGGGACTTGAAGACCCCTAATGTGGACATTCTAATTTTTCCCTATGTTTTTGGGAGATCAATAGAGAGGAACAAAGAGCAGTATGAGGGACATGAGGCAAGCTCAGAACAGCAGCCACTGATCCTTATGACAGCTATGGCCATATTGATGCCCATCTGTCTCTAGTGAATTCTCACCATGCCTTCAGTGAATCATTTTCTAGCTCAATTTTCCTATAAAGCTTACAGATTTAGCTTGAGGGAGGAAAAAAAGCACCATTCCAGAAAACACCTCTGGCTTTGAGTTTTTTTTAGATAAGCAACCTAACAGCTAAGTTTTACCAACACACTATGAAATTACTTCGACAAGCATTTGCAGAGCCTTGTCGTTTCTATAAGGCATGTGCAACCAAGGGCAACAAGAGAATAGCTCGTGTGTTGAGCTGCAAACTTGTCAAGCAGTCTCTGAGATGGTTTACTTGAGTCCATGCTGTGCACAGCCCTGTCTAAGCAGGAATGAATCTAATCACACCCATCAAATCCACACAAGATAGCTAGTTTGATGCAGTGGGGCTATAATAGGTCTGTGGCACTGGGCTGCTACTGGCAGTATAATGGAACTGAGGTCCCTGATGCCTCTGGGATGCTGCGCTCTTTCCCACTGCTGCTTTCAACTGCCAACATTCCCAAAACAGACTCACCACAGCAGAGCCCACAACGTTTTGAAACTGCCATCAACTGCACTAGCATTACATTCTATTTTTATTTCTCATTTTCCCTTATGAGCACTGAACATAAGTACTAAAAATATTAAAGAAAATATAAGTCTTGAAAAAATGCCAAAATTCATTGCATAGTATAAAATCAACTATACTAAACATTAAAAGAAAAGACTTTATCTGCGAACCATATTTTATAAAAATATTATATCAAATATAACATGGTAATACGTCAACATCATTAAGGTTGAAAGGTGAAAAGACAAATAACATCGTGTCAACATTATGTGAGGTAACATCCTAGTTGCATTTTGTTCCTGTAACAAACACCATGACCAAAGGCAAATTAGGGAGAAAAGGGTTTATTAGGTACAGTGCATCACTGAAGGAAAGACTATAGAGGAATGCTGCTTTCTGGCTTGCTCTCTGGCTTGTGCTTGATTAACGTTCTTTTTAAAAGCAATATTTTATTAATACTCTGGAAAATTCATACAATATATGTTGGTCATAAGCATTCCCTCAACTCACCCCAGGCCCCCCATACTTCCCTCTCTACTCAAATTCCTGTCTTTTCTTTTAAACCAGCTAGTCCAGTTTTGCCACTGATACTGTAGGGCGTAGCACTGTCTCTTGAAGCATGATTGACTTCGTCAGAGTTCGCTCCCTAGAAGAACGCTGCCTCTCCTCTCCTATCAGCTGTCAGGTTACCAACAACCCCTCAGCTAAGGGTAGGTAGCCCTTTGTCCTCTCCATGCTGGGACTTGGTCTGGCTGGAGCTTACACATCTCTCGTGTGTGCTGCCACAACTTCCGGGAGTTCCTATGTGCAGCTGCCCTGCTGTGTCGACAAATGTTTCACTGTATCCCTTCTCTAGATTTTACAATCTGCCCACGGATTCTGCATGGGGAGGAGGGGGTGTGATAGGGAGAGCTGAGCTTTCCGCGGGCTGTTATTCTCTGCACGTTGGTCAGTTATGACCAGTCTTTGTGCTAATTGCTTAGAAGAAGCTTCTCTGTTGTGGCCTGAGTGATGCACTCTCTAAAAGTATAGTGGCAGATCATTAGGGACTAATTTAATGATTTGCCCTTTTAGTAGACTAGCAAATGGTAGTAACTTCTTTCTGAGGGAGTATGACTTATGTAGTCACATGCTCCTTGTCCTGATAATTGTGCCAAGTATGGATTCCATTTGGTTGAGTGAGCCTTAAATCTAATCTTAAAGTGTCTGGTTACTTCCATGACATTTATGTCACTATTGTGTCAGTGAACATGCCTTTACAGAAAAGCTGTTACTGTAGCTTGTAGCATTTACAAATGGATAATATTGATGGTTATTTTTCCCCCCTCTGGTAGTAGACATAACAACAGAAGCCAGCCAGTAGAGATGAAGCCTTTGTGTCAGTACCAGCTAGATTTCTCTATGTTCTATGACTCAAATGTGTGATGTCTCCAACACCAGGTCTTCCACTCAAGTTCTGGATGGTAACCAAGAGGAATGGTGACCATCTATAATGTCCGTGGGTCTATGTATCTTAGCTGGCTTCCAGAAGAGGTAATCCATTGGGGCAGTAGGTTTTCACCTGATAGCCTGTGCTGTCTTGCAGGAACATTATAACATTCTGGGAAGCTTCTCCAGTAGGCTTCACCATGATCTTTTTCAAAAGGTCTTTAGTGTTCACTATTGGTCATTATGCACCTTGCTCAACTGTGACCTCAAGTTCCCCACCACTTTTAGCCGATCCAGTTTCATTGTGATCTTTTTGCGTCTATGTCATGACATTCCATCTCCTATCCTTTGAAAGCACTCCCCATGACCCCTTCCTGGTTTCCCGTCCTCTAAATTCAACATGCATATCCAACAATTAAAGTTGGAATCCACATATGAGAGAAAACATGTGACAATTGTGTTCATGGGTCTAGGGTACCTCATTCAGATTGACTGTTTCGGGTTCCTTTTACCTATGAAGTTCATAATTTCATTTCTTTAACAGATGAATAATCAGTTTGTGTTTCATTAGTTTCAGCCCTGAGTTTGAATCTTTTTTTCACATTGACTTTTTTTGGGAGTTGGTTGCTCTCTGAAACCCTGTCCCCCAAAAGAAACCAACAAATAATAAATTTGCTTTTTAAATTTATGTTTCAGAAAATTCAATTGTTAAAAGAAACAGAGTGAAAAGACAGACGACCGAGTGAGAGGAGAGTTTACCAGCTATCCTTCAGGCATAAAGTTCACATTTTGGCATGCAAATCAATTCTGGAAAGTAATACAAATGTCAAACATGAGAAAACAGAAAAGCAAATCTGTCAGTCAGTAAATAGAATAATAGGTCAGATGACAAACGGCTCATAATTTTTTTTAATCTTCAACATTAGCCATTGGAAAAAATGCAATGTAAAATTACTTTGTGATTCCATCTTACTGTGTCTGAATGGCTACCATGAGAGAAACAAGTGTCAAAAAGTATTGGTAAGACTGTGGGAACTACTGAGAATATAGCCAGGATGAGAGTCCGGGAGCTGGGTAGAGGACAGGGGGCTAGGGAGCGGAAAGAAATCAACTAAAATTAAGTATATATTAAAGTGTCATTTGGAATCCTGTATTTTGTATGCTGATTTAAAATTAGAAACAAAAATATAGCTCTTTACAGTGCAATAATTATCCTTAAAACTTCATATTTAGCAGTCTTTCTATTGACTCTTGCTAAACTATTAACCAGGGACATTTATAGTACGATTTCATGTGAGGAAATGCTATTTTTCCTAAGTGGAGTCCATTATGGTCACAGCAGCAGAATTCCGTATTGTGTCCTCCCTCCTTCTACTGCTGTGAAGAGACACCGTGGCCAAAGCAACTGACAAAAGAAAGCAGCTAACTGGGGGGCTTGCCCACTGTTCCTGAAAGTGAGTCCATTAACAACATGGCGGAGCATAGCGGATAGCAGCAGGCAGGTGGGAAAGCGCTGAGGCAGGAATCGGTAAGCAGAGAAATTACATCTATCTGATCAACAAGCAGGACGTACAAGGAGAGAGAGCTAACTTGGAACCGCATGAAACTCTAAAGGTTGCCCCAGTGACACCTCTTCCAACAGGGTCACACTTCCTAATCTTTCCCAAACAGTTCCACCAAGGGGACCAATCACTCAAACGTATGATCCTGTCGGGGCTGCTCGCATCCAAACCACCACATATTGTATCCATAGGTCACGGAGCCGAGTGGTGAGAGTTTTTGCTCAGCTCACTTTGCCGTTTTCAGTCTAGGGTCGGTTTTTTAGGGTGGATCGTCCCACCTCAAGTAACCTAATCTAGATTAATCTCTTGCAAATGTGCCAAGGGTCTGTTTCCATGGCGACTCAAAATCCTGCCAAACTGACAATCAATATTAGCCACTGCACTTGCTAAGAGCAGAAACACTCAGTAGATATTAAATATTGAAACAGCGAATACAATCGATGATGTTCCTTTCCTGATATGCCTTTAAGAACAGGAAAATGTGAGTTAATGAAAGAATGGTCAGGTTAACTCTGAAGAACTGGTTACAAAACAGTCTTCTATGCAGTGGACCTGAATCATCAAGGCCAGGTCTTCCTCCATCCATGTTCGACGAGTCGTCAAGGAGCTCTGAGCCCCACACGTGGATGGAACCAGCCGCAGTACCAAATAGTGGTCGCCGCTGGGACTGCAACTAAGCCTTCCTCACCCTCCTCAGGCAGATCTTCCTCCTGCCTGCACTTCCCTGTGTGCCAGATAGGCCAGCCTCTAGAACATCGACTCAGTGTGGCACTGCCAACACCACCAACGTCAAGTCCGGGCAGAGAGACCCACTGCCTCTGGTCATTCATTTTTGCTAGTCACTGTTTCTTTTATTTACAATGGAAAATTGTTGCACTCTTTAACTTTAAAACGTTCGATCCCTAGACCTAATTTGCAAAGAGTCCTTTAAAGATTTGGGAGCTGTCTAAATTTAGCAAGCAAAACGATCTGGTGGGCAAACTGAGAGAAAAAAAAAGACCCCCTAGGCCCAGAGTGAAAGCCAGGGCTCGGTGCACGTGGCAGGCAACCAGAGCAATTTACACTGTGAGGCCCCGACACTGGAGTCAGGAAATTCCAGGCTCTCCCGTTTCTCAGGCCACTCATTTCATGCTAACCTCGCTTCCAGTCAGGGCCTTCTTGGATTATACTTGGATTCATCTTACTTATTTGATTTCATGGTCCAGGGCTCTGACTCACCCTGACTGAGCTCCTCTTAACTTCAGATTTTAATCTGTGTTTATGCCATTTCTCATGCTGAGTTCCACTGAAATCTGTAACAGCTCAAGCCACGAGCAAACTCGGAATAACAGAAAATAGCATGTAAGTTAGCTTAATCAAGTTCTATTTCCGAAGCTACGGAATAAGCTGATTTCCTCAAAGCAGGGGAATTTCAGGTTTTGTCGTTGTTGGCCTTAAAGACAGTGGTCTTCTAAATCTCTACTTTAAATGCCACCTTACGGTGAGAAATGGGGCTGAAAAGTAGATTCTGACACTTTCCAAGCTCTGGAGGGTGAACAAAGCATGCAGTGTCATGTCACAAAGATCCTCAGCAGTGCGTAAAGGCCACCTCATCACAACCAGTGTGAACTTGCCTAAACTGTTCTATACTTCGCAACCAATAATTTAATCCAAATATCAGTACATAAATATATTTTTAAAAATTTTAAACTGCCATTTGGACCATTATATCTATTTATTCTGTCTAGTTTTCTTAAACGAGTACTGGGGTCTCTAGGATCTTTTTTAAACCTTCTTTTTTAATGTGTGTGGGTGTGTTCCTGCAGGTATGTGTGTGAGTGTGTTCCTGCAGGTATTTGTGTGAGTGTACTTCCTGCAGATATGTGAGTGAGTGTACTTCCTGTAGGTACGTGTGTGAGTGTACTTCCTGTAGGTACGTGTGTGAGTGTACTTCCTGCAGGTATGTGTGTGGGTGTATTCTTGCAGGTATGTGTATGAGTGTACTTCCTGCAGGTATGTGTGTGAGTGTACTTCCTGCAGATATGTGTGTGAGTGTACTTCCTGTAGGTACGTGTGTGCGTGTACTTCCTGCAGGTATGTGTATGAGTGTACTTCCTGCAGTATATGTGTGGGTGTACTTCCTGCAGGTATGTGTGTGAGTGTATTTCCTACAGGTATGTGAAGGCCAGAAGGGGTCAAGCGAACCCTGGAACTAGAGTCACAGGTGACTGTGAGCCAACACTTGAGTGCTGGGAATTAAACTGGGGTCCTCTGGGAGAGAAACCAGTGCCCTTAGCTGCTAAGCTATCTCTCCAACCCCTCTAGAGTCTTGTGAATATTTAACATTTTACCTCTCATAAGATTTTAAGCATATCATTTATAACCGACACATTTTTGTACCTATTAGGATAAGTACCTTGATTGCTTGAAAGCATAATTTTAGATGCAATGTGGTTTCATCATGCAACTGTTAAAGGCACTTTTTATTCCACATTTATGTCATTCCACTGAAAACTGGGTGCTATCTCATGCTGTACAAAAAGACAAGCAAGAAAAGGAAGAGCTTTTAAGAGAGATTTATAAATGATAGGCAAAAAAGTCAAGAGTGTTACCTTAGCCCAGCTGATCTGCAGTGAATCTCTTATCTACACAAATTGTGTCTTGAGCCGCTGGTCAGGGCTGCCTCCTGATTTAGAAACAAACAAGTAGAGTGTAATTTCTTCCTCAACAGGAGATCTGTGACTGCAATTTAGAAGTGACAATGGTTACTAAGCTAAGAGCCACCATACTTGTCATCTTTGATTCACCATGAAAAGCTGAGCCCTTGGGGTATAGTAAATAAAAATAGAATGCCACCTATGGGGCAACGTGAATATATAAACCCACCAGGCTAGGTGGGAAAGGTGTTGCTAAAGATTCTTAATTAGTTCTAGGAGCGAGGTGTGTGCATCCTCTAAGGGCGACGCATGCGCATCCTAGAGCTAGATTTTATGGATGCTACCCGAACTGTCTGAAAAACCTCAAAGAAAGCTTGAAGTGTAGAAGGACCCCAGACACAGCTGTCAGCTCTTGGCTTTCCTCCGGAGACTCCCTGCCTGCCATTATCCGCGTAGGGGGTGGGGCGGAGTGAAGGCTCCCAGGCTTTTAGCAGAGAGGATTCTGGGAGAGAGAGCAGATAGGATGGAGAATGAAGAAAAAGGAGAATTGCTAGGGGATAGGAAAAGAGCCATGTAGGCCCAGAGGAGGAACTCTAAAATTCCTCATGGCAGGAGATGGCCAAAGTGAACAACCTTTGCAAGTATTTGGGGATTATAAATTTATTAGAATCAGATGGAATGAGATGGAGACTGAGAGATAATGGAGGATAAACTTAGAAGCTAGTATCTGCCTTGCCCCCGGTAAAGGCTTATTCTAAAATACATCAGGTGTCTGTGTCTTTAGTGATTATAAAAGCGGGTTAGATAATACCACCATAACTATAGCCTAATAATAAGTATTTATTAGGCCATACTTTTAAATTAATCACAACACAAGGAAAGTGGACACAACAGTATATTGAACTCACCATCTGTGAACAAAACAGAAAATATCCTTGTTTCAACATAAGAAGTATCCAGAGTCCCCTTAGCTCACAGTGACTGTTTACCCCTGGACCCAAATTAAAGTGGACTTGATGTATTGAAGATCACACACACACACACACACACACACACACACACACACACACACACACAAGTGTCAGTTTGAACACACAGATAACAAACTCAGAGTCACCAATACTATGCTGGCATCTCATTAAGGACAGGCATTTAGCCTTGGTGTCACTTTACCAAGAGCTGCTATCCCACACTTGAATTCTGTTCTTCACTCTCTCTGTGACTTCCATCATCCTGTCTGTTGTATAAGCCCAAATCTGTACCTGACTGAATGCTGTCTTGTGAATCTGCCTATCCCTGTCTTGTGTGTATGTGTGTGTGTGTATGTGTGTGTGTGTGTGTGTGTGTGTGTGTGTGTGTGTGTGTATGCCTGTCCCTCACAGGGGGCTTATAACTCTTTCTTTTATTAAACAGCACTGAAAGCATTACACAGGGAAGAAATGACAGATCTTGAGATCTTTGCAGAAATCTTTGACCAAGTCTTAGAAAGCCCGCCTGACCCAGATAACAAACAAACAAACAAACAAACAAGCAAAAATAGCTATTATCAAGCAATATCCAAATGCTGCTTCCAGCATTTATGGTGGTTATTCATCTTATAAGGCTGTTTTCAGCCAACTGCTATTTCCAGCAAATTACTGTCATAACACGCATGCAAGCACATACCTTACACTTGGGTCAGGGGCATGAAAGAGAGCATAATTTAAGATTATGGCTATGCATTAACTTACGTTGTAAAAGTTGATCATATGGGAAATCCAAAGCAAGTATGTGGTTGTTGTTGTGGTTGTTGTTGTTGTTGTTGTTGTTGTTTTGCATTGTTCTCTTAAAGGCAGGTTAAGTAAACCAGGCTGAGGACACAGAAGGATGTCAGACTTAAACTCGTTATGTGACGTCAAGGTGGATTATTAAGGTTTGCTGTGAGGTCCAGCAAAAGTTTCAGGCTCTTAAGATGTAAGAGATATTTTCACAATAATGCATTGCTACAAGAAATACATTTATAAAATGTAGTTATGGAAAAGTTCTGAGATGAGCGTAGCCCAGCTGCGGGCTCCTTGAGGACCCACAGGAGAGGGACAGGTCCCAAAGAAATTATTACCTGCATATACTGGTAGAGAAAAGGGGCTGGTGTGGGGAGCCTTGTAGACCATGGCCAGATAACACAGGTGAGAATGTTGAACTGAGGGAAATGGGCTGGGTTGCCTTCCCTATGACTATGTTAACAAGAAGGTATTGTTTTGGCAGAGATATGTAAAGGCTCTTTCCTGGTTCCGTTGATTACAAAGGCAGATTCATAACAGTCACTAAGAAAACAGTTAAATATCCTGTTGCTCTGAGAATTACATCATAGTATTTTAGTCTGAGTCCCCATCGCCCTCTGATTCCCAGTGTGGTCCTTCCTTCCCATCCTAACCACACTGAAGGCATGTGGGGAGACACGTAGCATCCCTGTGAATAGACCAGTTGCATCAAAATAAGAAAAGCAGAAACTCATCTTTTTTTTTTTTTTTTCAAGGAAATGCATGTGGTCCTCTGGCTCAGAGATATGTTCTAAGGGGGATGCCTTCCAATTTGAGGATTTAGGTCTGGGTCAACCTCCCACCACATTATTGATGCTTTCATAGTAAACCTGTGTATAAGACTTCAGTGTAGGCTGTTTCCTTTATACTGATTGAGAGGCCCCTAAGGGATAGTTGCTTCTGATGTCATTATTGCAGGTTAGAATAAACCCAGAAATCAGAGGAATTGGTGATGCCTGTCACCTTGTTTAAAATAGAAATCACAGCATCTCTTACTCCTGTATAAAGGAGAAAGAAAAATAAAAACAGAAGAAATGGTCTGACTTTGTTGAGAGCACATAAGTCCTTCTGTACTGGTTTAGAAAAGGCTTCTGAGAGAGAAACAGGAGGGAGTCAGAGCAGGTGATGCCTCCAAACATGAATCAATAGTCACCAGGGCACCGTTTAACTCTGTTTGGAAACAAGAGCTTGGGGGCTTTCATGAGATTACCGGTAAGTGTAGGCATGTGCCTCTGGGCCACAGCCAGCTCTGGCTTGATGTTGCTGGTTTTAATTCTGAAGATAAGAACCTAACTGATGGCTCCCAACAGCATCACAGCCATAGGGTACTCAGGACCACACGGTAAGGCCTCTTCCATCAAAGATCCAACAATTGTGTGGTCTTCTTTCCAAGTGTTAAGGGGGATTCAGCCCCCCAAAATCCACAACCTGGCTAGGCAACACCTTGTTCCCGTATCACAGGACTTGTTGGTGTTGGTCTTGCTTTGGGTTTATTACGTTCTTATATATTGAAGAATGCATGACTCATGCCTGTAATCCCAGCACTTTGCAGGCAGAGGCAGTGGATCACTGTGAGTTCGAGGCCAGTTTGGTCTAGAAAGTGAGTCCAGGACAGCCAGGGTTACATAGGGAAACCCTGTCTCAAAAAAAAAAAAACTAACAAACAAAAAACAACTATAAAAAACAGAGTCTAAGAGCAAAAACAGCGAGAAGAAAAACCTTCCATATGATAATCTGGCACAGCCAAGACTGGTGGTAGAGCTGTTCTAACTCTCACAAGGGTAATGGGTAATAGTTTTTATCATATTTCAGAGGTTGCCCGACGAAGTTTTGCTAGGATCTGTTTAATAGTTCGGTTTTTACTTTCAGCTTTGCCTGGTAACTGTGCCTCCAAGCAGAGTGTAAATAGTATCTTGTTCAAAGGTTTCTCAACACAGACTTAGTCACTGTGAAGTGAAGGAAGATCCGTGAATGCTCTGCGGTGAGTTAAGGAGGCCAGACCTTGGGGTTGTTTTCTTTAGGAGGGCCTTTGCAGTCTTAGCAGGGAAAGGTTCTGTCCAGCTGGTGAAGGTATCTCCAAACCCTAACAGGAGGCATCTGAGTAAGCCTATTTGCCAGCCCTTAACTGTATAGTGTTTATCCTCTGGGTTAGCTCAAAAGTAAAGGAGGAGGAGGAGGGTGAGGAGGAGAAGGAGGAGGAAGAGGAGGGCTAGAGTTATTGCATATGCAGAGTGAGGCATGGCATGCTTTCTTTATGGTGATGGCTAGTTCCTGTCTTAAGAGTTCTACGGCTGTGACCAAAAGCCATACGGGAGAAAAGGATTTCTTTCATGTCACATTTTTAGATAAGTCAGGGCAGGGACTCAAGCAGGAAAAGAACCAGCAGCAAAAGCCTCGGAGGGGTGCTGCTTAATTAATTGGCTTGCCCCTTGCCCATGCCTTGCTCAGCTTGCTTTCTTATGTAGCCCCAGACCCAGGTACCTACAGAGCAGCGCTAGCACCACCCCCAATGGGCTGGAACCTCCCACACCCATCAGTAACTCAGAAAATGTTCTTTCCTGCAGGTCAATCTGTTGGGGACATTTTCTGAATTCATGTCCTCTCTTCCCAAATGACCATAGCTGTATCAAGTTGACATAACAAACTAGTCTGCATAGGTCCCGTGCTATAAGTAGCTGTTTTAGCATTTCTAGGGGGTTATCTTTCCCCACGTGAAATGAATTGTGCATTCTCTTGATTATTTTCCACTGTAGAAACCTGGAACATTAGTATGTTAATCCCAAAGTAGATCCATAGTCCTCTTCCGTTGCTTTGTTGTTCTGTGGGTCATGCCCACAGAGGGCATGGAGGGAACAGTGCTAATTCTAAAGGGATCCATATTGCTTCAATTTTTTTTCACTCTCTGTCTACCAGCCTACTTCTTTTGGTGCCATTAGACATGTCCTACAGATGCTCTTTGCAGTGGATAACTACCACTTGTTTAGGAAGTTGTACATCTAGAATCTCTTGTTTATTTTTTATGGGCAAGTTGTTGGCAATTAATATCGCATTTTCCAGATGGCAGTATAGCATGTAAGATCATGCAGACATACTTCAAATCAGTGCAATTGCTAGTCTTTTTTCCTTTCTTCCAAATTAGTCCCCATGACAGAGCCCTGAGTTTAGCATTTTGGACCAGAGTAGAAGGGGTGATTGGGAGGCCTCTGTTGCTGACATCTGGCTGAGCACTGCATATGTCCTGCCTTTGTATCCTCCACTTAGAAACTAACTGCTCCTGTCAGCAAATCATCTCTCTCTGAACTGTCTAGGGGATGGTCATTTGAGTCAGCACAGCTGGCGTTGGTGGAGGAGACTGTCTCCGTACGCAAATGTGCCAGGTTGGAAGAACTTTGCCTGGCCAGATGAAATGCAAGATTTGGAGTGCCATCAGATTTGGTAATTACTTCTGGGTCATCTAGGAGGGCTGCCTAATATTTTATTAACCTGCTTTTGGTTAACTGAGCATGTCTCTCTAATTCTAGGATGGTCATTACTTGGGGAGGTGCGAAGACTTCTAATTTTTACTTTGAAAAATAAATTAGCAGACCAAACCCTGAGTCTCTTTTACTGGGATGGTCAATTGTGACAATATTTTAATCAAATGAAGTGGGGTCCCACAGAAACTCCAGCAACAGCCATGCCTAGGCTCCAAAAGCCTTTCTTGTCATTTACTGTAGAAAAGCAGAATTGTGCTCTTGGGGCGTTGTCTCTGTCATTAAATTGACCAGATTAAGAAATATCAAATAGAGAAATATCTAGAAATTTAGGTAGTGAATAATTTGTAATAATCTGGAATCTCTTGTTTATGTTTTATGAGCAAGTCTTTGGTTGATAATATTTCCCTATGTTTTTCCAGATATGTAGAGGAAAAACAATAAAGACAATAAAAATAAAGAAAGTCGTATGTTGGAAATTCTATAAGAAGAGAACTTACTTTATATGCTAGCTTAAAACAACTAGGCAAGAACAGCACCATCAAGCCCGGCGTGGTGGCGCACGCCTTTAATCCCAGCACTCAGGAGGCAGAGGCAGGCGGATCGCTGTGAGTTCGAGGCCAGCCTGGTCTACAAAGTGAGTCCAGGATGGCCAAGGCTACACAGAGAAACCCTGTCTCGAAAAACAAAACAAACAAACAAACAAACAAAAAAGAACAGCACCATTGTCTCGCTTGCCTGTTCACCCTCCTGACGGGGGTTTTCACTTTAGCTGGAGTAAAGCCGAGTCCCTATGCAATTATTTCTTTTGTTTAATTCTTCTTTCTGTGTCTTATGCTCACTCAACTGTAGTCACACCGGTATTTTGGGGTATTATTATGACATGCCCTACACACTTCTGCCTCAGGGCCTTTGCACGTACTGTCCTCTCTGTCTACATCGTATCTGAAGCTTTAAGCCGGGTAAGATGACGTCACATTAACATCTTCAAACCTTCAGTTACTATGTATGTTTCCTGAAGACTCTCAAACTTATCTTCAATTCAGGTCTCTGGAGACTGGAAGAGGTGTATTCATCTGCTTGCAAGATATCTTCACTTAAGAGGGTTCAAATGTGGCAGAAAAGGACACCTATAGGTATGTTTGTGAGGCTATACGGCATGTGCCCTGTCCATTGGAGTGTGAGGACTTCCATGACAAATTCTTGACAACTTCAGAGAGGTTTTGCCATTAATTTAACATGGGCAATTTTGGGATAATAGCTAGCCACCGCCCAAAAGGATCAAAGAAGCTCTTTCTGTATCTTTGGTGGCACGAATTGAATTGTGGTCCTAGTTTGGAAGAGGATGATTGTCCTGACCTTGTGTCAAAAGATCCCAGATATTGCACTTCTTGTTGAATTTTCTGGGTCATCTTCTTCTGAGAGACTTGGTGGGCTTGAGAGGTTAGGAAATGTTCTTTGTCTGAGACCAAAATGTCAGAAAGTGAAGCCACACCTATTCCTGGCCATGCTCAGTTCTGTAAGGTTTCCAGAGTGTTGGGTTTTGGTGCTTTGAGAGCGGATACAATGCACCCTCTAGTGCCAAACCCTTGGACACTTACACATGCAGCATGGAATGGTTGAATCAAAAGCAGGTCTGACCTTAGATTTTTTTTTATCTCTGAGGCTTAATACATGAGTCCCTTGGTAGATGGCACTGGCTAACGGTGTCTCCAGGAATAAGCACAATCATCTGAACCCCTCATCTACTTTCCACTTTTCCTGGTGTCTTTCTTCAATCTCACTTGTTGGCTCCTGAGAAGGTAGTATTCAACATCCAAGCCTAGGTGGTCTGAAGTTCTCATAGTCCTTTCTGGGGCCTTCTAAGGATGTCAGGGACTGACTAGATGTTAAGATGTTTGCCTTAAAAAGTCTTGTACTTAAGGATATAAGAGAGTCAGGTTTGTGAATTTCTTGAAAGACTCATGTCTAGGAATGCATTAGACATGGTAGCCAAGAAAGTTAATCCAAGTATTATCCTGTTGAAAAATAACACAGGATTTTCTTCCCTTCCTTGTGTGGTCTCCCTGATTTTGTCATTGTAAAGAGATTTTATTCTGCAGTTCTTCATTCCTACAATAAAGCTTTCTAGCATCTACATCTATAGCCCTCTGATGGAATATCGTAATTCCAGTCAGTGGGTTTTGATCTGGGATGACCTGTGCACTAGGCAGATGGACTTTAGGATTTTTATTAAATAACTTATCTGTATGCCTTTTACCTTCCACCAAGATCTTCTTGTTTTCCCCAGGATCACAGTAAAAAAAAAAAAAAGTTAAAAGTAAGCATGGGTGTTTCTATGTAAGTTGATAAACTAAGGCTAAGGTCTGGGATAAATCTGGATGGGTATTGAAAGAACTGTCTGAGCTTCTTGGATTATTGAAGGTCTGTGACTAAGAAAAATATCCGGGCTAGAATTGTCCCCATGGAGTCAGGCATTTTCCCCTAAGGAAAGTGCTATGAGAATAGGAGAGAATGGCCAATAAGGATCCCCACGCCCGGTATGCATTGTAGGGTTGGGATCTCTTTTTTCCAGTGACTTGAGGGTAAATAGGAAAATGTATATGTGTGATGGAATGCTGTGGATGGGGTAAGAGATATTTTCTCTGGTCCCCATTACTTGCTGATTCTAGTTTAAGTCAAGTTTGGACAAGTATCATCGACGGTTTCATCTTTCTCTTTCTTGGTTTCCTTGTGTAGTCCCAAGTCTTGGTAGATAGTCATGAAAGTCCTGAACATAAGGCACACTAGACCATTCCCTTGTTTCCTAGACAACAGATCCAGCTATACTAAACTGTCATCCTTTGGCCAAATGTTCCCTATCACCCACTTTGTACTGACCTCAAACGGTGTTACAGTAAAACTTTAGCCTCCTCTTCTTTAGGGTGTCAGGATGAAACTCATCTCAACTCTTGAGGATGCATCATAGCTGGGAGTCCACAGAACGTAAATGTCAATTTCTATGATAATCTCAAGGCAGAGATAGAGGAAAAAACTGGCACCTCGAAAGGGAAAGAAGTCACCCCTGTCTGCCTACACCAGCCTTCAAAGAAAGGCATCTTTTTCCATCTTCAGTTTTATCCCTTAAGTGTCTTTGGGGGTACATCTGAGCACAGCCACAAGGAGATGAGACACACTGACTGGTGCTTCAAAAGTTCTTCAGATGACGCTTTCACAGGCCAGAGTTGTAGGGGTTGTTGAGATCAGGCCATGCCTTACAGAGGGAAAGTTAAGTGGGTAAAGGCAGTTAGGGAGAGAAGAATTGGGCTTCCTAAGACACCTGCTCTCTTTCTCATGGAAAAATGGCTCACTCAGGGGCAAGCATTTGGGTGAGACAATAAGAAAATGGATGGACACAGGGGCTTTACAGAACACCTAGCCAGGACAGTGGACCTCCAAGCCTGGGTTTCTTCTCCAATCCTGACTAGAGCTGTCAACTCCCCCCGCCCCACACACACACACACACTTTAACTCTCTCTAAATCTCGGTCTGTTGTCTTTCGCAAATAGCCATTTCTTTATCTGTCTCAGGGAAGGAACACAGCCAACACCCACAGCACGGCTTCAGTACCTAAAAGTTACTTGCTATTTCAGAATGTGCACCTCTCCTAGGAGACTCCATTCTGCAAGCAGCCTCAGAGTCCATTTTGAGGTTAAAAAAAAAAAAAATGACAGAAGCGTGTGGGTAGAGCCAAAAGCTGCACTATCTGTCCAGCACCACCTGTGCATCACAGATGCATAAATGACTTATTCCCAGGGATAGAGAGGGAGCCACCCTATGGGTTTCTTTGGGAGAAAGATGCTCCATAGAAAAGATGGAGCATGTGGGTTTATTATAATTATATCAGGAAAACTAGGGCTAAGAACATATCAGATAGGCCAGAGTGGGCAAAAGGCGTAAGTCCCTCACCTGGACCTCATGAAATGATAGACACCTAACATTGTGATGGCATGGCCTCATATCAAGCCATCACTTGATATGTGTGTGTGTGCACTAAAGATCAAAGACTGCCAGACTCAGCTCAGGCCCCTGCTCTTGGTATGGCCGACTTGAATATCTGTCCATCACCTACCCCCTTGTCTAGCCCTGGAACTGACCTGCCCTTCCCCCCTCCTGCCTCGCTTCCTGCTCCACAGTGGTTCGGCCTTTTCACCTCACACTGGCATTTTGCAGCAGTTCTAGCTTCTCTTTCTGATTAAATTCCAAGACATCAAGTTCACCCCTCTCTTCTGAATATCACTGAGATATTTCCTTCACCTCACAGGAATGGAATCTCTCTTCTAAGAAGCTTGAAATAGCAAACAAAAATGAAGAGAAAAAACAAACAAACAAACAAAACAAAACACCAAGAGTCCTGGAGAGATGGCTTTGCAGCTCAAGTCCTTCCCACTCAACCATAAGCCCCAGAGTTCATATCCCCAGAGGTGCATGGTGGCCTCTGCACTTCCAGTACTTGGGAAATTTCCAAGTAAAGTACTTGGGAAATTGTAAGATTAGGGTTCAGCACAGACTCCACTTTAAGGGAATGACTGAGGAAGGATGCTTGATTCAGGCTTACGCTCACATATTCATGACATGTGCACATGCACTCAAACACTTGTGTAAACTCTGGTGCCCCATATTTGACCATGTCCCCTCGATGGGGAGGCCTGGTGGCACTCAGAAGAAGGATAGCAGGCTACCAAGAAGAGACTTGATACCCTATAAGCATATACAGGGAGAGGAGGTCCCCCTCAGTCACAGTCATAGGGGAGGGGAGTAGAGGGAAAGTGGGAGGGAGGGAGGAATGAGAGGATACAAGGGATGGGATAACAATTGAGATGTAATATGAATAAATTAATAAAATACATATAAAGCAAACACTCATGTATACATACACACATCACACACATACACATGTAATAGTTAATATTTATTTAAAAAAAAAAACAATGCCTAAACTTAGAGATTGTTAGTTTTGGACAAGTGACTTATATGAATGCCTTTGGCCCTTTTGTTTTACATAGCCACTGGGTTAGAAGTCAAGGTGGATGGCTGACGTTGTACCTGGGCAGAATCCTTGCTCTACTCTGCCATCGGTACATTATTTGGGATGAATAGACATTGGTTCATATCTTCCCAGAGAATGGATAGTGTGGCCGTCTTTCTCATAATACTTGGGTGCTATAAATCTATCCGTCTAGGAGAAATGAAGCCAAGCAAAGCGTTATCCCTTAGAAAGGCAAAGCTACAGCTCTAAATCACTCTTCCTGGGCTCAGCATGAGTGCCCTTTCCTATCATTCACTCTTAGGCAGGTGGTCATTATAATCTTCTAAATGTTTCCAAATGCACACAGAAGTCGATGCGACTATTTCCTGCCTTTTTGCTAGCCTATCCTTTGTGTATCGACTAGATCACAGTTTTCAGACCTCTAAAAGCACTACTACAGATAGAGCCAACGGTCCAATAAAGCAGAGGTTCTTAACCTGGGGGTCATGACCCGTCTCTCTGAAGTTGAATAGCTGACATTCATATTCTGATTCATAACAGTAGCAAAACTACAGTTATGAAGTAGCAATGAAATAACTTTATGACTGGCGGTCACCACAGCATGAGGAACTGTAGTAAGGGTCACAGCATTAGGAAAGTTGAGAATCACTGCTCTAAGGGACCGATGTCAGACCTTCAAAGTGCTGTTTGTAGCCTAAATGTCCCTCAGTTGAAGAATAAATAAATAAACTGTGGTACATTTACACTATGAAATACTACTCAGCTATTAAAAACAAGGAAATCCTGAAATTTGTGGACAAATGGATGGAACTAGAAATGATCATACTGAGTGAACTAGCACAGAAGCAGAAAGACTCACATGGTATATACTCACTTATAATTGGGCGGAGCTAGCCCAAAACGCATGTCCCATGAAAGTCTTCACTTACCCGGAGATTGGGATAGATGTGAGGACACCCTATTGGGACTCTAGGTAAGAGAAATATAGGAGAATGGGGAAATATAAGGATCCAGAGGGTCCTAGAAACCTACAAGAAGAAGATCATGACGCGTAGATCAGGACCCAGGGGTTCTGCACTAAGCAAGGGCAATACAAATAGTAAACATCAAACCCATACACTGATCTACCCAATGGACAGGACATTCTCCACAGTTATGTGGAGAGCGGGAACTGACTCTGACATGAACTCTGGTGCCTCATATTTGACCACCTCCCCTTGGTGGGGAGGCCTGGTGGCACTCAAAGAAAGAATAAGCAGGCTACGGAGATGAGACTTGCTAGCCTATGACCATACAGTGAGGGAGGAGCTCCCCCTTGGTCATAAACCTAGGGGAGGGGAATAAGGTGGGTGTGGGAGGGAGGGAGGAAAGGGAGGATACAAGTGATGGACTAACAATTGAGTTGTAATCTGAATAAATTATTTAAATAAAAAAGAGGGAAAAAAAAAGAGAAAAACAAACAAACAAGAAACCAAAGTGCTGTTTGTGGTGTGGACGCTTGCTGGTTTCCTCTGTAGCTTCTAGGTTTGGAAAAGCCCATGGTCCACGCTGTTGCTGCTGCTGCTGCTGTGTTCTTCCCTCACCCTCAGTGGCCTGCAGCTCATTGTTTTAATGTAATCAATTTCATGCATTACTGAACTTTCTCTTCCATAAATTGGGCCAAATACTGGGATGCAGATGTAATTCACTTCAATTCTAAACCACAATTGGAACAGTCATGGTATAATCAGCACTTAAATAGCATTTGTGAGTAACATTTTGATTTTTTTTTTTTTGGTTCTATTATTTTTTTTAAAAAATGCCTAAATTGTATTCCCCTAAGTGATATCCATAAAGCACCCACTCGGGCTGGGAAACACATCCTTTGGGGGAAAGGGTGTTCTTGTGTGTACAGTGCTAATGGAATATAAAAATCACATAATTGTTTGTTAAAGAGAATCAATAATATCTACAAAGTCTCATATGCTTCTGCTCTTTAACCAAAAATACCAAATTGTGGGATTTTTTTCATAATACAGGAAAATACAGTAATACATACATACATACATAATACAGTAAAAATTATTGGTTCTCCATGAAATGACTGATTAAATAAATCACAGAGTGGGAAGTCATTTAAAACAATAACTGAGATCAGTTTATACCCTACAGATGCCATTATGGTGTGATAGTTGCACGAACGGATTTTTTTTTTTCTCTACAGATAGGAAGAATAAAAGTGCCAGACAAACCAAGATTTTAACACTCAGCCAAGTTTTACTAAAAGCAGATATGTGCACTCACAGAGAGAGGGGGAAGGGAAGGAGGTTGGGAGGGAAGAAGGGAGAGAGAGAGAGAGAGAGAGAGAGAGAGAGAGAGAGAGAGAGAGAGAGAGAGAGAATATAAAAAACTAGAGTCTCCCTGGAATCCAGAGTCCATGTGTATTGAGGAAAGACAAAGCTGTTATGTGTGTAGGAATCGAGTGGTGGATTCCCTTTCTCCCTCAGAATTGGCTGGCTTAGGCTGTTCTGGGCGTTAACAAAGAACAGACACTGAATGGTTACTGGCATAGAAGGCCCCTCCCCAAGTGGGACACTTGATTGATCCATCAAAGGACAAACCCCAAAGAAATATGAATCTAGACTTCCTCCAGGAGGAAAAAAAAAATATAACACCAAGTTATCTTGGACAGGGAAAAAAACATCAACCAGGAAATTAGCTATCTTAAATGTTTGTAAAGTACATTAATCTACCTGGAGCCCCCTTTTCCTGTCTGTCTGTGTACCAAGAAATGTCTAATGCCTGGTCCCCCACTCCTCTAGGTTACTCTATTGGATAAAGCCATGCTTTTTCAGGCTATTCATTGCCCTAGGCTAGAGGCTCATTTAACAAGAAGCGTTGAGCTCATTTTCAGTAGAACCTCAAAACTGTACTGTCTGTCTGGCACAGAGTGATAGATGACTTGTTCCTGGGAATAGGAAGGGAGCCGCCATGTAGGTTCCTTGAGGGGGACTGAAGCAGTGGGGACACATAGTCATACACAGATCACATCAAAGAAACCAGGCCCAAGCACTAGCTGGACACACGTGGACCCCATAACGTGATAGACACCTAACGCTGACATCATGCGGCTCCACACCAGCCTATCATTTAATATCTAGTGTATGAGTCAAAGACTGACGACCCCATAGCTTGGTTTAGTCCGCTGCTCTTCACAGAGCCTGCACACTCATCCACCTGTCCCCTCTTCAGGATACAAACCTGACCCACCGTTTTCTGCTCCTGACTTGCTTCCTGCCCAGCACTGGTTCAGCATTTAACCTCACAGATGCGTTCTTCAGCTTTGCTCTCAAACCTGACTCTAGCAGCTCCCTCCAGGCACTTCATTCTCTTATTGGTAAGGCTCTTTCCCAGCCCACTTCTAAGTCTCTGGAACTCTGCTGCAGCATCTTTGACTTGTATTCATTCTGTAACCCATAGAAGATAGATGATAAACAGATGATACATAGATGGATAGATAGATAGATAGATAGATAGATAGATAGATAGATAGATAGATAGATAGATATGGATAGAAGAAAGAAAAAGACACATAATTTTCTCTCCCACATGTGATATGATGTGAGAGTTAATATGAATAATTAAGATTCAATTAAAGAACTTTCATTTGCCTCACTCAGGCTACTAAGGTGGGTAGGTGGGCTTGTTTGTTTGTTTGTTTGTTTGTTTGTTTTTGATACATCGCTGTCATTGAAATTGCTAAATCTTGGGAACTTATTGCTATCCAATAAATTCTGACATTGCGGAAAGACCCAAATCTGTTCATTTATGTTCCAGCCATGGTACACTCAGGACATTAAACGTGAAGAATCCCTTCTGCGTATTCTGAAATGCTCTTTCCAAAACTATAAAAAACCATTACATGCTCAGGGACAGAGAGAACCCTCAGCACTTGCTAGGGACAATCCTTTCTATATCTTCTGTGGTTATTGTGTTGAAATATTTATTTTTACCTGTATTTCCAAAAATATTTAAAAACTGATAGCTGTTACTTAAAAGAATATTGAAGGAAATATCTTTTATTGTATTTCTGTTGTATGCAAGCAATTAAAACAGTAATTACATCAAAGAACTTTAAAGCAGCTACTTGGCCACATCTCTCTAATGGTATTTAATCAAAGGAATCTGAATATAGAGCCAGTGATCTTATTGTTATTAATATTGGCATGCTAATTTTAAAACTACAAATATAATATGAAGCAAATAAACAACTATATTTAACCATAGTAAGTATAGTTTAAGCAACTACTTTATCAGAAGAAAAAAATTGTATTATTTAATCTTGAAAACTATAATCTTGATTTTACTTGGAAAGATTAGCATGTAATAACAATCATTTGCTGTTATAAGAACGCATAATTTCTAGTTTTACCTATTGTAAAAAAAAATAGAAGAAATTACAATAAGGTTCTATCAATACACATACACACAGACACACACAAAAACCAACTCTCACCTCAAAGGAAACAAGAGATAGTTTGTTCTGGAATCAACTATAAGTGACCATGGCCTTGAAATATGGATCTAAGAGACCCCAAATTCTATGTTCCAATGTAGTCATGATTTGGTGGAATTTTATAGTAATAGAGTAAAGAAAGTCATAGATCAAGACATTTTTCAAATACATTGGTGGAAACAACAGACAGATGAGTTAAAGCAAAGCTGGAAAATATCTGTTAACAGCCTTCAGATTATAGGATTACTGAATTGAATAGAGTTGGGTTTTGTTTTTTTAAAAAAATCTAGCTAGTAAATGCAGAATAAGTTATCAAATTATATCCTGCTATGATTTGAATGGTTACCCTCCCACCCAGTTCACACTTTAAAACTTAAACCACTGTAATGTTGAGAGACAGAGGTTTGGGGGGCATGAGGATGGGAAAGCTGTGCCCTTATTTTTGGGATTATTGCATTCTGAATGAGGCCTTAGAGAGCATGTCTGTACTTTAACACATAAAGACGGAGAAGGCATCATCTCTGAGTGTGGGCCAACTAGAAACTACCAGTGGAAACTCTTATCACGGGCTTCTCAGTCCCCATAATTGTGTGATAACTCTGTATTGTTTATAAATTATTCATTCTAAGCTACTTTATTATAGAAGCCTGAAAAGACTATAGCAGACACTATGCTGCAACTCCTAATGAAATAATCGACACAGTACTATTTACCAATAGGTAGAAGTAGAGTCAAATAATAATTGATGGGGAATTTTGCAATGAGAGAACCAAATTGCTACCCAAAGATTACTACTTCTAGCAATTGATCTTAGTACCAATGAGTCAAACCTTAGGCAGAGATTATGAACCTGGTCCCAGACCCCCCCCCCAATAAATCTTGATAGCACTGAATCCTGAATCTTTGGCTGAAATACAAATGATGTGAATTTTAATCCATCTAAACTCTGAGTCCATGGTAAACCTCTCTCCAGCCCATCAGCACCACCTGCACATGTATGTGAATCTCCAGATGTGCACCACTGGCAGCAAAACAAGTGGACTTGTTTGTCATGTGCCATAGATCTACCCAGGGCTCCCACTATAAAGTATGCCTTTCCGTGGGGGCAGGTGAGCCGGCCCTGCCCTGATGGCACGGTGGTGGGAGAGCGGTCCCTGCCATGATGACATGGGACCGGGAGAGCGGGCCCTGCCCTGGGGACATGGGAGCGGGGGAGCAGGCCCTGCCATGAGGACATGGGAGTGGTCCCTGATCCAGGGCTCTGAGTGAACCTCACCCCAACATCTACCCCATGTGTGACCTGCTGGAACACATGAAGGGGCTGGACCTGAAGATTCAAAGATTAAGAATCTCCTTGAAACACAGCAACAATGGAATATCGGACAGCAGTCCCAGTGAGGATCCGGTAACGATAGCGTAGGCCTCCAACCAGACCCATGACTCATAGCAATGAACATTTGAAAGTAAACATATGTGGACAGAAGGCTGTACCGTGTGATACACTACAGCTTCTGTGACAAGATTTTTTTGTCTGTTTTATTTTACTGGGGTGGGGGAGGAGAGGGATTTTGGTGCATGATGTGTAAATCATAGACATTCAAGAAAAGCGTTTTAAAAAAAATAAAGTATGTCTTTCGTACAGTAAGAAGTACCTGTTAACAGTGTACACAGAGAGAAGGCACTTGATTGGAGAGCCTTTTGATTACATAGATGAGGAAGGGCAAAGGTACTGTTTACATTAAGGATTTCTCGAACGTTTAAAAGCTTATCAGGCTGCTGCATGTCCATGGTGCCCACAGTCTTACATGGCATATAAGGAGATTGCCTTTATGAATAATATGAGATAGAATATTTAAAATTCAGGCAGAACAGGAAAATTTTTAGATACAAGAAAATCAGTTGTAATTTCTGCTCACTATGACAGAGTAGGAAATGGTCAGCAACACTACATTTATTCATGGGATATGTTTTATTAAAATTTGACTGTGGTAGAATCAATCAATGTCCATGTGTTAGCAAAAAAGAATTCAAAATTATTTACATTTATCTAGTTTGAGGCCATCGTGTGCTTGCAGAGATTGAGAAACAAACAAGCGTGGAACGTGGTTCTTCCCTTATGCCATTTGAACTCTAGAGATAGACCAGACCTGGGGACAACTGAGCCAAGTCAGTGCATTAAAAGCATTTTTGAAAATCTGTATCATCTATTTAAATTTAGGAATATGTTTATAATCTTTATGATACTATGTCTGTCTTAACTAGAGATTTTTAAAATCAGAATAATGTATGGCTTATCACAGAAGTAACTTATTGCCAGAAGTTTCCAGGTTTTCTGCGATGAGCTGAATTTTTTCATAAATATGTATGTGATCACAGATAGAACAATTATTTGTGGCTATATTAATTTATTTCTATCCTAGGGATGTGCTTAAGCTTCCTCATTGTATTTGCATATTTTCATCATTTATTTCTATTTGCTTGATATATTCTAAGGAAAGAACAGATGTGGGAAAAGAAAATTATGCTGTGGTCATCACTGTCTGAAATAACCTAGCTGGAATCATAGGGCTCTTCCACCTTTGTAGGCTGAGTTAAATCACTGACTGGAGTACAAAAGCCTAAATAAAAGGCAGATTGTTCCTCAAAGGTTTTATTTGAAATTGTATTAATAATCTTTGGGAAAGCATATTTGGCTATGTAAGCTATATTGGGCTATATCAATAAAGAGAAAGCCACAAATGGTATGAATATAGAATTTATAGTTTTTGTAAAAACAGTACATGAGATTGAGAATATAGCTCTGTTCTTCAAAGCGAATACTGAAGAAACTTTACAAGTGAGGGAATACTGCTTATTTCAAACGCTATAAAAAAAAAAAAAGAAAGAAAGAAAGAAAGAAAGCAAGGGAAACTTTTAAAACTACAATACTCTCTGAGAACATGTGAAGCTGACCTTGAGTGGTGAATTTTTAGTTCTTTTTTTCTCCCCTGGAGCGGTTTCTCATGGACATCTCACTGGAGAAATTAGCCCTATGACAAAAGGATATCAGGGTTGTGCAAGGGAGGATAGAAGGGATGGAATAACCATTGAGATGTAATATGAATAAATTAATTTTAAAATTTCAAAAATTCAAAAAAATACTCTGAAAAAAAAAAGATTTTAGAAACTAAGAAGGCTTTGGGGGGGTGGGGCTCCTCTGGCTTTTCCTCCAAACACCCAGGTCTGATGCTGCTTTTATGAAAACCTATTTCTCTTAGGGATGCTTCTCTCCAGAGTATTAGGGAATAAAGGGCTAACTCTTATGTCTGAGATAATGAGATTGGTAATCTTCTATCTCATCAGTACCCTAGTCATTAACTGCCCTGCCTCTCCCTTGTATGTGCATCCTAGGCAGAGGATCCACAGCAGAGAGAAAAGTTACACTGTGGAAACACGTGGGTGGCCAATGAGATTCACAGAGAAAATTTGACGTCAGGTCCAGGCTTCTCTTAAAGAATGTCATCTTATGGATAAGTATAGAAGACAGTTACTCAGTGCAGAGTCTTTCACCGAGGGAAACCATGTCTAGAGGATTAAGTTTGCAAGATTACACATGCTACATATTTTTTCCAGAGGGAGGCTGGCAACCTTCTTGATAATGTCTCTGAAAAATTCTCAAAGGTGTTTAAAAAAAATACTGTCATAAATTTTCAATTATAATAAATTCAATATCCTAACTATTTACTGTGGTATATATTTACTAAGTTAATGACAACATATGCTAGTCATTTCCAATGACATATTTTTAGACAAGTTTACTCGGGATTGCTATTTTAAGTTTACGTAAACAGAAACCCAAATTTGCCATCTCCCACTTTTCGCCCTGACACATAAATCACAAACGTGCTTCAGACTCTAGGGTTTGTCTTATTTAAAGAAGACCTGCTTGCGAGAGCATCCTGAATATTTCATCTAAATAAAACAGTGATTGAAATGCAGTAGTTAGCTGACAGTCTCACTCTGAAAACAGCTAGATTCCGTGGATACAGGAAAAGGCCAGTGATTTGCTGAGGAAAGAACAAGAAAGTGAACCGATGACAGCTTTTCCTTTATAGAGTACATATGAACAACACTGTGGTTCCCATGCGGAATGCTCTCCGTGGGCTTGTGCACTTGAAGAATTGCTGCCCAGCTGCAGGTGCTGTCTGAGAGATTGTGGAAGCTTTAGGAGGCGCCTAATGGAAGGGACGGAATTGCTGGGGAAAGGTGCTGTGGGGTATAGGCCAATATCAGATTTTGCTAGAGTCTTCTGCTTCCAGTTGACTCCATGAAGTAATAGGAAGCCTTGTACTCCTGCCATCACAGACAGGAGTTAGTCCCTCCTACATGTCCTCCCACAGTGGACTATGGACCCTTCAAGCCTTCCTCTTTGTAGTAGCTTCTAGTTAGGTATCTGGTCACAATGACTAGAAATTAACTAATACAAAACAAATGTTCTAGCATGTGTCTCTAGCATGCCCACAGATGCATGCTTATGTGTGTGTATCTGTGTGTTTCTCTTTTATAGACAAAACATCTTTATCACATGTATATAATATTACATATAAATGTAATATGTAGGTGTTTTCCTGGAGTGTGTGAACCAGGTATCAAGTTCGCTGTGAGACCCCACTGAACACACTTATCAACCCTCCACTCCTCCCAGTTCCTCACCCCACCTCCCTTCTCCTCAAAATCCACTATTCCTTCTGTTCTCTTTAAAAAACATAGCCAGGCATGGTGGCGCACGCCTTTAATCCCAGCACTCAGGAGGCAGAGGCAGGCGGATCTTTGTGAGTTCAAGGCCAGCCTGGTCTACAAAGCGAGTCCAGGACAGCCAAGGCTACACAGAGAAACCCTGTCTCGAAAAAAACAAAAACAAAAACAAAAATAAAAAACAGAGCAGGCCTCCCAGGAATATTAACTGAACACAGCATAACAAGTTACAATGAGACTAGGCACAAACCCTCATGTCAAGGCTGGACAAGGTGCCCCAGTAAGAGGAAAAGAGTCCCAAGAGCAGGCAAAAGAGTCAGAGATACTCCCACTCCCGCTGTTAAGAGTCCCACAAGGACACCAAGTTACACAACCATAGCATATATGCAGAGAACATATGAACACATATGTTCTCCTAGCACAGAACCACACAAGGGTCCATTTTTGTCATTTCAATCTCTGTGAGCCCCCATGAGCCCTGTTTAGTTAATTCTGTGGGGTATGTTCTTGTAGTGTCCCAGAACCCTTTGGCTCCTACAATCTTTCCTCCTTCTCTTTTGCAGGGTTCCTCTGGCTGATGACACAAGTTTCTAACTGCAACACTGAATGTCTCCTTAACTTCTCAGTCATGCACATGACAGTTGTTATGGGTGATCACCAAAACAAATGCACTTTCCAATAATCTCTTTTAATGTGCTAGGTATCCTGTATCTTCTCAGACTCTCAAATTTGAAGACCTCATTGTTCTACCTTAAGGTTCCAGAACTTTCTCCCAACTAAAATTACTAGGTCCTTGTCCTGCTTCATTATTCTTGCTTTTTATCTTGGTAAAAGGAATTGTTCAAAATCACGAACAAATTTGAATGAGTATTTGTAGTGTGTCTCTCAATAATTTCTGCCTTAAACAAAGAAAACTAGCTCCAGTGCAGCTGACACTGGAGCCCCGAGCACCCTCTCCACTTTCACCAGTACTACACCCTACAAATGCTCCCTTCACAGCCTAAGTGGGATATTTGCTTGTCCCTCCTGATTGCTCTAGTCCGGAGAGTTAAAAAAAAATTACATCCTCAAGTATACAAAAATAAAACAGACATAGTTGATGTGTGAGATGAAAGGTCATGACAGTCTGATTGAAAACTCCTTTGTACACTTTCAAGCAATATAGGAAAAATGTTCATGTGATGTTTTCTTATAAAAATCAGGCTGTGAAACACTTTATAACAACATAAGTTTGCAAACTGATATGTGGTTTGTTCTGAAATGATGTATTAATTAACACAAATGTCTGATTTCTAATAAGAAAAAGACAAAAGGGAATGCTTTGCAGTGAGAAAATGGCTTTTACTTTGGGTTTCTTCTACAACCTTTGGTTAGAAATCTTAGAGTCAATAAAATTGTCGGTCTACAGAAGCCTTAATCAAAAGCAGAAAGGACTTGATAAAAAAGCTTTTTCTATTTCAAAGGCCTTTGTTCCGAAGCTCTGAAGGCAAGCACCTTTAGAAGGTGGACTCATTACTCCAGAAGAAAGTTCCAGAAAAACAAAAAGCCAAGCTGTTCCTACACTGATTTAAGTCCTAACAGTTGTACAGCATTTTGCAAAAAGAAACTGCCATTAGCGACTTGATTAATTAAGTACTTAATTAGATTAAGTGAGAACTTCATTCCCCGGGGAAACTTACTCAGTGAACTTTCTAGCTTGCCTCAGCCCTGTTAGCAAGCCACAACTCTGACAATCACATATACACGTGAAAGTCAAGCTTGTCACTGCCTAATGAAATGGAAAAGTTAGTGATTTGAAGAGACCCCAGTTCAAACAGAAAGCGTCATTAGGTGATCTAAGCAATGAGGCCACCATACATACAATCCGATTCTTGGGGTTAAAATAATCCTGCCGCCGCAGCTCATGGGAGTCGGTGCTGAGATGACAGGTGACAGGAAGATGGCCTTTCTCCTTCCCATAATGTTTAACAAACCATGAGAGAAATGTCTCTAGCGAATTTGCTTTCCTAAAATTTGTTCTCTTTACAAATCGAAGATGCTGTTTTGTTCCGAGCAAAAGCACATTGCTAAATTTTCCTATTTATGTATGTGTGTGTGAATAAACACGTAGGGTGTACAAAATATCATCAGGAAAAGCAGAGCAATCCAAGAGGGCACGCTTCTGTCCTCCAAAATGAAGTTGTCTGCGTAGGAATCTACTCTTCCATGCGAACTTCAATGTGAGAAATCGTATCACATTTTGTACAGAGGTTGATTTGGAACAAAAGGATATTTTATAACATTCACTATAATTCCACCTAAATGATGGAATGTATCACTCCACTTATCCAGATCATCTTCTACTTCCTGGATTTGAATTTTAATAGATTCACCAATAGCTGTGCTTTCTTCATTGTAATGGTCTGAATATCTCATGACTGTTTCTATTAGAATTGCAAATGAAATTTTATGCCGTGTCTTTACTTTTTATCACATTTATTTATTTATTCATCATTTTGTGAGGAGGTGTGCACCCACCGTAGTGTACATGTGGATGTTAGAAAACTACTTGCAGGAATTTGTTTTTTCTTTCCACCATGTGAGACCTGGGGACGAAACTCAGGTTGGCGGCAAATGCCTTTACCCATGCAGCCATTTCACTGGCCTACTTTTAAAGCACGTTTGAGAACATATTTTAAGGGAATTGCAGTCTTTTAAAGAACATTTCAAGGAGTGCATTGCAGCCACAAAACACACGTGTTCTAAAATATCAAACATCAAGAAGCTGTCTATAGGAATAACCCCTCTCTTCTAGCATATCTGGAGAAAGAACAAGACATTTCATTTGATATGCAAGCAGCAGAGGTGTCGCAAATATCATTTGCAGGTAAATTGGAAAAATCACTCCAATTTCTTCTCATCTTTAAACCTTTTGATTATTATTTAAATTAATGATTTAGGTGTATATGAAAGTTTAAAATATATGAGGAACAAACTCTAAAATATTTAAATTGGTTAAAATGACTATTAGCTGAGTAGTGACTTGGTGGCCCATTCACACCTGCAAAATTCCCCTCACACCCTCTGCACTTGGCTTCCAACTCATGGTGTACACTCATCAAAGGCAGGGGCTCCTTCCAGGCTTCAGTGTAACGCAGTACAAAGATACCAACTCCCTATTTAGTGGGTGTTTGTTACTCGAAATGAAATAGACCATATTGTTACTTTTTATTTATGAATAATTGTCAAACTCTTACCACAACTCTGGGAGTTTATAAATCACCAAGTGAGATGTGCAGATGTTTTGAAATTCACGTCACCAGCCTGCCTGTTAGAGGTCCAGAGCCTCCTGAAGACTGTGTCTCTGCTCAGACCCAGGTGGAAACACCTGTTCCCAGGGTGTGAATTTTCTAAGCTCCGTATTTTATAGCAACTTCACCATTCACGGTTGCTTCTCCATTAAGCAAAGTCTAGACTTGGAGTGCAGCAGGCGTGGTGCAGTCTTTGAGTTATATTGCTTGGTTTGCAAGACTGATAATGATATTTATTACTCATTATCTTGACCATGATAACTCTCCAAAGAGTCAAGGATGTACACGGACGGAGGTCGTGGGTTCAGTACATGTGCTGTTCAATCACTCTTGAATACTGGTGCTGGCTCTGGTGAGAGGCTTTACCAGTACCAGTAGTAGAGCTAGTAAATAGAAAGAAAGTTAGGGCCAGAAGAAGTAAAGTCCATGAAGTAATTCATGGATTTCTAAGATCCATCGAGATACAGACCATTAAACGTGTTACCACTGAGCTAAGGCCCACTTGTGCATTGTCCATCCTCTTCAAACTGCTCTCAGCATTGTCAATCTTGAGGGAACAGTCTTCTTCCACAAACCATCTGCAAGATACCAGCCAAGCCACAGGAATACACAACATCTGTAGAGGAAAGAATAAAACACTGTTCTATCTATCTCTTTCCTTTCCCTCCTCCCCTGCCTCTTCTCTCTCTCTCTTTCTTATGAAGGAGGAAAGCAGCACTAATCAATTCCAATCCTTATCTCTGATTCTTAACTCTTTTCTGGAAATTCGAACATGAAATCAGAGAATACTAGTGAATGTTAAGAATACTGTCTATTGTTTTTTCTCATTAAAAAAAATACCAGAAATACAGTTTTTTATAACAAAGCTAGCTCCTGTTTACCTCAATGCATTTGAAAATTAAAATCCAGTGTCTCTTTTCTTATTTTATTCTTTTGTTAAAATAACAAAATTCTTTCTTTAAAAGACTGCTGACATTTATTTTCTGTAATTACAAAATAATGCCTTTGGGCCTCACTTTCCCAATTTTCATTTGTTTTTATCGGAGAAAGAAAATTACATGCTGATTTTGAGATAGCTTTTAATTCATTCTAGAATTTTCCTTCAGCATCCAATGCAATGTGGAGGAAATTTTTCCTTTCTCTTTGTTTTTAGAAGAAAATCTGCCTTGTGATTTTTAAGCCAGTATAGTCAAACAGATCTCTGAAATATAAAGCTGTATTAAAGGAAAGCAATTAAGATAAAATTAATTTTAAAATTTTAAATAAAACTTAGAACATGACAACAACCAATGTAATTTCAAAAAAAGTATTTGATTCTAGCTTTGAGACAGAAACTTGCTGATCCAGACAGAAAAATGTGCCTTGCTATCCCAAGGGGCATGTCCCATGAAAGTTTTCACTTGCCAGGAAAGTGGGAGAGAGGAGAGGACATCCTATTGGGACTCTAGATGAGAGAAGCATGGGAGAATGGGGAAATAGAAGAATCCAGAGGGTCTTAGAAACCTACAAGTAGAACATTATGATGGGCAGATCTGGGCCCAGGAGTCCCACTCAAACTATGGCACCAGGCAAGGACAATACAGGCGGTAAACTTTAAACCCCTATCCACATCGAGCCAATGGACAGGACATACTTCACAGTTGAGTGGAGAATGGGGACTGACTTTCACACGAACTTTGGTGCCCCGTATTTGACCACGTCTCCTAGATGGAGAGGCCTGGTGGCACTCAGAGGAAGGATAGCAGGCTACCAAGAAGAGACTTGATACCCTATGAGCATATACAGGGGGAGGAGGTCCCCCTCAGGAACAGTCATAGGGGAGGGGAGTAAGGGGAAAATGAGAGGGAGGGAGGAATGGGAAGATACAAGGGATGGGATAACATTTGAAATATAATATGAATAAATTAATAAAATATATTAAAAATCTTTAAAAGTGTGCTTTGGGACAAAGGACAAAGACAAAGGGAACAACTCTCATTGCTTTCAACATTCATGAAGATTTTAAAATTCTGAATCAGTACATGTCAGCTCAGAAAATAAACAAGGATTTATTTTGGTTGCAAATAAAATCCACTTAAGGCATATATACATAAACACACACACACACACACATACATACACACACATACATACACATACATAAACTTACTCCCTCAATAGGTTCCCCCTTGGGCATTCTCAGTAGCCCACCAAAATTCTGATGAGCTAAAAAGACTCTACTCCTACAAAAACCCAGCTCCATATAGCCACATTCTTTCATGACACACAGAGAGCAGACATTGCCTCAGTCTGTTTTCTGTTGCTGATAACACAGTATCACAAACTACGTAAGTCATGAAGAAAAGGGATGTCCTTGATGGCATCATCTTGCCTTAGGCACAAGTAGATACAGAGAATGACATGGCAAAGGACAGACGCTGCAAGAGAGGGTGTCTGTGGTGGTCTCTCATCTAATGAAGCCACCAGTGCTCATGCACAGGTCTCCACCCTGATGGCCTTAGTGAGCACTCCCAGTCATACCCCTAAGGCCACAGCTTTAAAGTTCATAACTGACGTTCTACTTCTTAATACCTCTCAAGGAGGCTCCATATTGGGGCAGCAGGAAGGGAGCAATCTATATTCAAACCATAGCAACCATTCAAAATAGGTCTGAAGACTGGGTACCGAGTAGTCCAGACATACATCTTAGAAATAAGAATTAACAAGAAGCATAAACAAAATAACATTACAAATAAACAAAAAAAAAAAAAATGAATGCCCATCCCCAAAAAAAGCAAATCAAATGCAGGTATCAGTGGGGCTCTGAAAACACTGAGGAAAAGATGGGAATGTGTTTAATGGTTATTTTTTTTTTTTCACAAGGAGAAAAAAAAAAACCTGAACAATCCCAGCACTTAGGAAAGTTACAAGGACAGGAAAGCACAGTATGGTAAATGCGTAGGACGTCGGCATCAAGTAATTCCCAGTTGGGAAGCATTCCTGAAGTTCAGCCCTCCTCTTACAATGTCCTCAGCGATTGTCCCTGTCTATTTTCTAGAAAAGTCTAGAAAGATCACCACTCCTTTTCTGGTCTATACATTGCCCCACCCACTGGCTGGCTTAACTCCAGAGCTCTACACGGGCCATTATTGTCTTGGTCAACAATGTTATGCACCACTTTAGTTATTTCACTTTCTCTCTGCATGTGATTCTGTTACACCTACATACCTGACACTCAACTGTTGGTTCATCTCTAACCTCTTTCATTCTATGCTTTTGTTCTTCCTCCTACAGGAAAATACAACCCATGATGCCTAGGTTATATTTTCAAATCTCCATTCTCTTCAGTACTTATTGTCTCCAAAATCTATTCTTTATTAAAAAAAAAAAAACCATTCAAATCAGGTTATTATTTTCTTTTCTGTAAGTAATAAATATTTCAAGTTTTCCCAGTAACAACTGACTTGATGACTGTAGCCCCATAATGTGAAACAACACTGTCAGTGTCTTAACTCAGCCCTTTATTCCCAATCTCATTTCTCCCGACAATTCGTCCGATTCTACATCATATATTATCCTGCAATAATTTACATAAATTATTTTCACATCGTGTTTATTGTGTATTGTTGTTGTCCAAGCTCTGAAATGCAGGAATGACTGCTATGTTTGCCCTGCATACATAGAATTCCTGAAATATGTTAATATTAACTATTTATTAAATGAATGAGTGAATTAGTATGTTAATGTGGGCGTCATCTTCAAACCCTTTACAATGGATTTCTCTGAGGACTGCCACTCTTATCATTAATTTGTCTCTCTGGAGAATGAATTAAATGGTGTATTTCTATGCTTGGGAGGTCTCTTACCTTCAGATGGCTCAAATGCTACACTAAGAAATATCGCCTTACCCCTGCCACATGTCCTATCAGTTGGACTATGAGGATTTCCACTTGGTACCTACTGGTTTGAAAAATGAGAGTCTGTGCAGTCCATGAAACTAGTGGATCACCGTGCCGCCATGTGTCTGGCCATGTGCACACATGACTATGTGTGTGCACAACCCCGAAAACTTCATCATGGGAATTAGGGCCTCCAGTGCATTTGTAGAGGACAAACATACACAGGTGAGCAACATTCTTCATCTCCTGGGTAAGAACGCAATTAGCTAAGCCAGAAGCCTAACATTTTATCTGAAATTATTCTTGCCCCTGTTCATTGTGTGTAACAAGATTCCAATCCCAGGCAATTCCACCTCTTAAATATTTCTCCCAATTCTTTTCGTCTCTTTTTGTTATGGCCTCCCCCATTCACCCTCTTCCTGATTGTATCAGTAGATTCCTACTCTACCCTTCCATCATCATGCTCGGCACCTTCTTCTACCCTGGACACCCTTGACAGTCAGTTTTCTAAGTCATGACCCATATGTTTAGCCTCCTGCTTCCTAAGGGAAGAACTCATCTCAGTAGCATCACCATGAACTCTTCCCACTTTGTTTTGGCTTCCACCCAGGACCTTCTCCACTTCTTACTCTGGGCGCCAGGTGCAACAAACTGTTTCACAGTTTCCCAAGCATTCTCTGGTCTTCCTTGACTTGACTCAGCACTGTGCTTTCTACAGTGTCAGCACCAGAGGCCTTTGTCCCTCTTCAAAGTCTTATGTAAAGTGCCTCAACTTTCCCAAGTAGGCTCTGAAGGTGGAGTCCTTTGGGGGCTTGCTATGTGTGAGAGTTCTTCATAGTAAATGCATGCTCTTGGGGATGGATTTATTTGATTTAATCCCCCAATGCCTTGAATCCTAATCTCAGAGCACCGAGTCAGCCGCAAGTCTGGCACAAGTTTACTAACGGACAGACAGAATTAAGTGAGTTCCGTTTGTGGACTTTACTTAGGAAACTTTCTCCTCTGACTTTTTTTTTTTTTTTTTTAATTCTGGCAATTTGTATTTCTCCTAAACTGAGAATTGAAAATAACACTCAGAATGGTTACCACTGATGTCAAGTTCTTTATATAATAATCTCACAGAGCTTCTGAACATCCAATGAAAATCTAAATGAACTTTTTCTAAAGTGCAGCTCAGTGGGTTTTCTAATCATCATTTCAGCATGGAAAAGAAAGTATCTAGTGATCGTGAGAAGGTGCCCAGGAAAACCTGCAGATGCTGATACACTCTCAGAGGAAAAAGATGCTTATCTGAGCAAATGTTATCCCTCCCACAGCATGCCAAACACATAATACTAAAATGCATACTACTCTGAACTTAATATGCAAATTAAATGGCTTATTCAAAGGAATGAGCTGGGGATTGCTCTGTGTCTCCAGCCTCGAAATATATGTGTCATTGAGCATTTACTTGGCCATACTTTTTTTTAAAAGGATGGAAAGAATCAAACCGTGAAAATCACAAAGACTAAAGAAGGCCTTCGGGAGAACTAACAGATGACTGCACTAACTATACATTAAAGCAATTAAGAGAGTATGGATGAGTGGGGAGAACACAGAGACAAAGAAAGGAGACCAAGGTTGCATGTGCAATCAGATGGAGTTAAGGTGTTGGGCCGAAATGATTAACTCACATGTAAGCCTGTAATCGAGGATGTGAGAGAACTGAAAACACCTAGTTAAGTGCCACACAGCCTCAGGCCACAGTCACATATCTTCAAAGGTGCTTTGATGCTAGAAGGAAACATTAATACCCAGTATTAGCCTTTCCACGTCTGAATTTAGAAATGCTGATGACTAGCAAGGACAGTCTCTGACTAAGACTTTCATGTTAATAAGGAGGAGTTGGTTAGAAGCAAAAGCAGCAGAGGGAGGAAGAGACACTCAGCTATGAAACTGTCCTCAGTACCTGAAAGTGTTGGGGACAATAGGCCATATGGCCAATGTTCGGCCATCTTGTCCAAGTCTGCACCTTTAAGTCTCTGTCTTTCCCAAAGCTTGCCTTTCACCAGAAACTAGCTGACCCTGTTGTGAGTCAGCAGTTAGACTAAAGACAGATAGAGATGGAGCAACCCTGCTGTGGTTTAGCAGTTAGACTAAAGCTAGATGAAGACAGAGCAAGATGCCCTGTGTGGCAGGACATTATGACCCTGCCTGGAATTCCCTATGTTTTGAGAAAGGCCTGTAGCTGGGTTGCTATAGCAATATGCTTCCCTGCCTTCTGACTTATAAAAGCTGCTGCCTGACTAATAAAGTTT
Source organism: Acomys russatus (assembly GCF_903995435.1). Taxonomy (NCBI): domain Eukaryota; kingdom Metazoa; phylum Chordata; class Mammalia; order Rodentia; family Muridae; genus Acomys; species Acomys russatus. The sequence continues at coordinate 52,992,252 of NC_067153.1, forward strand.
GAGAGCTTGATCAATCAGACTTGTTCTCCTTCGTGTCTTGCATTTTCAGGAGGTGAACTTCCTCCTGAGTTTTAGTCGAACCCACAGGCCGGGGCATGAAAGGAGAGGGGAGGGGCATTTAACTGGGAAGAGCAAAGGGAAGAAAATACAGAAGGAGAGGGAGAGAGGAAAGACAAATAGTACTAAGGGTGTTTGAAAGGCCTTAAAGAAGCACATTCTCACTATATCTATAGCTATAGAGATAGAGAGATGTGTACATATAGAGATATGTGATCTATATGTTATATATATATATATATATATATATATATATATATATATTCACATAATAAAGTTTGCTACTGTGTCTGACAATGCTCTGCCTCCAAGAGCTTACCAGAAACCCCTTTCAATTTCATGAGAAATCTCCTTTCAAGTTGTTGGTCAGGTTCTCCAGGAGACTCCCGAAACAGTCTCTTGACTGTTCTAATTGAACTGTATGCCTGCTCAACAGGAGGGAATTCATTCCTGGTACTAAGAACCTGGCCAAGTACTCAGGCTCAGTGAGGTCAGGGAGCTTCGAGGAGAGTCCACAACTGCCCCTCTACCTGATCGGCATAATCCCTAACTATGCCCTAAATGCTCCTCTTTATACCCATGGGTAAGTGTATGTCTCACTCACCAAAGAAACCTGTTTGCAGCAGACAGAGACCACAAACAAATATATCCACAATAGAACAACTGAGCCTGTGGCTCAGGGAACATCCCGGAAGAAGCAGGACATAGCCTGGAAAAGCCAGATGACCAGTAGGTCTTCTAGAGACTGTGTCTAAAAATGGCAGAGAAGTTACAACTATGACACCCGTACAATATGGCTGCCTAAGTAAGACATGGACAGTGGCAGCTCCTACAGACAGGCTAGCCTAGAAGTAGACAATACCATGCAGCCTCACCCTTAAACAAAGAACTATAGGCAACTGGTGATTGTTAAGAAGGAGAGAATTAGTCTTTCCCAGGAATGAGCCTCCTAAACAATTTTCCAACAGCAAATGGTCAGGCCATGAAGTTTTGAGGGAGTGAAGAAGACATGGGACTAGGTGGAAGGAGCAGACATGGAAGGGATCAGAGGAAGAAAAATGAAAGGGGAAAATGATGTGACTGTATTTTAATTAAAAATTTAAATATTTGCCTGGAAGATGTGCAGCATGCTGGCTGACCAACTCAGCTCAGATCCAGCATTTCGAGTTGGTTCACCCCAACACCTACTCCATCTGTGAGCTGCTGGAGCGGGTGGTGGAGCCAGTGCTGCAAAGCCAGAGTCAGGAACAAGTCATTGCCACCCAGGATGAAAACTTGAAGCAAGGCTGTGATCAAAGCTGGCACCCACAACGGTGGAACAGCTCTGAGGAGCCTGAGAGACCCATGGAGGTTCCAAGGGGACACAAGGTGGCAGGCAGCCAAGGAGTCTGCAGAGGTTACAGTGTCCCCAGAAAAATTAGAGAAGGGCTGGTCCTTGGGAAGATGCTTTTAAAAAGTGAACTCATGAAATTGAAAGTAAAGATGCCTGAACAGAACAAGGTGTGTGTGGAGAGAGAGAGAGAGAGAGAGAGAGAGAGAGAGAGAGAGAGAGAGAGAGAGAGAGAGAGGAGTGTCGAGGTAGGAAGTCATTGAAAAGAACTCTTAAAAAGTGTAATAAGGCCAGGCATAGTGACGCAAGCCCTTTAATCCCAGCACTTGGGAGGCAGAGGCAGGCAGATCACTGTAAGTTCAAGGCCGGCCTGGTTTACAAAGTGAGTCCAGGACAGCTAAGGTTACATAGAGAGACCCTGTCTCGAAAAAACAAAAAAACAAACAAAAAAATTGTGATAAGGGTGCTGAAGTGTAGCTCTTCACAGCTGATGGCTTCTGGTGGGGATGGAGTAGGTGAAGGAATCCGTTTTCTTTAAGGGGCTGGCCACTGGGAGTTTGGCCATATTCTAGTGAGTCTATGGACAACACAAGTTGGACTTGGCTTTTTCTTTTCTTTTCTTTTCTTTTCTTCTTTTATTTTGGGGGAGGTCATGAGGGTGCGGGTGGACCTGGGAGGACTGGGAAGTGAATGGGATCAGGGTGCACTGTGTAAAATTTCCAAATAATCAATGAAAACATTAAGTTAAAAAAGTTTAAAAAAAAAACAAAATTAAACAGAAAGTAAGTTTCTCTCCCATGCCACAGTTCAGTTAATGTACACATGCACTGAAGGGCTGAAATAAGACAGGCAAAGACTGTTTGTTAAAGATTGAACAAATAAAGAGAGAGATACCGAGGAAAGAAAGGAGGGTGGAAATTCCCATTTAATTGATCAGCCTATTGAAATTATCCCTGCTTCAGTTCTTCTATCAACATGTGCAGCCAGGCTGAAAGACAAAATACCATCAAATTATTAAACATACACCATAAGAAGCTGTCACTGTGTGTAAGAGTTGATTCCTGTCAAGATAAACTTGAAGTTAATTCAAATTTCCTTCAGCTAGCTATGCTCTTGCTTTCCTTCCCTCTCTTATTTTCCTCACATTTTCTTCCTATCCTAATAGTGTACATGGAAAAAGTCCACCAATTCTGCCGTCAGTTGCTGGTCCCCAATCCAGAAGGAATTTACATTATCTGGTACTGCCTTCCTAATTAAACAGAAAAGAGACAGACGTGAGTTTGACTTTGAAGGAAAGATGTTAGGAGCTAGGACACAGGGACAGGATGGATTTCCAGACTGAGTCATCAGATGCAAGGACCATGGATGACCACAAGATAAAAAGAAAACAGTACATAAGAGAAATTAAGTGAAAGACTGAGAAAGGTTACCATTATAATTCCTCTAGCAGATAGGATCACTAAGAAATCTGCATGTGTTATCGTAGGCGTTGGTGTTGTGCTAATGTTGATGATTAGAAAGACACCCGCACTAGTGAGCGGCCAGATTGGGGCAGGTAGGCAGCTCGCAGTGCAAACTAGAACGCTGGGATGAGATCTGAAGTCTGGCTTCCTTAATAACTTCCAGCTTCAGAAAGTTATCCTCAACTCCGCTGGTCTCACACGCTATTCACCGAGAGAACTGGCCACCAAGGCAACATTTCTGAAGTATGGCATCATTGCAGGACAAAACTGCTCTGTAGAAAACTTTCAGGATGACTTCATTGAAGGAGGTGTCTTTCAGAACGGCTGAGAGGGAGGCCCGCTTACAGCAACTTTGTGTGTGACACTCCCAAGCTGAGTTTATTTTTGTAAACAGAAACAAACCCATTTGGAGCACTCCAAGAATACCTCGGTGCCTTCAATGGTAACTTACTCACATGTGGCTAAGATATAAAAAAAAAAAAAAAAAGAGCAAACAGCTAGCCTGTGACAGCACACTGATGAGCAATTCATGCCCGGACCTATCACACAGGTGAGTGGAGCCTCGCCAGATCTGCGTCAACGGACAGCTTAAGTTCCACATGACCTTGTCTTCTCCAGCTTCTGGCTACAGGATTTGACCGCTCATAACCTTTGTGCACCTCAGATGTCACAGATATTTCTAATTTCAATTAATCAATTCTACTTTAGCAGAATAAGAGTCCAGTGTAATCAAAATTAGAGACCCACTCTGCTGCACACATGAGGCAAAATGATTTCGACAGTTGAGCTGCTCAACAGAATGCTGTGGTTTTATTTCTTCTTCTTGAGGGGCGGTTTGAACCCCTCTTTTCTACTTATTGAGCATGAATGTGCATGAGTGTGCACACACACACACACACACACACACACACACACACACACACACACACCATTGCATGAATGGAAAGCTTAAAGAACAACTTGTGGGTCAGGGGATAAAACTCAGGTTGTCAGGATTGGTGGCAAGCACCTTTTCCCACTGAGCCATTTCACTGGCTCAGAATTCCGTATGTTTTGACAGTTATGTTATTCTATTTGTACTGTTTTGTTTTGTTTTGTTTTGTTTTTGAGACAGGGTGACAGGGTTTCTCTGTGTAGCCTTGGCTGTCCTGAACTCCCTTTGTAGACCAGGCTGGCTTTGAACTCACAAATATCTACCTGCCTCTGCTTCCCGAGTGTTATTTGTACTTTTAAAAGCCTCTGAAGCATACATGTGTAGCTTCACCACTATGTCTCACATTGCACTTGGTACCTTATCAACTCTATACTTTCAGTTGTAAATATTCAATAAGACAATATATGTAGCATTTAAGAACTGTTTATTACCTTATCATTACTGTCGTTATTATATTGATGAGTTAGCTTATTATTGATGGTACCTCTTGTCTACAGACTGGGCAACCCACCCCCCTTCCAGTTATCCCACTGATTAATATGCATCCATGAAGATGTAGGAGAGAGCATTACTGCCCTCTGGTGGAAGTTCTGGATGACTCCAATAACATCTCAAAAAGAATCCATTTTACAAGTCACTACGTTTAAAACCTACATTTCATTTGTAGGCTGTGTAGCTGGTCATGGAATGACTTTATCTTAACTGCCTCCGTGTTTTCCCAGTTCCTGTTGTCCTTTATTTTATGTCATAACTCTGAACAGCAACAGCCACCTACAATTGCTGAAGGAGTTTGGCAAGAAGGTTTCTGGTCTACTTTTCTGACCTCAAGGAGGAGGAGGAGGGGGACTCCTTGAAAAAGCACGAGTTGTATACCCAGCTTCTTCCACTTTAACCGTTCAAGGAGATTTTCTGATCTCTAGGATATGATAATAGGCAAATACTAAATTACTGTTGATTTTTCTCTTCTGTACTGGATAACCCATTAAAATGAGGGCTAGGCGAAAACCACCTGTGTGCCTACTTTGTCTGAGAGAATGTCTGGACTTATATTTTCTTCGTGCTGATTTCTCTGCGTATTCTATTTTCTTTTATAGAAAGAATCCCAAGCAGCCATCCTTTGAATGTAAATGGAACAATATTCAAAAATGGTCAGATCTCATCATAGCCTGAGGTTGGACAGACTGGGGCATCAGATTAAACTTGAGTCTTTAATTTGTGTCTCTGAGTCTCGACTCCTTAGTTTGCAGAGCGAGAACAACTGTGGATTGAAAGGTTGCAAATATTTGATGAGATAAGACATAGAGCACGTGAGCACAGTGCCCGGTGCTTATTAAATGCTGGTAATGACTGTTGTCCTTTGTGATCCAATCAAAAAGGGAAATACTTATGGAAACAATTCCAAAATGTCTACCGCTGTTGGTGCAAGCAGCATTCACCTGTTTGCTCTCCTGGTACAGTCTCCTACTAAATAGACTGCTTTCCAACCTCCTCTCCCTCTTCCTCCTCTGAAAATGGCTGATGTGACATGTCCCTGCTCACTCACTACAAGTCTCAGCTCAAGCTGGCTCCACAGGTGACTGAGTAGCCTTCACTTTGTGCCCCTCTCCCTCTTTGTGGACCTTGGCTTCTTGCCTCAGCAACATCCACAGTGTTCCTCCCCCACTGTAAACTGTTTAAGAGTTGATGTGTGTCTACCTACTGTCACCACTTAGCACATGAATGAACAAATGTGATTTCCTATGTGGGGAAAATATCTCCCTAAAACCCTGATGGGTCACAGAAATTTCTCAAAGGTTCAAGAATTCAAGAAAACGTGTTTTTCCTTATTGTTGTTGCTTGTTTGTTTGTTTATTTTCTGAGTTACTAAGTTGCCTCATGTCACCAAACAAGGATCTATGAATGATATAATCCTGTCCAAAAATAGAAGTGCAGCGTCATTAACCTGGGCCAGAGATGATACAATTAGAGCTCAAGGCCGTTGGAAATTCCATACCCAGAAATTCTGATAATTTTTTTTTATTCTGATAATTTGTCCCTTAATGTTAAAGAAAGGAAGTTTGAGTGTTTCGTTTCAACTCACTACATGTTTGCTCACATTTTATCTAATTATGCTCACCCTATACCAGAGTTTTACCATACCATTGTCTTGGGTTTGCAAAAGAAATACTTTTAAAATATTAGTCCAGCGAAATGAAATTTAAAATATATTAGAATAAAAGGAAGAATGTACCACTGATACCTACGTATATTTTTATTTATTCTTTGAGAGTTACATGCACGTATACAACATATTTTGGTCATATCTATCTCCCATTTTTTCCTCCAACTCCTCTTGATGCCCCCCCCCCCCATTTCCTACTCCAAATTCTATGTCAAATTTTTATTGTAATAATCCACTGAGTCCAATCAGTGTGACCTGTGTGTTGATTTTAGGACCATCCACTGAAGCATGAGGAATCTACCAGTGGCCATACCTCTGAAAAAAAACCTAACCCTTCCTATTCCAGCAACTATCGTGGCTAAAGAGGCTCCATTTTATGCTAGGCATCCATCTTGGTACCCAGCAGCCATTTGTCTCCAACCCCAGTGTCTGAATGATAAGTTCCCAGTAACCCCTGACTCAGTGACCTCCCACCTAGAAATGTACAGCCATGACTATCTACTTCTTATGACACGGCTACTTACTGTGACTTACTTATACGGATACTCAAACATTGTTTTGGGTTGCTTTAACTGCTTAACTTGGCAGAACAGAACAGGGGAGCTAAGAAAGTGTTCCAAGGTATATAAAGTTCTGAGGATGTGAAAGATTAAAGTAAGCACTGAGGGTGTAAGAAAATGATTTAAAGTATGTAAGTGTGAACTGTGAAGGTATAATAAAATGACTTAAGGTATGTGAAAAAAAAATGGGAAATGTTTCAGGTTTCTTTGCCCCTTCTATGCTAGCTAGATTGCTAGAAACTAAGATTTCAAGAGATCAGACTCTTCACATTGGTCAATGCGGCTCTGATAAGCTGGTAGAACACTGTACTTACTACTCAGAGACGAGCTCAAGAGTTTAGATTTCCCTTGCTTGTCTTTTAGTCCAATCTATACATACCCAGCTCTCTGGACAGAAGAAAAATGTTCATGCTTTCTAACCCAAAGCCATAGCTTCTGCTCTGCCTTGATGGCGTGAATCCACTCCAGCTGTCTTGTAGACACCTGTTAGCTGCTTTTTCCACAATATGGGTTTTTAGTACAGATTGCAAACAGTGGTAAGGGTAACATACCTAAAAGTTTCATCTTTTTGTAAACAAACAAACAAACAAAAAACTCGTGTAAGCTTCAGGGAAGCAAGGGAGTTGTAAGACTTGGACACATCTCTCACAGGTCAAATGGATGCCAGATAAACATAGCCTAAGTTTCTCCAACTGTCAACCCTGAGCATGTGATCTCCCCACCCGCCACCCCCAGCCTTGGGCCTCTTCCTCTCCCCCAACTACCAGGATAATGGGCCTAAAAGTTCCAAATATAAGATTTTCATTTAAATTCCTAAACTTTACCTTTCATTCCTTGTCTATATATTTGTCAGCATATTTCCAATCAACTAAAGCAAATCTGCTGCGAACACTCTGGCCTTACGTGGTCCTTTGAAACTAGCAAGCCTTGGAGCCATGTAAACCAGATGCGTCTGACAAAATGTCCCGCCAGCTTGAGACCCAGCTTTGGGCCAGCATTCCAGACTGTTTCAAAACTACCAGCATGTCAACAGTCTCAGTTAGTCCAACAAAACCTGAGCAGCAAGCCAGGTGTAGCCTGGCCCCTCTTGTGACATTTGACCCTTGACTAGAGTTCCAGCCTTCTTGGGACTGACAACAGTGTCCTATTTGAACTGAGAAGCAATTACCAAAGAGACTACATCACTCCTTTATTATTAACAAAAGGCTGAAATGTCAGGTGCAAAGAAAGACAGTTCCCCTCTACCAAAGGAGACATTCCCAGCACTGTCAAAAGAAACATTAACTGTCTATGTTGTTTATTAGCCTATCAGGGCTCATACTGGCTTCTAGTCTACCTCAGTATTACAAATACCTGTTAAAATCAGAGTTACAAAAGGGGTCACTCAAGATGGGAGTTGGGACATGATTGAATAACTTAACTATAATATCAACCTTTACCCTACATAAATGTGAATCAATGGTTTGATTCATATGATCTAGAGCCAGTGGGAAACATTATGGCTGAAGAAGCTCCATTTTATTCTAGGCCCCCATCTTGGTACCCACCACCCATTTGTCTCTGACTCCAGTCCCTGCGAGATTAGTTCCCAGTAACACTGGTTCAGTGACAACTCCCACCCCCAGGCAAAAACGTAAAGCCACAGCTATCTACTTGTTATGATATGACTAAATACTTTTTTTGTTCTGTTTTGTTTTTGCTTCTGTAACTTCCTTATGCAGATACCCAAAGATTGTTCTGAGTCACCTTAACCACTTGGCAAAACAGAATAGGTTTTCACTTGCGTGCAGAGATATTAAAGGTCTTCATATGGTTTCCCCCTTTTAAAAGTCTTTCCCCCATACCCCTCCTTTACAGCAATCTGACATTTAGCTCAGAGATAGTTTGTCCTGCTAGCAGCTAATCAACAAATCTTTTAACTGAATTGAGTCTATGGTCTTTTCCAGGGGGTTGTAAACTCCACCACACAGACTTTAAGTAAGTGCCAACAGCTTCTCAGCTAAGGGCGGGGCCTCTTGACCTTCATACCCATCCATTCTAGAATGTTCACTGGCTTGGTGTGGTGCAAGTCTTTGGCAGGCAACCACAGCTGCTGCTATTGAGTTCATGTGTGAACTGCGTTGTTCTGTCCAGAAGACACTGTTTCCTAATGGTCTTCCTCAAATTGTGGCTCTTACAATATTTCCACTATTCTTGTAAAATGGTCCTTGAGCCTTGGAGGTAGAGAATATAATATTGATGATGTGGGTGTCTTATTTATAGCTGAAGACTACATAGTCACGTTTGCTTTGTACTTTGGCCACTTATGATTCTATCCACTCCAAAAGGAAGCTTCTCTGACGAGGCCTGAGAGCTATACTGATCTGTGGTTATACAGACGAATATTTAGGAGGAAGTTTGATACTGTGTCCTTTTAGCAAAATAAAGGTTCCCTAAGAGGGCACAAAACCTTCTTAGTTATGTGTTGTTAGTCAGGTTCCATCCTGTGAAATGGGACTTAAATCTAATCAGGGAGTATTTGTGCTATTTTTACACCAGCAAGCATATCTAGCCAGGCCAGTTGGTGTGATAGCTGGCAGGGTCACCACTGGGTAAGACTGGTAACTTTTTCTTTTTCAGCAGCCTATATAGCATCTTCTGGCACTATGAAAATAAACTAGAAGGGAAAAAATTTCCAGATCAGTACTATCCCAGTTTTCTCCATGTTCTGTGGCCCAAGTGTGTAGTGACTTAAGCAACATAGCCTGGGCATGTAACCAACAGCAACGACAATAGAGAAATTATCAACAGAGTGAACAGGCAGTTTTCACAATGGTGAAAATTCTTTTCTAGCTAATCATCTGACAGAGGAGTCATTTCTAGAACATACAAGAACAAAAATAAACAACAAACAAACAAACAAACAACAACAAAAACCCTAAACATTGACCCAAAAAAAATCCCAAAATTTGAAAATGGTATATAGAACTGAACAGAGAGCCCTCAAAAGAAGAAATGAAAATCATTAAGAAATGTCTTTTAAAGTGTCCAACGTCTAGAATTATCAGGGAAGTAAAGATTAAAAATATTTTGAGATTTTTGTCTTACTCCAGTCAGAATGCTAAGAACAAGAAAAAAATAGCAAAAACAAACAAACAAACAAAAAACATGTTAGCTAGGGCTTGGGGGAAAGGAGAACACTTACTGTTGGTGGGAGTACAAATTGGTGCGGCCTCTATGGAAATCAGTGTGGTGGTCCCTCAAAATCTAGAACTAAATCAGCTGTTTGGCCTAACTATACTACTCCTAAGGACACGCCCACAGGACTTTGCATCTGCTACAGAAACACTTCCTCATTCATGTTCACTGCTGCACAATTTCCAACAGACGGGAAACAACCTACCTGTTCACAGGCTGAAGAATGGATATTAAAAATGTGTCATCACTTAAATATATATTTTCAGTAGTTTAGGTGAAAATCGTTTTGGTCTACAGAACAAAGAAGGGGATAAAAATTTTAACAGAGAAGAAAAAAGACATAACAAGCAAAATTGTTCTGCCGTCTTCCCTCCCTTTAGGAAAAAAAATGCCTTGTCTTCCTTCTTCCTGTTTCTCAGTTTAATTTATCTAGAAAATGAATGTCTTGCTCTAATTGATTTTATGGACGGTAAGTCATTTTAAAAAGTACTTAAATACTCATCTTATTGTAAAATACTTATGGCTTGAAAAGCTACAAAAGAAGTGTTTCCATCTATAGCATATTTATACATGTGAGATATTTTCATCTTGGTAATGAGATTGCTTCTACCTTGTTCGTACACAATGTTTCCGAGTTAACAATGCCCTCACTCTTGTCGGAAGCCTTGCAGCTGTACTCGACTCTGTCTGATTTTAAATGTCAGTTTGACTTACTAATGTTGAGCCTCCCTGACTCCAAATTGTCAGGCAGTCTACAGATTGCCAGCAACCCACGCCCCAGAGTCCCTCCACCTCCAGCCCCCTTCTAATTGCCCTGAGTCAACTCTTCCCAAATAACTGAAGCATGCCTTGCTTAGATAAATAAATAAAGACCCGGGTAGTTCTTTTGAAAAGGCTCTGACTTTCAGTCTAAATTGCTTCTTAAGGAAGCTGTCATTTAGAAACGTCACTACTGAAAGACAACATTCACACATGAGATACCAACTTCCCACGTCCGTCCCTCAGCTCCAACCTAGTCACCACATTTTATGAACAAAAGTAAAGGACGCACAGTTTAAGTTGAATTCTGAGTAAATGGGGTGTCATTTATTTTAGTGTATGTATGTATGTATGTATGTATGCATGTATGTATGTATGAAGCACACTTAATCTAAAACAAACAAAACCATTTCTTATTACCTGAAATTGAAAAGAGCAATGACTCCCCTATTTTTATCTGACAACCCTATAAGCCTATCTTTCCCTTGCTCTCCATGTAGGCCTAAATAAAACCACTCAGCAGAATTTCAAATAATGATTTGTTGTCTTGTCCATGCCAATTATAAAGCAGACAGTCTCAGTAATGTCTACAGTTATAATTCTGGTCGCTCAGGAGGCGCACAGAGCAGGATTCCCTCATGGAGAGGTGAAATCTGCACGCCTCTGTACAACTCGTGTGTGCTGAGAATGGTGGCCCGTGCTTGTGACTTCAAGACTTGGGAGGTGGAGACAGCCATGATACCTGCAAACTCAAGGCTATTTCGGTGTCTATAGAGTTCCGGGACAACCAGGATTTCTGATGGTGAGTCCCTCCCTGTAAAGAGAAAGAAAGAGACAGACAGAAGGAGACAAATGTTTACAGTATTCAAGTCAAAGGAGTGTTCTGTCATATTTCATGATAAATGTAATAAAATGAATCCGACTTATTTTCTTATTTTGGAGCAGACTTTAAACATAGTTGTCACTGGGAGGTGTGAACACAGTCATCTACCATATTGCCCTTGGCTGACAGAAGTCATTTATCTATGACAGAGAGATGAGCATTTCCTGGGGCTTTGCTGAATCACAGCATAAAAGCAACATCTAGTATCAATTCTAAAAAAAAAAATAATAATAATAATGGCCAAAATGACAGGATTTGTTTATTTGGAAATTTTGGTTTGGGAAGAGAACATTAGTATAAATTTGTGTGTATCTCTGAGGGGGAAGTAATTCCCAAAGGATTCATATTTTATAGATAAATGTCAAGAGTGCTCTCTGAAGCACTATTAATCAAATTAAGCAGCTAAGCATATACGCTTTGCTTTGGTATATTGAATTTTAGACCCTTCTACAAACCAAAGCTCTATGCGTGTAGCACATGAACAAGCAGCAATGCTAATATAAATCACCAAGGTCATTTTAGTTCAGTTTAAAACTAATGCTGTTGCTTTAAAGGGGACACTTAGAACATATCACTCTTTATTCTGTATATGGCTCTTACTGCCCAGTCAATAGAATATACCAAAAAATATATATATATGGACGATCTCACTGGGGTTCCTAGCAAGCAATCTCGGTTGGTAATCATGGGGGTGTTATGGGTGTTGTAATTGAAAACTTCAGCACAGACATTGCAGCGTTACTCATGAATTAGTTTAAGTGTCTCCCAGGGTGGCCCTAATCAGGAAGTCGCCCTGCAGGCCTCATCAGCAGCAGTCAGTAAGAAGCAGGGATCCTTCAGAGCTGGCTAGCTCATGTCTCTCAGCTAGCGTCAAGCCAAATCCATACAAAGACCTGGAAGTCAGCACAGGGAACACTAGGCAGGCTCCTGCTGAAATGTTTTTGCTGTTAGATAATAGCTGTTCAAAATAAAGGTCCAAATGTTAAAAATAAATAAATAAAAATATGGATTCAATATATTTGAATCTTCCATAAAGTATGAGATTTTAGTGAGACCCTCACTCAGGCGGTGGTGGCGCACACCTTTAATCCCAGTACTTGGGAGGCAGAAGCAGGTGGATTGCTGTAAGTTCGAGGCCAGCCTGGTCTACAAAGCGAAGCCAGGACATCCAAAGCTACACAGAGAGACCTTGTCTTGAAAAACCAAGAAACAAACAAAGAAACAAACAAAACCCACCTTCATTTAGCGTGTGTGTGTGTGTGTGTGTGTGTGTGTGTGTGACAACTGAGGTTGCCAGGTTTACCAGAAAGCACCTTAACTCCCTGAAAACCTCTCAACCTGGCCCAAACTTCACATTTGAGAAAGGCTGTCAGATTGACCTACTGTAATAGCTCTGGGTTTGACGGTTTAGTTAAAAATTCTAGCTGTCTGATACTAATGAAACATCTGACTTCTGTCTGTTGACAGAACGGCAAGTTCTTTGTGCAACAGCCTTCCTTACCACCCTGTTGGCTGCACTGCCTCCATTCAGTCACACTCAGAATGCACACAAGGCAAATGCAGCATTACGTCCCATTAGGGGCCTGGAAATGGCTCCCCGAAGCTTTCGGTGCATTAGTATTATAAGAGACGCTCTACTTTGCTCAGCATTTTATTTGCCATCTACCATGACACCCACTACCCAGTGCGACACTATTCCAGGAATTATTGAATTGATGGGGGAATACACAATAGCTGAGTCAGGGTCCTTCCCTCTTACCTTCTAGTCCTGTTAACGCTGCGATATTCAGGAGGGATTTTGTAGTCTGTAGAGAGTTATTGGTATTTTCAAGTTGTGTTATATTTTTTATAAAAAGAACACACATATATCATTAAAGATTCAAAACCAGAGAGAAAGAAAGGAAGAATGGAAGAAAGGAAGAAAGAGTGTTTAACATAACTTAAAATTCAGGAGAATCCCATAATTAATTATCCATCTCTAGCATTTTGTTCACTGATCCTTATAGTTGCTTCTATCCTTTAATAACAATGTTTGTCATTAGATTACTATAAAGTGTAGTCGTGGACATAATTTGCATTGATGAAGATGATTCAGTTTCCTAAAAAATGTTAATAAAAATAAAACAATGGCTTATTTAAAAAAAAATTCAGGAGAATCAGAATTTTCCCAAACATTTCCTTAGGGGAAAACTAACTATGAAATTTCATACACATACATACATACATACATGCATGCATACATACATACATACATACATACACATATGTTCACTGTTCATACTGAACATTCTTCTATTTTTTTCTGAACATGTATAAATGTATGAGATACTAAATATTCACTTTTATCTCGACATTATTTCATGAAAATATAAGTATGTAGATGTAGAGGTGCTTTTCTGTAACAAAGTGATGCTTCTGCTTTAAATTTGGTACCTACTTTTCCAACAGGATGAACTTTGTACACGTTCATGTCAGCAAGAACAACGTACACATCCTCACTTTTTACAGGACTCTCTTGCTCTGAAGACTTACTTGTCTAACTTAACTGAGGGACCTGTTGTTGATCTTTCACCTCTCTGAGAAATAAATAAAGAACAACATATATCTCGCATCTTTTTATTTGTTAATAAGATCAAATGAGCTAACCCATTTCCTAGTGCTTAGAATTGGCACTGTAGGCTTGATTATTTTTAAAGGAATGAATGGAATCATGACAATCTTCTGGGTTAATTTTCACACTGCAATCTTATTTTTACAGACTTGAAATCCAAGGCATGACTCGAGGTGTGATTGCATCACTATCAAGACAATTAAACTGCAAGAAGATGAATAAAACATATACAAGTTAATATGCCACGTGCCTGACATGTCTCTAAGGGTTTTCCTATAGAAAATCACTTTAGGTTTTTGAAAAGTGGTAACTTTTTGTTTTCAGGTGGAAAAACTGAGGCAACAAGAGACTTAAGTGGCAAAATGAGAATTTAAATCCAGACAGTCTGGCTCTAGATGACATGGTTTACTGCTTCCCTGAGGGGACAGGGAACAAGTGAAGCCACTAGGCATTGAGTTGGGCTGTACCAGCTAACAACTGGTCTTTAGGTTGTGGTCTCTGGATGTTGGTCCCTCTCTCTGGCATTGTCCCACCACTCTGTTCTTTTCCAGAGCTGCAGGCTATCGGTCCTCATTGGTACCTCCCCCCTCAAGGTATTACTCTTTACCTTGGTGCACTGAATTTTGTCTGAGTAAGACAATGTGACTGAACTTTGGCCAATGAAAAAATCTAGAGACAGTTGTTGGAATTCAGACCCGGGATAAGTGGCTGAGGTGCCTATTTAACATACCACAGCCGACCTGGCCTCCAGGTTCTCCCAGCATCCCTTAGTCCCAACCTGTTATAGGCAATGGCTGGCATACCCTACCCTCCATGCTGAACTCTCCAGCCCAGAGGCTGGTCTTCTGCTCACTCAGAGCTCTCTTCTCTCTCCCTGCACACACACACACTCTCTCTCTCTCACTGTCCCACCCCCACTGCTTTTCTGCCTCCCTCTCCATGGCAACTTCCCTGGCCCCATTTCTTGGGACCCTTGAACCTACCTGAGAAGCTGCCCCCAATATACCTGACTTTATATTTTTTTTTTTTAATTTTATTTTTTTTATTAATTTATTCTTGTTACATCTCAATGTTTATCCCATCCCTTGTATCCTCCCATTCCTCCCCCCCCCCCCTTTTCCCTTTTTTCCCCTCCCCTATGACTGTTCCTGAGGGGGATTACGTCCCCCTATATATTCTCATAGGGTATCAAGTCTCTTCTTGGCTACTTGCTGTCCTTCCTCTGAGTGCCACCAGGTCTCCCCCTCCAGGGGACATGGTCAAATGTGAGGCACCAGAGTATGTGAGAAAGTCGTATCACACTCTCCACTCAACTGTGGAGAATATTCTGACCATTGGCTAGATCTGGGAAGGGGTTTAAAGTTTACCTCCTGTATTGTCCTTGGCTGGTGCCTTAGTTTGAGCGGGACCCCTGGGCCCAAATCTGCCTATCATATTGCTCTACTTGTAGATTTCTAGGACCCTCTGGATCCTTTTATTTTGCTGTTCTCCCATGCGTCTCTCATTTAGAGTCCCAATAGGATGCCTTCCCCTCTGTCCCAGTTTCCTGGTAAGTGAAGGCTTTTGTGGGACATGCCCCTTGGGCTAGGAACACTGACTTTATATTTTAATTTGGCTTGAATTGGCTCATTTTGCCAGTGGAGAATACCTATCAATAATGTTTGTGCTTCTGGACCGAGCCCTGAAGGATGCTCCTGTGATTTCTCTTTATGATCACTGAGTTTTAGGAGCAGCAGACTCTTGAAAGTATTCGAACTGGCTGCTCTTGACTTCTGGCTGATTTACTCTGCTTGGCCCCTAACTCTAGCAATATATTCTAATCTCCTAGCTCTTTCTTATTCTCTGGCTCATTCTCTCTGCAACCTGTCTCTCTAAAACTGTCCCAGGAAAACACACACACCACCACCACCACCACTACTACTACTAATAATAATAATAATAATAATAATAATTATTATTATTATTATTATTATTATTATTATTATTATTATTATACTATTCCTTTCCTTTCTGTGTGCTGCTCTTAAGTAGCCTCTCTTTCATGTCTATTTTCATGAGAGTTGGATATATCCTGTCACTGACTCATTCTGTCAAATCTTTCTCTGATTCATCACTTTGCCTGCCTCGCCATTAGACATCATTGTTTGGGATTAAAAGTGCGAACTAAAGGCATGTCTATATTCCAGACAGAGAGATTAAAGGTGTCTAGTAATGGTGTGTGTGTGTGTGTATATTCTAGCCAGAGAAAGTAAAGGTGTATACTTCATCCAGAGGGACTAAAGCTATGTACTAAGGGCATGTCTGTATTCCAGCTAGATCACATAGACCTAGGTCTTTGGGTGTGACCCCTTTGCCAGAGTAGCCATGTTGCTGGATTAAAATTCCTCTATATACCTAAGATTTTTGATGCCTTTTAATTCTTTTGTTGAGAGGGTGAAAACAACAACAAAACATCAAGGTCCCTATATGGTAACTGTTTAGTGGCTTGCCCGAGGTTTGTCTGAGGCTTACTAACTCATTAAGGTCAGGATAAAGCGAGCCATGGAAAGACAGGGCTGACATTAATGACTTTTAGGGGTTATTTACTGGCAGCTGGCTTGAGGGAGACTTTATGAACTTCTGATGAGACTGAATTTTTCATCTTTATCCTGATAAGCATAGTGTTCCTTAGTTAGTGTCTGTACTTCTTCTCTCTCTATGCCTATCTCACTTTACCTGTTTAAATTAAAATCAAAAGTACCATTAACAGGTGGTGAAGAGTGTAAAAACATTCATTAAGCAAGTTAAACCACATGATGACCAGAGACTTATGACTAGCACCTGAAATTGTTGGATTGGCCTAAGGACTAAGGCTCTGCATCATGGTGTGGGGGTGTGGAGAGAGAAGTTCCTCTCCTTCATAAGATAATTGGGAAAGCAGTGCTGGGCCACATTCCTTATTACTCTACACTTCCTGCATTTGTTTCTGTGCTATCAAGTCCTGGGCACCTTTGGTCCTGTCTTTACCTTTTAGTCCCTGTGACATGGAGGGGTAGAAGAAGAAGAAAAAAAAATCTCAATAGATTGAGCCATCATTTTCTGAGGATTTTTCCCCCTTAGGTTTGTATGTGTGTGTGCGTGCATCCATGCTTGCATGTGTGCATGTGTGTGTGTGTGTGTGTGTGTGTGTGTGTGTGTGTGTGTGTGTTTCCCATGCATAGTATTTTCTAGATTTCAAGCACTTAAGTCCAGTTTACATAGGATAAGGTGCCAGTTTAGAGTGCCCTCTTAAGGTCACTATGAGTGCCTCTCGTGCTTCCTCCTATTTTGAATAATGTGACATGAAGCAACAGAATAAGAGAACAAGCACGAGATGAGGGGTCTTATAAGGCAGACGAATACCTCCCTACTCTATTGCATCTGGAGCAACACATAGCATAGCTACCCACTCAGCTGAGAACTTTCAGAACTCATGGCTAGCATAGAAGCCCCTTCTTGTTAGCTAGTCGGTCGTTGAGGTTGTTGTTGAGATGAGCTGGGGTACCACTTTCCCTCTGCAGAGGATGAGAGTGCCCTCAGTTCACATCACTCTGAGCACCGGGACTGTAAGCAACTAGGTAGCCTTCTGGGAAAGAGGAAACATGCACTCTCTCGGACAACAGGTGCTTCTCGTCGGTTCTCTTACAGATACGGCTGAAAGGGAACTCTTGAGCTTTTAGAACAGAAGCAGCAGGAATACCTCGGGTACAAGTGGAACTATCAAGTGGGCTTTCAACCGTAGATGGGCAGAGCTGATGTTGATTGGCACTGACTGCGCCATTAGTGGGCCAAAGCCACCTCTTGGTGGGGCAAAGAGAGTTCAAGGTAATGGGGCCAGCCTGCATAGATTCCTGCGATTTGTTTGTTTGTTTGTTTGTTTTACTTTATAGATGGGAACAGAAGCCTTCAAGATCTTTTGAGCTACCCACTTGCTTGTGTCTCAGGCGACTCAGAAAAGCCTCCAACTGCTTTACATCAACCATGCATGGCCTGAGTACCCCTGGCAGACGATAAAGATGTGCTTAGTTATAACTTCATTCTCCAGTTGGAGCCTGCCTATAAATGAGACGGCACAGCCTACAAATTTTCTTATATGCTCTTTTTTTAAAAAAAATGTGAAATCATCCCAAATTTGCAAAGATCTGCGACTACACAGGAACTTAGCGTGAGTGTATGTTTTCAAGAAGTTAGTCACCCCAAGACTAATCAGGAAGAATCTAATTTGACACTGGTAAATGTCAGGGTCGATCTGGAGCCACTGTGTACTCTAATACTAATTGCTTGCCCTCCCCCCACCCCAAGATATTTACTGTTCTATGAGCAAATTCTCAGTTATTCAAAATGACTGTTGTGTAAATCTGGCCACCCAAATTATCCCTGATTGAAAGTTGCCTACAGCCTGGACTGGACAGAAGAGAGACAGGCAGAGGGGCCTTGGGGGTTGGAGAAGGACCATGAGAGGAGGGAGGAGAAGGGAGCAAGAAGAAAAGCAGCAGGTCACCATGGTGACCCAGGAGCACATGGCCAAGAGCAGCTTGCTCTGAGGGTTGGCCTGATGGAGCAGAAGCAGCCCAAGGGGAAGATGTGCAAGTGTTTATGTGGATCTTGGGTGGGAAGCTGCCCAGATAGGAAAGATTAAGATGAGTGGCATGTGATGTGTGGCTGGGAGAGAGTAAGTAGTTTAGGGGGTTGGTGTCTTCCCAGTTCCAACATTAAAGCTTATTAAAAAGTAAAATGTTTCAGCGTCTTATCTATATATTAGTGGGTTAAGGAGTAACTGCTGACTTAATAATTATATGAGTCAGTATTACATATTTATAATCATTGTACAAGTTAAGGCAGATACTTTGTCAGTTCGGTCCTGCTCAATCATGAGTGCACACTGCCCCACACCTATGACCTTAGAAACTTCAAGGAAATCAGGTGGTGACTCTTTCATATCAAGTGTTCTGTCTCGTATAGCAATCTAAAATGGCAATAAAATGCTTTCCGCCTATTGTTAGTCCCCACTCCCAATGCATGATCTAGTAGAAAAGACTCAATCACACAACTCTAAGCAGGTTATAAAGAGGATGGTGTCTGGGTTCAGTCCAGTTGACACTGAACTCAATAGCAAGTTTCTTGTCCAGGGTAGACCAATGAGTTCAACTTGACAGAGAAGCAAATTATAAAAAGCAACCTTTGACATCACAGGGGCCAGGGATGGTTGAAGTGGGACAGCGGTGTCACTGAGAAAGAGGCTCCAAAGGCCTTTGCTCTGGGTCTATAGATATCTATCAATGGGTGAATGGGTTAAGAAAATATGGTACATTTACACAGCTGATATATCACTCAGCTATTTTTAAAAAATCATGAAACTCATGGGTAATGGACGGAGCTAGCATAAGTCATCCTGAGTGAGGAAACCCAAACGCAGAAAGACGAATATGATATGTGTTTACTTACATATGGATGTTAGCTATTAAGTCTTCAGTAGTCAGGTTATAATCTTTATAAATACATAGAGTAATAAAATGTAAGAAGGAAGTCTCTCTCTGCGAAAGGGAAATAGAATAGATAATTATGAGTGGATTGGGGTCGGGGTAGAACTTCTAACACTCAGTCTCAAATGGGATGTCTCTATCAAATCTCCCCTCTCAGGCCTCAGAGAACTCTATGGAAGTAGAGGTGGAAATACTTTCTGTAAGAGCCAGAGGAAGTGGACGATTACAAGGAAACAAGATCTTCTAGTCACAACAGGACTGATATACATATGAACTCACAAAGACTGTGGCAGCATACACAGGGTCCACACAGATGTAAGCCATGTAAGGTTCCACTACACTAAGGGGAAGTAGACACAAGGCTCCATTCCTAACACCTTGGCTATCTGCAATAGATAGCCACTCACCAAGGAAAGAGTAGCTTTCTCCAATTGAGACTCACTGGTTACATAAACCACACTTAACAGCAGGCCCTAGGTCTGCCAACACAAAATAAATGCAGTGGCTTCTTTGGAGGTTTCTGTCTCATAATGCTGTATCTGGCTATTTTTTTTTTTTTTTACCTTACAGGTCTTTGTTTATATTTTATAGTTTTTGGTTTTGTTGTTATAGGTTTTCTGTACAAATGTGTGTGTGTCTGCACTCTGTGTATGTATGTTGTTTCTTGTGTTTTTTCTCTTTGGCTCTTTTTCTGTTTGTTTGTCTTGTCATATTCTGGTTTCTTCCTATTTTCTCTTATTTTATTCTTAGTATTTTTAGATGCCTATTGTTTTCTAATAAGAGAGGAAAGGAAAGGGTATAGATTTGGGTAGGTAAAGAGGGCAAGAAGATCTGAGCAGACTTGGGGGAGGGAAAACTATAATAAAAAAAGTATAAAAAATATTTTCAGAAATATTTTCTAAAACCAATGTCTAATACTTTGATAACAAACCTCTGCTTAAATCAATGGAATTTTCAAAAGTTATCAATCCATTCTAAGTGCCAACTAAAAGTACTTGCTTAAAAATATGTCTAAACAAGACTTATTTTTAAAAAGTATCTGATTTCTGCCTGAGCTTTGTTTAAAGATCATGCAGCAGATGGAAGTGTCACTCTGGTGTAACTGACCTTCTATGTATATAGTGACCATTCTTAGAGGCCTATACTAATGTGGATGGAAAATGAAAAGAGACAATATTTTGCCCCTTGCCTTCCAAGAACAACTAGGTCATAGAGGACTGTGGGACATCCTCAAGATATTTTTGTCCCTAATGAGTTACTCTTTCTCTTGTTCAGGAAGGACATGATGACTCCAGCTGGTGGCACGTACCTGGTGTCCTGACTACAAACAAGATGATCAACACAGAAAGCAAAACATTCTCCATGCTTTCAAACAAAGTCACAGTCAAAGAAGGCCTTGGATTTGTCCTCATGATAAGAAACAACTGGTAAAAGGAATTTCTGGGCATCCACAGGCTCCTCACAAGCCCTCATGACCCCTGAGGACCAGATCCTAAGCTGGCTTTGACCATAAGAAGGAAAATTATTCATTTTTGCTACGTGTATGGTCTTAAGTACCTAAGAGAAAACTATACACTATTTCCTTGACATTATCCTTCTAGGGGGCCGGGATGCATGTTAGAGCCAACTACACAATTACATTTAACCATATGAATAAGACGTATTAGTCATGATGTCAGGGACAGCTCTTTATTCACTTTAGCTCGCAATCTTTTCCACCAGGTTTAAGTAGAGGAAACACAATGGCTGACTTCCGAACTCTAGCTGGTCAGAGAAGAACTCCTGGAGTTATTAAAGTAGTCAGTGGTCTTCTTCCTAATACGCACCTGTGGTAGACAGCAATGGCAAGGACATCATGGGCCCCATTAGGAACATGAGAAAGCAGGCAAGGACCCTTTGGGTGGCTTTTTGCTGGTTTGTCTGCCCGTTCTCTTTCTCCAGCAAGGGTAAAACTGCCCTAGTGTATTACGAGGGATTGACATCACACAATTGACACAATCACACAACACACTGAATAATCCACAGCGGCTGCAGAGCTGGCCATAACAGAAGTTTCTCAGGGCATGTGGCTGGGAGCCTCAAAACAAGACAGATAAATGACACAACCACAGTTGGCTCTGTGGGCCTAGAAGGCCCTCAAGAGTCACTAGTACAAGGCTGCACTCACGGGATGCAGAACGTGCAATCTGACGTCTGTGCACAATGGCATCAGCATGGAAAAATAAAAAGGCAAGGGCCAAGAAGAGCGTGGCTTGAGTGTCAGGAGCTGTTTTGTCTTGCCTCTGCCCTTAATTTTCCTTGCTTCTGGATATACACGCTGCTGCACAGCGGGTGCTCCCATTCAGAGTTTGGGCCTTCCCTATAAGCCATGTGCCAACCATCTGTGAAAATGTCTTCAGAGACAGACCCTGAAGTGTGTCATCTGCTTCGTTCCCCTCGATCCAGTCAAGTTGGCAATGAAGCTCCACCACCAACCGGAAGAGGGTAGATGACTGTGAACATATAATCCCTACCGTGTGCCCTCGGTATAGTTTTGGTTCTAAAAAGAAAATATAGTAAAGTAAGGAAATCAGCCCTCATCAGCATAGGAAAAGGAAGTGTCTATTGAGTTCTAGACATGACAAGTATTCTCACCCCTTCTTTATGACAGCAGGGTGCCACTGTCCCCCCATCCTCTAGGATTTCTGTGTCTTTGGTGATGTGGAAAGGCCACTTCTTTTTCAACCCTTGCATTTCGCAGGTCACAGGGAGCCAGGAGCACAGCCTCAGGTCTGCATATTTAGTCTTTTTTTCTCAGATATTTTTAGTCTACTCTCTCCATCAATGTTGTATGCAAGTGCGGGAACAAATAGGTCAATTCTCCTGTAGGCCTGCAGCCTCCCTCAGGCTATGCTTGGGGAAAATGTACCATTATTTTTAGTCTTCTTCCTCTCTTAGTACCTATTTGAAGTTTCTACTGTGTAATTTGGAACTATGCAAAGAAAGACCCTGACAAGAGATCTGTCCCTGTTTCCTCTGTGTTGTCTGCTCTTATCAGGATATGTGGAGTGTTCTGCCATTTGTCCCTTTCTCAATTTATTTTTCCTCCTAAGTGGAGGAGAAAACTTTGAAAACTCAAACTGAGATTAATGACAGCCCTTTAGGTGCGACACCAGGCATGCACACTTACTTATACTCTGCTCTCTGGCTGTTTCATGGCTTGGCAAACGGAAGAAAATTGAGAATAATCACCCATAGAATTACAAGTACATTTTGAAAAGTTGGATATACAACCTATAGAATTAATTATGTGTTTTATTGTCCTTTGGAATGTTAGAAGTTCATCTTGGTATTTCTGATAACTTCGATCTTCAGCTTATCCTTTGGGACCAGTTAGAGCATCTTACTGCTTACATGGGCTGTGAGTTAAAGGAGTTAACGTTATTAAGACTTTTGACATGCATTTGTTCCATGTCTGTATGTATTTTAGTATTGTTACCCACCTTTCATCTTATAAATCAGCTGATTCAGTGTTTGAGCCTTTTTTCTTCACCTCCCAGACTCAGTGAATCACCAAAGTCATGGCAAGTACACTGAACCTTAAAATCTGCTCAGGAACTTAATGTTAATTCTGCCCCCAACCTCTCTACTTAGTTACATCTATCTCACCTTTAAAGTTATTTTTAAATCTAAATTTCACATCAAAACACTGTACTAAAAGTATCCATGGTAACTTATAAATTAAACCTTACTCGCAACTACTACTGAGGTGGTCTTCGTGATGTGCAAATCTCCTTTACTACTGCTCTGATTATCACTGTTTCCTGTCTTAATTCCTTTGCCCGTTGCTGTGAGGGAACGCTTTGACAAAAACCAAGTTCAGGGGGAAAGTGTAGTCTGTTGTGGAAGCCAATGTGGCAAATGCTTAAAAGCAACTACCGACATCACAGTCCGGAAACATAAAGCAATGACTATATGCTATACAGTCCCCTCTCTTCAAACGGTCCAAGATTTCAGCCAGGAAATGGTGATACCCACAATGCTTCAAAGGGAGTCTTGATTGAGAAAATGTCTTCACAAGATTGGCCTGTAGAATAGCCAAAACACTAAGAATGTAACATTTATATAATTCCTGATTGTGTCATGGTTATTTTTACCATAGGTAGTTTATTGTATATATGTGGAGTAATATAAATGTATACATAAAAAATATAAATAAATCAATAAATAAGAGATTGGCCTGTAGGCAAGACTGCATTTTCTTAATTACTGGTTGATTTGGGAAGTCTCAGTGGGTGGGGCCATCCCTGGGCAAGTGGTCTTGGGTGCTAGAAGAAAGCAAGTTGAGCAAGCCAGGAAGAATCAAGCCAGTAAGCAGCATCCCTCAATGACCTCTGCTTCAGTTCTTGCCTCCAGGTTCCCCACCTTGAGCGCCTGCTCTGACTTTTCTGAAGGATGGCCTGACTACAAAACTATAAGCTGAAATAAAATTTTTCTTCCCCAAATTGCTTTTGGTCGTGATGTTTTATCACAGCAATAGAAACTAACTAACTAGGCCACTTCTCATCTCAGTTTTTAACATAATCAACATCATCCAGAGACCCATCTTTTTGGGTGATTACGGATCCTGCTAGCACCATTCACCATCACAGCCTTTTGCCTCCAAAAGCACCTGGGCGAGCATCAGGGTGATTTCCCTTTCTATAAGCTTTGGCTACTTGGGTCCTACAAGCTGACATTTACCCTCATTCTCCTGGGAGCCACATCTCAATTTCTTTCAGTCTGACTTTTATCACACTTTATTTAAAATACCTTTCATTTCTCTAGATCTCTCAATGTTTTCTGTAAATATTTTTGAAATCAGGAATGGCATCCGCATGAGATTAGCTTTCTTTTGTTGTGTGTGGTGGTACCACAAACATTTCAGAACAAACAGCACAATTTACTATCTCACAGTTGCTGGGGGTGAAATTCCAGGTTGGCTTGAGACTGACTCCTCTGCACAGCCTCTGAGGGACACACCAAGGTATCAGGTGACCGTCTGGAAAAGGCCAACTGTGAATGACAGAATCCATGCTGGATGACTTTCTCACACCCAGCAGAGCGCAAGCCTCCAGGCCAAGCCTTCCAGCATCACGAAGTTTCACAGAGTTACAACCTCATCAGTGATGTCACCATTCTCTTTTCCACTAAGCTTTTGAGTCAGGAGTTATTATCATAGGCCAGTTTTTAAATTAAGATTACATGAGGGATGATGATGGCAGGAAGGTGAGTCTGACAGTGATTTGGGTGTTTTCTTGTTTCTAAACATTGTCCTGCTATACTGTCTCCAAAGACTCTCATTTAGCACACAGCGTATATAGTCTGCCTGGTTGTAAGAGAAAAGCCTTCTTTATGAGAAGTGCATGTGCTTATGTGTCTATTTGTATGTGTGTGTGCGGTGTGTGTGTGTGTGTGTGTGTGTGCGGTGTGTGTATGTATGTGTGTATATATAACATGTATATGAGTGTGTATGTGCGTGGTGCACGTAGTGTGAGTGTGTGCGCAGTGTGTGTATGAGTGTGTGATGTATGTGTTTATGAGTGTATGGTGTATGTATGTTTGTGTTTGAGTGTGTGGCATGTGCATGTGTACATGCGTATGAGCGTTTGTGGTATGGGGTGTGTGTGTGTGCGCGCGCGTGTGTGTGTGTGTGTGTGTGTGCACTTTGATTTAGCAATTGGCTGCCATCATCACCAGCTGTACCACACCCTCACTCTTTCTGCTCCAATGCATCATACCAAGACTTTAATCTGAGGAGGAAGGAGGCTTCTCTTTGTACTTTCCCCTTCACCTTGTCTGTGCCTGTCTGTGGGACACAAATGGAGTTCAAGGTTATTTTTCAGACCGCCCCCCCCCCCCCCGTCCCTCCCACACTCCACAGCTTGGCTGCTTCAAACAAAGTTATTGATGTTTCCCTCAGGTTATACAAAGAATTATTGGGCATCTGACAACATACAATTTTCACTCTCAGCTTTCGGCCTCGGCATAGCTGTGTTAGAAGTCTATTCTTTGAGGATTATAAAGAAAACTCAATTAGTAGAGCAAGGCTAGGGTGCTTTTACTTGGCTTTTAAAACTACAGGTAATATGTGGGGTCTTTTGAAATGCATATGGCTACCAAGCCTCATTTGCAAGCATGGGGCTTGTATGATCTCTCACAGGGCTGTTTGAAGATCGAACTAGCACGTGTTGGCTACATTGGCTCCTCTGCCCCAAACCAACAACAATGCTAGCTGCGAGCATGCATTGTGTTTTAATTTACAAGGTCATGCTCTGTCTGTCTTTTAATGCTTTTAAAATATTTTCATTCTTTCTTTGATAACTTCACACAATATATTTTGATCATATTCCTTCCCCTCCCCTAACTTCTTCAAGTGCTTCCCCCTCCTCCCTACCCACCCAACTTCATGTTTTTTTCCTCTCTGAAAAAAAATACCACAATAACAATCCACGGAGTCTAATTTGTATTGGCTGACTATTCCTGGGCGCAGGGACTGCTCTGGAGTGTGGAGGATATAGCCAGTGGAGAAAATTGGTTCCTCCCCCCGCTAACCCTCACCCCCCACCCTCAACTCACCACCCCCACCTCAGCAACTTTCAGTTGTGGACAGCTTCTTGTTTAGAAAGACTTTGTGTCTGTTTCACCTTCCCCGTGCATTTTATCGGGCTTATCTCGTGCATGCCATCACAGTCTCCGTGAGCTGGCATGTGCATCAGTCCACCACCTCTGCCTCTTAAAATCTTTCCAGATGTTTAAGCACATAACTCCTTGCAGGTGGCATCGTTCTTATCCTAAGGCGCAGGTCCAAGCTTCTGCCTGGAATGCGTTCCTCCGGCTCTACACTCTGTAGCGTTTCTCACTCTACTTCAAAGGTTAGCTCCAGAGTCGCCACTGCTGAGAATTTAATTACAGCTTTAAACAAACAAACAAAAGATGCCCTAGTTTGCTCTCTATAAAGTTTAAACAGCTTGTAGTCCATCATAAAGGGATGAGAGTCAGAGGAATGCTTCTTACTGGCTTGCTCCTCGTGGCTCAGGACTGTTTTTATGTTTTGTTTTGTTCAGGGATGGCTTTACCCACAATAGGATGAGCCTTCCCACACCAATCATTAATTAAGGAAGTTCCACACAGGCTTGCCCAGAGGCCAATTTGATGGGGACATTTTCTCAATCGAAGTTCCCTTTTCCCAGATGACTCTGGCGGGTGCCAAGCTGACAAAACAAAAATTAATCTTCACGAAAATAATGTTCTTTCAAGGGGCCACCTGCTTCTGTATTTGTCTACTCTGACAGACAATGAGGTCCTTGAGACAATAATGAGGCTTCTATGTCTTATCTCACAATAACACAGAAGAATGCCTGCCTGGGTGATCTCTTAGTAAATGCTTATTAGAATTACTGCCTCACTTACCTAAAGAAGTGTTTCACAGGGCAAAGGGTGAGTTCTATGGGGGTGCTTATTTAAATCTCAGTAAAGACTAAATTCAGATTATTCAAATTAATATCGAGCCGGGCGTGGTGGCACACGCCTTTAATCCCAGCACTAGGGAGGCAGAGGTAGGCGGAATGCTATGAGTTCGAGGCCAGCCTGGTCTACAAAGTGAGCCCAGGATGGCCAAGGCTACACAGAGAAACCCTGTCTCGGAAGAAAAAAGAAAGAAAGAAAAAACAAAAACAAAATCAAATTAATATCAATTATCAACGAGCTACCACACAGTCCATGATACACATTTTTATTTGCAAAGATATCGTGGGACTTGGCTAAGTAATTTGCTGAAAGGGTTCATCTGAGCGTTTCCCTGCATTGTTACCCCATTAAACCTATCATAAAGGAAAATATGTTAATTTGTACTACTTCTCACATTGCTCTCATAGAGAGGACAAGTTGCTGCGTGACCCCTTTGTCTGCCCAGTGGACTTTCTCAGCAATCGCTGACTTTGGTGATAATATCTCCACCCTACTGTATCACCACTTCTTAGTAGGGATGACCAAAACCATCATTCAGCACCCCAGCCCCCCTTTGGTTGGGTTAATGTCCCAGCCCCGAGAAATCCTTTAGTCATGTGACTTAGCCTGATGAGTCAGCAGGCTTCCAAGGGTCTTTAGCACCAGAGGCCTGGGATGAGTCAGTCTGCCTTTCCGGATCATGACGTTAAACATGGGGGGAGCCCAAGAGCATGCGGCCTGAACACAGAAGAACGCAGTGATGGGAAACTCATTTCTGTTCTCACGTTTAGCTACCAAGGTCCAGGCCATTGTCCTAGTTCCTTATATTCAATGACCAAGTTCAGCGTACTTAAAAAAAAAAAAAAAAAAAAAGTAAAAAACTCTGTGGTGGTTTGAATGAAAATGGCCCCCATAGGCTCATATTTTTGAATGACTGCTCCCCGGCTAGTGGAACTGTTTGGGAAGGGGTAGGAGGTGTGGCCTTGTTGGAGGAGGTGTGTCACCAGGGATGGGCTTTGGGGTTTAAAGGGTCCTTTCCAGGTTCAGTGTTGCTCTCTGCCTGGAACTCATGGATCAGATGTGAACTCTCATCTACTTCTCAAGCACCATTCCTACCTTCCTGCTGACGTACTCTCCATCGTGACTGTCACGGGTTCACCCTCGGAAACTGGAAGCAAGCGCACAATGAAATGCTTTGTTTTGTAGATTGACTTGGTCATGGTGTCTCCTCATAGCAACAGAACAGTAACTAAGACAACTCCTTTTTGCTGCAGCAGGACCATGTTGCACCATCTTCTGTCATGGGCAATCAATCTCTCTCTCTCTTCTTTCCTCCTCCTCCTCTTCCTCCTCCTCCTCCTCCTCCTCCTCCTCCTCCTCCTCCTTCTCCTCCTCTTCCTCCTCTTCTTCTCTTCTCTTCTTCTTCTTCTTCTTCTTCTTCTTTCTCTCTCTCTCTCTCTCTCTCTCTCTCTCTCTCTCTCTCTCTCTCTCTCTCTCTCTCTCTCTCTCTCTCTGCTTCACAGAGGATGCAGCCACAGTAGCTATCAGGTATGCAGCCTCCTCACAAGAGACAGTCACTAACTTTCACAGGCTGGGACATATTGACCAAGGTTTTCAGGAATACATACTAGCCAGCAAGGTAGAATACTACACGAGAACAAAAAATGCGTTGTTCCAGAATTTAGAAAATGAATTGTAAAAACAAAATGGCAAAAATGAACATTTTAGGTCAAAATAAAACTCATTTTGATTTATAAGGTTGTTTTTCTATTATCATGATAATGTCCTAACAAGAGATAAGAACATGTTTTCATATGCATTTAATAATATGCAAGTGAGATGAGAAAGAGAACTACATTTCTCCATCAAATAAAATGTAAAACTACAGATAAAATAGAAAAATAGCCTCATCAAAAAAAAAAAAAGCTATTTCTGTCCAGACATCAACAATAATTCTCATCATTAAATGGATGCACCTCACTAAAACTAATTAACACTTCATCACAGAATACAGACTGCTGTACAAGTCTAAAATCTGAGCCTAAAATAACTACACAAGTCTTTGACATTCATTTTTAGCGGAGCAGTCGATTTATTTCAAGAACATCCCCAATAAACTCTTGTATCTCATTTTTCCATTATATCATGAAAAGGAGCATTAAGGAAAACAGAAACACGTTTAAAGTTAAATGCTAGACAACCAGGCTACAATCTGACCTATATTCTCAGACTATTACAATATGCAAATCATCTCAGAGAGCCTCCTAACAATTATGAGTGCTTTTCACTGTATTTCATTTGGTGCCTTTTCTTCTCCTCCTCCTCCTGGGGTCTGGAGCATGAACTCGGTTCCTGGCGTATGCTCGGCAAGAGCGCAGCCAGAAGCAGGGATCTTATAATTAAAATTTTAAGATTTTTTTTTAAAAAACAAAGACATAAATAATACAACAAAAATAAGTAGTATATGAAATTAAGATGACTTTTGATAAGTTCAGTGTTACTGACTCTTTCTTCTGCCCCCAGCTGTTAACTGAAGAGCAGGCAGAAGCAGAGCAGACCATCATACATGTGAGTGTGTCACTGTTAGCCGACATCCCTGGAGTCAAACTCTTCTTTCATGAGCACCAGAATAAGCTGCTGTGGTGCTCAGAGCCACCCATGGACGTGCAGCTACAACAACAACAACAACAACAATCCTACAAATTCAGTACCCCTAAACCTACCCATGCCATTGGTAGTCACATGGGAGTGAGTCTAACACAAAGAGAGTTCAATGGGCAATCACCAAAGTTATTCTGCAGGGGACAGGAATTAGAGACAAATGATGCTCTAAGTTGGTGCTTGCGAGTTTGACTAAACTTTAAAATAACAGCATCAGGGGAGCTTTAATAACCGCAGATGGTCAGGTTGCCCCTACCTCTAGCTGAGCAGACCATGCATGGTGGGGTACCTTGATCATAATTATGAGGTAAAGGAAGCCGGGAGCAATTTAGCATGCCTGTCTTACCGGGTCCTATTATTTACAGGATTAGCAATGAGGCTCCTGTGCCTCTAAAAAGTTGATGCTAATACACACACAGAGTTGGGAACTGCTGCTCTAAACCAGCTTTTCGTTTCCCCCAAAGCTAATTATATGCTTTTGAGACTCATGTTGTGACTGTTATTGTTTTCAATATCTTCGTGCTGAACAGAGATCTTTCTTCTCCATCAGTAGCCTTAGAAATGCTTGACAGAGTCTAATGATCTTCCTTCCTCTGGGAGGCAAAGACACTTGCTTTTGCTCCTAGGTTTTTATCTTGCTCCTTGGTCTCCAACATTTGAAAAAATCTAGTTGCAACAGACATCTTATTGTGTGCGGCAATATTATTTAATGATATTTGAATCTTAATTAGCTAATAATAAAACCTAGGCATGAAATAGCAATTTTCCTACTCTTACAAAACTGTTCAAGCTGGATTTGTGGTGGAAGCATTAGAAACTGACCTACAATGCTGTGAGAATTTAGGAGAGTCTAGGGTCCACTGAAAGGAGAACCTTAAAGAGTGTGAACACGATCTAGAAGACGTGGCCCCGAGGGTGGAGCGTTGGCCAGTTCCAGGATGGACCAGAATAACAGGAAAAGACAGCTGAGGCCTGAGAAGCATCAATAGCAATAAGAAGCCCGAACTGGACAAAGCCGGTGAGAGCTGACGGCAACACAACCTGTCTGTGCGAACTCGTTACCCCTCAGCTGTGTCATCACCTCCTCCTGGTACGGAGTGAGACCCAGTTGCAACGGGGTTCTTAATGACTTCCTATCAAACAACATATACGAGCAATTCCTTGCGGAAATCTCCCACATGGGAAAGGAGAAAAAATGTAGATAGCTATAAAAGTAGCTGTGTTTTATCACTAACGTAAAAAGGAGATCCTGGTTTCATTCATTGTGAATAGCCTAGTCGGTATCTACCAGGCTTGAATGATATCTCCACCACTTAACAGAACTTCCTCATCAGCTTGCTGCCCACGGACTAGAAGTGCTTTGTAAATGAAACAACTGTGTGTAAAGCAAGGCCAATATTTTAGTCTACTGTAGGGCAGGACATATTGCAACCACAGTACTGCCGTAAATGCAGGGTATCGTCATCAGAACTTAAAAGATGCAATTGTTGTAACATATCATGCCCCCTGTCAATTATCACATTTAGTGCATGCAGAAGAAGAGAAATGGCAGCAAATAATCATAAGAAAAATGAAGTGGTGGCTCCAATTGATGGCATGGTCTTCCTTACTGCTACAAACTCACGTGTTATCTGGCAAGTGATGTTCCTTTGTTAGCCTACAGAACTTAAGGATGTGAACTCTCTTTTAAATGCACGCCCGAGTGCTATAGCTCAGTGATATGGCGGCTCTCTTTCAGAGTTTTAAGAAACCTCTATACTGATTTCCATAGTGGCTGCAATAGTTTATGTGCCCACCAAAAGGGAATAAGGATGATTTTATACCCATCCAGCACTTATCAGTTGTTTTCTGGATGGTGACCATTTGACTGAGATGAGATAGATGGATCTCCAAGTGGCTTTCATTTTAATTTCTTTGGTGACTAAGGATGGTGAATACATTTTAGGACATTTTTAGCCATTTGTATCTTTTGATAAATTTTTGTTCAGTTTATACCCCACTTTTAAACTGAGTTGTCTCGTTGGCATTTATGTATTGAGTTTTTATAGAGTTTAGATATTATTTTGCTGCTAGAAGTATAGCTAGCAAAGATTTTTCCCACTCACTAGACTGCCTCTTCAATTAAACATATATATATATTAATTAAATATATATATATTGCTTTACAGAAGCTTTTTAAATTCCATTAAGTCCCATTTCTCAATGTTAGTCTTATTTTGTAAGTGACCGGAGTTCAAGCTAGAAAGGCATCATCACCTGCACCCACACTTTTAAGTATACTCCACTCTTTTGTCTCTCACGTTCAAGAGTCTGGGTTTAATGTTGAGGTCCTTCACTCATGCAGGGTTGATTTGGGCACAGGGTGAAAAATGGGGAGTCAGTGTCATTTTCTATATATTGTTATCCACAACAATAGATAACTTCTCCTTTTCCTAATTGTTTTTTACTTCATTTCTTTCTCTTGTCTTATTGCTCTAGCTAAGATTTCTAGCACTGTGTTGATGGGATTTGAAAGAGTAGATACCTGTCTTCTTGAAGTTAGTGGGAATGCATGATGCTAGGGTTATGCTTGCTATATATACCCTTTATAATACTGATACATGTTCCATGTATCCGTAGCTTCTCTGTCTTTTATTATGAAGGAGTGATAGATTTTTGACAAAGGCCTTTTCTGCATCTATTGAGATGATCATGTGTGGTGAAGACCAGAAAGTAAACCTAGTTAAGAATTCCCATAGAGGATGTAGACACAGCCCCCATCCTTAACCCAAAGCTATCTTTAATTGACAACCGCTCATAAAGGTAAATTTGGTTTTCTCTAATGGAGTTTCACTGGTTATACAAACCACACTTAAGAGCAGGCCCATGTCTAGCAGGAGACGCCCAACATAAAATGAACTCAATGGTCTTTTTGGAGGATTTTCTTTTTCTTTTTTGTCTCATAATGCTTTATCTGGGCATTTCCCCCCACAGGTCTTCTGCTTATATATTGCAGTTTCTTATTTCGAGTCTCTATGGGATTTCTACGTATGCAAATATGTGTGGAAATGTATGTGTCTCTGTGTCTCTATGTGTTTTTGTGCTTTCTCTTTGGTTCTTTCTTCTGTTTGTTTGTTTTGACCTATTCAATATGTTTTACTTTTATATTATTATTATTATTATTATTATTATTATTATTATTATTATTATTATGACATGTTCATTTTCTGATGAGAAAGAACAAGAAAAGATCTGTATTTTAGTGGAGGTGAGGAGGATCTGGGAGGAATTGGTGGAGGGGAAACCATATTCAGAAGATATTGTATTAAAAAAAAAAAAAAAAACCTATTTTCAATTAAAAGAAAAGAACTCTCCCAGACACAAGGTTCACCCTAAAGAAAAAGAATGTTCTAAGGTGATCCTTGGGAGATTACAAATCACTTTAGATCTGATACCTATGTACCCTGTCTCATTCCTGTTATTGGAGTGAGGATCACCTGCTGCCTGTATGCACAGTAAACACAGCACTTACTTTGGTCAAAGAAAAATACATTTATTTATATGCACTTTTATACTCCCTTGTGTAACTAAATGCCAGGAGATCAGGAAATAACAGGCCTTTCCCCACCTTTGTGTAGTCTGTGGCTTTTACTTTCAATTTTAATGAGCCTACTCTTTCACTGCAGCTTTTCACCCTTCATCTTACTTGTTTGTGTTTTCCTGAGCATTCAATGAACCTCCACATTGCCTCTCCCAAGACCCTACGATACCCCCTCAAGTAACAAGATGTATCTACTTTAAAATATAAAGAAGAAAAGTAAAACAGGCTGTGGAATTTTATTATATTTCACTTTTTGATGTATTTCTGTTATTTTGTTTTGAGGCTGTGTCTCACCCTGTGCAGCTTATTGTGTAATTTGCAAGGAGAATTGTAAAGCTACAACGTTTTAAAAAATATATCATGATCCTTACTCAAATTATGAATGTTGGACCAGGTCATATAAGCTGCGTAAATTATGGCCTCTAAAGATGATGTATGTTCAATAATTAAGGTTATTTTGCTTTGATCATGGTAATATTTCAAACATTGATTTAAGAGATTAACTACCTAAAACAAACAAGTTTCCAGTTTTGTTTGTTTGTTTTTTTTTTTCATGCCATCTCTGCCAAGCAAATCCCCACCTGTTCCCCCATTCCAAACTTTCTGGAGGCTCCTTTGCCCCTCTCAGTGCCCCAAAACAACTCTCACTCCAGCTCATCCCACGTAAATTCCTCAAGGCTTCCTCACTGCTGACACTGGCCTGGCCTATCCTGTTACCCAGTTCACTCCTCCTGCTCCCTCCGGCTTCTTCATAGTCTCTCACTCAGCCACACCTGTTGTTCCCTTTTCTCCCTCCAATCTTTCTCTGATTAAAGGCACCTAGGTTCATCAGATTAGAGCTGGCTGGCACATCCCCACACTGTCAAAGGCCGTGTTTATGGGGGAATTAAAATGTTTCACGGACCTCCAGACCTATGACAGTGTGGGGAGGTAGCAGCCAGCTCTAACCTGATGTTAACACTGTGTTATTGTCTGTTCTATCCTAGTCGGTTAGGATACTGCAGAATACTCTGACCTGTGTAATGATTTACACATAACTCCCTTGTGATGACTAAAGTAGCATAATATGGGACCAGACATCCCTTGAGGGCCTTTTACCTTTGCCCTGAAATGCCTGGGGGATCCTAGTGGCCTGCAGGTGAGATAAAACTAGGCTGCTGGTGTTCCTGATGTGAGGCATTTAGAAGCTTGCTTTCTGCCTTTGTAAACTGGCCTATTCATGGAGGACTTGGACGAAGTCACCTTTTTATTGCTATACAACGGGAAGGAGAAACAACCGAGGGGAGTAAAACAATTGTCTTGCCCAGCTGTGGATTCATAGACAAGTGTGACGTCAACCTTTATAAACCCTTCCTTTAGCACGGCACGCTGTTTGGCTCTTCTGTGTCTGCTGTCCTTCTGTGAGCTGTAAGAATAAATTCATTTAATCTAAATTTGAATTGAGTCTAAATCTTTTTGTGGACTTGAACACAACACCGGATGGCTCCTTAAATAACTGTTTTGAACTATATGCCCTTCCCTACTCTGCCTGTAGACTCTGTTTATTCAAGATGTTATTCAACAGGTGCATCAACTTATAGGGACAATAGTCTCTGGAAGCCGGGACCTGTCCCAAGAGCCCTCACCTGACTACCTGCTCAAGATACCAAGGCACCATCTACTATACTACCCACCCTGTTGAAACTGGAGAAGCCAATGATTTAAATTTGCTGTACCATTGCTTTTGACCTTATCTCCTTTTCTGTTTTCCTCTTTCATAAAATCATTCCTCAATTTCTTTTCAGTAAAAGCAAAGACCCCGGGGCACGTTAGAGCATGACTGTATGTTTAAGTCGGATCCTACAGTTTGAATCAGACCACGCCTCCCTGAGGATCTCTCTGGGACAAGGAGTTAAGCATCAGTCTGTGCCAGCACTCAACAGCTCTCCATTTGCAATGCCTGGCTCCTCCATGTTCAGTGTCATGTAATATGCTGAACTATGTCACACAAGGTAAGACTTCTCATCATCTCTTATATGTCGTATACAAAGTCAGACTTTTTCACCAAACATTCATCAGAACAGAAAAAAAAAAAAAATGAGAAACACTGAAAACATCGAGTGCTGGTAGATGGAACAGGAACCCCCACTTATTGCTAGAAGGTATGCAGAATGGTACAGTTGGTTTTGGGAAGAGTTTGACAGATTCTTGTTAAATTATACATATTAGCATAGTACTAAATAATTAATTACTTAGTATTTAGCCAAATTCCTTGAAATTTTATGTCATGCAAAATCATAACATTAATATTTATGAAAATCTATTCATTGCTGACAAAACTTATGAGCAAACAAAACGTCCTTGGTAGATAAGCTTCATTACATTGTAACAGTGAATTATCCAATCCTAAACGCCATGAAAACAGACTTCAAGGCATTTCATTAAATGGAAACAGACACTCTAAAAAGTCTCTCCTGTATGAGTCCAACTACATAGTGGTCTGGAAAAGGCAAAGCACTGGAGACAATAAAAGGATAAATGGTTGCCATGGGTTACAGAAGAAGGAAGGATAAATAGGACCATAAAGACTTGCAGTGTTGTGCAACTATTCTGCATGATGCAACAATAGTGGAGCCAGCATTGTTCAAATTCATAATGTGGAATGTCAGAAATGAACTCTAACCTAAACCTTTGGGTTTTTTTGTTTTTTGTTTTTTTTATAAAAATGAGATGCTAGTATGGACTCACCGGCTATAACACATAAACCTTTTGCACAAGGTGTGGTTGGCTGGAGAAGCCATGTGATGTGTGGGTGATCTGTGAGAAATCTTGTCTTCTGTAAGTCCTGTGGCAAACCTAAAACTTCTCCAAAATGTAACGAGGATTTGTAAACACAGCTGAACAAAATATATATGTATATATATATATATACGTATATACACATGTATTCAGACATAATATGTGCTATTTATGTACATATATATGTAGATACATATATATCTCATTGGTGCTCAACAAATCCTGGGTGAACAAGTAGTTAACTTGAATGTAGGCATAAGGTCATTATAGTTTGCATTCTGATTTCTGTTTCAATGTTTCATAACCAGTGCTCTCCAATTGCTCACTGGTATCCCAGTAAAGCAGCTTACAGCAAATTGATGAGCAAGGGAGAGAATAACACTGGACTTCCTGCCAGCCAGGGGAGGGGGAGTTAGAAGAGGAAGTAGGGAATTCTGCCATGGGTAGAGGTGCAAGAAAGAGCAGGAGGAAGGAGCTGGAGCCTAGGAAAGCTACAAAGTGCAAGTATCGCTGGGATAATACAGATGGTTAAGAACAGACATACACTGCTCAAGATTGTGTTGTGAAGCTTATTTTTAAACAAATATAAAAAAAGAGTCTCAATTGTTTATGTGATAGCCAAGTTAAGAAATAAGCTAAGAGAAACGTACATAGTTTTATAAAAAATAACTTGAACATTTGAAAGTGTGTTTAGACTCTTCTGTCTACTAGATAAGTTCTTATGTCTGACATGAGCAAATAGCCATGGGAGGCAAAGAAAAAACTTTAGGCAGTGGATAAGAACATGGCTGAGGTAAATTTTGGACAAAAAGGTTTCATTGCATAGTCTCTGAAACTTCGGTTCCTATGGCCTGTGGAGGCCAATGAGCACACTTCTCCTTGCCTGTGAGGAGAAGGTAGGAAGCTGAAGCTGATGAGGGTGCAAGGAACCTACACATTGAATAAAAAGTCATTTATCTGCCCATTTATTCTATTATTATTTTAATTATCTATTATAGTTATTATTTTATTATTTTATAGTTATTATTATAGTTATTATTTTAACTATCTATATCCATATGAAAGTTTGTTTCTTTTTACTTCAATCTTCGTTAGTATTAGTCTATCCCTTAACAAACATCTAGGCTCCATCTTTTTATAAAAATCATTTGCACACCAAATCTAAGACAAACATCCTTCTTGTAAGCAGTGATAGCAGCCTAAGACTTCAGAGTTCTCATTACTACTTACAGGAAAATCTTAAGCTTCTAACACATGTGTTGCTCTGACTCTCCCATAAAATTATTCTTGTCAGTGTCAGTGACTACAGAATTTGTCACTCCTCTCATTTTGTCTGTAAGAAAGATGCCACTGTGTAGCCCTCATGAAACACTAGCTGAACGCTTCAAGGGCAGTGAGGGATGTGACTGTGCTTTCTATGTGTTGTTAGAAATGTAGACCCTCTTTTTCTTCCCCAGACTCAAGTGTGACCCCAAAGGGTCCAGCCATCTTCCTGTCCAACGAGCATGGGAAGTTCTGGAGGTGACTTGCCACGTGCAAGTTGATCTTTCTTCATTCGACTGTATGGACTATCTCATGACCATTTCAACAAAACCTGTTTCTGCTAAAAAGAAATAAAAAATAAAAATAATAAAATAATAATAATAATAATAAATAAATAAATGCAGTCGGAGTTGGATACATGGGCACAGAATGGCCATGACTTGCAAACCCTAGTTGGCAAACTGATTGTTGGTGCCAGCTATCCTAAAATTGGTAATTCATTTTGTATTCATCAACTTGAAAAGCAAAATGAGATTGCATTCAGAATCAGCGTCAAGTAGAAAAGTTGACCATGCTTTGTTTTGCCAGACACATAAATGGCATTTCCTCACAGAGCTTACTTGAAATTTACTACATATTTCATGAACTAAAAATAACTCTAGTTGATGCCATCCTTATATTTTTTTCACTTCTTTTGTTGTTATTGTTTTCTTTCTATTCATATTTCACTAGATGTGTGAAGGAATTGCAATATTTTAAATAGCAACAAAATACTGATGTGCTTCTGTTTTCTCTTTTTATTTATTACTTAAATTTTATTTTCACCAAATAATCTCCATTTTCTATGAACTTATATTACAAAACATTCACTTCCTGATTTTTTCTTTTTTTAAAATAATTTATTCAGATTACATCTCAATTGTTATCCCATCACTTGGATCCTCCCATTCCTCCCTCCCTCCCACTTTCACCCTATTTCCCTCCCCCAGGTCTATGACTGAGGGGGATCTCCTCCCCTATTATATGGTCATAGGCTATCAAGTCTCATCTTCGTAGCCTGAGCTTCTGTTTTCTTATACTATCTTCTTTCCTCTGAAGAGAATTGATCCTGACTAGGATGTTGCCTTAGCCTCCTTTTGTTGCTATCGCTGAATACCTGAAACCAGGTAATTTATAAAATATGAAGGTTTATTTGTTCTGTGGTCCTGAAGGCCAATAAAACAAGAGCACATAGAGGGTGAGCTCCTCCTTCTTTGTGGGACTTTTGCAGAATCCCAAAACGGCATGTGGTGTCACATAGCCACACAGACAGCTCCCTAGCTCAGATCTCTCCTTTTAACACCAGTGGCTGGCAAAAGGCTCCACAACACAACTCTGGAGTTTGCAGCCTCTTAACACACATTCCCACAGCGATTAACCTTCCAAGTGTGGGTTACATGGGTGGGGCTGGGGGTGATGGTGGGCGCAGGGAACACATTTACAACGTAACAGATTTCTTCCTGCTGAAGTGGATGGTAAATAAGAGCACGTAAAAGAGGAAAGTAAAGAGCGCATGTCTGGGACTGGGAAAGAGCTAGAAGGAGGCGGAGAACGGAAGCCAGGAGGCAGTGAGTAGAAGTGCCATTGAAGGATTTGGACCACATTTTATAACGTGTGGGCAGAAAGTGTAGACAGGGTTAATTTCTCCTTGGGCAGTTTCCAGGGTCACCATGTCCTCTTTTCCTCATTGTGGTGAGACACCATTAACCTGTGCCTTGAACGTCCTGGGTTCTAAATTACAGTAAGTCCTTTGAAGATTGGGCTTTTTGCATCACATTTTACATCCTTGGTTCAGGAAACTCAATTTTGGGAGCAATCTGAATTTCAGAAAATTTTATTACAATTATGTAAGCAGCTGGAGGCCCTTGAGATCTGACGGCTAATGGTAGATCTGCAAATGCTTCACACTACTTAGAACTTAGCTTCAGCTCACCACATCCTCACAGGCACATGCTGTTGTCATAGCAACTTGAGAGAAGGTCATGATCAGTCAGAAACTGAGTTGATGATAACCCAAAGACAGAATTTAATAATGACCACAGGGATACCTGCTACGAAAACAATGACAAAAATCAAGGGGCTTTGATTATTTCTGGGTACCCCTCTGATGGGCTTCTGTGGTTATCAATGTCTTCAAGATAAAACACAGTACATCAGAGCAGACATTTTATTTTCTTCTATTCTATTATTACCTACAACTTTGTCTTTAAAAAATTCTTCCAAGAATAGTATGTAAAGAGTAAGAACCACATGTCTTTATTTTCATTTTTTCTTAGTATTCTTCTAAATGTGGAGCCAGGGCATAATGTTATTTTCATATTTATAGTCAGTAATCTAAGGAAAATTTCATTATTTCTGTTTGTAATAAAAACTGCACTGAGAAATGATTTTACATATAGCACATGTGTTGTAAATCTTCATAGCCAAGCTGCCACCAACTTCGTGAGATCACCTAAGCCTACTTGTGAGGGTCCATGGAGACCAAGGTTGTGACTATTAACATTAACTCTTAGAAAAGAGGAGAAGAGAGGGTCATTGCAGCTTCACCTGAGAGTTCAAGCACTCCCAGCCACTTGTATACTGTTCTTCCTTAGTTGCCCAAAGGCCTTGGATCTCGGGGAGGTTTTAGGTGGGAAAACCAAGACAAGTAATGTTGGTTTTTGCATTGGTCTCTAAAGGGCAAATTAACAAACAGGCTGAGCACACAGTAGGACATGCATTTTAAGTCCCAAGTGACCTCAGGATGCAGTATATCAACTTAGCCCCCCAAAAGTTCTTGTCCCTTGGAGTATAAGAGATATTTTCATAATTGCATCTGCAGGTTCAATAAGCTCATTGGTATCCTAGGGTGCACTATGGTAGACTGTACACTGCTGTCATTGCAGCCTTAGGAGGAAGCACTAATATTCACATCTCCTCCTGGGAAGATATGTTAGCAACAACATGGATTCTAAACACAAAATAAGCACATAATAACTTTTTGATGTTTCTTTCTTATTTTTTTTTTCCTGATTTCTAAATGTAGAGATGTAAACATGACTCTCATTCTATGTGTGGAAAATAAAACAGATGGGTTTTTTTTTTTTTTTTTTTTTTTTGGATGTTAACATCGTTTAAGCAGGTTAAAACTCCTCACCCACACTCGTAGAGTTTGTGGGTTTTCTTTTTAAACTTGAACCACTTCTTTTGTTGCTAAGTGATTTTTTTACAGTGACCGGCACCAGTAAGGAAAGCTTCGCTTACTCTAAGGACCTAGTTAAATCAGTTAGAAGTTACTCAAATGCTTCAGGAGTTCTGCTTATCTTAAGTCAATGAACAGCCTTCCAACATGCTACCAGTCCCCACAAAGGGCTACACTAAGAGAAGCAGTTTTACCTTTAAGAAATCACATATGAGGCATATGTTTAATCTTACACTGTCACTTACACTTAAACACTGACATAATTCATGGACACCTGCCGGGACAATTCTTCATGAAAGATGTAGAAGTGACACCTACTTTGCAGGGCCATGAGAGGAGCAGGGAGTAACGATGGAAATCCTCTTCTGTCTTCAAAACAGAATCTTGGCAAACAAAAATGTATCTTTCATGATAGCTATTGAAAAGTTCAGTTATTAATCAGTAACCATGAGTCATTGAAAAATAACACTTTAAATATTTTATTAGTGTATTGATTGTTTATTATTCATTAATGTTCCATTTCAATTATGGGACTGACTGGAACCTTTACTGATTTTCTAATGAAGGAACAGTACAATAAAAAAACAAAGTATATTATAATTTATAGCCTAAACATGTTTGAAGATATATAAATATTTTGCTACCATTTAAAAATAGTCAACTATAAAAGTGACCGAGATAAACAAATTAAATTGTTATTAAAAAGTTATGCTTCCTGGCTTTGGATGTGCTTATGAGGGTATAAAGTGTGTGGAAGAAACGGGCCCTGAGTTCCCAGTACTCATAAAAATCCTGGCACAGGCCAATAATTCTAGTGCTGGAGGCAAAACAGGATAGTCCCTGGGTATCACTGTCCACCCAGTCTAGCCAAATGGCGAGTCCCAAGCTCAGCGAGAGACCTGGACTCCAAAAAAGATAAGGTGGGAAGTGATAAAGGAAAACTCCTGTCGCTGACCTCTTTGACATCTAGCCTCTGCACACGCACACATGTGAGTATACACACACACACACACATGCACACTTTCACACATACCTGTGCACACATGTACACACACACACACACACACACACACACACACACACACACACACACCCCACAGAACTATTTCAGGAAAAGGCAACTGAAAATGGACTTTCAGCCTGTGATACAGTGTAAGAAAAGAAAATCTATTTGACCTAGACTGGGATAATTTCAGTAGGGAAGGAATTACAGTTCTGCTTGCACATAGGCAGACAATATACACGGGGTCATAATCATGAAAAGGGCTGTTACAAGTGGGGAAATGTTAAACTTGACCAGTGTATAAAGTACAAAACTATAAAGGTATTAATTTTTAATACAAAACACTAAAGGTATAGCTTTTAGAGAAAGGCAGCTGGAAGGGGAGAGAGAAAACCAGAAAGAGGGTAGCTGTTTACATGTGTATCCCCACAGAGAACTGGGAATGAAGACACTGACTAAAGTATAAATAATTAGGACTGCTATCCAATGTGCTCACTAGAACAGGTAATGAATGCCAGATGGTGCAAGGCTGGCCTATAACTTTACTTCTTTTACAGTGAGGCAATTAATAGCAATTTTCTAAGT
Source organism: Acomys russatus (assembly GCF_903995435.1). Lineage (NCBI taxonomy): Eukaryota > Metazoa > Chordata > Mammalia > Rodentia > Muridae > Acomys > Acomys russatus. The sequence continues at coordinate 53,034,245 of NC_067153.1, forward strand.
TTTGCACACGCAGAAATGAAAAACAATAGACTGGGGAAAAAAAAAACCCTTGTAATTATATGTCCTAGTTTGCTTTCTGTTGCTGAGATAAACATTATAACTAAAATAATTTATTAAGCTGACACATCCCAATCACAATCCACCACCAAAGCCACCCAGGGTGGAAACTCAAGAAGAAATACAGGAAGCAAAGTAGGAGCACTGCTTACTGGAGTGCTCCCACTAGCTTGCTCCGCCCCTTTCTTGTACATCTCAGAGCCATCTTCCTAGGAATAGCACCACTTACAGTGGGATGGGCCCTCTTATATCAATTTGCAGTCAAGAAAGTACCCACAGACATGGCCACTGGCCAATCTGAAGGAGGAAACTTCTCAAAAGAGGTTCCCACTTTGCAGATATGTCAAGCTGGCATCTAGAAATAGCCACTACATACTAGAAATTGGAAACTATTTTTTTCAAAATATGTTTTCAAGACATTGACAGTGAAAAACTTAAGGAACAATGACCAGGAGAGAGTCACTTATTGCCACGAGAAATCATTCAATTTGTACAATTTACATGTCTTCATTTTTAAAAATTCAGATCATAGTGCTGAAATAGCAGGTATTTTCATAAGATAGACACACAGATGGTCTTCAAAACCCTCAGAGATGTGCAGAATATGGCATTTGAAGATTGTGTTAACTTAAAGCTTTTTTGCCACGAGACAGGTCTGCTCCTGGCAGCATCCCATTCTACTTAAAAGAGCATCAAAGGCTTCATATGTGGCAAGCGAGCTACTGGGTGACAAAATGTCCTTGTGTCAATTACAGACAGAATACTGTTCAAACAGGACAAATTGGATACAGGAGAGTTAACTGCCGATCTTTGCAAGGCCAAGGTAGGCAAATTCTTTATAATTCCTGATTTGCTGAAAAGTCTGTCAAATATTCTGAGCCAGAAGGCTGAAGGTGATACTCCAACATTACGGTGAAATATTGAGGGACTGTTCAGGAAGCTAACTATCTCTGTCATTTCTGTACTTTCCGAAGCTGCTTGCCTAGACTTCCTACATACTTAGGTAATATTTATTCTTTCTTAAATCTCCGTCGGAATTGAAGACCAGATAGTTACTATCTCACAGCTAAACTTAAATTGTTTTGGATGATAGAAATCGATAGTAAAACACTTTATACAAATGTAAGTCTTACCTAATAATTTTTGTAATTGTTATATTACACATGCTTTTTATTTTAAGAAAAGGAGACTTTTATTTGACTAAAAGAGGGAAGTGTAGCTTAAATTCTGATTCCTGTCTAAACGGTGTGTTAACTCTGCTCCCCAATTGTCCCCCTGATATGTCAATAAAGCAGATTACAGCCAATCAATGAGCAGCGGAGAGAATAGGGATGGACTTCCTGTCAGCCAGGGGAGGAGGAGTTAGGAGATTCAGCCAGGGGATTCAGCCATAGGTAGAGGTCCAAGGAAGATCAGGAGGAAGGAGCTGGAGCCCAGGAAAGCTACAAAGTGCTAGTATCACTGGGATGTTTGCTGGGAATAAGACAAAACAACATAGAGAGATATGAACAGACTTAAACCGCTCAGATTGTGTTGTGGAGCCTTGTATTATAAAAGAGTCTCAATTATTTGTGTGATAGCCAGGTTAAGAAATAAGCTAAGAGAAACAAACACAGTTTTATAAAAATAATTGTTAACAAGTATTGCTAGTAAAAACAAGGAGGTTAAATATATATCTTTAAGTCTGTGTCTGGGAGCCTGAATAGACCTTATGAGCAGTGACTCTCAAGGAGAGTTACAGATGTTACAGATTTTTAGCCATACCCAATAGCCAATAATTTTTAACCAAGATATACAGAACATAGTAAATGTATATATTTTAAAAGCAGTAAGAAACAAACACGTGGAGGCCATATGCTTATGTATTTAAAACAGACAAAACTTTTCTTACTTTTTCTAGCTGTAGTTTCAAGACAGAAGCACCTTGCTATCTATTGAATCCAATTCTTTTGACCACAGAGGCTTTGTAGCCGACTTAGCCATTAGCTTTCTTACCAGAGAGGCTGAAATGCTGCTGGTGCCCTTTAAGGGCCCTGGGCTTACTTACTGCCATCTTGGTGCAGGCAGAAGACTCTGAACTTGCAGGTGCAGGGCTCCAAAGGCAGAGCCAGTTTATCAGTTTCGCTGCCTCTTTTTCTGAAAATCTTCTAAATGAGCTAGCCCTAATTGCCATCAGATGAAGGTCTGCCTTTTCCTCAGAATATAAAACCTAAAACAACATCTAAACAATTAAACAAACTTACGAACAAAATTTGACAATGTGACGACCACAAAGCAAACGGTCAGCCAGGCAAGACTAAAATGATACAGTCTCCAGACTTTGACAATATACAGCCCATAAGATTCCAGGTGTTCCCCGAAGGGAGCCAGGGAGGGGTCAGACGTCTCTGGACCTCCTCTGACCTTAGGAGGTTTGCTGCATCCAGCTCTCCTCTTTCAGGTCTCAGATATGTACCATAGAACAGATTCAGACAAACAGGTGGAGATCCGCACACAGGTGTGAGCACTCGGCTTCCCAGCTAATGCACCAAATGCTGGGTTCAGGGTGGAAGCCGAGAAAACTCAGTTCAGACACAGAAGCTTAAAATGAAAGCTTTCTTTTCTGAGCTCAGGGAGGCGGCCAGTTCAGGATCTGAACCGCACCCTTGAGGGGAAGTTGTATAGCATATTTAAAGGTGAAAATTGTAATTAGCTTATGGCGGGGGAGGTGGGGGGGGGACAACTGGTGGAACAAGGTAGTCAGCTCTGGCTCAAGTTATTTTGCTAAGAAGTTCTAGCTAACCTTGAGAGCGTGCCAAGCAGTTGGGAACAGCTGGGCTTGTGGTTGGGGAATTTTTGCTGATTAATAAGGCCATAGGGCATGCTCATCATAAACATAGTTTATAGTCAGCCTGACCTTGTATAGAGATTTCTTTTACATCAGCAACCAGCTGAGAGGATGGGGATGGAGGCCTGAAATTAAAATATCTATAGTTAATGCTACCCCAAAGGAGCAGACCTCAACACCTGCCTATAGCCCAAGAGTGGAAACAGGCCGATCCTGAGAGTTTGTTGTCTAGCCAGTCTAACTGAAAAACACCCAGCTTCTTGTTTAAGGAGAGACCCTTTGACTTAGCATTTTTATTGCTCTGACAAAGCACCATGACTAAAAAGCAAGTTGGGGAGGAAACAAAGTATTCAGTCAGCTTACACTTCCACATTGCTGTTCATCACTAAATGAAGTCAGGACAGGAACTCAAATAGGGCAGGAATCTGGAGGCAGGAGCTGATGCAGAGGCCATGGGGCAGAGGTTCTGTTTATTGGCTTGCTTCCCCATGACTTGCTCAGCCTGCTTTCTTATAGAACCCAAGACCACCAGCCCAGAGATGGTACCACCCACAATAGGCTCGGTCCTCCCCCATGGGTCACTAATTGAGAAAATGCCTTACAGCTGGATCTCATGGAGGCATTTCCTCAACTGAGGCTCTTGCTTGTGGCAAGATGACACACAAAACCAGGCAGTACACCCTTTCTCTCCCAAAATCACGTTGTAGCCTCTGCATGTGCGTACACACAGGTATACACACACACATTGTAAACATTTCACACACATAACACACACACACACACACACACACACACGAAAAGCAATTAGGGACATGGGAAAATCTACTGAATAAATCTGTAGCAGAAGTTTCCTCAAACCTAAAGGAATAAATGCATCTTCAAGTATAATAGGCATTTAGAATCCCAAATAAGCATTACCTATGAAGGCCTACACAACAGTGTGATCACAGTGCCAAGCCACAAAATTAAATATGTGTGTGTGTAGAGGAATGACAATTCAGAACAGGCTGCTCTGGCAAGAGATCACATCCTAGGGCCTTCTAGGTCTCTGTGATCTGGCTGGAATACAAACATGCCTTTAATCCAGGAGACAGAGACAAACAGATCTGAGTTCAAGACCAGCCTGGTATAAAACAAGTTTTAGGTAAAGAAAAGCTCAGGTCCAGATGGTGATACATGCCTTTAATCCCAAACAATGAAGGTAAAAGTTTATAGAAGGAAGCACCCATGCTTAAAAGTGATGTCTAATTGAGTGGCAGAAAAAGTGACAAATTAGAGAAAGATTTCACAGAATAGGATACGCCCAACTCTAACAAGAGGAGAGGGAAAAGGGAAGCTACTTAAGGGGCAATGCAGAGAGAGGGAGGAGGCAGTTTTATGGAGACAGTAATAGAGAGACAGGCTGCAGAGAGAGAGAACAAGCCAGAAGACCTAATGAGAAGGAACCAGACTTTTTCTTCTCCCAATTAGTGTAAGCTGTGCAAGAAAAGTCTGTTCCATGGACACAAAAGTAGTTAAGATCCCCAGGCTCACTGGCGGCGGTCTAGACACAGGTGAACATCAGGGCAATGAGAGGCCCTGTCTCAAAGGAGATGGACGGCATTGGTGAGGATCCCATCTGAGGTTATGTGTTTTACGTACACTGACCCACTCCCCTCCCACACAGGAACATGAACACACACAAACATATGCACACACACACACACACACACATGATATATACTCACTTACAAATGGATATTAGCCCAACATAGATGTCCTCTGAGAGTTCCATCCAGTGGCGTATCAGGACAGATACTGGGACTCACAGCAGGACTCTGGGTGAAGAGCTATGAATTGGAAGAGTTGAGGGATGGAAAGATGGGGGGGCAGGGGGGGAGGAAGTGGGGGGTTGGATGGGGTGGGGTGGATGTCAGGAACTCCACAAGGAGACTATCAAGGCTGGCAAATCTGGATCCAGGGAGTCTGCACAAACAGATGCACCAACCAAGGACCTTGCAAGCAGAAGACCTAGACCCCGTGTTCAATGGACAGCTCATTCTCCACAGCAGGAGGGGGTAGCTGGGGACTTCCTCTGAGAAGAACTATGGTGCCCTTGATTTGTTCACTGCTCCTTACCGGAGGGGCCCTGTGGGAGCACAGAGGAAGCAGATTCAGGCTATCCCGATGAGGCCTCATAGGCTGTGGTCAGATGGTGGGGGAGGACCTGTCAGAGGTCTAGGGCAGGGGAATAGAACAGAAAAGGGAGAGAGGGTGGGAACAGGAAGATAAGAGCAAGGGGATTACAATCGGATAATGATGATGATGATGAGATTTTTTAAAAAAGAATTGGTCATGGTTTCTGGGAAATATTCTATTTTTAATGACTAATTGATCGGAAGTGGATCATAGAGAGGGCAGGACAAACATGCTGAGAATTTCACCTCTCATAGTAGACAGGACACCCTCCTCCCCCACAAGAAAAACAAACAATAAATAGAAGGAAGGTCACCATTTAAAGTGAATCAGGTATTGAGGAAAAGTAAAAGAAACATAACATCAGACATGTGGCAGGAACACACTTGGGAGGAAAGGTGTGGTCACTGAAGCTGACGCTTCGTTGTTCTTAACAGAGACCCAGTGTGTTCTGTTTTATGCTTTGACCTAAACTAATAATTATTAATGAAAAAGTGTGAAAAGTAGAGACAATTATGTTTTCCAGTTTGACAAGGAAACCACCAAAGGATGAAAACAGGAATTATTGTATGTCATCTAAAATACTTAGTATATACGGCTAGACATGACTGAACGTTTACTACTATTCACTATGCAAGGAATTGAATGAGAAATTAAAATTTAAAACAGTTGACCGGAGGAAAAATAGAAGTGGATAGAGGACATAAAGAACAAACAGACTTAAAACCTCCCAGGATGCTGCTGACTTCTCATGATTGTGAGAAGTATCTGAAAGAAACAGAAAATGGTGGCAACAAAAGTAAACTAGACTTCAACTTCAGGACAACATCTGCAGGGTAAAGATGCAGGATCTTTTTCACGTAAAGAACAAAATCACCTGCTGCCTGGGAATGCTGACAGCCTTTCTCCTATTCTACAGGGGCCTGTTTTTCGTAGCAGTGGGAAGCTACAATACCCAAGTCTAATTTCTACCTTTTATTTAGTTTCTTTCTTTGAGGAAAAAAAAACACACATGCTGATTATTTGTCAGAAACTGAATTTCTACCTGTGTCCCTTCTATTCCGTAGAAAGCAGGGTGGTTTTTCTTTTGTTTTGGTTTGTTTATTCAACCCTTTCTTTTGCGAGATGCAGTGGGTTTGTTGTCTAAAGCTGTGTCAATAAGCATTGCAGCACAAGACAAACACATAGATGCGTGGTGTATTATACACATAAAACCCAGAGAAGATAAAAAAAAAAAAGACCAAGTTAATTCTTCAAAGAAAATATAGATATATAAGGTCAGATACAAAGAAGAAGGAAGAAAAAGTAGTACTTGATAAAGCATTTCTGTAGTTTGGAGATGGAATTTGAGGCAAGGAAGCCAGGAATGGTGATAGTGGGCATCAGTTAAAAATACTAAAAACAAACAAACAAACAAAAACCCAGGAAATGAAGCATATGGACTCTATGGGAAGACTGATGTAGGTGGGGAGACGGCAGCAAATGTGAAAGCTCTGAGGCAGGCAGGCGTGTGTAGGACAGGCCAGAGTAATATCAAGAGCAGCAGTGTGACACTCTAGCCAGAGGACCAGGATTTGGGGGAGGCGGGGAGAGGTGGGTAAAATTAAGTGATTGGGTAAGGACCGCAAAGCCCCATGTGACTGCCAGAAGAAACTCAGCCTTACTCCAACTGAAGTGAGAACCCATCAGGCAATTTAACAGGCAAGTGAGATGGTGGTAGTGTTTTCAATTTAATTATTTAAGTTAGCACACAAAGTAATTGCTTTTTTATATAGAATTTCCACAGTTACTCTATTCTTTATTTTATTCGATTTTTTTTCCCTTCCCTCTCCATCTTGAACTTTTTTTCCCACTTCTATTAGATTATTGAAGAGGCAGCTACAGAGAGACAGAAGGTAGACAGGGGCGTGGACTAACCTTCAGCAGGCAAGCAGACCCCGCTTATCCACAACGGCAGTCACTTTGTGAGAAAAGCCGAAATGCCTACTCAGGAAAAGTGGATGAGGCCCTTTATAGGGCAAAATGACTTCCGTAGTACGCAAGGGAAACTGGGAAGTGTAGTCTTTCAGCAAGAAAGTATCACTGTCTAGTAGCCCCATTTTTACTTTTATGTCCTGTACAGACACACAGAAACAATGACCACAGGGGGAAAAAAAAAACATAGCTCTCACCTCAAAAGGCATACAAAATAGTTTATTATGTAACCAAATATGAGTGACCACGCCTGGGAAGAGAGATTTAAATGATCTCAAATGCCACATTACAATGTGGTAATAGTTTCATAATTTTTTTACAGAAATACAACAAAGAAATTCACCAAAGAACATACTTTTCGAATATTCTGATGGAATCATCATGCAGAGAGGCCTCAGCGGCCCGGGGATGTCTCTGCTCTAAGACTTGAATGTTATCTGGTAACATTCCTGGCTTTGGGGTCTTTGGGAACTAGGGGATCTGGTGTAAGGCACAGAGGTGGGCAATACATGCTATTTGCATGGTTAAAAATATCTTAAGATACTTCGGCCTAGCTGTGCAGAATTTCAACCTCTGCATAGTCACTGAAGTTCTGTTTGGTCAATTGGCTTGCATAAAATGTCAATGTCAGTTCAATTTCTTTCTGGAAGCTTTACTTATACATGCAGACAGACAGACAGACAGAAAGACAGACAGACAGACAGACACACACACACACACACACAAATTTAGGATTAGAATCTATATGTGTGGTGTTTATCTTCCTGAGTCTAGCTTCCCTGAGCATGGTTTAGTTTTCAATCCTTTTATATTAAGAAGCCATTGGTGAGAACAGGCTCCCTACAGCATCTCACAGGGACTGAGACCGGAGTACTATGGAGCATTTCTAATTCACAGCAAAGCCAAAGGGAATAGAGACATCCCAAGGAAGCTGGATTCTGCAAACAGGTGTCAGGGATGTTCCCTGCAGAGGCCATGATGATCTCATTCTACCTTCTCAAAGGGCTGAGGTCTCTAGGGGCAATGCATTTTACATTGTATTCTCAGGGAAGGTAGTACCTCTTTTGTCACTAACTCTATGAAGGTCAAGTCCATTAGCAATGTGGTTCTCCATAACAGTCTAAATCTTGGGGTGATTTCCTGAATTAAGAGTCCATTCATTCAGAGGCCTTCTCTATCTCAGAAGGAAAGGTCTCCAATCAGTTGATGAAGGGGTCCACCCACACTAAGAGTAATTGGTTGCTCTTGTTTAGAGGCACGTGGGTGAAATCCAATTGTCATTCTTCCCCCAAATAAAGTCCTGTCTTTTGTGTTTCCAGGGAAGCAAGCCAGTAGCTCATTTGCCCTCATTGTCTGGTTATGGTTTTTTAAAGTGATTTTTGTCAGCTGTTGAGTTTAGCTTTGCCCAGATGAAAAGCGTCAAGGTGATCTTTAAATTTTTTTCTATCTTCCAGAATCCTCCTAAATTACTGTACTATTTCCTCGGATGGGCACTGGGGTCACCCCCAACAAAGAGGCCACATTCACACCTTGATTAGCTGCTCTTCGATGTCACTGTCGGCCCACCCATGTGAAGGGGCACCTCATATGTCCCCTTTTGATGTCCTTTACAATGGATACCTGCTACTCTCTTGGGTTGAAACGTGGGTGAAAATAGTTATATTCTGTCTCTTGGTGACACTAAATAGGGGAGCTGACTTCAGGAAGAAGGTGTGGGCATGGAGAGCTGAAGAGACGTGTTTAGAAGCAGCACATATGGTGGCCCTCTTGCCTCGACTTAATTCTGGGGCTCTGATTAGGGCAATTAGTTCAGCCAAGTCCACGGGGGAAGGACTTTGTTTTCCAGAATGTCAGGAAGAATCACTATAGTATACGTTACTTGATGGACCCCAAGCTTAATAAAAATAGATATCCTCCGTACATGCAGCCTAATCAGGGTCTCCTGAGGGAGTTTAAGTCTTCCCTACTCACCTGAGCTTGTAGAGTTATTTGTTCACACTCTTGCCTGGGCCTTTTGTCATCTTCATCTACCTCTGGGAAGAAGAAAGTGTGATTGAAGGAGGCCTGTTTTGTTTTGTTTCGTTTTGTTTTTTGTTTTTTTGTTTTTTGTTTTTTGTTTTTTTTAATGTGAATAGCTGGGCTTATCAGAGTTTGCAGAATCTTGCCATTCCTAAAAACTCCTGTTGGAAGTTGGTCTATCTGATGTATTTTCATGCTAATTACTGTTTGCTGTCCTTTAATGTACTCCAAATATTGCAGTGTAATCTTGCCTAAAATCTTGTTCCTGGTTGACCAATAAAAAGCCAATACACCTGGGCAGGCAAATAGGATAGGCGTGGCTAAGATTCACAGGCTTTGGGGACAGAGAGATTCCTGGAAAAGGAAGCAGTTAGAGACCAAAAGAGGATCTTGGGAGGAGAGAGATAGGGGGAGAGAAGAAGGAAGGAGGTTGCCACCATGGACGAGGTGGCACAGGGCTGGCGTGGATAGAGGATTTGGCCCAGATGAAGAACATGAGCAAGTATTTGGGATTATGGATGAGAGGTAGCTTGATAGAAATTATTAGAAGCAGATGGCATGGGACTGGGCCAGGGATATATTTGAGGTGGTTTAGGGGATTAACATCTGCCCTGCCCCATGTGAACCAAGGCTATTTCAAAATATAGCAGGTGTCTGTTTTTATTGATTGATAGCAGCTTAGAAAATATTCCTGTAGTAATTATAGCCTAATAATAAATATTTCTTAGACCATACTTCTATATTAACCACAATAAAATCCTCTAAGGTTTGGTTGGTTGGTTGGTTGGTTTGGTGTTTTGTTTTTTTTTTTGTTTTTGTTTTTGTTTTTTTTTTTGTTTTTCATTTTTGATAGAGATAAGGAAATTCCAGGTCTTACTTTAGCTCCCTGTTTCTCTCAGATATGGTCAGTCCTAAGGATTTTACCGACAATTAGTACAGCTTGCTGAGCCTTTCTTCGACACCTCACAGCCGTTACCTGCTAAAAGACTAAGGCACATCTTACATTGTTCATTCTTAAGAACAAAGGAGAAAGTTATCCAAATAGTTTAGAGCATTGGCTTCACAGCTCAAGTAATTTAATCAAGTTTCCACAGAATTAGTGGCAGAGGTTCGGTAAAAGACAGATTATATGAGCTAAGGTCCTGGTTTCACCTGTGCTGACACCGTTACACACACGCACACACAGAGAGACAGACACACAAAGACACACACACACACACACACACACACACACACACACACACACCCTCGGCTTCTTCCAATTTTACTAAGAGTGATACCAATCAGACTCCCCTATTACAAATGCAATTCTATTCTTTTGCAGCCAGATCTCTCCTAATAAGCTAATAAGGTAAAATTAATGACAAGAACTTGTTTAAAAAATCGTGTGTTTTCATAAGCTATTCTCTGCCCTTTGACATCTATTCTGGAGACCTTGTCTCTTTAGTTTCATGGGATAGGTACATTTTGTCAAAGCAAACTCTTTCCACCTCTTGAGACAGCTGAACAGAAGCGTCAAGAGTTAAGAAATGTCAAGCCAATCAATTGCTTAAACCGCTGCTCAATTTAATCAAATGCGACAGCTGATTTCAAAGTGGTCGCTCTGCTGTGCACATGCTATTTAGACATCCTGTCCTCTGCGGGAACTTGGCTCCAAATATGCCCTAATGTCTGTGGGCAGTCATGATATATTAATGTTGCCCATGCACACCTACTGAACTTCATGCACGGGACAATGGATTTTCTAGCCAAGGTGGCAGGGGACGTCATTGCCCCCTAGTGGAATTTCTGAAAAGTGTTCCTGAAAAACAAAAATTTCAGGGGGTAAGAATGGTCGGGGACTCTAAATGAGAGAAGCATGGGAGAATAGCAAAATAAAAGGATACAGAGGGTCCTAGAAACCTACAAGTAGAACATTATGATAGGCAGATTTGGGCCCAGGGGTCCCGCTCAAACTAAGGCACCAGCCAAGGACAATATAGGCGGTAAACTTTAAACCCCTACCCAGATCCAGCCAATGGTCAGAACATTCTCCACAGTTGAGTGGAGAGTGGGATATGACTTTCTCACGTACTCTGGTGCCTCACATTTGACCATGTCCCCTGGAGAGGGAGACCTGGTGGCACTCAGAGGAAGGACAGCAGATTACCAAGAAGAGACTTGATACCCTATGAGCATATACAGGGGAAGGTAATCCCCCTCAGGAACAGTCATAGGGGAGGGGAATAAGGGGAAAATGGGAGGGAGGGAAGAATGGGAGGATACAAGGGATGGGATAACCATTGAGATGTAACAAGAATAAATTAATTAAAAAAAAATTTTAAAAGAGAATGTTCTAGGAGTTTAGCAAGAAACAAACAAACAAGCCCAGCTTTCTAGAACTCACAAACTGAAAAGTGAGCATACCCGAACAATCACACTATTTCTCCACATTTGCTTTTCCCTCCGTGATCTCTCCTGCCATAAAGTAAATTGTTTCAGTTGCTGACAATGCTGCCTGTCTCATCACTGAAGGAGCTCCAGGACAAGGAGACTGGGAGACTGAAATGCTCTCAGTCAAAGAGCACACACAGAACATCAGCAACCGCATTACACAAGGCAAAAGCTTGTTTCTGTAAGCTAAGACACAGTTGAAGTTTATGGGCAGCTTTAATTTATGTGTCTACTTAAAAAAAAAATCTAAAATTGGGGCAAAGTTGGCAAGTTTGATGAACATCCTTTTAATTCCTCTCCATTTTTCGTTTCATTTTTGTTATCCCCTCCCCCCCAAGAAAGTTTTGTTTTCTCCTGTTAAAAGAGTAGGATTTCCCTCACTCCTCCAAACCTGCTGTCAGCATAAAGCATAGGAACACAGCAGGAGAGTAGCTGCCATAAAAGCAGCCAATACCGGTGACATCTTCTGAGCCCCTGGATGGCCAGCAGGACCACCTGGAAAGTTGTAGCTTTATCATTAGTATCATACGTGTTTGATGTTTAATGCAGACACTTACCAAATGAAGATTTCAGCGAAGAGGATTCAAATTGTTTCTGTGAATGAGTAAAGTTTCTAAGTAAACTGTAAACATTTGGAGAGCATGTCCTGACATTACCTGACCATGAATTTTTTCTTCTTTTTCTCAATCGCCACTGCTTGCTTTTTTTTAACCCCAAGATTAAAGTTGTGCAGTCAGTTTAGGTTGTAAAAGGTGATTTTACATGGGAAATCTAAGGTATAATAAGGCTTGTTATGTTGTTTTCTTAAAGACAAATGAAAGCTAAACAGACCAAGTTCACAGTAGGATAATAGGTCATGTTCAAGGTCTTAAATTGGCTGCGAGGTCCGGAAAGTTTCAATCTCTTTGGGGGTCAAGAGACACCTTTAGAAAAATGTATCACTACAGCTCCCCTTTTGCTACTTTTTTGTACATGTGATCTGTGGGTTGTTGGCATTATGTTGTGTGCTAGACTTTTTATCCCCAATAACAGATGATGATGATAGGTAGATAGATAGATAGATAGATGATAGAAGATAGATAGATAGATAGATAGATAGATAGATAGATAGAAAGATAGATAGATGAAGGGAGGAAGGTTAGCTATCTCCCTTGCTTATTCCCTGAAAGGACAACCCATAGAAACAGCTTCAAATCTGAGCCGAAATTCAGAAATCACCTCTGTGATGGGACCTTTTAGAATCCCTACTCACAGCAGCACTGCTGCATGCCAGCATGCAGGGATGAGCAATGCCTTGCAAAACCCGCCACTACTCTTGCGAGAAAAAAACAGATTAATCCTTTTAATTTAGATAAACTAAATTAATAATTAATAACCTTTCAAACAAAAGTGTACCAGGCTCAGGCTAGAGAGATGGATCAGTGGTCAAAAGCACTTGCTACTTTTGAATTGAACGGGGAGTTGGTTTCCAGTCTGTAACTCCAACTCCAGGACACTCTCTTCAGGCGGCCACAGGAACCTGTACGTACATGGCGCACATTCAGACAAGTGAGCACATACCCAAACTCATAAATAAAGTACATTTATGAAATTTTAAACATTCCAGCCTCAAAGAAAGTTCACTGGTGAGGTCGGCCATTGCTTGGTATTTGGAGGTCATGATTTCATAAAGGGGACATGTTTGAGAGTGAGTTCTGAGAGGTAAGAGGGCGAACATCAAAGAATTCAAGTGCTGGACAGAAGTTTATCAGGGCCCTGCTCCCAAGGCCCTCTGCCGTTGCCTGGAGAAACATGGAAATCCTCCAAGTCTTTCTGAGAGTGAGGAGCCTGGATACAGCTTTGCTTAGAAAAGACAACTCTGGAGAAATATGAAAGTGTGGATGGAGCACACGAAAGCTGCTGTTTGAATAGATTATGTCTGCCGTAGGTTCATGCAGTTGAGTGCTTGGTACCCTGCTGATGGCGCTGTCTGAGAAAGTAATGGGACCTTTAGGAGGTCGAGCCTTGCTGGGGGATGTACACAGCATGAGATGCTACAACCTGGTCTACTTCATGTGTCCTTCTTCTGTTACCCCGGCAGCCTTCTGCTCCTGCTGAGAGGACTAAGGTAGCGCCATCCTGTTCTGAATCCATTTTGGATTTGCCTAGACAGTTCTCAGCCCTCTACCCTCTTTCCCCAATGGTCACATCTGCCTTGGCAACACATTTGACATTTCCATGGCCTTGATTGTGCAGTAATCCAAAGAATTGGCAGGTTAGGTCTAAAATAACTGCTATACTCTCCTAGGAATGAACATTACAAGGTTACTTTGACCCTTATCTAACTTTGATGCAAATTATGGTCATTCTGGGTTGTTTGTTTGTTTGTTGGTTGGTTGGTTTGGTTGGTTTTTTGTTGCTGTTGTTGTTTTTGTTTTTGTTTAGTTTTTTTTGTTTTTTACTTTTAAGAGCTCCTACCTCCAAAGTTAGGTCCCAAGAGACTTTTCAAAGGCACACGTCCACGTGTGATCTGGCCATCAATAAAAAGACTTAAATTTAATTGGCTTAGTCAGCCTGGTTCTCAATAACTGTCTCATATGGCTCCTGCTCCTGCTGCAGTGCCTTCTCCACTATGACTGATTGCATCCCCTCTGGGATCGTATCCAAAATAACCCTTTCTTCTCTGGGTTGATTTCTGTAATTCTATCACAGCAACAGAAAGATAGCTAACCCAACCACAGAAGGCTGGAAGCCAAGGGATGTTGGCATGGGGTTGCAGCAGAGATGATGGAGGAAGGATAGGACAGTACAAGGTCACACACAGAGCATGGTGGAGGTGTGAAAGATGGCATCCACATTTCAACCTCTTTCTCCTTACTTTCAGGACACCACAAGCATCAAATTAAAATATGGCAGGGTTACAGGATCATCCATGTACCACCACATGCAAAAGACCCTTCAGAAGCCCTTCTCTTTCCAACCGTGAGCTTTCTTTCCATTTGCAAGCTTGATGCCTACTTTATGCCCAGGAAACGCTCCCACTGCATCATCCCAATGGCCTCTAATGAGTTTTGCTACACAAAAGATCTGTTCCTTTTCCTCATTAACAACAGAATAGTTTGTCACATAAACAGAAGCTTCCTCAGGGGAGGCTCTTCAAATCACCAGACCCATAATTCATTATACTTTTTATATTTTCTGGAATTCCCATTCTCCTTTGCACTTTTATTTCACATTCTACATCTCAATGCTGGAATTCAGGCATCACCTCTCAGAAAGAGAGAAACCAATCTTTAGATTTCCATTTATTTGAAATAAAAGGTAAGTGAATCCTGGCCCGGGAGTTTTAGGTATGGTACATTCCAGAAAACTAATCCTCAAATTATTCCTTTAAGCCTATATCAACTGATAACATTGAGGTGATTCCAGTGCCCTAAAGGCCTAGAGAAGAAACTCCATGCCAAATACTTAAACAAGTCACTGTCTCGCACAGTGGGGAATCCTGTGCAGGTGTGCTGTCAGGCTTTCCTCAAGCTGTTGTCATCGTCACTACTTGAAAGCCATATCCCTCTTACCATGGCCTCCGGAACGGTGAGAGCCCTGTAGAGATGTGCAGCCAACTTCTCCCAGTCCTAGCGTGGTAATGCTTACCCTTACATAGAGTAGAAACAAGGCCTGACCAACAACCCTTGTGAGGAAAAGACAGCATTTCCGTGGGTTTAAACTGCTTTGCTGGACTGGTCTTCAGTGCTGGACAGAACAGGATCTCCTCAGAGGTGTGAGTCTCAAGGCCAAGGGTCTCCAGTGGCACTTGTGTTATCTGGGAAGTACTGTATCAAGATAGACAGATTCTTCTGAGTCAAAGCCTGGAAGGAAGGGAACCAGGCAATTTACTTTAACAGACTGTCCAGGCGACCATTCAGGGCTGGGCAGTGGCTTCCGCTAATTCTGACCAATCCTGAGCTTTCCCAGTACCACGTGGGCTGTGAAGAGTGGAACAGATTCCTGAACTGAAGACTGTGAATCCTGTGGTACACGCATGTGACTCAAGGGCTGCCTCTCCTCTCTCTGCATTAGACTGTGCTTTGATTTTGTATTGTAGCAAGAAACTCTCATGAGCAATGAAAGGCAAGGCAGTTTACCCATGTCTGTAAGTCCCTAACACAAACCACAACTTCAGAATTTTATCTAGATTTTTTTTTTTCCAGCTGGAGGTGGGAATCTAGTTTTAGTTCATATCATTTTGCACCTTTACTCTATAAGGCTGTACAGACCAAATTCAGTAATTACAGTGTTCTGTCCCAGAAAACACTTTCCTTAATAAGTCAGAGATGATGGCTTCATGGGTAAATCTATGTATACCTTTGCTTTATTTGGGATTTAAAAAAAAAAAAAAAAAAAAGCTCAAGTGGTACAGTGGCACAGCCCTATAATCCCAGTACTTGAAAGACAGAGGCAGGAGGATCACATTTTTTGAGGCAACCTGATCACCATAGTAAGTCCTTGTCTCAAAACAAATTAGCAACCCTCCCCCTCCCCAACTAAAACAAAAACTTAAACCTCAACCTTCTCCTGATTTATTCGGAGGTAGTCGGGGAGAAGGGAATATCAATAGCAAACACAACAAATAAGCAATGATACCTCAGAAAAAGATTTTCAAGCAGGAGGTTATAGGTGCAGTTGTCCTCAGATCACCAGTCTCCTGGGAAGGGCACGGCAATCTGGGCCTCAAAGCATCTTCATCCTGGAAGACCTGGCAGACATGTAGGCCTTCCTCTAAGGTGAAGTAGATGAGGCCACCTTATCCCAAGGAAATGTCTGAAGTAAAAGACAAGAAACCCATCCCAAGTTGTTGATTCTCTGTCACTGATGTGTATGTCACTTCCAGGGACTGAAAACTGCTCCCAGAATGCTTCCTTACTTGCCTTAGCTGTAAGGACATCAACCAACTTGGGCAGTTAAATCAGGAAAAGACCTTACTGGGGGTTACTAGGCAACGTGAAGAGATCATAAGTCTCTAGACAATAGGGTGGAGTCATTGCATAGCCAGTGTCAATATTCAAAGTGATACCTCATGGTGTCAGCTCTTGTCTACCAGATAGACACCCACAGCTTGCAAATGGGCAGCAACATCTCCATTTCGTTTACCACTTCCACGGGAAATTGTTTAGTACCCCTAATCCCATCAAATAGATTCATTTAGTGCCAGTGTTGTTGTTGTTGTTGTTGTTGTTGTTGTTTTAATCACAAAATTACAGTTCAAAACCTGTCTTCTGTAGCTGTATGGAGTCACTTTTAAGACACATGTCACTTTAGGCACAAGAGGAGAAGTATGTAGCTGGCATCAAGAGTTAGAGGTGCAAGTCATAAAGAGAAATATCTTCAGTAGGAAGTGTTCAGTGGTGCCAAGGAGCCCACGTAGAAAGCAAGAGTGTTAGGATCCTGTACATTTAATTTTCATGCCTTCTTTTGTTTCCTCAATCAGGGACAACAGTGGGGAGCAAGCACAGAAGTGTGGCCCCACTACTTGAGTGTGTAATGGCATGAGGCAATGTCTTAACAGAGATGGCCACTGCTAATGATTAGGACCCTGAAGACAGTTTAAGGACATTTCAACCAAGCAAAGTGTAAATCAGACATTTCATTTATATTCATAGAATAATGGGTTATTAGTTCTAGAGAAACTATCGAAAGTACTGTTAGAAAACATGATGGGGCCTAAAGTTTGACTTTTTAATTGAAATGCAAGAAGTCGGTGTTTTCCAAGAAACGAATAGTTTTGAAGGAAGAAGAAACGCAGCATGTTGAACAGGCCTTGCTAGCTAGAGCCTATTTTAACCTCTAGTTCCAAGGAGCAAAGATCAGGCAAGCACCATTGTGCAGGCTGGAGAAGCTAGCCCCTTCAGTACTTTTTGTTTCTGTGGCCTAACCTTGCCATTGTACCGTTAGAGTTAAGCTGTGCACACATTTACAGGGCCTAGAGTAAGCGGTGTCTTCCTGTGCTGTTCAGTGCTACGCAGCCCTGAAGGTGGGCTGTGTGTGTATCTAGTGTGTGTTATGTGTGCAAAGTCCAGTTGTAACACACACACAGCACTTCTAGACTGTGCTACATAAATCACTTACCACACAGGCTCATGGCATTTATTTAGACTACTATAGAAAAGGATCTTAAAATTCAGACTTCAAAAAGGAGAAATGTTCTCCCAACTCTTAGGAGGAAATGGAAAATTATATAGCAGTAGGCAAAACTGGGTGCCTCCCTCGTTTCTTTTAAATTTAAAATCAGTCACTGAACTCGTAATGACTCTGCAGATTAAAGGGTGTCCTTGTTACATTTCCACGGTCACACATAGCTTTGCCCAAATCCTTGCTTCCTAACTGCTCCCTCTTTTTCCCTTCTGTCTCTCCTTTTCCTCCCATTCTCTATTATTCCTTCTTCTGCTTTCAAGTAACTTTTCTGCTGTTGTTCTGTATATGGAAAAAGCACATGATGTTTGTCTGTGCTTGGCTCCATCCCTTATGATGACCTCCTTTGCATTCGTTGCCTAGTGAGTGACGAATGATGTGGCCTCGGTTTCCTCTGTGTGTATTTATGCGCTTTCATTTCTCCATCTGCTGAAAGGCACTAACTGTATCTTGGAAATTATGATGCTTTCCATCTTACTTTGGGTTTTATTGCTGTCAGGAGGACACCATGACCACAGCAACTCTTATAAAGGAAAATATTAATTGGGGCTGGCTTACAGTTCAGAGGGTTTAGTTCATTATCGTCATGGCGGGAAGCATGGCGGCACGCACACAGACATGGTGCTAGGAGAGGGAGCCGAGAGTTCTGCAGCCGGAACCTCAGGCAGCAGGAAGTGAACGTCACGCTAGACCTGCCCTGAGCATTTGAGAGCTCAGAGCCCACCCTATAGTGACGCACTTCCTCCAACAAGGCCACGCCTCCTACTAGTGCCACTCCCTATGGGCCCATGGGAGGATTTCTATTCAACTCACCACAATTTCTGTGAGAATTTCCTTCAGGTATATATTCAGGTGTGGTATAGCTGGATTATACAGTTTAGATTTCTCTTTTGGGGGGGTTTATTTAATCTATTGTTGTTTTTTGTGGGGTAGATGTTGGTTTTTGTTGGTGTATTTAGTCTGCTAATTGTTCATTCTACCACTGAACTATCTCTCCAGCCCTTAGCTTTGGAAAGGTCTGGCTGAGAGCTGATGCTTTGAACTTGCTATTTTGCCCAGGGCCGTTTCTCTGCCTCCCTGTGCTGGGACTACAGGCCTGTGCCACCACACCCAGCTAATTTTAGTTCCTAGAGGAGTTTTCATACTATTTCCAAGAGTGGCTGGACTAATCTACACTCCTACCAGCATTTTTTTCTTTGAAAGTTTTACAGTAGTCATTCTATAGGGGTGAGATGACAACTCAGCTTCGATTTGTATTTTGTTGATGCCTAACCTGTTTTGTGTGGTATTGAGGTAACAAATATTACACACACACACACACACACACACACACACACACACACACACACACACATATATATATATTATAAATAAAACAAGAATAGCAGAGACTGGAACTGGGCTCAGTGGTTAGGCTCTCTGGCTTCTCTTTCAGAGGACCAGAAAAATATGTCCCTTAATTAAAGAAAAAAATGTTTTCCCTAGAAATACCATACACATGAGTAAAGGAAGATAGAGAAATAGAACTATACAGCTCAACATAAAACAAACAGGGACTATTTGGAACCTAAGTATAAAATCCAGTACTGAGCTAGGACCCAGACGCCTGATGTGCAGCTTCCGTCTGCTCTGCCATGTTGTCTCTGCCCACATCCTTCTCTGCAGGGCAGCCGGCGCATTTATCGCAATAATTCATGTATTACGATCTATGTTCAAAGCCCTAAGTCACATAAATTGATTTAATTTTTTTCAGTAGCATTCCCATCGTTCACCAAGATTACAGCTGGAGCTTTCCATAACTGTTTCATGTCTCATGAGCCAAGAAAAGAACGGTTCGATAAGCTTTCCTAACACCACACAGGGGCAACAAAGATTTACCAACCCTGGGATTTTCTTACAGTAAGAAAAAGATAACAATTCATAGCAACATGTTTATTTAAGCACTAGCTAAACTTTCATTTACAAACAAATATTTTCAGGGGGAAAAAAAAAACCACAAGACAATAATTCCAAAAGTTATACCATTACATAAAATTAAACTTGCAGAATTTACAAATTAATGTTCTGAGTAGACAGATAAATTATACATCCTGTCACAAAACCCAATCAAACAGCATTTAGAAATTCATACAGTCATAATGCAAGATAGTCTCTCTCGACGATCCATCTATTTACAGTTTCCCACCACAAACAATAATTCATAGCTACTAATGTGTGTGAGCACATCATAGCTACCAATGTGTGCGAGCACAGTATATTTAAAATATATTTAGCAGCATATAAAAATCAGAGGAAAGAGAAAGGAGCTATTACTATTAAATAAAAAGAAATGAAAAGATAATAATAGAAACAATTCCATAGGAAAATAGATCAAAATATCTTTCTGTTAGGAAATCAACAGCTCACCGCCACAGAACACGTGCCCAACACTAACAACGCAACAGTTCTGTGGCGTTTTACTTCTGAGCACAGAATGTAGAACAACTGAAAGCTTTGGTCAATATGGGTAAACATGAGCATTTTAGCACACACTGTTATCTTTCTTAGTGGAGTAATGTCAGTTATGAGAAATCGCCAATAATAGTTCCATCATTTCAATATTCTGTTACGTTGAAAGCTCTTTGACATTTAGAACCCCTTATAGACTGACAGAATTCCCGATGAGCAGACTACAGTTTGATTAACAGTGCCAATATATGTTTAAATGTGTACGTTACGAATGCATTATTTGAATGAGTTAACAGGAAGGAGTGTTTTATTCTGGGTATGCTTCTGACTCTCACAAAAGCAGAACGTCTTATAACTCAAATAATTTGAAAGCATCTTCTTATAGCTAGGCACAAAAATCTAGCCACAGTAAAAGTGTGATTCAAGCAATATATCAGATTTGGGAAGCATATGTGTTGGTAGATAACAGCATTACACATACAAGACAGAAGAGTTTTATTAGAGTACACTTTATCTAGCCAATGAATTCAGATGTATTTCCAGTTGATTCCATTAGTAATAAGTGCAGGACATCACTTTCGATCAAGAACACAGAGCGTCATCACAGTGTCAGTTTATGCTTATCTCCGTTCATGTTTAATTACTGGCTGTATCTTCCCCCAGATCTCCTGTGTCAGACATTTGACTATCTTGCAAATTGTGGGCCTTCCAAATTCTCACAGTCCGATCACTACAAAATAATAAATTTGAAATGGACGCATGAACTGATGCATGAATATCAATAGTTCTCAGAATTTACTTAGGGAAAATTTTTGAAGGTCTTTAGTTAATGCAATTAAAGCACATACACTGTTGCATGAGAAAAGCAAACACAAAGTCCTAGCGCAACTTTTTTACATCACACAGCTCAGGGGTCCCCCCCCTTCCAAATCTGCTCTGCTTTGTAACCCCAACCCTGCTGCGTTGTCGCCATTGCAGTTTTCACCTTATTATTTCTTCTGCTTCTGGCTAGAACTGAAGGTAGGATTTGTGTCTGCTCTGCTTTCTGCTCCCTTCCTAAGAGTCTAGATGAAGACCTAGCACACAGAAGCCTCATTGTGAGTAATCAGGCACACAAAAAAAGAATTTAGTCAATCCAACTATTCAGAGGAGGGAGAAAACAGATGCTACTACCCTATTCTTACATATTAAATGGAAAAGAAAAGCACAAAGACTGTTAAAAATAATTGGTTCTAAATATAAATAATACCAAATTAACTGCTTTTCTGAAGCAAAAAAAAAATTCAAATTAGTCATTAATGAATTTTTTTTTAAGTCACCAAGAAAGATCTGACAGCAGAGTCCGTAATATGCAGGTCACTAACACAGAAATAGCCTAACGTTTTGAAGCCAGCCTACACTCAAGGATTCTCGTGTAGATCCAAAATTATAATTCAGACGTCAGGTGATGGAGCACGTCTACACTCTTGGGTGGCTGAGACAGAAGGACAATGAGTTCTAAGCCAGCCAGGGCTAATCAGCAAGGTCATATTAAAAACAAATAAAGAAGAGACTTGATACCCTATGAGCATATACAGGGGGAGGAGGTCCCTCTCAGTCACAGTCATAGGGAAGAGGAGTAAGGGGAAAATGGGAGGGAGGGAGAAATGGGAGGATACAAGGGATGGGATAACAACTGAGATGTGATATGAATAAATTAATAAAATATATATTTAGTAAAATATATTTTTAAAAAATAAGTAAACAAATAAAATGAAAAAAAATAAAAGTAACTTGGTCATCTTAAACCAGTTGCTAAGATGACAACTACAATGAGACCCCTGTGTTCAATGTTTGTAAATACTTACGGTCTACAGTACGCTAAGTCGAAGCACAAGCAACCCACCCAGAGCAAAACCACAGCGGGGGGGGGGGGGAGACTTACTCGGCTGCCGTGAAAACGTGGGTGGAGTTAACACATATGGCATTGATGGGGCTCTCGTGACCTCGCATCTCTCCCACTGGCACGAAGGTATCCACGTTCCAGAGCTTCAAAATGCCTCCTCTGCAGCCACTGAGCAAAACCGGGTGGCCCGGCACCAGTCCCAGGGCACAGACCCAGTCCTTGTGTGCGTTAGGGACTTGCTGGGAGAGACAAAAGAGAGCGTCACTTAGGAGGACACTTAGGAAGCCAGTGGTCACACTGAGATGGGTCACAGTACTTTTAGTGGCGTCAAGAATGCAGAACCTCCTCAAAGTGAGGTAAGTCCATGTCTACACACTCAGAGAGCAAGCAATAAACCTACAGTTTGCTTCTCAATGTCCATGACTGTTTTCAGTATCAAAGATATAGCATTAGTAATCGATACAATCTAAAAGACTCAGAAGACAAACAAAAGTTTTCTCCTCCTTTCTTACCCAAAACATACATAATGAAACAAGTTTGTAAACTATGAACTGGCATATGGATTAAAAGAACTGCCTTGTGAAATCATGCACGTGCTTTACTAGAGACTGTAGAAGCCTAAGGAAAATGGGAGTTTATCTAATGCAAGAACTTAGATAATATCATAGGAGCAGATTGTATGTATAAACATAATTATAGTCACAATATAAAAAAACCACAAATATCAATATATGACTATAAAAGAGTCTGAAGGATGTACATGCACCTGCTGTCAAGTGTTTCTATTAATATTTATGCTGCTTGCTCCTTTTGTCTTTAGTTACAGGTTGAAAGCAGGTCTGGTGCTTTGGATTTGAAGATTATTTTGTTTCCCAAGGTCTGCTTGCTGTCTTTTATGAGCAGACTGTCACGTACCCCAAATATTGCTAGGTAACTTTGCCTCCAAATAATCCCCATTTGAGCAATAAAACGGCTAAACACCCAGGCAGCGCAGAAGTGAGGTGAGGGTGGCCAAAGTTCACAGGCTTGGAGGAGAGGAGGATCATGGGAAAGAGAGATGAGGAAGAGACAGTGCAAACGGAAGGAGAGAGTCATCATGAGCAGAGAAGAACCCCGTGGCCAGGAGGAATTTACTCTGAGGAGCGCGTGGGTGGAGAGAAGCAGCCCGGATGAAAAGACTAAGCAAGTACTTAGGGAATTATGGGTGAGAAGCAGCCCAGAGAGAAATGATTAAAGCAAACAGCATGGGATGCAGGACTGGGAGGTAATAAGGTAACTCAGGGGGTTAATATCTGACCAGCCCCAGGAGAAATAAGGCATGTTAACACTATAACAGGTGTCTGTGCCTTTTATTGATAGCAGGATAAATACTAATGTAATAATTATATGGATTATTAATAGATACTTAGTATCCATTTTCAACAACAGTAGCAGTTGTAATCCCTCCAAATGCATACACGTAGCAAAAAGCAGTTGCGAAGAGGTATACACAATTTTATCTGTTCACTAATTTTTTTCCCCTTCAGAGCTAGTAGTGAAAGATAGCACTCAGGACCGATACACTGCAGCCCGCTATTATTCTGTAGGAAATGGAAGTCCTGCCTCCTGGACTCAAGAAAATGCTCCCTGGACTGGGGAGCCTCCTGACTCCAGAGAGCCTTTGTGCTGCTTGGGACATATGTACGCTTAAAAATAGTGAACAATTAGAAACATCCTCCCTCAAGGTGACTGTGGTTAATAAACAGATCTACACAAAAATTCTACTTCTCCCTAGGATGTAGTAGTTGAATGTTAACCTTCTCCCAGTTACAACCCTGAGGCTAAAGCACATGAAATCTATCTGATATTGAGAGTGTAAAATTTAAGGGGAAGCCCACAGCTTCCATTCCAAATGCCTATACTAACTCTATAAAGATCACTCACTTCTTTAGACTTTGGGCCTGGTTAAATTTGATCTGTGATATTTTACATTTATTTGCAGGTTATTTTTTTAATAATGAAGATTATAAAGTTATTTAAAAATTTTTAAAACAGCTTTAAGAGAAACCTCCTCCAATTAAACACTAAGAATCTAAACGGAAACCCTGCAAGCTGTTGGGCAGACTCCCGTGTGGTTTGGAAAGAGCCGCTTCGCACTGTGCAAAGTCTCTGAATTACCTGAAGGAGACCCTTCTGAGCTAAGTCCCATTTCTTGATGCCATTGTCTCTGGACCCACTGAACAGGTTATCCCCTTGAATGGCCAGTGCTTCTATACCATCATAATGAGGAGGCTCAAAGTTGTGGGTGGGACTGACAGTTCCAAGAGCTCCTTCAGTCACATCGAACATCTGCAAGAGAGAACCCGAAAGGAAGCAGTTACCCCGTTCAACTTTTAAAGATTTATTTATGTAAATGAGTGTTCGATCTGCTTGTACACCTGCAGGCCAGAAGAGGGCATTAGATCCCACGATAGATGGTTGTGAGCCACCATGTGGTTGCTGGGAACTGAACTCAGGACCTCTGGAAGAGCAGACAGTGCTCTTTAAGCACTGAACCATCTCTCCAGCTGCCTCCATTTGGCTTTTAAATAAGCGCCTCCACATGCACATTCATGGGAACACAAATGTGCATCTAAATGACTTGCTAACTGCATTGACTCGTAGCCCTATTTCACACTGACTCTGTTTGCATGTCACATAATCTGCAACCTTCAAGAAAAGCAATTAGATTTGTTTCATGTATGAATAAACAAACAAGACGTTCGAAGCTAAACATGTTATGTATCAATGCATTTGACATTGGAATAAACAAATCATGTTACTCAGTTAAAATTGGGTAGCTTTCAACCCCAGATTCCTTCTCCGCGTTCCTAATGCTACCCTCCAAACCTTTTCACTTTTGCTTGGCTGAGAAAGACAACCTTTGACTGAATAATACCAAAATCAGACAATGTGGCTATAGCTCAGTTGGTAGAGCTCTTGCTTGGAATGCATGAAGCCCAGCGTCAGTCCCTAGAACTGAATAAACCTGGGCGTGATGACTAATCTGGGTTGTCAACTTGACACATCTGAGAAGAAGTAACATCAATGGAGGGACCGCCTCCCTCAGGGCCCATGGGTATGTCTGTGAAGCACTTTCTTGAGTTACAATTGATGTGGAAGGAGCCCATTCTGAGTGGTACCATCTGTAGGCAGGTGAGCACGGGCTGTATAAGAAAAGGTAGCTGAACATGAGCAATGAAGAAAACCCATACAAAGCAGTCTTCTGTGGTTGCTACTACAGTTCCTGCCCACAGAGTCCTGCCATGAGTTCCTGCCTTGTATTCCCTTGATGTTGGATGGTAATCTATAATCCAAATAAACCCTTTCTTCCCTGTAGTGATTGTTTTGTTGTCTTTTAAAACCCCAGTTACGTTACGGGAATATGTTTTTGTTTTAATCCCAGGTGTGGGATATGGGGCTGCTTCAGATTGTCCACAGCTGCTGAGTGTGAATGTCTCGAGCTCTAGGAAGGTGGGGGTGTGTGATTTTTTTTTTTTTCCAGTTGCAGATGGTTTACTTTGGAAATTCTGGGGACTCTAGAGAGTGCTTGTTCCTGCTGCTGTGTTTGCTATTGCTGGATTGCTGGTTGGAAATACTCTGATGACGAAGATTGGACATGCCCCAGAGAACTTAATGCCCCTACTCAGTAGAAAGTTGTCTTAAGAGGTCTAGGGCCCTTTCCCCTCTAATCCTCTTTTTCTCCTACCTAGTGTTGGTGCATTGGAAGGGTTTAGGGTAGAATTAGGGTTGGAATGGTGGTACATATAAAAAGCCAATAAAGCAGACCAAACTAATAGCATCTAAACTTCCCCAAGTAAGTTTTGGGAAATGCTTTTTATAACAGCGACAAAAGCAAACTAGGACACTGGGTGGATAGTGCTTGTCTATAATCCCTATAGATTGGGAGCTAGAGGCAGGAAGAGTAGGTGCCCAAGGTCATTCTTGACCAGAGAGAGAGTTCAAGGCCAGTTTGAACTATGTAACATCCTTTCTCAAATCAAACAAACAAACAAAATAAGCAACCAAATCGGTAGCCATAAATAAAAGAAAAAAAAAATTTAAGGATTTAAAAAATGGGCATAGAAGACTGGTTGAGAGAAAGTGACGTTACAACGTGCTGAGAATAAGTGACTGCTGAATGATCTCAGCCCTAAGGACATCTAGGTCACACCTCCAATGCTCAAGGAGCACCACAGTGGAGGGGGACAGAGAGAAAGAGCCAGAAGATGGGCTGTTTTGTGAAACACTGTCTTCCAGACTTGACATGGCCCATGGACTCAGGAACTCACAGTAGCTGTGGTTACCTGCAAAAAACCTGCTGAAGAGTGGGGCCTGTCCACACTCCATCATGGCTGGAAGAGGCACTCATGAGACCCCCTTTCCTCCCCAAAGAGCAATTCATAGCTAACACTTGCTGGAGGAGACAGAATAACTATCCTAAATAGTGTATCCATTGGAGATCATGGTAAATTACCCATAATCCAGTAAATAATCCCCACCTATTCTCATCCAAAACAAAACCAAAAACCTAATTAACCTCAGTGATCACAAGGAAAAAGAAAAGAGAAGTGGAACAGGGCTTCAAACCTATCACTCAACAGAATGTAATTTAAACTCAACTAATACATACTTTGATGTAGTGGTCTTTTGAACCTGTGATGATTAGATCTTGTCCATTGGAGATCTGGTCTACTGTAAGGCACATAACAGGACCCAGGTGTCCAGTTAGCTTTCCTGTAGACTGAAACCTTTAAAGAGAAATAAGACAATGGATGAAAGCATTTCATAGCAAGATGGGTGGCTCATATAATCTATATTTGTTCATAATACTGTTCATTAATTTTTCTTTAGATTTCAGCCCTTCCTTTTCAAATTCTGGATAGAGTAAATAGAAATGGCCAAACTAAACATACTATGATAGAAGCTGGAAAATACTTCAATCTTATCCCAAAGCTTAATATAATTTATGAATTAGGCACCAAATTCTGAGAAACTGTGAAGAGATAATCTTAATTCCTCCAAGTAAACTTCAACCTATTAAATATAGGAATTCATGAAATACATGACTGATCATCTCAGACTCAGCTGTATTTGAATAAAACCTGGATATCACTGCTGCCAACATCAACCAAGCTACCGGAGGAAGTCGGGTTACTTTATTCTACACATGCACACATTACACACAACGCTTGCACACACGTCATGCACATAGGTACATCTGTGTGCAACTATGTATATGAGAAAGCTGGAGAGTCATTTCATTAGTCATAACGAAGACTGAACATAACTAGACCAGGTGTCTGACAGATGTAAGGATAGACAGTGTCACCCACACCTGATGTTCACAGCTGTAACCTTCATTTGAGCTCCAGAACTTTGAGGCCACCCTCACTTTTCCTTTAATATATGCTGCCAGTTGTCAGAGGGTAACAGTGAATATATGTGCAGTCCTAACTCAAAGCAGGCTGCTGGAAAACAGCAGTGCCTGTAACTTCTAGGATAGTAATAATACAGTTTCTCAGAAACCGTTTTTAGTAGTTTTGTTAAAATAAACTTATATTTAACCCTGCTATTAAAAATAGATTTGTATTAACAAAGCAACTGAAAGAACAGTTTTGTTTAAATCTTATTAAATCATCCCTTCTCTTTTTGACTGACTGAATATGTAAATTGTATTGCTATACACAAAATAAAACACAACTTGAGACATTTTTAAAATGTGAGCTGGAGTGGGTGGTGGTGGCGCACGCCTTTAATCCCAGCACTCCAGAGACAGAGGCAGGTGGATCTCTGAATTCAAGGCCAGCCTGGTCTACAATGCAGGGCTACTCAGAGAAGACCTGGCTCAAAAATAAAACAAAACAGCCACTACAAGAACAATGAACCAGAGGACATGTGGCAGCACTGGTGCTACCGGTATCTACAGTAAGAGTTGACATCTGTAAGGGATACGAAGTTGTACCTTTTAAGGTCCCACATTCGGACAGCGTTTCCAGAGGCCGCGTACAGGAAAGTGCCAGTGGGGTTTAGTGCAATTTGATTGATCTGGCTCTCTCCAGATGGGACAGCGACTGTCCGGCTGCTGCTCGCAGAACATGCTTCTCCGAGAGTAACTTGACCTGAAGATCTGTAAAGTACCAGACAAAGCAGAGTGTTTCTGAAGTGAGCTTGGCTTGCAGCTGAATTCGTAAGAACCTCACTGTAGACAACAGCAGGAGCTACATGTTTGTCCTAGCCACATGTGCGGTGCCTGGCACAGCACCCAACAAGTAGTCACATAACTGAGAAAATATGTGAGTGAATAAACCAGGGTGATATGCTTGAAATCACCCCCTCCCTTTTTAAAAAATTCTTTTTGTAAATTAATTTATTTATTTACTTTACACACCAATAGCAACTTCCATTCCTTCTTCCCCTCCCCCTGCCCCTCTCCCTTTCTCCTCAAAGAAGGGAAAGACTCCCAGGGATATCAACCCCCTTGACCTGTCAAATTGCAGTAGGACTAGAGAGACCTTCTCCTATGGAGACTAGGCAAGGCAGCCCAGTTAGAGACAAGGAACTCAAAGGCAGGCAACAAAGCCAGAGATGGGGCCCTGTTCCTGCTTGAAGGGGTCCCACAGGAAGACCAAACTGCATATCTGCATATGTGTAGAGGGCCTGGTTCCATCCCATTTCTGCTCTCTGGTGGGTGGCTCAGTCTTTTTAACTCCCATGGGCCCAGGCTAGTTGATTCTGTAGGTTTTCCTGTGGTGTCCTTGACATCTTTGGCTCCATTAGCACACACACTCCTCTCAAATTCTTAATGTGTGTCTATTTTGCTAGGAACCCCAGGCCCTGAGTTGGAGATGACTAAGATGCCCTTTAAAAATGATTCTAGGTCTGAGTTTAAACCTCAAGAAATAATGCAATGCCACAAAGTCAGCTCAATCTATTGCAGTTTGCAGGAGCCCTCTGTTAGCCTGGCTCACTGGTATTCATTTTTATCATAGAATTGGGCTCTGAGATTAAGAACACTGGGTGAGGCCATTTAACTATGCTCAGCTTGCTTAACAGATTCTGCACTTTCTTTTTGAAAAGTTACCTATGGTTTACTTACACGTCCTACAATAAATTTACACAATGAGATGTTTTTAATTCTGAATTTTTTCCCCTATAACATCTAAAATATGAGTTAAAACCAATCCTTTGCATTTGACATTTAAGAGTAACCTAAACTGAGAACTTCCTAACTGGAGATAGGGTGTTCCTTCTCTACAGAAGGTGGCTGCAGCAGTTTCTAGCCAGTGCAGGAAATGGTAACTCAAAAGTGAGAAACTGTCTCTTAGCAGTTAGCGACTTCTACTGCTAGAAACCAGTTCAGTGCTTCCTGAGTTACTCAGTTCACTTCAGTCCTGATAGGAAAAAGGTGGTGTGAATAATATTATAACCAAAATAATAATTGTTTTGTGGTTTTAAGACATTTATAACAACACACACTGCGAAAAGACTCATGCCCGGACAGTCTAACATTACTTGTGGTTATAATGCCTGTGCATCCTAAAACACACCTGGTGCTTCAGGGTTAATTAAAGATGGTAATACCTCCTTACTGCCAACAAAAGTCATTTCGAAGGACTGACGCTTATTTAAATCACGTAATTCCTTAAAGCAGTAAATAGTGTGCTCAAGCATTGCCTCAGCATTTGGGAAAGGGGAAATATGAAATCCACACTCAGTAACAGATTAATCCAGTCCGCCTTTTCCTTTCCACACTCCATTCTTTGTTGTGTTCAGCTTTTGCCTCCTTATTTTCTCTGAATTTTTATGGTGAACACTTAAGTGCCCTCTGAGAAGCAGGTAGGTGTTTTTAAGAAAATTAAGATATGTAAACAGTCCTATATTTCCTTATATTTTGTTAAAAAAAAAAAATCAAACAACTCTTCACTCTTTGTGCCATTCTTAACATACTTACGTTAGTGTTCGGATGCACTTGGCCGACTCTCTTATATCCCACACCTTAATATAAGATGTTGACACTGTGAAGACCAGACTTGTATAGTTACAGTATTTTACAGACACAACGTTGTTAGGGTGAACCCCAAGTGACATAATTTCCTGTCCGGTCACAAGATTCCATACTTTACAAGTACGATCTAAAACACAGAAAAGCAGAAGGAAAGCTGTTGATGCGGACTGCTTTACGTTCTCCTAAACAACGTCCCACCATGGGACTAGAAGCACAAAGGGGCATCATGGTACACCCTTCTGTGCCTGTGGCAATCTCAGAGGCAAGGGAGGTAAAGAGAAACAAAAGTCAGGGAGGTTTGCCATCTGCCTTCTTGCTTTAGTTTCATCTAATGCGGCACAGGAGCCACGGGTGCAGGATATGGGGGGGGGGTGTCTCTAAATCTGGCTCAAGTTGCTAGCTAAACTAACACAGGAGAAGCGTTTTACTCCCTTGAGTGTCTTCACCTGTGACACGAGGCGGCAGGATGTACCTCACGGGAGCTATTGTGCTAATGCACGTTTGTGCCATACCTCACAGTCTCTGGCATGTTAATAGGAAATGGTGGTTGCATCTGCCTTTTTCACCACATTGTATATATGAATGGTGTTTTATAAATGTGTATACGATCCATTTCAAAATCTAGAATGTGCTATGCGGTGTCAGTCACTGAAGGAAGATGCAGTTTATATTTTATGCAATTTAGCTACTAAACCACCATATCAAATTCACTGAAATTAAGTCACCTTTAATGATCTGTTTAAAACCTATTTCTAAATATATACATATGAGCAGATGATTACCAGCACCTTTAAGAAGAACTTTACTTTTACAGTCTGTGTGTGTGCTTGTGTGTGTGTGTGTGTGTGTGTGTGTGTGTGTTTATGTTTATGTGGAGGTATGTGCACATGGGTGCAGGTGTGTGTGAAGGCCAGAAGGGGGTGCCAGATTCTTTTAAACTGGAGTTACAGGCAGCGGGCACTACACGGCATGGGCACTGGGAACGACTAAAATCCTACAGAGGAGCACTGCCCAGTCTTAAGCACTGCTCATCTCTCCAGCCGTGGCTAGCACCTTTTGATCCAGTGAAGAGGAGATCATCAGTAGAATCCACACAGAGCACAGCTTTTGTGTGCCCCTCAGCTATGTGAACACACTGAAGTGAAGACGGTCTGATTCCTTTGGAGGCAGGAAATGGGTTGATTATGCCCCTGAGGTGGGGAGGAAAGAAGATTGATTTTAGTATCTCTATTATTAAAGTAGGTTTACTTTTTCCCCCCATGCTTTCTTAAAGAGCCCTTAGAAATAATTATTAATAATATCCGGCCTGTTCTCTTGATTCTTTTAGTCAAAGGGAAGTTGATACTGTGTGAAACGACAGCGGTGGAGTACTGCAGCTAACCAGGTAGCCACTAGCAACTAATTCCGCAGGCAGTAAGAACGATGGTTTTCTTATGAACCTGGATTTTCTTATGAACCAGTTCATCCTTCCTTGTTATGACCAACAAGGAAGCCGAGATGATGAGTGGGGAAAAGACATGGCTTCATGTCAGGCAGAATGGAATCCTATGCCTAAAGAGAATATGCTGGGGCAAGTGTGACACGTAAGACCTAAGCTACATAGAAAGCAGTGCTCAAAAAAAAAAAAAAAAAAAAAATGGGGAAAAAAATATAGAACGACTGAATGGAAACAAACTTAAGGGAAGATGATTCTTCAAGCATCAGCAAACTTAAAGGGGTGAAAAAAAGCCTTTGATAATCTCAAAGATTTTTAAAGTGAAAGATGTAAGTGGCCATTAAGCTCTTTGGAGCTGCTTTACAGATACTATTTCTTAAATACCTAGTCTAGGAAGTGGGCCATGCTCCAGAGACAAAAAAGGTTACCATAACAATGCGAATTCTAATGAGTGTCAGGAAGAGTAAAGATGAGAAAAAACAAGACAGAATGCATCAGTCAAACGCATTATTAATTTTTCTTCTGGCTGTGAGCTGCAACATCAAATGTTTCTGTTTTTAATTATTAGCATTATTATTCGTAATACTCCAAAGGAAAATTCCATTGAAGAAAAAAAGAGTATTGCTAATACTCCTAGAAATCAAAGAATAAAAAATGGGATAAAACCACCTCAGACATTAGCTTCTTGCTGAGTCCTCACATGGAAAAATATTGGATAAATTATAAACACCTCTAAAAGTACATGTTGGTCAGTAAGACATAACATGGGCTTCCCAGCCTCATGCGGTGCTCCCTGTAGTGTCATTAGACACTGAACAAGGTATGCAATGTGCACATTTCGTGTTCACACCAACGAACTCTGAATACCATGTCTGTCAGAGAAAAAGGGATCTAAATATGAAACCAGTATACTAAAGCAGCTGCCCCAGAGCAAAGAGTCGGTCTGGAGATCGTTGGAATTTCCCAATCTTTCCCTGGCCCTGATAACAGAAATGGCTTGGCAATTATGGTGTTGCCTGGTGGGGGTAGGGGGTAGGGAGGTAGGGGCATAAGGTGGCATCACCCAAACAAGAAGTCAGTTATGTGTGGCACTAACGGAACTGTTGGGTAAAATGTACACCTAGCTCTACAACCAAAGAGCGAAGAGCATGATGCGAGTGAAAACCAGGACTAACTTCTAGAGAGAGTGCTATACCTGTTGACTACAAAATAAAATCTTAACTGCTTGTAGCTCCTCTACCTAAATTGCCAATGATTTGTTCACAGAAGTCACCAGTTTAGGAAGATGTGTCAAGGAATCTACATCCTGCTTTGGCCACATCAGGAGCGGGATTTTAGCTCCAGATGCTGCGTTCTTAAGAACACTGAATACTGGAATCTTTCCAACTTAGCAAAAAAAAAAAAAAAAAAAAAAGTAGAACTGTCAAGATGATAAAAGTACAGACACTGAAGAAAGGACATGGTCATGAATTTTAAAAGGTTAAATACTTACAGAGTTGTCACATATAACAACAACAAAAAAAGGTACTAAATTAATTCTCATATAGCTAAAGAAGCCTAGGAAAAAAAGACAAAAAAACCAACAACAACCATGGGGAGAAATGTAAAGGAGGTAAACAGGCTTGTTTAAAAAAAAAAAAAAAAATTAAGGTCTTTTTTGTTTTGGTTTTTGGTTTTTAATTTGGAATGAAAGTAATCTCATGTCACTAAAAGGGACCCTTAAAATTATCTCTGGGTGTACAAAGACAAGGAAAAAAAATATATATATATATATTCCAATTTATCTGCCTGTGTGCAAAATTTCAGATTGAAATTAATAGCAAATAGCTTGTTTATATGAATTTAAACAAATTAAAACTGAAATGGGAGAAACGCTACTCTCAAATGTGTGAGCACCATTAGGTCTACAGACATTGCTTCAAGTTTCCAAGAGGTATTCTTCTTCTGTAAAGGCTACTGTACTGTACACCTCGACAAGAAGTAATTAATGAAACTTTGCTAGCGGTGTGACAACTGTTTGCAACTCAATGACACAAACCATCCTCAGGACACAACTGCACTTAGGTGACCAACCCTGTGTCTCCAGACTCCCTTCCCATGGGACCAGCTGTGGCTCCTAATATGACATCCAGCAATAAGGCAACATACTTAGCACAGCTAATTTCCTGGAAAGCAGGAGGCTTCTGTTATTCGTACATGGGCTTTGTGTGTGGCATGCATATTTGTATGCATGTTCCCACATGTGTGGGCCCATGTGAGTGGGGGCAGGTGCAAGTGTACATTATGTGACCAGGCCTAAGGCTGCGCTCAGGTGTCTCCCTGAGGTATTTTCTACCTCTTATGTTGAGGCAGGTCTCTCACCGTTTCAGCTACAGTAATAGGTCACCTTGCCCCAGGTATCTCTGTCCCTGCTTCCCGTGTGCTGCCGAGGCAGTGTGTGGGTTCTCCCAACCCAAACTCTAGGCTTTACATGTCTGTCCTAAGCACCTTACCCTCTGAGGCAGCACCCAGCCTGTCCTGTTGTATTTAATACCACTGGTTATTCAGTGTTCAGAAGAAAAGTAATCTCAACATTAAAAATTGAAACTATTCCAAGTATTCACTAGGTAATTAAAGTGTTCTAAAATCATTCAGCATATTAGAGTTGTTAATGTTTTATAACAATTACCCCAGACCACTAAAGACGATGGAGAAATATGGGCACTGACAGTATACATATAAGACATTCTATTGTATTCTAATTAATCTGTTCACACTCTAAAATGTAAAAATGACCTTTCAAATATTTCATTAAGGTAGACCTTTATGCAAATTTGTACAAGAAAGTTGATCTGAGTGAGGAAAAATTAAAAAAACAAAAACAAAACTTTTTGTTCCATGCATACCAGTAAAGCCTTAATACTGTGAGATTAATTTCTCCTCCCTTCCCCTGCCTACCTTCTGGAAGATCTGCTGATGGTCAGAAAAATGCCCATAAGACAAGGAAAACAAGAGGAGACAAACGGATAAGCATGGAACGAGGGAACAAGAGAGAAAAAGGAGAAGAAATTAAGTCCCTCCTCAAATCCATAACATGAAAAAGATGTAATGCTATTATTTTTAAAACTTCACATATCCACTTAAAATTTTTAAATGATAAGTTCCTTTACTTTCTACGTTTTGCTCTTAGTTTGTCATGATCGTATCCTTTTTCTATTCCAGGGTGCTGCTATGAAATAAATTTCTTACTTCAAATTGCTAAACCAACAACAACAAAAAAGATCCCCTAGACTTAGAAGCAGTAGAAATGCCTACCCTGAAGACTCAAGCCCTTCTGACATTGGTATTGGTGAAATATAATGATCTTTTACAGGAAAAATATTAAGTCTACAGGCAGCAACAAACACACTTCCCAAGTTTTCATAACAAGTGTTTGCTACTTCTTTACAGGATAAACTCACACGGCACATTAAAATTAATGTTTTAAAATATTAGTGCACTCACACGGTTTACAACGAGTTATACATGCAAGGAAAAACCTGAGACTTGCTTAGGATTTCTGGGAGGTGTTTAGGATGTCAGTGGAATGAAAGGACATAGAAGAGAGAGGAAGAAAGTACCTGTGTACCTCCGACAAAGAGGAGTCACTGTCATCAGACCTACAGCGAAAGAGTTAGAGTCGTGAGGAAAAGAACGGATGTCAGAACAGGCAAAGACACACTGACGACAGACTGGAAATCAACAGTGTGGATAACAGAATTTCGTAAACACTTCCCCTGCAGTCTCTGTTTTTCTATTTGCACTGGAAATCATCAAATTTAAAGTATAGTTAAATTCTACCCAAAAAAGAAAAAAAGAAAAAAAAAAAAAAAAAAAAGAGTCTTTGTTTTCTACCAAGTTTAGGGGCAAAAACTGTGCACCTAGTACTGGTCCTCAGGCCCTGGCAAGGAAAATACCAAGTACATGAACCGCATCACTGCAAGGCTTAACTTGATGACTATCTTTAAAAAAAAAAAAAAAAATTCTACTAGCTATGCATGAATCTATCTCTGTAGTTAGTACTTTAGTAGATTCTAATGTGGAAGTCTGACAAGGTCTTGGCTCTTAGGGGCTGTGTAGCATTTTAGGGGAGAATGTGAAAGGTTGTGGTGACAGACACATAACACGTGAAGAACAGCACTGTGAGGTCTGCATACCATCGATGAAATATGAGCCTCTCCACAGGGGCCCCCAAAAAAGGAATAAAAAAAGGAAAGGAATTTTTTTTCAACATGTAAGTTCAGTGGACTCAACATATTACTCATAGGGATAATAGCAGTAAAATTATTGCAATCCATAAGACATATTAGTAACAAAATAATAAGCTATGATGAGATTATCAAGGGTGACAGAAAAAAAAAATTGAGACAGGTACCTCAGACTGTTCTGAAATTCACTATGTAGCCCATTCTGGCCTTGGACACTTCAGTGTTTCTAGTGCTGGGCTGCACTTGTGAGCCACCACACCCAGCTTGTGACAGAAGATTTAATAACTACTGTAAATGCAAAGTATTCGAAGCTTAGCAACTGGTCACATATTAGTGAAAACAGACTTCTGTCATATAACACTAATGTCCTACCTTCCTCAATTGAAGAATGCCTTAATAACATTCAGGGCTGTTTTGTTCAAGAGCACAGTATTCACGTTTCTAAATCAGTTTAAAGGGCATGTTAGCTACTTAATATATATATTTTTATAAACTATAAGGGATATATGAATAACTGATTTATGAATTAAGCAGATTAAAAATGATTTCCAAACAATGAGTGTAATTACATTTATAGAGCCATTTAATACAATCTAAGCACACTAGGCAGATCTTTTAAATGGCATCCTATAAATTTCAGAGATGTCACATGCGGGAAGATAACAGCACAGGGAACTAACAGCTGAAGCTGGGAGGGGATGTCAAGGGCATACACTCACAAAGGTATTATTAAAATTCCAAGCAGACAAGCCAGGGCTCAAGACTACACTATGGTGGTCATATTAGTACTGAACTTTTAAAGAAAAAAAAAAAAGTTCTGGCTTAACATAGGATACCTTTTCACTTCTGTGGTAGTGAAAACGATATTTTTCCACATCCTGGCCTCTCCCCACAACGCCCTTCCAGTCCCACATACTCTATCCATATGGGCTGTATTTTATTCTGATAACACAGTGACTGGAGATCATGGTAGACTTATCTAGAACACCAAATGATAGGAACCAGTGCTCTCTGGGAGTGGTCCACCAATGGTAAAGCATTCACCATGTTTCAATATGGTCCTACGGGGTTAGACAGTTTTGTGAGTTTAGAGAAGCTGAAAACTCCAAAGATGTTTTAAAATCAAATGCTCAAGGAATTTTAAGTTCTGATTTCCTTGTGCAAGAATAGGCGAGCTAAGATAGGAAGGCATGGCCATGCACATTTACTGCAGGGAGCCGTGGTCAGCAGGGAAATAGCTTCAGTTTGGCCACGTGGTTCCTTTCCATTTAATAAAGACAAAAATATGGCAAGAGTTTATTTACTATTCAGACTCCACCTCCCAAACAGAGAGGGCGAAAGGTCCGCGCAGACTGTTCTGGGGGTGCGGAGTCTGGGGTGAGAGGCCTGGCCTCTCTTCCACGACTTACTTATCCTGCTGAACTGACGTGTTTCCCTGAGAAACAGTAAGGCGATTAAACACATTCAGATCGTTACTGGGCCGGCTTGGTGGGGAGGAAGGAGGTGAGAGGCTAACCTCGGAAGCGCCAGAATCTGAGCTACGAGAAAAAAGAACATTAAACAGGTGGCTTTAGTCGGTTAGACTTTGTTAGGAAAGTTCTAGACACAACCTTTTTAAAAGTTTTTTTTAATGATAGAATTCCTTCTTTTCTTCCTCTCTTCCTTTTTTTTTTTTTTTTTTTTTTTTTTTTTTTTTTAATAAGATTTATGCTCTCTGAACAAGACAGAAAACGATTTATTTTTAAAACTAGAGTTTGTCACATTGGCCACAAGATGGCAGTGTAGATAGAGAAGACTTCGATTGAGAGTCAAAATCCACATCACAAGGCAAGCCCAATTTAAATATAAATCTAGATAGAATTGAGAGCAAGTTGCTCACTGTCCAGGTGAAGAAGCTGCCCCAAAGGGCTCAAGAACAATTTGCCTAATCAGTTGACTTCCTAGTTTATTTTCTCTAGTTTACCATTTCTCAGTGATTCCTGAGACACTGGATTCAATTAAAAAAAAAAAAAAAAGGCAAATTACTTCTTTAAAAGAATAGAAAGCAAGGATGAATAGATAGCACGCATGCCAATCAAGTAGCTCCACCAATGGTAAACGTAGAAAAAGGAAACGCGTAAGTTATTTCCTGGCACAGGGAAATAGTGGCAGTGTAAGAGTGTCCTCTGGGGGACAGAAAATAAATGAACATATCTTTATATTGAACAAAAGAATACAGTGATGTTTACCGCTATTGAAATGGAGATGGGCACAGATGCCCTCTGCCATAGCCCCACCTGCTCCGTTTAGCACTTTGTATAAATGCAGAGGTAGGGTGCTAGCAAAAGTTGAGGTGTTTTACATAATGATTTAATTCACTCAACTTCTGCATGTCACGACGGCCAGAAACCCTTATAAGACATAAAAGAAATGCCTGAGGATGACAGCAACAATCCAAATGTGAGAAGAAGCAAGGACATGACCGAACGCCACGCCATATCGTTAACACAGACAGAGTCCGTGGCCACTCAAGGCGGGGGCGGGGGGGGGGGGGGGGGGGGGCGCGAGGCTAAGCCAATTTTAAAGGATAGGCGAGATTCATTTGGGATTTTTAATGGAAGATCATTTGAAATATAAGCTTAATAACTTTTAGTCCAAATGCTTAGTAATGTTTTCAGGGACATATGAAAATAAGCAAAGAAAACGTTAGTGACGTGAACAGGGAGACAGGAGCTCAAGCGATATGAAAGGTATGAGTGTGAGAGACCAGAAAGCCGGAAGACCACTTAGCCAAGCCAAGAGTTCACTTAAGAGTCTGCGAAAGCACACAGGCAGCAATGCGCAGGCGCCTTTCAGCAGGCGCTGCTGCAGGGGACTTTTAAGCCACCTCAAAGATGGATGGCATTGGGGACTTACTGTTTGTGCTCCTTGGCCTTTGGCTTATCGGCTTTCTCATACGCCTTCCTCCTTGTTACAGGGGAAGGTTCAGGGATTTTTTTTTCTGATAGAGATGGCTGTCTGGAACTAAAACAGGAAAAAAATTGATTATTTTTATTTATTTATTTATTTTTACTTTAAATATTTTTAATATCTTTAAATTTAAAAACCTCGACAGGCAATCTGACATAAACGTTCTAAATTTATTTCTTGGGGGAAAAAAAACCAAGAATAGGAAAATAATACATGATTTGTTTCTTTTTTGTTGTTGTTGCTAGAAGCTCAGGAATCACACATTTTAAACTTAGCAGTTTCACTAATTATGTGCCAGTCTGAATCTTTTAATGTAAACACAAATTATATTGACAAATAAACAGAATAAATATCTTAAGTATCCAATTTTTATCAGAAATTGTTTATCTGAGGGAAAATTATCTTAAAAGTTTTGCAAGAAGAAAACTACTAGAGTATGAGAAATAAAACAATTTTAAAAGAAAACATTAAAATGTGGTTATAAAATAGCAGTATAAATAGTCACACAAAACCAATAATGACAGTTATTTTTACTGAACTAGGTTTAGACATCAATTAGGAAATTTATATATTTTAGTACTAAAATGTTCTTGCCACTAACTTTAGCTGGTAAAAACTAGGTGTGGCAGCTCAAGCTTATAATCCCAGCACTTAAGAGACTGGGGCCAGAGGTGGTTTTAATAAAGACTGAATTCAACATCCACAAGGAACGCCAAATTAAAATTAGACAGCTTAACGTTTAAGGCAAACTTTTCACTTTACAGGTAGAGCAGTAGACCCAACAATCTTGAGAGCAATTGGTCTAGTCAATTTATTTTTAAATTATTTATTTTCTCCAGCTCAATCATTCCTGAGGAGGTGGGTTCAGTAGAAATGGGGAATTATATTGCTGGATTCTGGGCTACATAGTGAGTTTTTTTTTAGGCCAACTTCGGGTGCAACAAATGAAACTCTATGTCAAAACCCTTTTTAAATTAAAACAAAATGGAAAACAATGGAGTGGTTGCTGAACAAATGAAACTTAAAGGCTGTGAGTATTGTGAAGGCAATGATGAATATTCCTAGTCTCAGCGAGTTAGACCAATAAGAAAAAAATAGGGAATGGGTTTGCATGGTTGATATTCAAAAGTGAAAACTAAATATCACTAAATTTCATGTGCCCAAAGAAAGCATATTTTAGCAGTTTTGCATTCTGTACAATGATAAGGGAATGAAAATGGTACAGTAACAGCTATGGGTGCTCCTGCACCAAGTGTATAGGAAAGCTTAAATTGTTAGAACCTGGGCCTGACAGGTGCTACAGGCATGAAATCTTAGCACTCAGGAGGCAGAGGCATTAACCTTGGCTACATAATTTGATGCCAGCCTAGGTTCCGAGAGACTGCCTCAAACAAGAAAAGGAAAAAAAAAAAAAAGTGTAAGGAATTATAAGTTCAGCTCTCTAAGTTCATGAAAACTTAGAGGCAAATCGTACGAAGAGGCAGAAAAAAAAAAGACATTTTTCCATAAAAAGAATACATTTGTAAATAGATATATTACCTGAATGGGGATTCCAGGCCACAGACTTAGTCTTGACGTTGCTAAAGTGTCTGCCACGAGGCAGACTACACGCTGAGCACAGGTGAGTCCCTAGCAATCCCTTACCTGGGTCACTGCCCACATCCTATCACCGCACTGAAGCCAAGGCTACACTGGTTAGCAACATCAATATTAATTATATAAGCTTATCAAGCACATGCAAGAAAATTCTGTCATTAAAATTAATTCTATAACTAAAGGTAGGAGGCGGGACTGCTGAACGGAAGATGGTGGAAATGCCTCCGTGAAATAAAGAATATTACAGAAAACAGACACTCACAGGTAGCAAGTTTATTACTTTGTATTATTTGTAGAGTTGTATGTTGCATGCTGCTTTAGGGCAATATTTATCATATATGTGAACTCATTTCAGAAATGACTTGCTAGATTATACATAAGAGTTAGTTGCAAAAACATCATTAAAAATCATTCTGAGTAAGATACGTGGATCAGAGCACTTGCTGCTCTTTCAAAGGACCCAGGTTCGATTCTCAGCACCCACAATGTGGTTTACATCAATCTGTAACTATAGTTCCAGAATATCAAACATACTTTTCTGATCTCCACAGGCATGAGGCACACATGTACAAAATACTCATACATGTAAATAATAAATGAAAATGTAAAAAAGAATTGTTTAAAAGGGTAATACAGTTCTATTTTTAATGTAACTACCCACCCACCCACACACACACACACTCACATTCACACACTCATACACACACTCACATGTGCACTTTCCTGCTACCCCCCTACACACTCATGCACACACACACTCTCTCTCACACACACTGACATACATATTCACACACACACACACACACACACACACACACACACACACACACATGCACTGTCCTGCACACTAACAAAAGCAGGGAGCGTGAACATATACTCTTTGCTATGTGGCAAAAGGCTTTGTTGTTACAGCTGTTGAGCAGAGATTTCCTTCTTCAGCTCCTCACTGACAATAAAGAATACTTTGTGCTGGCATTCTCCCCAGACACAAGGTAAAGAGTTCAGAAAGGTGGGAGTGGCCTGCGCATCTTTA
The DNA here is from genome assembly GCF_903995435.1 of Acomys russatus. NCBI lineage: Eukaryota > Metazoa > Chordata > Mammalia > Rodentia > Muridae > Acomys > Acomys russatus. The sequence goes on from NC_067153.1 coordinate 53,075,493, forward strand.
ATCTCAGCACTTGGGAGCCAGAGGCCAGCCTGCTCTACATAGCAAATTCCATGCCATTCAGGGATACAGAGTGAGGCCCTGTCTAAAAAAAGAAAAAGAAGAAGAAGAAGGAGGAGGAGGAGGAGGAGGAGGAGGAGGAGGAGGAGGAGGAGGAGGAGGAGAAGAAGAAGAAGAAGAAGAAGAAGAAGAAGAAGAAGAAGAAGAATCTAAAATAAAATAGGAAAAACATTTTTTTCCTTAAAGGGGCTAGCAACAATTTACTGTCCTACCGGAGTGCGAGGAGTAGATCGTAAATAATTTAGAGCAAATTTGAGCCTTCAAAGCCATCTGTAGACATGCATCTTACTTATATCGCTTTAACCCAATGCAAGTGTTTCTAAATAAATTGTGCCTGTAATCATAATGCAAAAAACTAGGAGCCCTTAACATTATCCCTAAAACCTAAGAGATTAAACAAAGCAAATCAAAAAAAGAACATTTAACCTTAAATTATTTTGACCGTCCAAAACCTTAGGGTTGCGCTGGAGAGGGTGCTCTCTGGGTAAAGCGCTGACTGCACAAACATGGCGAGCAGAAGCTGCACACCTAGAGCCTACATGAAAATCAGGTGAGCACGCCCCCTCCCCCTCATACCCCGTAACCCCAGCCCAAGGCAGGCAGAGAAAGGGAATTCCAGGAACAAGCTTGCTGACCTAGAGACGGACCATACCTCACTATGTACACTGAGAACGCTGAGCATGACACATAACTTCACACACACACACACACACACACACACACACACACACAAACACACACACACACCCTTAAACATACATGAACAAAAATTAGGGTCAACAATACCTAACAGAACTGACTTTGAAAACTGGAGAGTATTTTGTTTAACAGAAATAATTAGCAACATGCGTATTAATAAAGACAACAAAAAGCCAAAAAGAAACAGAGTTAGTATAGCTGGGCCAGACTTACATGCTGCCTATCTTAGAAGGTAAGCCAGGCGGGGGGAGGAGCTCTTTGTCCCTAGCAGAAGTACCACTGGTCTCTGCATTCATTCCAACCTCTTGCCCTTCTGCAACAGGTGTAAGAGGGCCAGGCAAGGAGGCATCTCCTGCACTAGTGTCTGAGGCTAGCTCACTGCTGTCAGCATACAGCAGTTCCATCTGAGTGGTAGTCCTCCTTCGAGCCTAGTTAAAGAACAGAAAGAGAAGCAATCAGAAGCACACTTCATCGGGAAACAGATTTAAAAAGAAAAAAACAAACAAAAAACCTTTAGCATATCTTTTCTTTGCAGGTGTGTCAAAGACAGCATGTGTGGTGGTGACAAGGCAGAGTTATAGCCAGATAAGACCTTCCAAGGCCACGATAACATTTGGATTGCATTTGGGCAGCATTTGGATTGCACACGTGTGGCAAGGACAGGTCTAAATTGTGGTTATGTGAGCTGTGGAGAGGTTACTTGTTCCCAGGTGAGAATGTGAAAGCACAGGGATGCTCTGCACCTGCCCGTGGGCACAGGGATGCTCTGCATATGCCCATGGGCACAGGGATGCTCAGCACCTGCCCATGGGCACAGGGATGCTCGGCACCTGCCCATGGGCACAGGGATGACTGCACCTGTCTGTGGGAACAGGGATGCTCTGCACCTGCCCGTGGGCACAGGGATGCTCTGCACCTGCCTGTGGGCACAGGAATGCTCTGCATCTGTCCATGGGCACAGGGATGCTCGGCACCTGCCCGTGGGCACAGGGATGCTCTGCACCTGCCTGTGGGCACAGGAATGCTCTGCATCTGTCCATGGGCACAGGGATGACTGCACCTGCCCATGGGCACAGGGATGCTCTGCACCTGCCTGTGGGAACAGAAGTGGAAGCTGCAAAGTCAGACATCACTGTGCTGTCCAGTCGCAACTGACCAGCCCTTCCTCATGTCACTGCTTTTAAAAAGGGAGAGAAAGGAGAAGGGAAGGAGTAAAGGCACCGGGAAGGAATTATGCCAAAGGAAAATCCATTGCTGTAGAGTTCAACTAAACTGTAATGCTGCCCATCTTTAAACTTTCTTACTACACATTTTTAAATTTCTATTTTCAGAAGTTCTATTTTCTCCTACAGATCACCTAAATAGTGAGTGTATTCTATCCACTGGAAAATTCACTCTGTTGCATTTAACTTTTTATTCTATGTCATTAGCCTGGTACCATCAAGGCTCCTTATTAAAAATCATAGGAAGTCTTCTTTATTCAAAGGAAATGGGACCTCTGTTGCATCTCCATAGTTCAAAAGTAGCGTTTTAGAATTCTAAGATAAAGCCCTGTGGACACATTTTCCCCTCTTGGTTCTTCCCAGAGCAAAGGTTGCTGGGGCAGAGAGCACCTCTCCCCAGCTGCTTCCTAACCACAGTGCTTTCAGACCAGTTTGTGGCCATCATGTCTCAAGTCCCTTGGGCATCTCACATAGGCTTGCCTGAGTAGGTTTTCACAGAGCCTAGAAAATGAAAATTACCTTACCAGACTCCCCTCTCTGCTAACCCTGGACCCAACTGCAATGGAATGTGTGAGTTTTGGTAGCCTGACTGATCATTCAGAACAAAGTACAAACTGCATACTGAAAAGCCAGTAATCAAAAGACCATACAAGAATCTAGAGATGCATGTTCATTATCCTCACAATTGTTTTAGAAGTAAAGAAATTTTACACTGAAGAATCTGTATCTAATTAAGATTTATCATGAGGAAAAATGGAGGCTTTCATAGCCTTGGGCCCATATTCCTACAATAACAACAACAACAAAGCCAACACTTAATGGTGTTTATTGCTCCTGACTTCCTCTCCCATGTCCCGTGGGAGAGCCAAATTACCCAATGACATTATTTGATTAACTTTAGTGGTCCTTAAAACTACCCTATTTATTTGTACAGCATTGATTTTCACGACTTGATTTTATGTACTTATTCAAGGTACTGCAAGTGTTCTTTGTTTTCCACTGGCTTAATGTGTTAGCTAATTCATCTAATATCAAATACAGCCATACTTGTGACCCCTACACATTTAAAAATGTGTGTCATCTACTTTTTGAGTCCCTATAAATATGCATTCCAGCTCCTAAGTTATTATTTTAAATATTCTAAAAATACTTAACAAGGGAGAAACAATATTAAAAAAAACTAGAGTGCTAGAATTTCACAAATGTCTTGTCAGTTTAAATGATTTATTGTGTACACCACTGTAAAGCCTATTACTGAACTAACCAATGGCTTAAAAATCAGCTTCCACATTACACTTTATCATGTATAAATAGTATAAAAATCTAGTAAAGCTTGAAGTTTCAGCTGAGGAGATTTTCAAAATATTTTTTTCAATTATTACTTTTAGAGAATAAAAATCAGTTTATTATTTTTTATTGTATTTTCATTTCTATTTCATAATCTTATTCAATCACTTTAGTTATTTAATGATCTCATTTCAAGTGAGACGATTTGAGAAAAAGCATGCCCACTGCCCCTCTACGTGGGGGGCTGAGGCTGAAGCTTGTCAGCTTAATGGTGAAAGAGAGAAGAGTGGGAAATGTTTGTCCAGTATCTGTAGTTCTTCTTACCTTGTTTTTAGGTTTCACTTCACCACAAAGCTTCATAAGGTCTGAAGACAATGTACTGCATATAAATAAAAATCAATCATGAGATTAAATTCAAACTCACTATACAGAATTGTATATCTGTCATGTTGACAACTAGGAAAAAAAATTATATCTATGAAAAACACAGAGAAGTAACATTTAAAATCCAGGTGGATTTATTAAATGTTATTTATTTCTCTTAAATATTCCCATATTTTATTTTTTAAATTTATGACAGACATGGCTTTGACTTCCATACCACTGTTCCTAGGACTATTACCTTAATCACAAAATTCAAAATTATTTCTATTTTAAGATAATTGCCCAATGTAGATTCAAGTTTTAACAATTCTATATGATGGGATGGAAAGATGGCTCATTGGTTAAGAACACTTACTGCTCTTACAGAGGATCTGAGTTCGGTTCCCAACACCACAGGGAATGGCTCACAGCCCTCTGTAGCTCCAGCTCCAAGGGATCTGATTCCGTATCCTGACCTGTGCAGGCTTCTGCACTCATGGGCACGTATCTCCACAGTCATGCACAAGTACACATAGTTAAAAGGAAAAGCCAGTCTTAAAAGAAAACGTTACAGAAGTCAAGTCAAGTGTGGCAGCCTCTGCAGCTCTTACCTTCCCTCCGAGCCCGGGCTGTGTAAAGGGCCGTCTTCATCACTGCTGTCCTCTTCATTTTCTAGGAAAAAGTGAAAAGTGCAAGTGTTGCACAAGTCGGATGGGGACCTCGTTCTTAGGCTAATCATATATATATACATATATATATATATGTGTGTATGTGTGTATGTGTGTGTGTATATATATCTATATATACGCACACATCAGCTCAGCATCTCAACACGGGCACTTTGATTTGGACTGCTGAACCAAAATCGACAAATTGTACAACACTTCTAAGAACCGCCTTTAGTTGCACTGCTAGAATAAGGAGAAATGTGTGCCATACAGAAAAATATAGAGTTTGAACGGTGAAACTTGAGGAAACAGTATTAAGAGAATGGGGATTAGATCATACACTTGTCTGAGCCCATACCATTACTTCATAGTGAAACTCTTTATGTCTGTCCTGCTCAAACACACAAATCCACTGATTAAAACACAAAGGTCACAGCAAACGCTCCAGAAGCTCCTTCAGCGTTCTCGGTCGGTCACTAACACTCCGCACACATGAGCATTCTAACACTGTACCAATTTCGCAAGTTGGTAGACTATTTCACCACCACCATCCCCCCTTTTAAAATCTCCAGGAGAAAGAGTATCTATGAAGATATTCGGACGGCACACAACAGCATGCATCTCGTTCACAGGTACACAGACGACAAAGACAGTGACAGGTGTGCATGCAACGGTTCTGGAAACTACTGTTGAGTCAATGACTGATACATCACGACAACTGTAGCTAGAAAAATTACAAAACAGACAAAACTCCCAAAAGACAAAAACAAGGAAACCAAATATGAAATGAGGAAATCCGTAGATAACTAGGAAATCAGTAGCTAAAGCAGCTACAAAAAACAAAAAAAACCAAACCCCTATTAAACCATTAATATACATGCCCCTATATATACATGCAGTTTTTTAAAATTCACATTCTATTTAAATATGTGTGTGTAATTCACATGTTACATAAGAACACTAAAGACACATCAACTCATTCCTTCCTCTCTCGTGTTCCCTTCCTTCTACCACTGAGGATACGTGTTGGTGAAAGTTTCGTAATGTCTGGAAATATTGTCTAAGATGGCACCATGTTTAGGATTCACAGACGGGAAGGAAATGGTGGTTTTGAAGGCAATGTGCATCACAAAGCCATTTGTTGAAGAGGGACTTAATCCTCCGAATACCGGGCTGCTAAGACGGTTGACGGATAGATAATATAAAACTAAGGTTATGAAGAAATGACAAGCTACCCTAGTTTGAACGAGGAATGTCCCTTACAGGAACATTGGCCACTTGGTCCCCGGGGGGTTGAGCTGTATGGTGAGGTAGTGCAGCCTTGTGGGTGCGACAATGTCACTGGGGGTGGGCCTTGAGAGGTTACAGCCTTGCCCTGCCCCATCCTGAGTTTGCTCTCTTGGCTTGGTGTTCGCAGTTGAATATGATTTTTATGACCATTTTACTTTCAGATACTGGTGAAAACACCTAGAACTTGAAACACGAAGCAGAAGTTCAGCTTCGTTTAAAAAAGAAAAACAAAAAAAAAAAACAAAATACTTAACTCCTGTTTATGAATATATACCTTCCAGAGAGGTAATTTATGCTTTCCATAAACAATCTCACCAGAGCCAAGAGGACCCCACCCCGGACAGTCACCAGCTTAGATGTGTCCTCAAAACCGAAACTGACATGAAGCGCCTGATCTGGGTAGCACACGGTTTTCGACTCTAGAGCAAGACCACCAGGTGTGTTTCTCACCCAGCAGCATCTAGATTAAAGCAGGCACAGACCGCCCAGGTGTCCTGCCCGTCCACATCGGGGTAGAGCTTTACAACCCAACATCACTGGAAATTAACCAAAATCTTGCACTTTTCCATCATTTTTTTTTTTTTTTAAATAGCATCTTAAAGTAAAAAGTATATCTTTGTCTTAAAGAGTAGCATATGGAAAAGTTAACACAGCAGCCCTGTGAGGGTTCCCTTTAGAAGCACCTGCTTACACACCTATACACACTTTGGCTAACTTCCAAAAGCTTAACCCAAAGTATCCCCCGTCAGCAACAAACTAACCAAGGACGCTCACTAGGTGTAGATGCCAGCATATGACTGATGCTGACTACATGTTTTCTTTATGTGGGCCTAGAATATGGTACCTGTTAGGCATAAATACTGCTGTATGGTATTGGCCCCCCCCAATAAAGATGGTGCTAACATGAAAAAAATACAGATGCTCCTCAAAGGCTGTAAGATCTTAAGTGTAAGGGGTTTGGTCTCGGCTCAGCCTCTAACCTTAAGTTTCATCATTAGAAACCATGTACTTGTTCCTCTACAGCATTGACCTGTCGGTTCGTAACACAACTGTATCTCCCCTCTCCTTAGCTTGTGGGAGCCCCTCACGCTGTTTTTGTTTTATCTACCAGCTGAAATTCCACACCCTCCGGGCAGTCTGTGTCAATGCCTGGCATCCTTTTGGGGTATGCTACTCTGCACTCTCACACCCTTTGTCTTTACTCATCTCTGCCCTCGCTGCGCTGTTATGAACTTGTCGTGGTCCATCACCCTCAGCAAAGCATTAAGAGAAAAAGATTAGTGTTGCAAACACCTCTCAGTGCAGTTTCTCGACCTCAAAGTCTAGGATAAGCTTAGAGAGCTGTGTTCAGTTTGTGTAGGTGTGTGATCTATAGCCATCTAGCTTGCCAGCTGAATACCCAGTACTCTTGTCCTCCCCTGCTTTACCTCCACCTCCTCTTACATTATAGCCCCGAACTCTAGGGAAACTTCCTGACAGCATCTGCACTCGCTGCCTCTGTAAGCAGAACACTGGAAAAAGCAATACAATTCATCCAGTAAGCAGTCTGATATTTTTCCTGCACAAAAGGCCATTAAATAATTTCTCTCCTAAGCCAGAGAACATGTTAGGCTGCAACACAACAAAAACCAGAAAGAAGGAAAATAAACAAACGGCAACAAAGAAATAGAAAGCGGGAAATAAAGAGAAGGAATGGAAAGGGCGGGGGAGGGGAGGGGAGGACTAGAGGAAAAGGTGGAATAGAAAAAGGCAAAAAAGAAGGAAGAAGAGGAGGACATGGAGAAAAGGAGGCAGAAAAGGAAGAAACTTCAAGGATGGAAATGGGAATCAAAGAAAGAAAAGCAAGGCTGCTTGACAATGTGAGGAACGGCAAAAATGTATGATGAAACCTGGTGTCTTTTAATCAGCCCTTATCACTCCTAATTAGTCTTTTAAATTTTTTTAAATTTATTATAATTTATTCAGATTACATTTAGATTGTTATCACCTCACTTGTATCTTCCCATTCCCACCCCTAATTAGTCTATTTTATCCTTGTCATAGTTTGACAAGTACCTTCAAATAGCAATATATATATATAATATATATAACATATAGTATATACAATAATATATAATATAATAATATATGATATATTATCCCACCACAGTTGATTTCACAGGATTACTATTTTTGCAGTAACATGTGGTATAAAAATCAAATAAGTCCTGTAGTTTATTTGTTAGGAGCTTATCATTTTAAAAAGTGGAGATTCATAGACTGTGTTTAGCTTAATGACACAGAAAGAAAACTACATTTAATCTTTGAGCTATTTTCCTTTCCCTTGCCAGTAGGCATTCAGAAAACGTTGAAGAATTATACAGTTAGGAAAAAGGAAGTTGTGATCACACTTGTAAGTAATTGTTCCAAACGTAGCATTCTAACCTATCACTAGTAATAAAATTATTCCTCCACTCTCCTGATTCTACACACATCATCACCAAACGGAGGTGAAGACAGGCCCAATGAAAACAGTTCACGTGGAAGACAGAGGCAAGAAAAGGGCTAAAGCTTGCATGTGCAATGATCTCCCATAGCCTCTTCTAGGCTGAAAACATGATGCTTATGATTATAAACATGGTAGAAGTATGCTCAAATAAAGTCCTTGTATTTTATTAAATTTATAAAAACTATATATATTTCTAATTTTATTTTTAGATGGAATAGATGAGAATATACACCAAAAAAGTTATTTATGAGGTTAAAACAATGGAAGAAAGTTAACAGATATATTTAAAAATTAAAAGGGAGCATATTCCATGTTTTCCTTCAAGAAAGAGAAAGAATTCAGGGAACTTATGGAATTCCACAACTGAGCTCAAATGACTATTAGCCCAAGCACACCTCTTTTAAACATCTAAGAATTTCACATCAAGAATGGTTAACACAAAAGATTTAGCTGGTTTTTTTTTTTTTTTAAATCATGAATATGGTTCAAAAGAGATCATGCAAAAACAATGGCTACGAATGGAACATTTTCAGGTATGTACCACAATTAGTGCACAGGACAGTTAGTGCACATGCAGCTGTTGGGCACACAGAAAGCTAAACATACTCACCTAGCTGGGCGCTATCTAGATCTGGATAAACAACAGCAGAAGGAAACAAAAAGCAATACTCCAATCAAAACAAATCCAAAGTTAAAACTCTCACATAGCACAAGATTATGCACTGACGTTTAGGTCTACAGAATAGATGCCATAACGAATGCTTACAAACGTATTTTAGCACAGTTAGGTACGCAGCATGAAGGTAATGAGACTTGGTTAATCTTTCAAGCAACTTAAATAACCAATCCAGATGCTTTCCTAGTCTCCTTTATCCGTAAAGACCAACAGTTTAATACGGTTAAATAACCTTAAGTTGGTAACTGTTTCTTAAAATGACTGTAAGTATATTTCCCCCAAATTTACATACGCATGCAAATTAAAAAAGAGACCATTTACTAAAAGCATAAGTGAGTATAGCATCTATTCAAAAAAGCCACAGAGGAAAGAGATGTAGACCCAGTGTCCAAAGAGCGAAGCTACCATGCAACTCTCATCTAAGTAAAGTTCAAGTTACCTTGCAGCGCATGGCCTAGCAAAGCATCCAACTCGGGGTTTAACTCCGCTTTCTCTTTTAACATGTGGAATAACAGTTGGTTCTGTGTAGCACTGGTGATTTCCGTTTGCTTGAGCCGGCCTTCAAGTACTTTAATCTGAGCCTCTTTCTGGGCAGCCTGAAGACCCTGAAACAATAACCACAGCGCAGATTGTCTTACATCTTACAAAACAAAGCCTACTAGGTAAAAAAATGCTTAAGCCGTGGTGGGCTTTGCCATCAGACAGGCCTTAATGCAAACCCGCCCCTCTACTTGCTTTGCCCAGAGATCTTAGAGGAGGTTCCCTGGCCAAGATCTCACCGTGCAGACGCTCAGTACATGGAGAAGACGGAGCATGAGGATGTAGTGTAAAGGTCTAACATAGGTCCATCGAGGGGAAGCAAGTGACTCAGCTGTCACCTCCTTCAGCAACTGGGGTAAGTGTCCTACTGGTGACAAATCAGGCTTTCATTTAAAAGAGTAGAGTACTACAGCTGTGTGTGTCTCTCTCTCTCTGCTTTGCTTCTGACCTGTACAGAATCAGTAGCAGGCCAACCATGATACAAAATCTGTTTCCTTGAGAATCTTTTGTTAAGACAAAATGAACTTTATTTCTTCTTTATTTGCTCTAATATACAAGTGTAGCAGAGCCAGTAAAATTGATGTAGATATTTATACCATTTTATTTTAGCTCTAAAGAAAAAAAAATTTTTTTTATTCAGTTAAGAATTTTATTTCCTTTTATCAAGGGGAGGGTTCCTGGAGACAGGCATGCAAAACCAAATTGGTTAAAACTTAGGCTTTCAAGAACAGCATGGGAGGGCCTGGAGAGATGGCTCAGTGGTTAACACCACCCCCTGCTTTTCCAAAGGACATGGGTTCAACTCCCAGCACCCACATGGCAGCTCACACCTGTCTGTAACTCCAGTTCCAAGGGAGCAGATGGAGACTGAAGCTCCCACCAAGGACCATGCATGGGTGGGACATTGGCCCCCTACACAGATGGAACTGATGAGCAGCTCAGTCCTCATATGGATCTTCTACTAAGGGGAAACGGAGGCTGATTCTGACATGGACTCTGTTGCTTGCTTTTCCATCACTTTCCCCTGGCGGGGCGACCTCACCAGACCACAGTGCAATGCACTCAGTCCTGATGTGACTTGATTTTCTGTGGTGGGGGTGGGGAGCTCCTTTTCTCTGAGGAGTAGGGGAGGGGATGACAGGGTAAACAGGGAGGGAGGGTGGGACTGGCAGGAGAGGAGAGAGGGAGCTATGACCAGGATGTAAAGTGACTAGTTCATAGTAAGAATAATAAAAAGAATAGGATAGTTAAATCTCACCTTACTAATGCCCATCGACAAGAAGTGATCTAGCAAGTACCGAGCTTCAGTAAGTGTACAGGCATTAATGACGGCGGTGACATCCAACGTCTCCCCTTCTTCCTATATCAAACCAGTGTGAAACAATCATCACATTAATCTAGATAGATTCAAACACAAGGCAAAAGGCTATTGTATTTACTTCACAGTACTGGATAAGTCGGTGAAGCTGCTCAGAAAAAAAACTCAGGATTCCCACACACTAAGAAACACATGCGTGCTTCAGACGAAAGTAGATATACACCTGAGCAGCTAAAAAGTCAAGGCAAGATGTAATAAATGACACATGTGACATATTAAAGAATATCACACCGGGCGTGGTGGCGCACGCCTTTAATCCCAGCACTCAGGAGGCAGAGGCAGGCGGATCGCTGTGAGTTCGAGGCCAGCCTGGTCTACAAAGCAAGTCTAGGACAGCCAAGGCTAACACAGAGAGCCAAAAAAAAAAAAAAAAAAGAATATGACATGGTCAGTAGAAAAATTAGGAGAGAGCACAGCATCTATTATATGCATAAAACCTAAGATCAGATTAAAACAATAAATAGAAAAATACCTTCATATAAAAAAAATCCAAAGTGCCTTTAAGGATATATAATTAAAAAGTTATTTTTCTTAAGCTATTAAATAGCTTTAAGATATTTAAAGATATTTTAATATCAACTCATATATCTGGCATCTGGGCGGTAGAGGCAGGAGGATGAGAAATAGGCCATCCTCACGCACACAGTCAGAGTCTGAGGACAGCCAGGGCTAGGGACCTGCTCTCAAAAGCAAGCACGAGCAAGAAAGGCGATCTTTAAGGTGCACACCTTGGCTTCCTCCATTTGCATGATGTTAGCTTGACAGTCGGCAATACTGTCGTTGATGTAATCGATGTTGGCAGTCAGGGACTCCATCTCTTCGCTGATGTTAGCCACATTTCTATCCCCTTCGCCACTCTCTTTGGCTATCCGCTCTCTCCTTTTTGAAAGCTTCTCTCGTCTTTTTGTGAGTTCTTCCCGTTGCTGTGGGGTTAAAAAAAAAAAATGTATCGGATTTTAAGAAAAGAGCTTTGCCTACCCACACACGGTACAATCAAGACAAAACGTCACTACAGGAGGCATTCGGTGCTTCCAGGAACAGCAAGGCTCACAGTCCGCTCAGGAAGGCATGGCTAGCTTCAGTTTTCCATACCCTAAGTAGTCTGTTCATGTCGGCCTCCATGTTCGAAATGGTCATTTTCTGCATGATAATGTCAGTCACCCGGCGCTCCAGCAGCTGCCACTTCACGCGGGCTGTCTTGGAAGTGAACACGCGGCCAGGCAATCCTTTCCTCTGATAGTTTTTCCTGTAACGATTTACAACGATAAATGTAATCGCCCGCGCATTTATTTGCGCACGACCCAATAGCAAGACCAGCTTTCGTTGATAACGTCATCCGGTGTAAAGGCCCAGAATCAGCAAGCAGCACCTGGTTCCGTTGGCCGTAGGCGTCGGTAACGCCTGGACTCTTGCCACAGGAACTCTCGCTTTCTGCTGGGTGCCTGCTCTTGACGCATCTGCCTCCCCTGCAGCCGCACTGGAACCTGGGTCCGTTTGAACAGGGCTTTCCGATGAGCTCGGCTTCCGAGTGACTTTCCCAGCTACTTTATCAGACATGGGCCTCACTTGCCGACGGAGAGCAGTAACCTGAAACAGCATCAGCGGTCGATCTATCAGTCGGTTGCAACGCGCGTTGCAGGGGGCTGGGTAGAGTGGTACGGGGTTTGTCTTAGAACAAGCAAAGCTCCAGACTTAAAGCCCTAGCACCGCAATGCAGGAAAAACAGAAATGCATTCTTTAATCCCAAAGTCCTAATGTTCCCTCCAAAGTTGCTTACTGTACCTCTTCAGTTTTGCGTCGCAGAACTACTTCTTGATTTCTTTTCTGGGCCTCTAGAAGTCTAAGTTGATGCTATAAAGTAAGATACAATACGTTGATATGGGCAAGCGTAGGATGGCCTACGCTTGGGCTAAAACATTTTCTCTTACTGCCGGAAAACACGACTTCTTAGCATAATCTGGGCTAATAACCCTGTCCATCATACAGATCTTGCCACTTTCATACAAGAAGCAAGGACAGACTCTGAAACAGCTGTCTCTGGGCTGCTGAGATGGCTCAGCATGCAAATGTAACAACTTGAGTTCAATGCCTCATAACTACATGGTAGGAGAGAATCGATTCTTGAAAGTTTGTCCTCTGACCTTTGCACTTGTACCACGGTATGTGCAGGCCCATGCACTATAAACTAATCAGATGAAAAACAAAACAAAAACAACAACAACAACAACAACAACAACAACAACAACAAAAACACCCAGTAAACATGAAGTTGCCATCTCTACTGTCCTGTGGACTAACTGTGGGGTGTTTTCTTGATTTATAATTGATGTGGGGAGCCGCAGTCTACCATAGACAAGGTCATCCCTGGGCAAGTAGACCTGAATTATATGGGAAAGTAAGGTGAGCGAGCCATGGAAAGCAAGCCAGTAGGCAGCCTTTCTTCATGGCCTCTGCTTTAGTTTCCACATACTAATATGAGGCAATATTTTTTCTTCTCATAAAAAAAAAAAAAAATTTTTAAAGTTAAGATTTCTGTGCCAGCTAAATGGCTCACTCGGTAAACGTGGAGGAATGCTGAGTGGATGTATCAACCGTCAGTAAAACGCTGTTTAGCCAATCAGCTGGGCAGAAGGACAGGAAGTGGTAGGAGTCCTTCTGCTCAGCTGATTGGCTAAACAGCACTTTATTGACAGTTGATACATCCACTCAGCATTCCTCCACAGGTAAAGGCTTGATAACCTGAGTTCTATCCCTAGGACACCTGTCACCTGTGCTCACTCATATTCTCTCTCTCTCTCTCTCTCTCCTCTAAAAAATGTAATAAACAGTAAAGATTTTTAACAAAAAAGTTTTTTTTTTTTTTTTTTTTTTTTTTTTTGTAATTTAGACTGTTTTTCAAAATCCAAATGCATGAAAGTAGAATTCTGAAGGTGATAACAAAAATGTTTTAAGTTCTCAGAAACCTATCTACTATTGAGGACTGGTTATCACCCAAGGTGTTGCATCCTAGCACATATAGCCCTTGCAACTAATCTGCCCTAACCCTTTATACTGAATTACTCCAGCCCACACGTAACAGTAACTGTCATTTTACATAGCGAGTGCTTCCTTGTGCTGCTCAGCATATCCTGAGCAAGAGTTAGAAACTCTTGCTCCATTTATAAAGTTGTACAGTGCAGAGAGCACTCTCACATAACAGAGACTCTCTACTCACATCTCTTTTGCGCTGATCCTTTTTCAGCTGAGCAATTTCCCTGTTTCTTCTAGATTCCGTCAGTCTTGCTTTCTCCTGCTCCTCTTTCATTTGCTTCATGAGGCGAACCTAAAGTCAGGCATATACACTATTGAACGTGCTTCATCACCAGATACGTTCAGTGAGTTACACAGATGGGCGTTCATTTGTTCCAAATGTGTCCCACGGAAGCATGTGGCACCCACTGTGTATTTTAGTCAATCACTGCAGGTTTTGGATGATTGTATTTCCAATATATCTTGCCAAGTTAATTAGTGTTCTATGTGTGCAATTTTGATACTTACTATCAGTATCTGAGTGGGCCAGAGCAAGTTATACAACCTCCGTGGGCTTTGACTTTCTTCTAAAATATCCTCATGGACTGTGAAAATTCAATGGGCTGATACCTAAAGGTGCTTATGCCAGAGCCTGGTACAGGGAACAAACCTCATAAATGCGGCTACTTACTGTCATTACACAACTGCACGCCACAGTTTACTCACTTCCTGCATTATGTCCCCATGAGTCCTTTAAGGAAATTGCCTTCATTTTGGTACAGGATTTATGATAATCAATTTTGGCTTTGTATTTTCTCCGTGTAAGAAAATGGTACATATGCAACTCTAGGTGTTGCCGCTAGGTGAGTGAGAATATGATCAGACACACACACACACACACACACACACACACACACACACACACACACACTATATATATATATATATATATATATATATATACACACACACATATATATGTATATGTATACACACACACACACACACACACACACACACACACACACACACACACATATATATATATATGACACTGAATATCTGTTTATGTATATTGGCTCCGGGAAGAACCGCGATAATAGCTCTGTTCCGAGAGGTAAAGCCGCCGCCGCCACGGCGGACAGCACCACACCCGCACCTTTGTCTTCTTCATCTCCATGACATCCTGCTGCAGCTTCTTCAGCTGCTTCTCGTACTGAGACTGGCTTCTGAGCAGCCTGGCATGCTCCTTTTGGGCTGTCTGAAGCCGCTGCAGCTCTTTGTTCATGGCGTGGAGCTTCTTTTCGTATTCACACTTGACTTTCTTCGCCTTTTCTTCTGAGTATGACTCCACTGAGCCTGGGTGTACAGAAGGGCGTCAAATGCAGTGCTTGGGGTGCGACGCCGAGTTTCTTTCATAGACTCAGAACAAGCACCCAATCCCCCAGGGCACGAGGAAGGCCTGAGCCCACTTGGAGCTTTCCAGCTCGCTTCTGTTGTATCGCGCCCTCAAGCCTTTGGCTGAAGCACTTTGACTGACGTGCCCTGAACAGGGAGCGGGACTCCGCCGAAGACCCACCTAAGTTCTGGAGCACTTGGTCCCGTTCCAGCTGCGTGTCTCGGATCTTATGCTGCAGCATCATCAGCTTCTCCTCGTACTGCCTTTTCAGTGTCTGCAGCCGTTTCTGGCTGTTCTCCAGCTCATCAATGAGTTTCTGCTTAATTGCAATTTCACACGTGATATTTGCCAAGTCGGCTTGATAGTTAGCTACTCACGGAAGACCAAAAAAAAAAAAAAAAAAGACAGAAAGTCGGCCGAAAGATAGTCAGCATCGCCCCAAACAAGGGTGTAAAGCCATTATCTACAACTTTAATCCCTGCACTCGGGAGGCAGAGGCAGGCGGATCGCTGTGAGTTCGAGGCCAGCCTGGTCTACAAAGTGAGTCCAGGATGGCCAAGGCTAGACAGAGAAACCCTGTCTCGAAAAACCAAAAAAAAAAAAAAAAAAAAAAAAAAAAAAAAAAAAAAAAAAAAAAGAAAGAAAGAAAGAAAGAAAGAAAGAAAGAAATACATTCGGGTAGTCTGTCACTCAGCAGCCTTGCGGGAAATTTCCTAGGCATACCATGGTCTAAAAAGACAGACAAAGCTGGGCGTGGTGGCGCTCGCCTTTAATCCCTGCACTCGGGAGGCAGAGGCAGGTGGATCGTTGTGAGTTCGAGGCCAGCCTGGTCTACAAAGTGAGTCTAGGACAGCCAAGGCTAGACAGGGAGACCTTGTCTCAAAAAACAATAAGAAGAAGAAGAAGAAGAAGAAGAAGAAGAAGAAGAAGAAGAAGAAGAAGAAGAAGAAGAAGAAGAAGAAGAAGAAGAAGATGACAGAGGCCAACAGCAGATGCTTCGTATACTAAAGAAATGCAAAAACCACGCAGCAACTGAATTTAACACAGAAAGGAGCATCTTTTCTGCCTAGAGCATGCGTGAGTGAAGGCTGGTCTTACAGGTCATGAAAACTGCCTTCCCTGGGGATGAAATGGAAAATGTCAAGTTTCCCACGAAAGCCTGGACAGCTTCCAGTAAGGATTTCCTTGCCTTCCTGCTAAGGGGCAGGTACCTTTTTCATCTGACTCAGAATCTGACTCATCGGAGCTTTCTCCTCCTTCAATGTCATCTTCATCCTCGTCCTCCTCATCCTCCTCTTCGTCCTCATCCTCATGGTCACTCGCTTCTTGATTCTCTTCCTAAAATGTGATTTGTCGTTATTAATAGCACAGGATTGGCAAGGAAACTGATCACCTCAGCAAAGGAGTTGAGAGATGCCAGAGTATAGACCACAGAAGCACAAGACTGGCGTGTGTGTGTGTGTGTGTGTGTGTGTGTGTGTGTGTGTGTGTGTGTGTTATATCTGCAGATGCCAGGGCAGGCTGCCCAGTGTCTTCCTCCATCACGCTCCCCAACAGCCCCATGCAGAGGGCCTGCCATTGAATCTGAAGTCACTGTTCAGGCTGCACTGGCAGCCGAACTCCCAGAAGTTCTATCTGTCCCGACTTGATAACTCGGGCGACAGGCCATGCCCAGCTTTGACATGGATACCAGGGATAGCAGAAAGTCCTCACACTTGCACATGGCAAGCGCTTTTACACACTAAGCCACCTCCCAGACACTGAATTTTGCTTTTCTGGAGTTCAAAAATCATAATAAAAGCGTAAGGTTATTGTGAAATGACTTTGCCTTAAAGAATTCGTCATCTCTCATGGCGTCCTTTCTGCACACACACAGTTTTCACAGAGCACCACACTGAGATTTGCCAGTCCTTAAAAATTCACAATTCTAACGAAAAGTCCTCAAAGAAACAGGAAGCCCTGGGTATGATACCTTCCTCCCTTTTGTTCATAGAAGTTCGTGGCTACAATTTAGAAACTCACTCTCCTAATGCTTACCATTTCTAATTCATTGTTTTCTTTCTCTGAAATACCCTTTTCTTCTTTCTTCTCCTGGTCAGTGTCTGTATTATCCTCTTTCCCAGTCACGCTTTAAAAAAAAAAAAAAAGAAAAGGAATATGAGATAAGCACAAAGGGAATTTTTAAAACACAGTTTGCAAAACACCAACTGAAAGGGTTAGCCATCTCACTAAACCCAAGCTGCCCTGTCTAACATGTAGAGAAAACCAGATATCACCACTTGAGCGACAATCTAATAATTTACACCAGTGTAGAAAGTTTATCTTTTAGAAATACTGACCATAGATCACACAGTGAGGCATCAGATCTAATGGAGACAGCACAGTTACCTCAAAGAAACAGCCAATTAACTACAATGCACTACAACTTAAATTTAAAAGAAACCAAAACAGCAAGTTTGGGGCTCGCTATCTAAATTCATGAAAGCTTTATCTCATATAAATAGAAAGCTATAAAATTATTTTTGTGGGTATGCTGGTCATTTTAAAGGTTCAAAAATCACTCTGCCTATAGTGAGTTTGCCTCTACGGCTTGTATCCATCATGTCTGGGGTCATATTCTCACAGAGTGGGTCTCTAAATGCCAACATTGTCAGAAGTTCAGGCTGCCATCCCACTGAATGAGAAATTCCAGGGTCTACCACAAGTTTCACCATAAAAACTGAAACCTTTCTCTCCAGCTACCTGATGCTGCAAACATAACTACGGAATTGCTGTGAGATACCGGTCACAGATAAACTCATTCAACCCTGTAGTCTTAAGTGAAAATGAATGACTGCCCTGAGCGAATTTTTTGCACACCCAAACCCCTCTGATCTTTCTTGGGTTTAATCAAGCATGCACAGAAGCTACACGTCAACTCACTGGACTCATACCTTTAATCAAAAAAATACGTTAATATAGCAAATCTTTAATAATCCATATGGTTTGTGCTATCAATAACATTAAAAAGGATATTCAAATAAAGCAATATTTCCCAGCAAAATTCCCCTAGAAAGAGCTAGCTTTATTACAGCCACTATTTCCATTAGATATCCTGCTACATTAAAGAACTTCTTGGTTGATACTCGGGCTTATGTATAGGTTATAATGTAAATAATATAACCTCATTTGGGTCCTGTTATTAGTACTTAGCTCTAACATTTACCTCCATGTCCTTATTCTTACATATATTTTTATACTCAGAACAGTATGAATATAAGTATTTTTCCTCCTAAGTACTTTTAAGTTTTTGTTTATTTATATGATTATTTGTTTGACCTGTCATTCTCACTGAACTAAAAGTCTCTTGAGACTACGAATCACATGGTTATGGTTTATTATCATCCATTTCCCCAGAGACTGCACATAATAAATTACACTATTGATTATTAAGGGATGCGATTCCTGTGAGTTACATGTACACCTGTGTTTGAGTCGTCCCATGTGTCCACATACCAAATTCAGTCGAATGGAAAAAGCACAGTTTGCAATATAGGGATGCATGGAGCACAGTACGGCCCCCGCACTGAGAAGCAAAAGCCAGAAAGAATGGCAGAAACACAGCCATAACTAGAGTCAAATAAACTTCAACAGACGTTCATTAATGTTATTCAATCCTTGCATCAAAGGAAAATAAACTGGGGGAAAGCTGAGTAAACAGTTGTAACAAACGCAATCATTTTAAAAGGCCAATAACGGGCACTCAAATACTACTGTGCTAGAGGCTGGGACCCAAGATTTAAGACACAGAGAGGGGGTGTGAGGAAAGGGGAACACATTTCTCCTCGGGCTCCTCCTGCTCCCCAATGCTGGCTCCTTTCTTAGGCCTGGTGTAGTATATTCTCTCCACTATAGTTGGTTCTTACACTACAATATCATCTGAAGTCCCCTTTCTTGGGATTAGGGCCCCCCAGTTTTATTATGAACACTTGACTAACACTCCTGCTCCCTCGAGTAGCTAAGATCAAACCCAATGAATGTTGTCATTGACTTGTACCTCCAATCGTAAAGTCTCCTTGCACTCTGTCACAGAAAAAACAGCATCATAGCTATATATTAATATACTTCTAAGAATTACATTTAAAGCTTTAAGTATTAAAGGTGATTCTAATAAATACTGTAATCTCAAGAATTCAGTTTTTCTTTGATAAATGTGAACAAATTGATGCTTAGATTAGCTATGTAAAAAACAATGAGTCATAGTTAAATTTATAGTTTACACAAAATCAGGATCTTGGGAACTGTAAGGAACATATAAAAATGTAATCTCTTCATCTGGCAAAGAAAGAAACTGTGGCCTTGAGAAGTTGTCCACACAAGGGACTGAGAGCAGATGTCCTGATTCTTGAGAGTGAAACACCCACACCCCAGGAAACTGTCACCACAGGATGTCGGGATCCAGCTGAGTGCTACCACATCAGACCTTTACTTCACTGAGGCAGACACATATGTGCACTTATGGCTGAAATAAGTCCTAGAACACTAACCTGCTCTGCTTCTGCCGTCCTGTGTGATCACATGAAAGCCGGAAGCAGCCTTGACTCACGTGTGTGTGTGTGTGTGTGTGTGTGTGTGTGTGTGTGTGTGTGTGTACATATATATGTATATACTGGATAATTTAATGTGGTAGCATGTTTCAATACATCAATTCAAAGATTTATTGTATTGTGAGCTTTCCAAATAGGAGAAATTGCACATTTATAATTTTACTGTTTTAATGTTTTCTACAAAGCTTAGTGCAAATAAGGAAGAGAGGTGCCTACCCGTGAGATAGCATTTGCTACAACAAAAAGCAATCACTGCCCAGCTAACGATCCCCAGCCTGCTGCACTCCAGATACAGAAATGCTGATTTTTTTTTGTTTGTTTGCTTATAAATCTGACAGTGAAGGTTTATGTAATTTTACTAAAATGGCTTATGTAATCATCATATTTCTGGCAGTTATTTGAAAGTTAACAAAACTGCTTTCATTTTAATTCAAGTAACTACAGAGTTCTTTATTCTTAAACACTTTAATTTTTTTCCTGCTATTTCCACAAAAGTCATTACTTTAAGGGGTACCCAGCTAATCTAGTCTGAAGCAATCTACAATTCTGTAGCACATTTTCTTGCACATAGAAATTAAGTATTCAAATGACATTTTAATTTAAAAAAAACAAAAAAAACCTGGGAAATATTCCAACCTTCTTTCTTCTCGATTGCTTTCCTCAAGTTTCTGTAGCCTTCAAATCACGAGGCACAGTATGGGAAGGCCAAGCCAATGAAGGGCAAACCAGACAGTAAAAGCAGAAGTGGTAAGAAGGGAAAATGGTACATGAGCTTGAAGACGTTAAAATAAATTTTAAAGATATCATTAAAGGACAATACACAGTAAAAAGGCAATACATTGTCTACGAATACGAAGTAGAAAACTAACAGTATTATATCTAAGAAGAAAATACAGATAATTGGTGGCAATTGTTTAACAGTAAAATGCAGTCTCAACTTATATGAGTTGATAAGTCCTAGTTGGATATCACTGCTATTTTTTAGCCAGAAATAGATCAATGTTTAAAGATTTTCCCCATAAGTAAAGTCTACTTTCAACAATATCCTCTTCCTTTTAAATCTTTCAAAAAAACTTTTTTATGGTATAATTAAAAGACTTTCATTAAGTAATGCCTTTATACCATAATGAAAATACTAATAAAACATACACGTTACTATTTTAAGAACTTGACTTCATTTGTTTTACTATACATATAATCATCATGAAATCTAAATGAAAAAAACTAATATCAAAGTTATATGAGATGGTATTACAGACAAATGAATATGGCTGTTATATGATCAATGAAATACACAATCTTGTTAACTGAAGATAAAAATTTCACAAGGTTGGGATTAAAATCTCACTACTAAGAGGGCAGAGAACTAAGGCAAAGGTGAAAATAAAATGGGAACTTTAGTACTTTCCACTAGTAAGACTGTTCTTTAATCAGAGTGTAAAAATATTATAAATTTAAAGATAGAGGTTTTAAACCATAATTTAAAGAATACTCAATATACAAACGTCTGGCTCTTTACTCAATGGAATGTACTATATCTGAATATTTGTCATGTGACAGTGTAGGTGGGCTAGGCTCTGATTAGGTGTATTGCAATCTGCAGAAGCACACTCTGTCTAGGACAGCACAAAATCCTTTCACAATCATCACTATTTAAAATAATGAAGAGAGAGCTGAGTTGTGAATTATTAAGTCAGTTCTCTTTCGGTCTTATGGTGTGTGGTCTCATGTAACTTTTATTTCTTGGGCTGTAATTGTCTCTTACAACCAATTTATATATTGCTTTTAGAACATGAGACAAGCAATCTGAGAGAAACGTTCTACACAGAGAGATTTTCTCCAGATAGTAGGCACAGTGACTAGAAAAAGGCAGAGTCCATACAAACAGAGCTGTGCTTCCAGAGTTTCAACGCAACACCACTAAGTCTTTATAGGTGCAGCGCAGTCTGAAAGACGATGAAGAGTTTTGTATCGTGGGTCGTTTAAAGCCACACACTCAAAGGCACCGGATAAATGTGTGAGTGGTAAATGTTCTTTCTCTGTATATGCAAAACAATACACTCCTCCCCAGTCACTGTAATCTAGGCTTGTCCTGGTGAAAATCAACTATAATGGTTAAAGCATATGGTTTCCTGGTAATGAAAAAAAAATCCAAATTTTCTATTATCATCATCATCATTGTTGTTGAAACCCTTTGCTTTGTGTTTGCTTTATTTCAGGTCTCTGTCAAAGATGGGAGTTTATATCTATTTTTATAACAAGAATTTATATTACATAAATCTAAAAGTTACTTAGACCTAAATGTGATTAGAGAAATGCTTTTATTTGTGTTTCCTGCCTCTCTCTCTCTCTCTCTCTCTCTCTCTCTGTCTGTGTGTGTGTGTGTGTGTGTGTGTGTGTGTGTGTGTGTGTGTGTGTGTGTGTGTGTGTATAAGGCAGAGAATGCCCCCCTGACGTGCATTTCTCTTTTCACTGAGGGTCCCAGGGACTGAATTCAGATCTCCAGGCTTGTAAACAAGCATTTTGTTTGTTTCTCACTGAGTTGTCTCACTAAATCCACGTTTGTCAGTTTTTTAAATTATGGAACACTTGTTTATAGAACAAGACAAATGTCAAAAATTTTACGAATTTCATGTATACTTATGGGAGTTCACACATTGAGTCTCTAAAATTTTATATGTGTACAGTACACGAAATAAGCATTTTAACCACACAAATCATGTGTGCATTTGACAAAGGCACACTGGCTCACGTACACTAAGTGTGCTCGGTAAAGTGTTGGCTGTAGGAGTTCCAGCTGGTCTTCTCATTGCAATCTTTCACTTACCTAGCTGGTTGATTTTGCTCCCCAATCTTTTCCTCCACCTACATCCCCATGTATCATACCATAACGTACATGCCTAATTTGGGGTTCTTTGTGTTCAGTCTAGCCATCTGATAAGTCACCATGGTTAGCATGGACCACTATCTTCATCTCACACTTCCTGAGTCCATCACAGAAAAGCATCCTGGACCACTATCTTCATCTCACACTTCCTGAGTCCATCACAGAAAAGCATCCTGGACCACTATCTTCATCGCACACCGCCTGAGTCCATCACAGAAAAGCATCCTGAAATAACTGCTGCTCCATTTCCATTTTGCTTTCCTTACAGTGGACAAAGTTCCAGGATAAATAAACCAGGACAAACATAACAAAGTATTTTCCATTCGTCCTATTTACTAGCTCTCAGTGCTTATTGGCATGCAGTTTCACAAAGATAATCTGAACCAGAGCTACTGAGTGCCTATAGCCAATATTAAAAAAATAAAATTTAAAAAAAAAAAAATATATATATATATATAAAACACATTTCATTCAGATCTCTATTTATCATTCATTATCTATACTCAACAAGCCATTGATGCACTATCTAAATTTAATTTAAAAGGAAAGTATGGACTAGCCCATGACCTTGAAAAATACACCCTCACTTACAGGCACTCACAAATACAAACTACCTCGGTACTTAAAAACAAGCCACACCATCTACAGAAGTGGATTTCACAAATGACAAACCATGAGAAAACAACTCGTGTTTGTTCGAGCACGATGTGAACATTAGTTCCCGCAGAACTGTGGTCCTTACTGTAGTGTAGCTGTCCTCCAGCGAGGGAGAGCTAGTCATGACCTACGTCCTACTGTTGTTGCCATCATCTGGGAGAAGTACCTACTAAAACGTTACTCACTAAAGAACCTAACGCCTCCTACCCCTTAGTGCCCAACTCGTTTTCATTATTTTATCTATTCCTTTCTACCATAAAGACACAAGGCATGGTTCACCTAACAGATTTAAGTTTCTAATAACTTCCGTCCACTGAGTATTCAAGGAAGAAATGCCTTGTTTTCTAAATACATTTCTAAGTAAACTGAACAAAACAGCAGAAAAGAAGACAGTGTGGCCTCCCTTTCAATATCTAGCCAAAATGCTTAAATGAAGCTTTAGTGGCGTGTTCAAATGTATTCTTTAGAAATAATTGTACTGTTCGACAGAATCAATAGGTAAATAGATAAGTAATTTGAGTATTTAACCACTCACACATTACAAATGGTCAAGTTTTCCAATTTTTTTCCCCCTTTTCTTTTTTCCCAGCTGACTTTGGGGCGAGGTATGACCATGGCACGGGCAGCCTATCGCAGTGGAAGGATGCTAAGCAATCCCCTGAGAGATTCAGAAAGCCCGAAATAAAGCGAAGAACTTTTGCAAAATCAAATCAGAAACCCTGAAGGGAATGTTCAGAGAGCAAATGGTATTTGGATAGATTAGTCTGCTTTTAGTCCAACTGACTGGTTAGCAGGGTTAGGACATCTACGAGACTATGCAGCTCTGCTAGAAGAAGAAGAGCATGAACAACGCACTGGTACGATGAGACACAGACGCTTCACAGAAAAGCGGGGTGGATGGAATGCAAAAGCAGCAATTGGAAACAACAGCAATATAATAATATCTAAGAGTAAACTGGCCGCCTCATAGTCTTAGCCCAGTTCATTACTTCACGCTTATAGCTAAACCAAATGTTCTCATATATAAGTAGCGATAAACCATTACAAAGCATATGACTGTGGCTGTAAGCTAATTTCGATAGTTTTTTTCATGTATCCATCTACTTACGAGACTATTACACATACTGTAACTATAAATTAAATGTCCCGAAAAAGGGGAAATGCTCAATTTTATAATAGTACCTTTTCTTCTTCTTCTTCTCTTTTCTTTTGAGCTTCTCTAAGTCTTTCTTTGCTAGATCGATAATCTCGATGGTTTCTTTGTCTGAAGACAGGATCGTAGGAGAGAAAGCTGATGACCCGCTGAAATACGGTGACCTTGCTGTGGCTCTGGTCAGGTTTTTTCGAAGGTTCTCATTCACTGCTTCGCTCTCTAATAATTTTGCCCTAGTGAGTAAAAAAATATCTTCAAGTAGGAACACATTTTATTACAGTAAAGCATTTTAAATAATTATTATGCGGGCATCTCTATGTAGCCTCTTGTAGCACTGAGCCGCAGGACACTGCTCTGCGACCCTCACCACCATGCACACCTTTGCTGATATGTCATGCTTTCCTATATTTTCAGGGTAGCACAAAGCCTGGACATACCAAAATGAAAGCTGAAAGTATATAAACCTATAATAGACCCCCTATTAGTAATAGGTATTTTAGATTGTATTGTGTAACAAACAGCCGCAGTGTGTCGCCGTCCCACGAACTCTAGCCACATGCACGAAAGGCAGCTTTTTTATAGTCTAGAGAGAGAATGGGCCTTTATCCTTCACTTTCCACTCCCTGTACCCTAACACACAAGCACGCTTGCTGCTGCTGGAACTTTACTGACTAGATGACAATGAGACACAAGAGAAGTGCCAGGGAAGGAACAGAACCATGGCTTGGATGTCATCTGACGCTCACTAGATTTGGCCTTCAGTCTCTAAAAGCCTCTACTCTTCCTTGTGTAAAACAGGGATAAAAATATTTTCTATAAGGTTGCTATGAGAACCAATTATGTAATGAACTTAAAGCCTGCTAAACTACAACTGTAGTTAAAAATAATAATTCTTATGAAAATTGGAAAAACACTGGAGAGTGCTATGGAGGCCTGAAAAAAAATCATTAGAAAAGTGTTGAACACTAAGAGAACGTTCATGATACGCTGTTGTATTTCAAAGATCAGAGAGAAGGCAGACACACTGTTATGGCAAAGTGTTGCTGACAACACCCACAGAGAAAAAGCAAACTCTTAACTTCAGTTCTCAACTCTGGAAAAGGTAGGAGTTTCCCACTTCTACAAAGGCGTTAATCTCCCAGATTTCAAGGATTAGATGGTGATTGCTTCAGTTTATTAAAAGGTCATGCCTTTTATCCCAGAATTTCGGTGGCAGAGGCAGCTGGATCACTGTGAGTTTGAGGCCAGCCTGGTCTACAAAGTGAGTCCAGGACAACCAAAGCTACACAAAGAAACCCTGTCTCGAAAAACCAAAAAAAAAAAAAAAAAAAGATAGAAAACATTAAGATAAATTTCACTTAATTTAAGGCATTGGGAATAAATCTTCATGAGAATAAATTTTGACAGACATGTGGATTAAAAAGAGGGACAGGTAGATTAAAAACAGAACTTGAAAGGGTGTGCTCGTGACACACCGGTCCTGGACAGCACCCCTCAGCTTAAGAACTTTCACATTCTATTGTTTCACTCAAACCCATAATAACTTCGTGAGGCTTGTAAGTGTTATCTCTTCTTATAGACTGAAAAACTAATACTCAGAGATGTCAGGTAACTAACGATGTCACGTAGCACCTTGTTAACACAGAGGAGCGTAGACATCAATCCAGGTCCTCCAACTTGAATTCAGAGTTCACTCACGGTTATTCAACACATCAATTATTTTCACGTAGTGCATTATAAGCCTGGGACTCTAGGAGGCTACTCACCAGGGCTGGGACACATCTAATTAAAGAGCCACCAGAGCGTTGTCAAAGTTGGGAATGGAAACTAAGTTTCCAAACGGGAAACTAAGTTATTATTAGCCCATATAAGGAAAGGGTTTGACAACTGGCTGAAGTTGGCCTATGAGTCATCTCTGTCCTGTAAATGCCTCGAGGAAAAGCCTTAAGACGGCGAGCATGAAGGTGTTCCGTGTTGCTTTTAGTCCATGAGGAGCGGAAATTATCCCAGCAGTTTCCTAGGAAATAATGATGCGGTCGTGCCGTTTGGCTAATGGTGAGGTCAAAGTTGGCATGCAGCTGTAGAATGGCAGCACGAGGGAGAGGAGACAAGCCACAAGAACCAGAAAATATACCAGCAGCAGCAGTCACCGGCCAGAAACCAGGGAGCAAAGGAAGTGAGGAACAGCTGCAGAGCAGGACGCAGGACCCAAAGCCTGACTAATGCTCTCTCTCTAACTCTCTCTGTCTCTCTCTGTCTCTGTCTCTGTGTCTCACTCTGTCTCTGCCTCTCTCTCTGTCTCTGTCTCTCTCTGTCTCTCTGTCTCTGTCTCTCTCTGTCTCTCTCTCTGTCTCTGTCTCTCTCTCTGTCTCTCTGTCTCTCTCTGTCTCTGTCTCTCTCTGTCTCTGTCTCTCTCTCTCTCTCTGTCTTTCTCTCTGTCTCTCTGTCTCTGTCTGTCTGTCTGTCTCTCTCTGTCTCTGTGTCTCTCTCTCTCTCTCAGACACACATACACACACACACACACACACACTAAAGTTACAATCATGTAAATAACCTTATTTCCACACTATAGTATCTTATCTTTCCTATTTGGCTTCGGCTTTTGAAGCATTAAAGAGACCAGAAGAGCTTTGCGAAGGCAGAAGGTAGGGAAAGGACTTGTCACCAAGAATGACTAGAACGGCAGAGGGATGAAAGTGGAGAAATACCACAAACTCACTCAAGACAGAGAAATCTGAGGGTGGTTATAAAGGAGGACTTCCTCCCACCTGCCAATTATCTGAAGACATTTCCTCGTGGAGCTGATTGGGTTTTTACTCCATGAGAAAGTAGCTAAGCATCAGAGCTAATGATGGAAACTAAAAATCTTCCAGAAGTGCTTAACGATCCTGTCCTGTTTCACACGCCTATTCCCCCAAATCCTTTCTTCCACAGATGTCTCCACATCCACCTACCATGGAGAGACATTTTTTCATTTTCCTGAAGTATGACATTTCTATCTTCTGCATGTGTCTAGTTACAATATTCTACTAGACTGTGGCCTCGTGTGTCACACCCATCTCCAATGCACGGCATGCGTGCTCAAATGTGAGCGTCTGCAGCATGTCTAATGAAATATAAATGGATGTACCAGAGAAGGCAGAACCTCAGGGAATCATACAAGAGCTAAAGAAGCAGAAGAGAACAGGAAGAAATAGAAAACCCGAAAAATTAAAGGTGATTCATAGACCCTGATGTATTTCCAAGTAATGGGGAAAGAGCCCTAGGTATGAAAGGCACTAAGGACAACTTCACCAGCATCAGGTGTGCTTGTCCTATACTCGGGTTTAGAGATGCCCAATAAAGGTCTAGCAATAACATTAAAAGGATAATATGGAAAAATAACATGGGAAGGGAGACGGGGAAAATTAGCTTTGGAACATGACATTATGGGAAAGCCCAGCATCTAGTCCTCTAAAGTCAACACGTCCAGAGGACTGAAAAATAGCACGAACAGCTCCTAAGCAATCATCCCAGGACACAGAAATACTATAAACACTGCAAGAACTGACACGCATTACAGACAATTGCATGCATTTTACTTATAGAAAACTATACCTGAGATCTTCAATTTCTTTGATATAACTATGAATCATATTACTAATCTCTTCATTCCCTTCACCTGCAAGATAAAATATGGAATGAAATTTTTATTTTAAAACAAAGACTCCATTATTGTTAGTATATCTCAATGGCATAGTGCTTGCCTGGCATGCATGAGGCCCGTTTTGAAAGTTAGTGCCAAATTAAAACACAATTCCTACAACAAATGTTCTACCCTGAATTACATGAGCAGACCATAAAAGAAAATGTTGCAAAGAGCACATTTTATCCATATAGGAATTTATTCATTTTTTAAATTAGGTATTTAACTTAACATCATAGGTTATATATAAAAGTTTAACGCTTCAACTTTAACTACATTAAGTCAATAGTTGACACAGAGAGTGCTTCATGCCCTTCAGAAGTTAATCTCTCACCTGCCCCACCCTACACTCACCTGCCCTGACAAGAACTTGGTTGGCCTGATCACTGACAAGCTGTGTGATTCTGGCCCTCAGCGCATCAACAGTCTCTTGCATGGCTTTTATTCTTACACGCAGATTATTATTTTCCGTCTGTAGCATAGCATTCTCATGAAACATGTCATTGATGCTTTCCACGCCCTCCTCGTCAATTATTCTTTTACCCTTGGAAAGAAATATTCTCTTGTTGGTTGAGGCCGTAAGTACACAAGAGTTTTCTTTAAAGACGCCCCAAGATCACACAGTTCAACAACAGCCTTTTTTTTTAATCTTCCCAGCCCCAAAGCAAAAAAATCAATTTCCTTCGACTACCATCTTCCATGGGTGCATTAGTCAATAGAGTTACGGATTGGGTAAGAAGCCTTTTGAAGAATTTGAGACAATCTGACTTCCCAAAGACTACCTCCCAAGACAAATTACATGCAGCCACTCCAGAAAGGCACAGGAGCCTTTCAGTGTGTCAGAGGCTGCAGCCCATGCTTTGAGCTTACCGTTTTGTATTCCATGAGTTCCATCTGAAGCCTGGTGATCTCGCTTCGCAGGGCGTTGATCTGCTGACTAGCTCTGTCTTGATTGACCATGACTTTGTTCTTGATATTTCTAGCCCGATTGGCATATTTCAGTGTGTTCAGTGTCTCCATGAAGTCCCTGTCTGATGGGCTGACGCAGGCAATCATGATCGTTTGGCTGAAAGTTACAAACAATGACGAGTTATACAAATAAAAGCGAGTACTGAGATGCACATTTTAAAGCTCCTACCATTTAGATGACCTCTTCCCTTGAAGATGATAACAAGATTGATGTTACTAATGTTACAAACAAGATTGATGTTACAAATAAAGTCAAGTTTAAAAGCCCCCACACTTTAAGGCCATTTTAACAAAAGGATTTTGTCTACTTGGGTAACACAGGGGAGAAAGGATACACATTGTGTTCTCTGATGCATCATACCATAAAAATACATAAGCACATACATTTGTCTCTCACATCTATGTAAACTTTTTGAGGCAGTACACACTATTTCTATAATTATTTTAACTCAAATATGGCATGTTATGAGTAATTTCATTTGGTTATTTTTTTATTTTTTTTTTAATTCTTCCAGGGCTGGAGAAATGGCTCAGCAACTAAGAACATTGGCTGCTCTTGGAGGACCTAGATTTAAATCTCAGCACCCACATGTTGGCTCACTGTCCTCTGTAATCCCTGTCTCATGGGATCCAACAGCATCTTCTGGCATCCAGGGACACTGCACACATGTGGTATACAGGCATACATACAGGCACTCACACATACACATAAAAAAAAATGAATCTAAACTTTTAAAACTGTTTAAAACAATTCTTCCTTTTGAGTGATGCTTTGACTTGCTTCAGCTATGAGTGTTATACAAAACGTAATCATATTCAAACAAAAGAAGCGTGTAGTATATCCTCAAGTTTTCACAGTATAAAACATCACTTGTGGAAAAAAAAACCATCACTTGTGGCTGAACAATCAAAGTTTATGATTTGACTTCTGACCAGATTACACAGGAAAACAATGGAAATCACGATAAACTGACTCATTAAAATAGAATAGTCAAATGCTTATTATATACCCCAGCTATTTATTATGCCTGTCAATGAGTCACACAAAAGCTCTCCTGGACACCTGCAATCCAATTTAACATGATATAAGAACAGTGGAGTACCGGCACTCTTTCTCTACCTCCTGGTCAATCACTAAGTAAACAGCATTCCCCTCCCTCAGGCTCCAACTGCCATAATGGTTTGCCTCATCACATGATGAGCAAGCGCGAACTGAAACCCCTGAAACCGATTGAGCTTCTCTCTTCCACAGAAGCCTCACAGCTTACTCTATCTTCCGAGGATGCAACTACCTACAGGGAGATGTGCTGGAAACCTGAAGCCTGACAATACGAATGTGTTGATTTGTGGTTTCATGTCCGGGTTTCTTAGCATGGATCCCACGGCCCCATCTACTGTCGTTATAAATAGAAATGGCTCAGTTTGTAAAGTGAGCCCCTTAAATGGCTCTGCAATCTCAGCACCTGGGAGGTGGAGACGAAGGATGCCCAGGGCTTGCTGGCCACCCCATCTAGCTTTTCAGTGAGCTCCAAATTGAGCAAGAAACCCGGCATCAAAAACTAATGTGGCAAGCAGCTGAGGAAAACACGCACATCAGTGTCCAGCTTCTACCAGGGGAGGCGTGGGGGAGGCCAATCCACACTCGGGGAAGAGTGAGGACATTAACACATTAAACCTGCATCTAAAGACCCAGTTGACCAGCCCTGGTAGAAGACCAGTGGCAAGCAGTCCTAGTCAGTAGTCTTCTTGAACGCTTTCTTCCTCTAGTAATCTCAACAGTCTCACCATGGCCCTTTCTGTAAGAACAGTATCAGCCGTTAAGGAAGCTGAAACTGATGCAGGAGGATTGCAAGTTGAAGACAATCTATGCAAAGCAGTGAGACCTTATCTCAGAAATACAGCAAATTAAAGGTTATGTTCTGTATCTTTTCTCCTTTCATTTGTGTGTATATGTATGAATGAATGGATGAATGAATGAATGAATGAATGAATGAATGTATGTATGTATGTATGTATGTATGTATGTATGTATGTTTGTTTGTATGTATGTATGTATGTATGTATTGGCAGCAGAGTCCCTGGATGACCTGTAACTCAGCTATGTAGCTGGCCTCAAACTCACAGAGATCTACCTGCCTCTACCTCCAGAGTGCCTGGATTAAAAGAATGTGCTACCTACCACACAGGGCTCTTCCACCAGCTCCTACTCCTTCCTACCTTGGCTCTTCCTGCGTTTTGGCACTCTGTCATCTAGCCCTCCAGTTGGCTGTACCTTCTCTCTGCCTTCTGCACCGTTTGCCCATTTCCTTCTTGGTCAGTACATCATGGCTGTTGTCATCATTACACAAAAGTCTTACATACTCCAGACCCTAAGGGCCGGAAGGAGAGGGCCACCCAGTTCCATCCATTCTTCAATGTACATCCAAATATGTAATACAATATTTTGATGCCTTTTAGTCATTAATAATCATAATGCAGTATATAAACGTATGCAGAGATAAGCATGATGTGCGTATGTTTTAGAGATATTATCAAATTGAGATAACTCACACTTCTATAGCCAAGTCATGATAACGAAGATAAAGTAGTGAATTAAAAGAAAGAACTGAGCCAGGCGTGGTGGCGCACGCCTTTAATCCCATCACTCGGGAGGCAGAGGCAGGCGGATCTCTATGAGTTCAAGGCCAGCCTGGTCTACAAAGTGAGTCCAGGACAGCCAAGGCTGCACAGAGAAACCCTGTCTCAAAAAAACAAAACAAAACAAAAACAAGAAGATGAGAACTGATGGAATGCTGAATAGAGAACAGAACACTTAGAATTGTAGTCTCCAGCTGGGTACCACTCTGCAAAGTACTCGTTACAGTCCAGAGACTGAGAGTAGGCACATACAACCCTCTGTAGCATCTGAACTTCCTGGAGCCAATCAACTCATGCCACTGATGACAGTATGGACAAGTCCAAGCTCACACAGTGAGTCACAAACAGGGCAGGCCGAGGACAGCTGCGGACAGGAGCAGCCAACTGCAAGCTGGAAGACGAGAAGGCTTACTCTTCACACATATTTTGAAAAGCACTGAGATCCTGGACTTATTAAGAACTACAAAAATCAGGAATGAGAAGTGCTGGCTGTAATTGACAGAGGAAGGAAAATGTCACATATGGAATATAATTCGAAAGTATATGTCCCAAGGATTAGTTTGTTAAATGCTCTAAGAAAACATGAAATATATTTACTTTTTATAATCCTATTTTAAAGAAAACATCTTTAACTTAGAAGAAACTATTGCTAATATGGTGATCTATTTCTTCCAGGTGTGCACTATAGCATAGCATAACAATATACAAGGCTTATATGTTGCACTTTAGAAACTTCTATTATACAGTATTATAGTTAGACATTATAAACATAAAAGTGCATTTATTAAAAACTGTAACTTTAAATTCTTTTAAGTTTGATTTGTTTAAGCTACAAAAAAGGGGGGAGCTATTTTACTTAATTTAAACAAAATACAATGCTTTGGGGTTTTTTTTAAATATTTTTATTTAATTTTAATTTATGTGTGTTGGTGTGAGGGTGTCAGATCTTGGAGTTATAGACAGTTGTGAGCTGCCATGTGGGTGCTGGGAATTGAACCTGGGTCCTTTGGAAGAGCAGGCAGTGCTCTTAACCGCTGAGCCATCTCTCTAGCCCCCACCCCCTCTTTTTTTTTTTAGTACAATGCTTTTGAACTGGGCACTCAATTCTGAAAGTTTAGTCAGAAATTGAAGTGCAGGAAGGCTGGCATCTCCAAGGGTTCGCAGCCATGAGGAAATGGGTAAGGAACCAGTGACAGAACCTTACCAGGCAGGCCAGCTCCACAGTGAGAACAGCTCAGCACACTTGAAGAACAAGCAACCTTTCAAATGGGTGAGATATTCAAACTCTGCATGTGTGAAGGGCACATATGCATCTGGTCGGCTTTGTTTCATAAAGAACTAAAGGGCTGGGTGTGGTGACACACACCTTTAACCCCAGCTCTTTGGAGGCAGGGGAAAGTAGATCTCTGTGAGTTCAAGGCCAGCCTGCTCTACATACAAAGTTCCAGGACAGCCAGGGCTATAAAGATAGACCTTGCCACAAGAAAAAAGGAGAAAGAGGAGGAGGAAGAGGAGGAGGAAAGTACAAAAAAACAATTAAAACAATATTTATGAAACCTAGATTGATTCTTAAATACAGACAGAAAGTACTAAAAATAAGTTAAGAAATATGTAGCAACGAAAGTCATATTGCACTCACACATAGGATATACTTAACAAGAGATAAGACCATACCAACATTACATAAAAGGAAGAAATATTTTTAAATGTGTCTGAATTTAACAAAGCTCTATTTCTAAGCCAAACTGATTTTAAGCCTAAATTCAAAAATTATTCAAAATTCTTAAAAAAAAAAAAAAGAAAGAAAGAAAGAAAGAAAGAAAGCTATCTAAAAAGAGATTTAATCCCCAGACTGTGTGCTGTGTAGCATCTTACAATCATTCAACAAACATGACTGTTAGACCTCTAAAATCAAAATAAAGGAGGTTTGCTGAGCCTAACTTGTTGAATTATGCCATGAATGAATTCAAATGCCAAGAAAAGGGGTTCCACTCCTACAGTCAGTGGAGTAGAAAGAGAGGGTTACATAGCAGAGGAAGATGTTTAACTAAGAAGCCCTACAGCGCAAAGGTTCAGAGGGGAAGGCCGCTGACGCCAGCAGATAACCAGCACACACCCTGCTTTCATTCAACTGGCATTTTTTTTTTTTTTTGAAAACTTCTTCCACATACAAAACAAATTGCGATTTTAGACTTTGTAGAAACTGTCAATAACATTTAAATTATTTTGTAGTTCCTAGAAAGTTTCATTTATTTTTCAAAGGAATTCTGGTAGGCCTCGCCTGTGTGCTAATCAGAAGCCACGCTGGTATACAATGAGCGTGTTACAGATTTCCTTTCAAAGTTACACAATTTTGATTAAGCTGTTTATTCTTCCCAGGCTTTAGCCCATTGTCTATAAAACAGAAACACTAGCGCTACCCACAAAGAACAGTACACTTGAAATAATGATAGACATAATGACGGGCACATTGTAGGTATCTAATATAATTATCTTTTCATCCTATTAATTTGTTTTAAAAATAAAAAGCAGTTCTTATAAAAACATCTTACAAGTATGCTTTAAAAAGAATGCATAATCAAACCCAGAAAAATTACAAATCCATACCTGTTACCCCCAAGGGAATCCTGCAGGAGTCTTGTCAGCTTGGAATCTCTATAGGGGACATGGGTGGCTCTCTTGCTCTTGTCACCCAGGGCACTGATTACGTTTCCAAGAGCCAACTAACAGAAAAGGAGAGAGAGAAGAAAATTGCATGTTTACTAATTATAGACTTTTAAATAATGAAAGGACAGCCTATAGGAAATAAAAGGGAAACAAGACAAAATTAAGAACCTGCATTTGGATTAAACTCACATTTGTATTTTCAAAATCAAAAAAGTTTTGATCGGGATGTAAGTGAATAAATAAATAACTTAATAAAAAAAAAAAAGAAAGAAAGAAAGAAAAGATGAAAGCCTAGTAATGTCTGTGTTACTCCTGACATTTAAAAATCCAGAAATTAAAAACAGAAATGTCTAAAGGCTGACCATGCCTGGAGCTCAGGTTACATCTTCACAAAATTACTAATGCATATTTTACACTTTTCCCAACTTAGAGATATCAAATGTTTAGTCAGTTCCCAAGTCCTTCCAAGTTTCTTGTAACAGCGTAGATAGCCACAAGAAAAATATTAGTGTCCTTTCCCTGAGCAAGGAACTGCTACACAAGTAAAACTGACCTTAGAAATACAATGAAGGTACGTGTGTTTAATAGCCAACATTTAAAAAGTTAAGTCGGTACAAATTCTATAGCTTTACTTTCTGTTTTTCCTGCTGTGGAGAGGCTAGTGTCTACAAGGTACACACTAACCACACTAGTCACCTCAGCTTGCAGTAGTGAAGACAACCATAAACGCAAATTGTCGGGGTCAGGCCATTACTTAGCAAGTGGCGTGAGAGTCATACCATATGGCCTCTTTCTCCAGAATGCACGCATTCAAGTACTGGCCACATCAAAGTTCAACCACCCCAACAGGAAATAGAGCGATGGATTTTGTCCGTTTCTGAACATATCCCCTAATACTTGCAAAACAATATTCGAAGTGTGGGATTCAGGCCTGACTAGGAAGGTGGACCTTGGTGTTAGGAGGTTAGGGTCCCTCTCATGAGCTTCACTGGACTATTTCTAACAGAAATGTTATCATACAGAGGTAAATGGGCACTGATTAAAAACAATAAAATAAAATAAAATAAATAAAATAAAATAAAATAAAACGCATGTTTGGAGGTCCACTTGCAGGCCAGGAAGGATACAAGGAACCATCACCGGGTGCATCGGTGTTACTGCTTACATAGGAACTAAGGTCTGATTTTATAGTGAGGAAAACAAAAAGGAAAGTTTTGGAATGCAAAAGCTTGTTCTAAAATATTTTCTTGCACATAACAAAAGCTTGTGCTAACTCAAACACGAGGGATTTTCCTATCAAAATACCACTAGATGGCATAGTACTAAAATTAATTTCTAATACAAACTATTTATAAAAAAAGTTCATTGCTAAAAAACTTCTGAATAATCCACAGTCAATAAAATGACTGTCACAAACTATCAGTAAAGGCTACCTTTATGCATTGTCCAATGAAATACTTAACTTTAAGGGTTTATATCGAATGTATGTTTTCAAATGTGGAAAGAAGTTTATAATTATTTTCCCATATATAATAACCTTTTGCACATGCTATAAAAGTTAAGCAAACCAAATTATAGCCTGCGACGTGGGGGTGGGGGAAGTCTACAGTGTGGTCAAAGGCTCACTAAGTTACTGGCTTACTTCACCCCTCAAATCAGTCATGAAGGGCTTCTGGGAGACATAGTACAAATTACAGCAGAGAAAAGAAAGCTGGGGCTACTAACTTATGCCTGTAATCACAGGATGGCAAAGCTGAGGCAGGAGAATCACTGTGAGGCAAGGCTGCACTGCAGACCAAGCACCAAACAAACAAAACTAAACAGAGAAAGGACAGCGGGAAGACCATGAGCCTCTGCGTGAAGTGTCATCTTACAAGTCCGCAGTTGATGGAAATGCCCTCTTTGGCCCTCTCGCCAGTAGCTCCAGTTCTTTTCAGTCTTTCTGATCCTGCCAGATCAACAAAATGAAACTTTGCCGTCAGGGTTTCAAATTCATTCATCTGTGGTGACTCAGAAATCATCTTATTATCAGTTGCATTCTCCTATGGTTATGGAAGACAATTGAAAAAAATGCCTTGTTAATGTGACGTTGAGCACCCCAAAACCTTGTCCACATCTCACTCCCTCACACAGCTAGAGAAACAGCCATGCAGCCACACAAACATAAGTCTAAAACATCAGAAAGAGGTTGGAAGGCAAAAAAAAAAAATCAGCTGTCCTGAAGTAAGGCTCTCCCGACAAAGGGAAACATAGAAACAGCTCTCACGGCAAAGGTCCAGAGGACGGCATCACCACTCGGTCATAACAAATACTCAATACTGCTGGTTATGCTTGTTACCCAAAGTCTTACACAACTGGCCAGATTTGATTAAATAAAAGAGAAAAAGAAATTAAGAGAAAGAAAAAACTAAGTAACTTTGGATCAAACACCTCTCCTGAGATCCATGCAATTTAAGGGTCTAAAGGCTGAAAGCTTAAGAAACAAGGAGACTGGACTCACGGCATCTGTTTGAGGGCACACTCGGGTTTGACACACGTGGATGGTAAAAATGGCATGGGAGCGAGAGCTCTGTACGTTCATCTGGGTGCTGGCCGTGGTGCGCGAGAGAGCGCCCAACTTCAAACACTGCATCATCTGCCAAGGGGAAGAAGGTTGGACTTGACATCCATCATTCAAACCGGCACCACCCAACCTTCTGCCTGGGCGCTAGCTAAAACCTACGGTGGCAAAGGCTATGAAAGAAAGTTTCTCATCCTATCGCTTTTGTTATAGGCAGAACTGAGCCGAACTTCTCAGTATAATGGTGCCTTCTTCTTTTTTAACTAGGAGAAAACACTAAGTTCCATTGTCTGGCGCGCACTGACTGTTACAGCTTCTATTCCAAACTGTTACAGTAGAATGCTATGGTACAAACTCCACAATAATGTGAATTTGACATAAGTTTTTTCCTTTTTCTTTTCTTTTAATTTTTAGATTTTTTTTTTTTTCCTCTTAAACATTTTCCTATAGAAGCCAAGACGCAATCCTAAATGTCGCATGTGAAGGACAAATGGATTGCGGTCTCACACTGCAGCCCTAACTATTTAGCCCTCTTTAGCTGTGAAAGAATACTATTGCATACACTGCACTAGGCCCTTTCCATGGTGTGGTAATGCTATGAAATTAGCACAAGCATCACATTAAGTTTGTTTCCTCATTAATGTATTTCAGTGTGCATGCAAGCACCATGGTGCATGAGTGCGTGTGTAGGATCAGAACACATTTGGGAGTTTGGTTGTTGGTTTTCCTTCCACTGCATGAGTTCTTGGGATGGAAGGCTAGGCACCTGGTGCCTTTATTTATAGAACCTTCTTGCTTGGCCTCTCATATTTTCATAATGATGTTCTTTTTTTTAAAAAATATACATACACACACACACACACACACACACACACACACACACACACACACACAAAGAAAGCAGAGAAGATTTTTACCACTGTTGTACTGAAAGAAAGCCATTTTATGTATTGATCTTAAATGTGCTATCAGTAAAGACAGCTTTCAAAGCCACCTAAGCTATATTTAACAACGCTGTCACCTCCGGCTCTGTATTCACAGTGCGTGTTGTGACTCCCACAGTATAAATTCCTCCAGCCGAATCTTCATGAATTCTTATATTTGATTTTTTATTTTTTGCATCAATATCCCGAGTGGTGTCAAACAAGTCAAGGACCTCTTCGTTATAGAGCTATGAAGAAGACATATTAAAAGGTTAATTGTGTAGAAGTGGCTTCTGTGAGCCTCTAACATGGGTCACATGGTATCTTCCATATAAGTACTCGGTGGCCCTCTCAAAATGACAACTCTTTCTTCAAAACACAACTTAGCTGTGAATTAGTATATTATCATAAATTATGAATACTAAGCGGATGTCAGATATAAGTGTAAAAATAACAGTAAACGACTTAATCATGACAAACAGGGCAGGAGCAAGCTAAGATGACCTACAGCCTCTTAGCAAGATAGAAGCACACTGGACCAGTGTGTACCAGATACAGGCAAAGCCAGTGTTAGATCAGAGATTCTTCCTATTTTGGGGATGATGGCAGGGGAAGGACAGAGGGGGGCTGGGCTTTACTAGAGGTAGCCCTGGCTAGCCTGGGACCTTATGCAGATCAGGTTCTCCCAGGGGGTAGGGAGTCTCACTGAGTAGCCCTGGCTAGCTCAGGACTCACTAAGTAGACCAGAAACTCACAGAGGTCCCACATCAATCTGCCTTTCAGATGTTGGGATTAAAGAAATACATCACCACACTCAACCTAAAGGTCAGAGATTTTAAGATTTTTTTTTTTTTTAATTTTTACAATATCAGCTTAACGCTGTATTTCTTTTCCCTTACAATCATCCCTTTTGTGTGTTTACACTCACTAATTGCTTTCCTATTCATTAATGTACAAAATAAAAGCACTTTATAAGCCCATCCAAATTACCCACAATAGTTTTATCTTTATCATTTGTTAAGGAAGGGTTTTGAAATAAACAATATTAATTATACTTCTAACTTACAGATGCTGTCAAACATTCATAGTATAAATGCCAAGATTATTGCATCCATGAGTTAGGTCTATTTATTACCTATGGGCTAATGCTAATTTACTAAGACAACGTCGACTGAGTACTAGCTGCAAAGCACTGGCCTACAGCCCAGTAATATAAAAGGTATAAAGAACTGGTGTTGTGGGTGAAATGTAAAGAAAATTAACAACAAATCTACCTACTTCTAAGAATTGGGCATTGACTTTAAATTCAGGCGGAGGGACCCCATTTTTAATCGCTGTGCTCTTTTTTTCTTCAATGCTCTTGAAAAGGTGTTTAACAGCCCGGGAAATGATGCCCTGCTCTTCCTCCGTGATGTTAACGTCAAACCCTGTTCCCATTGTGTAAGTTTTCCCAGCTCCAGTCTGAACAAAAGAACAAGCAGAGAGAAAAATAAATAAATACATAAATAACCGCTCATATTAACAAGAGACCATGAGACATAAAACGGAAATGCAACTGAATTAGAATTCCCATGAAAATATTAAGGTATTTACTTGTCCATACGCAAAGACGGTGGCATTGTACCCTTCAAAACAGCCTTCGATGAGTTTCTCGATGCACTGAGTGTAGATCTGCTCCTGCTGGGAGTCGATGTCAAACACGTAGTCAAAGGTGAAGGCCTTGTCTTTCCCGAGGACGACCTGAGGCTCCCCAGGGGTGACTGACGTGCAGAGATGGCAGCCCTCGATCTTTTCTTTGGCAAGCTGTGGTCTTATTCTGTGAAGAATAATCAGAAAAGAAATAATGTAGAGTAGGAAAAAAAAATCACTCCTCAGATAAACAGACTTAAATTTTTGGCCAAAAAAAATTTTAAATAAACCGACCTCCACTGAATTAATTTCAGTATACAAAATGGCTTGCCTAACAACCCCAACGGGTTACTTTAGTAATCCCTAAAATAATGAAAAAGAGTATAAAGTTCATCTTAAAATTAAATCCTTATTGGGCAGATAATTTTCATTACTATTGGGTAGAGAATTTTCATTACTGCAAGAAATAGTCAAATAAACTCTGCCACTCGTTGCTATTTCCCTCTTTATTTCCAATGGTCACAATAAAATGAAATATTGCACAGTGATAGTTAACCCTGACGCCCTTCACTCAAGTGTTCCAACTCTTCACCAGGGGTTTCCAAATGCACGTGACCGTGACTTATGAAGTCTTAACACATTTAAGTGTAGCTTCACAATACACACATAAATAAAGGTAATCATTTGTCAATAATAGGAATGCACACACAACTTTACTTTGTGCTTATATACTAAGATATATCGGAAGCAAGATATAGACACATAGACAGTCCAATATTTTCCCTCCAAAGCAAAAGGCTGCTGCAGGATATTTGATCCATTGTGAACCCCGAGATTGTGAACTCTGTTTTCTATTGGCTGTGGTTCCACCCTAACGCACACCTTTTAGCCAAGAACTTTCTGCTTGGAATAATTGTAATAAGGTGGTTATGGTGTGGCTCAACTCAGCATACACCTTTAATCCAAGAGCTTTCTACATACAGGATTTAATAAAGTTAACCCTAGGTCAAGAGGTGGAGCAAGAAACCAGCTGACAGGGATTAAGCAGACAGGAGGGACTTTGAAGGGTATTTAAGACAGGAAGGAAAGAGCTTTTTCTTCCTAGGCTGTCAGCTGCGCTAACAAGCTTCTGGCCTTGGGGTTTTTGGCTTTTGGCCTTGGGGAGTTGAGGCTTTTAGCTTTGAGGCTTTTGTTTTTAGCTCTTGCCTTCTTACTTTTTCCTTCTGGGATGTGAGCTGAGTAGGAAGGTCAGCTGGGTGCTTTTTCTACCTCTCTGAGGTAGAGAGTTTTCACCCCCCGCATCTGGATCCTGAGTCTTTGTTGGTAAAATCGAATGGTTTGTGATTTTCTGAGGCTTGGAGTTTTGTTTGTTTGTTTGTTTGTTTGTTTAACAACAAAAGGCAATGAAATTATATGAGCTGTCCTCCCTTCACATAAAAGGCAACAACATGCTCCTATCCCACATGTTCCAAAGCCCAGTACTTCTGCTCTGTATTGTTCTGTTTGAAATTTCAAGGCCTGTTCTAAAAGCAAGTATGGAAATATGCTCATAACAGAACAAACTAGACTTAGGTTAGGCCTGTTCTAATTACTCTATAGACACGACATCCTGGGCAATATGCACCAGTACTCACACTAGGTATTTAAACAGATCCCTGCTGGCCTTCGGGAAAAAACAGAAGCAGTTTAACGAGGAAAAACAAGACAACCGCACACAGGAGGTAGAAAATGGTAAAGACAGAGAAAGTAACAGAACTTAGAAGTATTAGTGCCACATTTCTGTTTTATGAGGTCAAGCTCAGGTGCAACGAGGCAGAGCAAGTGCATCTGTTTATAAGAGATAGCTCAACCAGGAGTCCAGATGTGACGGAAAGACAGAAAAGAGAATACTGAAGTAAGTACAAATTCCGCTTACTTATGCAGTGATATTTCCTTCCTCATGGTAGAGTCTCAGATAACGTTTGCTTTAATGGACCATAATGATTACCAAGCAACGGGTTAGGAAGGAAGGGAGGAGCAGTGACGTGCCCATCAAGAAGTGTGGGCTCCACTTCTCTCACTGCAGAACACCAACCAACGTCCTCATCTGTGGGGGGAGACTGTAATCTCCACAATTCTTTCTAGATCTAGCAATGGTTAACTGTAGGATACAGTAGTAGAGGATGACACAGAGCCACTGGGGAGATGGCTCTGCAGTAGGAACATTTGCCACTTTTGCAGAGGACTGGAGTTAGGTTTCCAGGACACACAATAGATAGCTTCTAACAGCACATAACTATACCAGGGACTGAACATGCTTTTCTGGCCTTTGTGAACATATGTATGTGAGATACACACACACACACACACACACACACACACACACACACACACAGAGGTGTGGGGGTACATATACATAAATAAAAATAAAATAAATTTTTTTAAAAAGGAAAAGGCAAAGAGATAGTATAACAATTAAAAAATTTCTTACAAGAAGCTATGATCACAGACCATAAAATAGCCAGTGAACTTAAATTTAAAATTATTTATGCATATATATGTATATATATTATATGGATGAATGGATGATGAAACTAAATTAAGGATCATGCGGTGGAAGAAGAGATCTTAAGGGAAATAATAAGAAAGCAGAAGGTGAGAGTAACCGTGAAAAGTAACAGCCTAACACAGAAGGGGGACATGGGAGAGGCCAGTTGGGGACGGGGACAAATGAGAATAAGAGGACTAATAACACATGGCATAAAGATGAAGATGTCATGACCAGGCCTGTCGCTCTGTATGGCTAACCTAAAATTATTTCATTTTTAAAAAGTAATAAACTTGTAAAACAGCTCATGCTAACAGCGCCTTCCACTTTCTTGTTTCATGTGCTCTTGTCGGGTGGTGCTTCTCAAAATTAATATTCTCTTGTTTCCCACCCTTCTCTGCTTCACTCAGTTATAAGAAGGAGACCACATCATACACACTCCAGCTGCCTTCGAGAAAAGGGCTGGTGACTGTTGTGGATACAGAAACAGAGCAGTCAGAAGCACCTCAGGGGAACGCCAGTTCCGCCCCCTTCCTATCTCAGGAGCTCCTAATTATTCCTGAAATAGCTCTTCAGTCCGCAGTGCCCTTTCTCACCCTTCACGCCACCCTAATTAAGGCCCTGGCTATCTCTTACTGGGAATATTTACACATCTCCTCCTCTCAGAGCCTCCTCCCAGGCTTGCCCCCAGAAGTCTGTTCTGCACAAAGCATGTTAATACCCTGTAGGACAAGCAGCTCGTGGAGCCAGCGAACTCCACAGTGTAGCTCTTCCCTGCCTTGCTGTGCTACTCCCTGCCTTGAAAGAGAGTTCTGTTGACCAGGAAGGGGTAAGAGTTTTTTCATCCTTTCACCAACTAGACTCTTCTTTTGCTTTTGGGCCTGCCGAGTCGATGTTTCGCTTTCCTCATTCACTCCTCTCCACCCTTTCAATCCCAAGCTCCTTTACCAAACAGAGCATCTCATTTCCAATCTCTAACCAGATATCAGTGAATCTGGACGCTCCCATGACCTCTTTGCCCTCCAGCACTAAGTCATACCTAGCTCAGTATGTTGCCATCTCATTAACTTCAGGCCTCTTGCTTTCTATCAGCTTTAGGTCAGTTGGGCTGCTCTGAGAACATAACAGATTCCTTGTGACAGGATGAGGTGCAACCTTATATTGAAACAGAGCCAGTACTCTCCTGTGAGACCAGTTCCTTGATTTTAAGTAAGGCATTATAGCCATAAGCCGAATGACTGGATTATTTACTTTCAATTTTGTTTCGACATAACTAGGGAAAATTAGGAGCCATTTGAATTGCAGATCTGCCAGCCAGTTTTAGAATGCCATTGTCATCCTGTCTTTACACTGACCTCCTAACCTACACTCACCTGATTACTGCTCTGGCTAATAGCAGGGAGGATCTATTTAAAATAGAGATGATGCCTAATTCCACTCATTGGCATGGATGGAGGAGAAAGCATAGTTTTAGTTGTTAAAAGACACTAAACTCTTTTCCACAAGACCCAGACGAAGGCAATTTCTGAGATGGTCTCTCGAGACACAGAGAAGTAGGAACAATCTTCAAAGGCTACCTGAGTCATTATTTCTCTTTCACTCCTCCTTCAAAACTTAGTCGTTTAAAATGGCCAAATCCCTAATCACATCTGAGTGAAAATTTTTTCACTTTAAATTCAAGCCCAAGCCAATTCATTGCTTCTAATGAAAAAAAGCTCAACATTTATGTAGCTACGAACTACAATATTGAAACTATCTGAGATTAGACAAGGAAAAAAAATATGCCAGTCCTTAAAAAGAAAATAGAGACGAATCTGAGATTTGCCGTTGCATATTCTCAAACTTTATTTCTTAGTAGTTTTATGTATAATATATCACATCATTAGACATAGTCACGTAAGGCCGAGACTATGAATGCTGCATTTTGTAATATAAACATTTTGGCTAAAACGTAAATAGAAAAAAAAAACCTTGCAAGCTTTTAAAACATATAATCACACAGCTAGATATTTTTTAAGTGGCTTCTAAAAGAAAATTTTGTGTGAAACAAATAGCATTGACTATTTAGGATAAAATATTCTAATATTGCACATCAGAATTATATTGGTAAACTATATATAACACAAATAATTATAGATTACTTATCTGTAATTATATCTATAGATCTAAACTATTCGAAATGTATAATTACACATATAATTATGCCACATGTATAATTATCAAGCACTAAAAACTGTAATTTGTTGTAACTAGGTTGACAGTGTAAAGGAGAACACAAAGCAAGCTTTTGAATTTTCAGGTGATGAAACATGAACAAACCGTCCCCCTCTCACACGTGCACCTCTCCTTTAGCACGTAGTCTTGCCTGAAACTGAAAGCGCTCTGAGAGAATGCAGGTCACCTTATCTCTCCACTCTTGGAGATCTGTTTCTAGGCCAAATGTGGTGGCACATGCCTTTAATTCCAGCACTTAGGAGGCGGAGGCTGGTGGATCTCTGTGAGGTCCAGTCCAGCTGGGTCTCCATAGCGTCTTCCTGGTCACCCAGAG
Source organism: Acomys russatus (assembly GCF_903995435.1). Classification (NCBI taxonomy): domain Eukaryota; kingdom Metazoa; phylum Chordata; class Mammalia; order Rodentia; family Muridae; genus Acomys; species Acomys russatus. Next base: position 53,119,998 of record NC_067153.1, read on the forward strand.
ATGCATTGCAATGGCCTATTTAATAAATAAATAAATAAATAAATAACATAAATGTGATCTGATCTATAACCTCATATTTTTTGGACCCCTACTGCATCTAGTTGTTGTGGTACCCTTGTTTTCTAAATTCCAACTACGCAGCCAATTGCACAAACTACAGAGAAAGGTCAGTCTTTGCCAGATAAACGTCCACATTCAGGTTGGACTCTTAAGAATTTCCTCACCAAGAAGAGACTTGATACCCTATGAGCATAAAAAGGGGGAGGAGGTCTCCCTCAGGAACAGTCATAGGGGAGGGGAGTAAGGGGAAAATGGGAGGGAGGGAGGAATGGGAGGATACAAGGGATGGGATAACCATTGAGATGTAACAAGAATAAATTAATAACAATAAAAAAAAGAAAAATAATTTGAAGTAAAAAAAATAAAAATAAATAAAAGAATTTCCTCATGTGAATTCTTCTTACTTTGCTCTGTCTACATCAATTCACTTTGAGCTACTTTAAACCTTCTGTCGCTACTAGGTCCTTCGCCATATTACGCATGTGGTTTGCCATCTACCTGGGATGTTGATCCCCTACTTATCTGCAAACTGTGATATTTTTTTTTTCAAAGTCTCACAGACTTTGGAGGCCTGATCCTTTTCCTCGAGCCAAATTATTTACTTCTTCCAGAAAGCACCTCATGCTTTAGTATATATAGTATATATCAAGCTGAACTATTGCTTCTCCACTCAGGAGTCTCTGCAGATAAAGAACATATTCTAAAGAGAGCCTGGGTCAATACTATGTACTGTTCCTGCTCGGCTGTAAGAAATCCATTCTTGAACAGTGTCCAGTGATGCGCTATCTCTGATTTGCTATAAGCTATAAGATGGAAGAGCCTAGTTTAGTGTTTCTAAGGTTCGTTACAGGTCCAAGTCATATTTTAACTAGTCAAGGAAACAAAGCCAAGGTTTTCTATGTCAACTACATTGTGCTCTGCAAGGTATCTCATCCATCATTAGTTGTAATGCTTCTGCCTTTGTTCTTCATTCCCATTGGAAACTCCAGCACAAGATGATCCATGTTCTGGGGACTGTGACTCTCATGGTGACATCAGAAAGTCACAGGGCATTCTGAGACCAAACCTAGTAAGTTTGTCAAAATTCTACCTCATTCCCCACTTTCTTGCCTTCACAATAAACAAACTATTTTTATAGCTGAATATGTTAAGTAAGCCCAGAGACCTAGTTTCCAAATATGCTGGTATAAACAGATAAACATACTTTACAATAAAGGCTCATACTTGCAATCTTTTCAGCTAAAATTCCAGGAAAGAAACCCAGCAGATCCAAGTCTGCCGCTCAACCCTGACACGTGATTGCAACAATGCATGGAGGGGTCTCAGCATCACTGCACACACTGAAAGCCCCTGGCTGCTCCTTCATGGGTCGTCTCTCAGATCTTGTTTTTCAGCATGCACCTTCAAAAGGGAGGGAGCATCTTCCATCAGACAATGGTTGCTTTGCTCCGGCTTCCCACGTAAGCATTCCCAAGCCCTCTTGGGAAGTTTCTCAGTACCCTGATTGCATGCACAGCATCTGCACTGCACCTAGTGGATCAGGACGGAATGAAAACCCTCGCTTAAAATGTGCAGATCGCAGTACCGTCAATACTGTGAATAATTAAACCACTTAGCTTCCAACCTTCTGCCAGTACTCAGGAAAGGCAAAAGGCTAGCTTGCCACCTGTAAGCAGATATCAAGTATCAAACTCTTCATAGGTCTTTTCCCACACTAGCAGTAACCTTGGGCACACTACTCTCTCAGCCTCAATTAACTTAACCATAAAACATCTATAAGATATCACTGCCAAATCCACATTGCGTCATCATGAACAAATAAGACGCAGTGTGGCCTGAAAGCCTATGTAGGTATGCAGTGTTCACACTATTACTACAAGGCCACTTGAAAATTCCCTAAGCCAGTTTTTAGTTCCTCTTCCGTCAGCACAATATTTTTAGTGAGTCTGGGTCTTCCATGAAGAATTAGTGATTTACTTTTTGGCTCCTTTAACTATTGTTTTATTTATTTGTTTATTTATTTATTTTTGGTTATTTAAGACAAGGTTTCTCTGTGTAGCCTTGGCTGTCCTAGACTCATTTGTAGACCAAGTTGGTCTCGAACTCACAGTGATCCTCCCGCCTCTGTCTCCCGAGTGCTGGGACAACTCCATTTATACATAATGCTAAACAAAGATAATCAAGTTGAGTATTTTACACCTTCATTTGCAAAGCCACAATTCCAAAATTATTTTTCATAGTAGTGATAAATCAAATTTTATTCACACTGCCATTTATGTCAGTATGAAATACAACAAGAGCACTTTGTGTGTGTGCTTGAGTCTATCTATGGGCGTGTAGACCACATGTGTGGGGGCCTACAAAGGCCGGAAGAGAGTGTCAGATTCCCCGGAGCTGGAGTGCCAGGAGGTTGTAAAGCCACTTCATAGCATGGGAGCTGAACTTGGGTGCTCTACAGCAGCAGCGAGTTCTCTCAAACATTGAGTCAGATCTCCAGCCCCATTAGGAGTTTTATGACTTTTTCAAAAATTCATTGGCAGTTTCAGACATGTCTCTAACGAACCTGGTTGTTTTCACACCTCCCCATATTCCCTTCTCTCATGTCTTCCTCCTTCCACTGAAACCCCTCCTCCCAACTAGTCCTCCCCCATTAACAAACACGGTGTGTGTATGTGTATCTCTCTCTGTCTCTGTCTGTCTGTCTGTCTGTCTGTCTGTCTGTCTGTCTCTCTCTCTCTCTCTCTCTCTCTCTCTCTCTCTCTCTCTCTCTCTGTGTGTGTGTGTGTGTGTGTGTGTGTGTGCATAAGGGAGAGACAGAGAGAGAGGAGGGGTGCACTGCTGGAAACAGAACTCAGGGCCTCTTGCATGCCAAGTTAAGAACACTACGCAATCCAGCTACATCTTTAGCTTACAAAACGGGAGGTCTCGCCCATCATCATTATTATCATTGTTATCTCCCTCTATAGCCAATAAGAGAACCACATTCAGAAAGGAACAGAACTCCCTTGGCAACGACTTTGGTTGAAAGGTGAATTGTAATTATTATGGTACAATAGGTCCTGATACCGAAATGTGGGAATTAACTGCTAAAGACTGGAATATTAGTGACTTGTGGTTACTGAAAAAAACGCCTGCTAGATAATACCATGCTAGTGGAATTTATAGCATATTGTGTGTGTGGGGGGGGGTGGGCGTTGCTGTGGGGGAGGGGCCATATTTCCTTTCCAAACTAGATGCTAATATAAACACAATACAAGGATACTGCCGATCAAACCTGTATTTTCAAATTGTTTGTGATAATGCTCTTCAGACTTTGACACTCACAACTCTCCAACGTCAAGAGATAGCCTTTCTTTCGCTAAATGACTGGTAAGATATTTTTCAAGAAAGAAGAAAACCACCAGACAAATGCCTTCTTTTTGCGGTTGGCCACTGTTGATTTCCTTACCGTGTTAGAAAAAGCACAGTTGTCCCCAATCCAGTCTCATGGCTACGTCCTGTGGCTTGCATGTCTTTGGTAACTGTTTCACCTTGTTTTCCTGCTTGAGTTATTTTGATCTCATCCCCGTGCCACAGTGGTAGTTTTCTAGCTCACTCACTAACCTAACCTGATTCCCTCTCTAGGAGGCTCTTTGACCCACACCTATTTGTAGCCTGCTCTTCTGGCACCTCATTAACACCACTGTTCTTCCTAATACACTGCCAGCACCAGATCCTCCTGGGCACTGACCGTTTGTCTTTCTTTTCTATGCTGTTGTTGTACTGAGTGATCATCAGCATTGACTACCGCTTACTGGTTTTCCATTTGATTCTTTTTTAAAATATATTTTATTAATTTATTCATATTACATCTCAATTGTTATCCCATCCCTTGTATCCTCCCATTTCTCCCTCCCTCCCATTTTCCCCTTACTCCCTTCTCCTATTTGATTCTTAATGTTATTTATTTATTTATTTATTAAGATTTATTTATTTATTTATTTTACGGGTATGAGTGCTCCTTTTTGTTTATTTTCTAAGAGTTAAGATAGATATCACTTGTCATAATATCAAGCCACTGAGGTTTCTGGCCCCTCTTTTTAAACCTTCTTTTCGTCCATTCCCATAAGTAGATCATGGCAGCCTCTATCCCCCATGTTAACCTTCGACTGTCTGTTGTAGATCTTCCTAGCACACTATGGGAACTATAAGAACCATTTTCCTCTTGTGCCCTATGAGACAAGACACTGCACAACACTGAGGGCACCAGCGGCTCACACCTGCTATGTCCGGACTCAGGAGGTGGCAGGGGGATCCAGAGCTCAAGGTCAGTCTTAGCTATGTGGCAGCAAGTAGAAGCACAGAAAACGGTCTCAAATAAAATAAGGCAGAACGCCTCAGTCCATTAGTTACAATTGTGCATGGAATTTCAAAAGTCCTCTTGTCAATTTATAAATGAAACTACATATGCTTTTGGGAGAAAACAGAGTGTATTATTATACTGCCTAAATTTACTGTCTTCTTATTAGGTTATTTCCTCGCAAGAGAACTGATATGACTCTACAGAATAACAGATCACAAGCCAAAGAATACACGCGGCTTCATAAACAGGGAAGGGCAACAGGGGAAGATTCCTCCCAAAGTTTCCAGAAAGAATGCAACCTTGCTAACCCCATTTTTGGATTCTGATCTCTAGGACAAGAATCTCTGTGTTCTTTTGCACCACTATCCTTGTACCATTTGTAATAATAGTAAGGGGAACTTACACTTGACCTTCAGCTTCCTATGACCAGGGAGTGAGTGCCTAAAACTGTAAGGTGCGGAGTACAAGCGTCTTACAATCTACTGTTCAAACTGGGTCTTTTTGGAGGAAAAGGAGACACTACTGGAAATCATTCCAAGGCAGCACTCATAACTTAGGACCGTCCCGGGTACTCTGTGATGTATACTCAGTCCACCCACGAGGCACTAAGAGCAGGTAATCTCTAAGACTGTGGAGATGCATACCTCAGTCACAAAGAGGGGGAGGCTTACTCATAATCTCCACATCTGAAACAGGGTGAAGCCACGCAGGGAGTGGCAAGCGTAGCTAGTGACAACAGATAAGGATACTGCCAGTTCCCAGGCCTGGCCCTATGTTAAATAGAATTTCCAGAGGTGGGACCCAGACCTCATCTGTTAGGGTGCTCTGGCCACACCCCAAAAACAATGCCACTTCTTCCATCATGTTTTTTTTTTTCCTGTTAAATACAATCTTAGTGGGGCTGAAGAGGTGGCTTAAAAGGTTAAAAGCACTTACTACCCTTGAAGAGGCCCTGGGTTCAGTTCCATGTACCCACATGGTGTGACGTGACATCCTCTTCTGACCTCTGTGGGCACTGCACCCACATGGTACACAGATGTATATATAAAAATGTATATGTAAAATATAAATGAATAAACCTTAATACTGTGGTCCAATATGTCTCAAGCAACAAAATGGATGGCTTCTGAGGAATCCACCCAAGGTTGGGCTCTGGCTTCCATTACCCACAAGCACCTTATACCCAGGAACAAATACACACACATGCACACGCACACACACACACACACACACACACACACACTAGTGTATTGTATTCACTATGAAAAAAGCCCTGGTAACCTGAGCTACCAGGCTTGCTAAGTATAATGAGGCAGATGACCCAACCTGAAGAATACCAATAAAACACAAGGAACAAGTCATTTTTTTATTAAATAATTATAATTTTCAAAAGGCTCCTACACAATCAGAATACCATATTTTTAAAGACGCGCACAGACCGTACAACAGCATGTGAAATGAAATTTTATTTCAATAAAGTCATCTCTTCAATAGCCAAGCTTCCATATGGTTGCTTTGTTTTCCAGATTATTTGCCATTGAGAAAGTCAGGTGAACACTGTCCGAGAATGTGATAGTAACTCTGTGAAGTCTGTGACAGGAAGGCTGCGACCAGCAGTTCCTCTGAGTCTTGCCTGTGTAATTTGCCCCATCGCCTTTAAAATGCCTAGTACCATTGCACTGTAATCAGAATTCAAAGGGAAAAGGGAATGAGCACGGGTCTTTTTCTCCCTCCCACTCTGAAGAAACATTAGAACACAGCACCTTTGACACATGCCCTGGATCTTTTTTCTGAACTGAAGATCTGGGGAAACAGATAATGTCTTCCATTAACTCTGGCACCAAAGGTCAGACTTGAGTCTTAGACTCTAAGTAAAAACCGCCATTAGAGGCTTTGTTTGGTTTTGTTCCTTGACACTAAGAGCTACCTAAAGCCATTAGTCTCAACCCCTTAGGAAAAGTGACTCTAAGGGTTCTTGCCTTATCAACAAAATGGTAGGCTAAATTAGATTAGAATAAATTGTTTCCAGAAAAACGGGAAAAATATTCCTCCGAGAATCAATTCCATTTAAAAGGGGGTATTAATTCTTTATTTGTATAATACTATGCTAGGTAATACAGGAGAGATAAAGAATAGACTTTAGGTCCTTACCACCTGGAACTTCGTTATGTCATACAGGAAATAAGGCAGATACAAAAATAACTGTGATTTAACATGACACATGTCTATACAGATGCCCGGGGACTTGTGAAAATACACATTATGATGCTGAGGACCTGGGTGATACAGAGTGATCTGTGAGTAAACCTTAGATTGAGGGTGATCAACCCAAATCAGGGAAGGAAAGAATAATGCTAGAGTGAGGCAGGGAGAGAGGAACATTTGTCAAAGAGCACTTCAAAGGAAGCATTCTGAACAATCAGAAAGATAAAATGCATCCATCAAGAAGGGGTGCTGTTTTTCACCTAAGAAAACTTCTGGTTATAATAACTAAACCTGTTGTTTATACGGAGCTGTTGGGCAGTGAGATGACTCAGCGGGCAAAAGCCAATACAGTTAAACACGGTTTCGGTGTGGCCATTAGAATTGAACTAGGCCGCCTTTACGTTCAACAAATGATAGTCACATCAGTGGTGCAGGGAGGCACGGTGTGGAACATGCATGCGTTTTTTGCCTCTCAAGCAGAAGGACTTTTAATGTTCATATTTAATACTATGTAACAAATTACTACAAAGTGGGCCTATGGAAAACACAGGGGTTTTTGAAGGATGGTTCAGTTGGTAAAGTGCTTGCTATGCAAGCATAGGACCTGTGTTGGACAACTCACATAAAGAAGCCAGGCACAGCTATGTGTACCTATAAACCCCAAAACGTGGAGATAGAGACTAGAGGGTCACTGGAGCTCCCTGGCCAGGCAGTCGAGCTGAACTGGTGAGTTCCAGGATCAGAGAAAGATCCTGTCCCCCCAAAATAAGACAGTAAATGATAACCCTGGCCTCAGCATGCACATATGTCCACATGAATGCACACAAGCACACACACACACACACACACACACACACACACACACACACACACATGCACACACACCTTTGACCTTACTTTCTTAAGTCAAAGTCACAGCACTGCTAGGATTTCTGCTGAATCTCCCCAGGCTGGCTGGAATGTGGGTTCTTAGCTGGACTTCAGGTCATTTAAGTTGTTGAAGAAGTCAGCGGCTTACTGAGTAGAAGAGAGAGCCTCATGTTCTTGATGGCGCATGGCCAGTTCTCTCCTCTTAAATACCACCCTAACATCCATCTGGGGGCCCTCCCAGAGTGGGGCGCTTGTTGCAGGAGAGATGCCAACCCTGCATCTCTATACAGAAAGGAACAACATCTCATCCCATTTTCCTATTCTACTAATTGCCAGAAAGTCAGAGTTACTGTCGAACTGAAGTATGGTGCAGCAAGCAAAGGTCATTGGATAACTCCTCTGCCTTAGGTGCTAGGCACCATAGTCAAAACTTTCCTCTGGGGATGGGGGAAGAAACCTTTGGTTTGACTTGAAGAATGAGAAATCAAGTAGAGTGATGGGAAAACAACTGCTGAACAAACAGGGAAGAGGACAGGTAACGTTTGGAATACCTACCACCAGCAACCACAACAGATATCTTTTAGTTCCTCATTAGGTGCTAATGAATAAATATGAATCTAATATGTAGTGTGTGTTTTGTATAAGAACTACCCAACCTCTTTTTCCACTTAATAAGCATGTATTTATACAGTCCTTAGGAACTACACAATCATTCCGACCATTCCTGCCAGACTGAGCGCTGCATCAATGTGAAAAGAGAAAACAAACGTTCTGCACATCCTCCTGGAATGTCAAGTTCTCATTGGAAAAATAAGAATTTTAAACAGTACTGTAATACATAGTGCTAGAACACATATACCAAATGGAAAATACAAAATGTACGTTCAGTTTTTGGATGAGACTTGAAGACTCAGAAATTTCCAGTTGAGCTATGCATTCCATGCTTTATTTCATTGTGGATAGAGGGATCTTCGTGTAAAAGCTGTGACTCAATGCTATTTTTGGTCTTCTCTGTACTTCATCCCTCATTAACCATTAATGAGAGGAAAAGCTCACAGGTAAAGAAATAAATTTTTCAACACATGGTTTCAAATACAATGCACATGTGCATGCTCCCCATGGTTTCTAGAAGGTTTGCAAACGAAATTATTCTAAAGGCCATTAGGTTTTCTGTGCCACACAGGCAGGAGCTAAAGCCTAGACTATCATGGTTTACAACTACCCTACCCAACCACTCAGCCTCAATATGGTAAAGACTTGCCCTTTGTTTATGGGAGATTGGTTTGTTCTCATTCTTCAAAATTCAAATGAGTAAATTGCTACTCCAAAATCTGGTCTCTTATTTTCCAATTATTTATTTTAATTTTATTTTTGCCATTAATTAATTGTTTACCCAATTGCCCTGGGCATCTTAAGTCTCCTTGTAGCTAGAGGGTCAAGTCCAAGTTAAAGCCAAGGGTATATCCTTATGTACAAAGAATGAGTCATCCTCTCCAGAGAGCAGAGAGTAGCGACATGCCATCTTGAATCATGTGACTAGAGCAACAACTGAGCAACAGTAAAACAACAGAACAGGATTTGGGTCCCTAACACAATGAACATAGCAGCTGTAGGCTGTGTATAAAGTACTTATAATGCAGAAGACAGCAAACTTCTATTTTAATTGAGTCCTTGTAATTTGGGATCTTTGTTCAAACAGGCGGGCGGACCTGTGCCCTAACTAACATGGACTCCGGTAGCTGGAAGTACTTGCCACCCTAACGTTACTGACTTACAGGCTGAACAGGAAGTAGTGAGGAAGCTGCCAGATGAAAAGGCACTGAGCTTTATGATGTCAGGACAAAACACTCCTCAACTGCCACCTTGACCATTATGTAACCAGGGTCAATGCCAAGCACAGCTTTCTCCTCAATGGGACTAGGAGATAAACCAAACAGGAGGCAGCATAGCCTGAGAACTTGGAATCAGGTGATCTGGAATAACATGTTCCAAAACAAAAGCAGTTACATGAGACTTTAATGGTTATAGAAGGGAGAACATCACAGTAAGTCATCACTAAGTACACCGTTGGGGGAAAGCACAGTGTCAATTACAACAAAATGCAGGAAATTCTACTTTAGGCCTTAGATGCTACCTGATGACAGTCCTAGAGTTTTGGATTGTTGGAAGCTAGCAGTCAGGTAAGGCTAATTCTAAAGCTTCTACATGGTAGTCAAAAAAAAAAAAAAAAAAAATGTTAGGTGAGACAAAGAGGTGGACAATGGGTGGTTATTATAAGAACTGAAGCCAGCCCAAGACAATTTGGATCTGGATTTGCAACATCCTAACTCTCTACAATCATGAATTTCTGAGTAGGTATTTAGCCTTGTTGAATCTCTGCACAGTTTTCTGAAAACTTCATTTTACACTTTGTCTTAGTTAGGGCTTCTATTGTTGTGATGAAACATCATGACCATAAGCAACTTGGGGAGGAAATGGTTTATTTGGCTTACATTTCCATATCACCGCTCATCATGAAATCAATCAGGACAGGAACTCAAACAGGAACCTGGAGGCAGGAGCTGATGCAGAAGCCATGGAGGGGTGCTGCTTATTGGCTTGCCCCGCCACCCCCCCACTTGCCCAGCTTGCTTTCTTATAGAACCCAGGACCACCAGGACTGGGATGGCCACACCCACAATAGGCTGGGCCTTCCCACATCAATCACTATTTAAGAAAATGCCCTACAGACTTGTGTGGGGCTGATCATATGGAGGCATTCTCTTCATTGAGGTTGGCTCCTCTCAGATGTCTTTAGCTGTATCAAGTGGACATAAAACTAGGCAGCACACGCTTAAAGATGAACTAAGCCTTTAGCTTAGAGGGAAACTGTTAAGAATAACTATAGGAAGTAAAATACGGGTATATTTCATCTTAGTTTCTTTTTGACGTTTCAGAAAAGTCCTCCAAGACAACTCAACAATGGCTCCACAGAGAGTCCCGCTCTGCAGAGGAACACATGAAACACCTGCAGCTTGATGTTGGCTGTGTGTTTTGTAAGAAAAGGCTACCAGAGTCTCCACTGGCTCCACGAGGGAGCTCCGCTCTGTGGAGAGACAGGCACAACACCTGCAACTGGAAATTGGCTGAAGGTCTAGTAAGAAAAGTCTTCACTGGTTTAAATGTCAGATCCTCTATTTTCCACATTAGCATGGTTAAGACAAGAAGGTAAGAAGATACAACTTAAGCTGACACAATACTGAAAGGCCAGCACCTGCCAGACAGAGGAGGGGAGCCAGCCCAACAAGTTATCACCTCTTACCTAGTCCTCAATAAAGCTTGGGGTTTGCAGAGAACAAAAGCCAAAAGTTATCATTCAGAACTTTTAAAAATATTAATTTATTCATATTACATCTCAATTGTTATCCCATCCCTTGTATCCTCCCATTCCTCCCTCCCTCCCATTTTCCCCTTACTCCCCTCCCCTATGACTGTGACTGAGGGGGACCTCTTCCCCCTGTATATGCTCATAGGGTATCAAGTCTCTTCTTGGTAGCCTGCTATCCTTCCTCTGAGTGCCACCAGGCCTCCCCATCCAGCGGATGTGGATGGGGTTTTATTGGATTTGACTGGTAACTTGGAGATAAGCCCCTTGTGGTGAATGTAAACATGTTTTTGTTTTGATGCCATGTGTGGGATATGAAGCGGCCTCGTGTGAAGGCGCACGATGTGTGCCTGCTGAAAACAGACTCGTGAGAGGGAGCGTGGTCTTTGTCAGTTGGGAACTGCCTCATGTGGGAGCATGGTCTTTGCCAGCTGGAAAACATCCTGTATGGACTCCGAGAGGGTATAAAATAGCCCCAAAACAAAGAGAGGTCACTTTGCATCGCTTCACATCTCTTGGCTTCTTTGCTTCATATTGCTTAGCTTCCAGGCAGTCCTAGAGAGAAATGCTCCAGAGGTTGCTGCCATGGTTGCTGCTGTGTTTGTTGGATTGCTGGCTTGCTGTTTAGCTTCAGTGTTGGAATCCTGATGACAAAGAGTGGACTTGCCCTGAGAAACTGAGTCTAAAAAGGTCCACCTCCCCTGTCCCTACTAACCTCCTTTCTCTCCTATCTAGTGTTGGTGGGTTGGAAGGGAGGTAGAGGCAAATAAAATAGGTTTTAAAAGATCAAAGCCTACAGCCCCTCAAAGAGGCAAAGAGCCCCAAGGACTTTGAAGAGGATTAAGTACTTAGATACACAGAGACATACAGCTGGACTACAAAGCTCCAAACTGTTCTAGTCAAAGGACAAACCTTAGTCCCCAATACCTTATGCAAGAACTTCGAAAGATACCTATCCCCCAAGGAAAGGATAGTTTCCAGTACCCACTTTAGATCGGACCATGAAAAAGAATTAAAATATTTAAAAATAACTTACCTCAAGATGAACCAGAAACCATAGAGAGCTGAAAAGGGAATCTCTTATAGATAAAAATTCTTTCAATGTTTACTTAAAATTGACTCGGTAAGAACGTATGTGCATATTAGTGTCTCTTGAGCATTAACTAGATAAGAAACACATGCCCTCAGCATTTCACGGCTCTCTCGGGGCTTCTCTCAGTCTGTAAAGCTCAGAAATACGCTTTACACATTCAAGAATTAGGTATCAAAGGGCAAACATTCTACTGTGTATAGTACAGACTGCCAAAGAGGAACACGGGACATGATTTTATAAAGAATGTGCCCTCTGCAGTCTAGAGTCTTGCATGTAAACAAAATATGTAACTTTACTTTTGGTTGAGTAGTTGAAAATTAAGTGTACAATTATGTTTTAGCTTAATATAGTAAGTTAGATTTATGTTAACTAGCATCCAATTTGCACGATTAGCACACATCCCAGGACAATTAATGAGTGTGAGGTGACCTCATGGGGGTGAGTGATAATGCAGTTTGACCTCTCTATGAAATCAGTATCCTAAAACAGAACCTGTTTAGTTAACTACCACTTCAACTGAAAATACCTGTAACATATTAAATTGGAGTAGGTCGACCTTGGAGAAAAAAAAAAGAAAAAAAAAAAAAAAACCAAGGGACTACAATGAGATTATTAAAATATTTGATGTCATTATATCCATTGTCCTCCTCACACCATTTCAAGAAAAGACTAGATGATAACCACATCGTTCTTCTTCTCAGTCTACTTCAGAAGCAATCTTGTAAGAAGCTAAGCCAAATGGAAATGAACCCGAACCATTTTTCTTACCAGGCCTAAACTCACCTTTGTTATCTGGTTTTATTCCTAACCCAGCTCCTAAGCCTCTACGAACACTTAAAAATCAAAATAACAGTGTCAGCTCAGAGCTCTAATAATATGCCTCCTCGCCGACCATGGAAATGTTTTGCTCCAGGTTTTTTTTGAGTTGGTGGTTACCAAAGAGTTCATAAGACAGGTTTATGTGTAGCACCTTTCATGGAAGGCATGTTACAAGCCTATTAAAAATCCCTGTGTGTATATAGAATGGTAGCCACTTCACAAATGCAGTGCAACAGCCTATGCTGTCTTTCAGCAGTGCATGTCAGGAAGAAAATCAATTCTGTACCAAAATGGAACTATAATGGGGAATTGTGTATTCTAAGTCACTTTTGACCTTTAAGTTACTTTTTTATGAGAAAAGTAAATTGTCTTTCTTTTCAGCCATTTGTCTTGAGATTTTTTTTTTCTTTAAGTCTTGAATATGAATAATACAAAAAGAGCCCATTTTATAATCTAAACCTTGATGTACACGTTAAGCTATTTGGACAATGAAAATGCCTTAAAAGGAATGTTTAATGGGTAAAGTTGCTCTTATAACATCCTTTGACAAAACCTGATTTAAATTCTTTTTCATTTCTACTAGTTCTTTGTGTGTGTGTGTGGGGGGGGGGTGTTTGCCATTGTACTCATAACTGTTATTAAATACCAAATCAAATAATATAAAAAGTGTAACATTTCCTTTAAAATTAATGCTAATAAGAGAGGTAGATTTGAATGGCAAAACAATTTTACTTGGTGGTGCCTAATATCAGTCACAGGATTCCATGCATGACAAAATACCATTGTTTGAACTGTCTTTTACAGCCACTTTCTTTCTCTTTGATTCTCCTTTAAAAAAAGGGGGGGGATGAGAAGGGGAGGGAGGGAAGAATAGGAGGACACAAGGGATGGGATAACCATTGAGATGTAACAAGAATAAATTAATAATAAAAAATTAAAATATATATATATTGGATTAACTGATATAAAAAGAAATAAAAACAAAAGGTAATTAAAAAAAAAAAAAAGAATGTGCCCTATGGCACGTAATGTGGATGCCCCAGTTGGCAACAAAAACAGGTTTCTACACATCCGTTTCCACCAGGGTCTGCTTGCCATTGTCCCAAGCACAAAATCCCCCCAAACCAAATAATATTTATAAACATTTTAAAAAGCATAAACGAGTTTTAGAGGGTTAAGATGCTTTTATTCTAACTGGATGGCATTTCTGGGGCATGCCAGATGCCTAATCTATGGGCCGTCCTCGGCCGGAAGTGTCGACCCCGCCACTTCACTCATCTACGCTAACATTTCTTTACAATTTTAATTCACTGCAGCGTAAATAAATTCGGTTCACATTCACTTTGTCTACATATTTCGAAATGTTGCAAGTGGTTTTCACCTGCTCCAAAAATCTGCTGGGCTATGACACAATTCTAGGTTGTGTATCTTAATATCTTCCTCCTCTCCCTTCTACTACCCTGTCACTGCACACCTTATCTTCCTTTGATATATTTGACATTCTTTCACCCACACCGACAAGCCTAACCAATCCGTGTTTTATGAGACTGTAAATGAATTGCTAATTCGTCTGTGTAGCTCCTCCCCCACACGCCGAGCCCTCTATACCTAACTCCATTCTTCCCACCCAGCATGATCTTAGAAGGATAAAGAATGAAAGCCAGAGGAAGCTACTTGGGGTGGGGTGGGGTACACATGGGCACTCTCTCAGTTGTGGAACCCACTTCCTGTGCAATCCTAGCAAAGTATGACTACTCAGAACATCCTGTACTGTTTTCTTGTACATAAAAGATTTAAATAAGAGCCTTTGAAGTAACTGTTGTTCACTTGAGGTCTACAGCAAAGTAAGAAGATAGATATAACTATTACTATGTATGAAACAGAGGTGCATTCTAATAGGAAACACATGAAAAAAAAAAAACCGAACTCTACAATGAAAGGCAAGCAGATTTTTTTTTCCTCTTAAAGGTAGTTGGTGGGGGCTGGGAGGTCTCCTCAATGGTTAAAAGCACTTGCCGCTCTTGCAGGGCACCCAATTTTCACCCCAGTACCCACATGGAAGCTCACAACCGTCTATAATTCCAATTCAGGGGAGCCAATGATGTTTTTTGAATGCTATGAGCACGAGATATAAATATGGTACACATACACACCTATAGCCAAACATTCATACACATAAATAAAAACGCATAAATATTTTAAAAAATAATTTAAAAGACAGTAAATGGATTGAGCTAGAAATGATCATAATGAGTGAGTTAACCCAGAAGCAGAAAGAATCAAATGGTATATACTCACTTATATCTGCATACTAGCCCAAGGGGCATGTCCCACAAAAGCCTTCACTTACCAGGAAACTGGGACAGAGGGGAAGGCATCCTATTGGGACTCTAAATGAGAGACGCATGGGAGAACAGCAAAATAAAAGGATCCAGAGGGTCCTAGAAATCTACAAGTAGAGCAATATGATAGGCAGATTTGGGCCCAGGGGTCCCGCTCAAACTAAGGCACCAGCCAAGGACAATACAGGAGGTAAACTTTAAACCCCTTCCCAGATCTAGCCAATGGTCAGAATATTCTCCACAGTTGAGTGGAGAGTGTGATACGACTTTCTCACATACTCTGGTGCCTCACATTTGACCATGTCCCCTGGAGGGGGAGACCTGGTGGCACTCAGAGGAAGGACAGCAAGTAGCCAAGAAGAGACTTGATACCCTATGAGAATATATAGGGGGACGTAATCCCCCTCAGGAACAGTCATAGGGGAGGGGAATAATGGGAAAATGGGGGGGGGAGGAATGGGAGGATACAAGGGATGGGATAAACATTGAGATGTAACAAGAATAAATTAATAAAAAAAAAAAAAATAATGAAAAAAAAAAAAAAAAAAAAAAAAAAAAAAAAAGAAAAGACCAGAATTTATTAAAAAAAAAAAAAAGACAAAGAACCTTGCTATGGCACACAACCATGGTGTGAATTCCATGTGTTTTATCACACGTGATCTGTGATTCCCATTATATTACTTAAAAATTAACAAGAGCTTACGTGTGTAAAGTAAGACAGTTTTCAGTAGCTACACCATAAAACTGACTCATTAAAAACTGAGGGTTGGACGCGGTGAAATACGCTTTCAATCCCGGGACCCAGGAGGCAGAAGCAGGCAGATCTCTTTGGATTCAAGGCTAGCCTGGTCTACACAGCAAGTTTCAGGCACGACGGGGCTTTGAATTTTTTATTTTCACTTATGTGTATGTGTGTGTTTATAGAGTCACATTGTGTCCACGTGCCAGAGAGGGCCAGAAAAGTGTATCTGATCGCCTGAAGCTGGAGTTACGGGCAACTCTGAGCCACCATGTGGGTGCAAGAGCTACAAGCACTCCTTAACAGCTGAGCCCTAGCCTGGCGACTTTAAAGAAACGAAAAGCTATACTGGTCCGAACCAAACGGGATGATGAATGGCACCGATGGATAACATCGTTAAGCATGCATTATACAAGCAATCATTTTATTCATACTCTTTTCACGCTGTACACAAGCTGAAGTGGACACTCTTTTTCACTATTTTAAAGGTGAGACCGGTAGTCTAAAAACCACTGAAAGCCAGAAGCCAAGCCGCCACAGGGCTCTTCCCCAACACCTATGCCATTGCCTAGGTAACACTCCTTTCCTGGCTGCAGTCCTCACCATGTGGTAATAAAGTGATTGAGTAACCATCGCTGTGATAACGGACTATAATTATTTATTACAGCCAAGGCAGAGGAGTCATGACTGGGATCGCAGTACGACACGTGCTGACGTCATCGCTGAAGCATGGGTCTGGAAGAGGAGCCTCTGAGGCTAACTCCGCACAGCTGCTTCCTAAACGTGAACAGAGTTCTGACAGGAAGCTTCAGGAACAAATTTCAAATCTCGCGGAATCTCAAGTCTACATAGTAAAGAGTAAAAGTGCGCATACTGAAGAAGTCATTCAAAATTCATCAAAATTACCCTTCAATTCCTAAATTTAGATAGCGGGCGTTCAGTTGATAAGAGATATCCTCTGAACGGTACAGAAAATTTTTAAACCTTGATTTGAGTTCACAAAGGATTATGATTTCATTAGGAAATTACATACATGAAATAACAGCAGGGTTAGGGTAACACAAATGCTACAAACCAAAGTAATTTCAAAAAAGCAGAGATGGATAAATATGAAAAAAATCACCAAGGTCAGGGAATAAGATACATAGGAATAAACAAGCAGAACCTTGGGGTTTGTGTGTGTGTGTGTGTGTGTGTGTGTGTGTGTGTGTGTGTGTGTGTTTTAGGTAAATGAAGATATTTAATATATGAGTGAAGGAAGGGCATAGATTGCTCAAGCTAGATTGAGGTAGATACACTTTGAAAACTACAGACATACGTATATTTCACACTGCCCACAGCCCACAGCACACAGCACACATCGACCAACATTTCTTACAGTTCCCACCTCTGATAAAATGCTTGGCTGATGCCCTCGGGTTGCAGTCATGTGTATGATGCATTTTGCTGTGCATGAAGGAGATTGCCTTTGGGTTGCTTAGCATTTCCTCACAGGCCCCCTCACAGGCTCCCTCACAGGCTCCCTCACAGGCTCCATCACCAGCCTGGCTGCATTTGCAAGTAGCTAGTTCCGCCTTTGTTTCTTTGTTGAATCATGTCATTCAGCACACAACTCCTGTCAACCATTTATGCTTGCCAGGAAGTAAATGGCAAGTGAAAAGGCCAAAGTGACCACAGGAGGAGCTCCCTCAGCTGAGGACAAAGAAGCAGTTGGTGGCTTTTGTCAGCTGAGAGCATTTGTGGCACTGTGCTCTCATAATCCCCAGACTGAGAGGATTCACAACAGTCATCTCGTTGCTTAGCGGTCAAACATTAAATAAGGCTGAGCTTGTGGGAAAACATGTCCTATAAGAACGATATTTAATATTTACACTTTTAAGAAAAGAACATTTCCGCATGGAAATCTTTCAGTAATAAGTAGCATCATAAAGAATCAGCCCCTCCTCCATGCCTCGTCAAGAGTGTGACCCATCTCTGCTTCCTCTAGAGGGAACCTACAGCCTGTTGCAGCTTGGCTACAGATGTCCCCCACCATTTCTAGACCCAAATGGAGGCCTACTCCATGGGCTGCAAGATCTAACTCCCCAGCAGCGGCAACGCGCAGATGCCCAAGTAGCAAGACCCACGAGGACGACGAGGTTTTACTATAGATATGAGGTAGAGCACAGCTGGAGACCCCTGGAAACGTCCACACTGAACATGACCAGCAGACTGAACCAGGCCATGAGAGAAGGAGTGGGGGAAGAGTGTGAGAGAAAGAAGAGAGAGGGCAGGAGAGGGGACCAGGAGCCAAGAGGTCAAAAGAGTGAGTGGGAACCAAAAAGGGTGCAGAGCCAAAATGGCTGAGTTATATAAGGACCAGAGGCTCAGGGAAGGAAGCCCAGCCCCTGGGCTGCAGAGGTTGAGGGTGGACAGCAGGGAGAGGAGTGCCGGGAGGAAGTATGGATACTTAGTGAGATTGGTCCCAGGTTTCTTTAGGACTTGACAGTTATCCTGACTATACGGTGCATATATATGTATACTTGTCCCTGTGTTGCTCAAATACACCAAGTGTGCATCAGCTCTGGGCATCTTCTGTCTGCCATAGGCCCCTCACTCACCTCAGCTTTGTTCCTCTCCATTGGCATGGCAGAGAGAGAAACAAACAAGCTCTGTGCACCCCGATTAGGAAGCATAACCATTCAGTCACTGGTGCCCTACTGCAAGCACAGTAAGGCTACCGCATCTTTCCCTTCTCGGGATGTATTTTAAACCAGCATCTCTATGACTGTACATCTTCATTCCATAGTCTATGCGGCTAATATTTCATGAGTTCCAGGACAGACTGCCTGACGGTATCTATACTTGATGAGTATGATTTCCAAAACAACAGGCTGAGATGGGGAGTTGGGGTGGATATTGTCAATGTATGCATGCGTGAAAGAAATTGTCAGTGAATGAACAAAAAGACTCTAAAATCCACTAGCGTGCCCAATCAAGAGAGGAAATCCAGATACAGGCATGGCAGCACTTGCCGATGAGCAGACTCTGCTGTCAGCTTACATGATCAGAATTGGAATCCTGCCTCTGCTCCCTCGCGGTTGAATGAACAAAAGCAAGGAACCACTTCCCTGGTGCCATTGTTCCCACATCTCAACAACAGGGGTATTGGCTTTGTGATTCTCAAGAGGGCTAGCTGCCTATTCAGGCTGCCTATTAGACAGCTTGGCATGTGGGGCACAAGGTCAGGAGCAGCCCAAAGGCAATACAAAAGCAGAAGAAAGAAAAGTGAATGCTGAGGCCTTCACTACAAAGGCAGCTAGGCTCAGCCTCGGTTTGGTATTGGATGAAAGCGCCTGTGTCGTGAGGGGGCTCCAAAGCAGGCAGTGATCAAGACCTGATTATTATTAACCTATTTCTGGGGAAGAGTGGAGAAGACAGGATATAAAAAGGGATTAAGAGATAGAAATGCCTACCCAGGATGTCATTATTGGCAAAGAGAAAAATGAGAAAATTAAACTAAGCTATGAAAAGAAGGTGGATCGTTCCTATAAGTTACCCAATGAGGGTGGTACCCTAGTGAAGAACAGGGAAACTGAAATTGCTGAGTAACCTACCCCAAGCAACAGCTAATCAGGATTTTAGCCACGGTGCAGAAATACATCTGAAAACTACAAAACCTTTAGCAATAAAAGGTTGGATTTTCAGTTAGGATAAAATTAGATGAGATGTTTAATTTAAGAGACAGACAGACAGACAGACAGACAGACAGACAGATGAAATAAAGAAATCATGCCATTTTCCCTATCAAACACTTGCTAAATCATAACTGACTCTCTAAAAAGACCAACTTCACATTCGAGAGCCACAGGTAGAAAGCACTAGATATTGAAAGTAAAGGAATTTAAATATATTTTTATGTAAATCTGCCTCAAATAATTCATTCCAAATATTAGGGGAAAATCAAAGAAAAAGAAAGGGGTGAATTAGCATCGCTGTCATCATTTATGTACTTATCCCATTTCCCACTACGTCTGATGTGTACAGCATGGCATAGATGACGCTTACTCCAAGGGGACAGTGCAGACATAGAGTTAGCGTTCTGTTTAGTGGACTCTCCCTGTGGAAACTCTCCATCAGTGCTTTGAGGCTCCTTTGCAGAGCTCACACATCCCCTGGCTCAAGCTGGCTGCTCCCTAGGCTTGGACACATCCCTTAAGGGCAGAAAGAGAGGTCTTCAGCTAACACTATTTTCTTCCTAATTATATTGTAGAGTGCCCAACACTATTATTAGATTAAAAATTAGAGGAAAGATGGTTTAAAATGAAGCTCTTCTATTTTATTTCTACCCGAAAACTGGAGAGAAATACATCAAAATGCTGAGCTCTGACAATTCATCAGAAATCAGGTTAAAAAAGAAAGAAGGAAAACTAATGTGTTAAACAGCCAACTAAGAAAATCATTTTTTTTTACCTAAATTTTATAAGAAAAATTTCTGAAACAACCGATTGTTACAGAATTATATTAATGGTAATTAAGAAACAAAGATAAGTAATGGAAGAATTTATTCTCACAGTTTGCATTTCAGAGAATGTCAGCCTGTTACTTTAAAAATGTGAGATAAAATGAAGTACTATAAAAGGAATTCACAAATATTATAGAAACGTAAAAATCAAGAAATGACCAAAAAAGGACATTAAGGTAGACACGAAAACACTTAACGGAAGAACCGCTGCAGCAGGAAGTTTGAGAAGAGCACCAACACCAGAATTCTCTCCCAGGACAAAGGCACAGGACTAACAGAAAGGGAAATGGAGTGAGACTCAAAGTAAAGTCTTTATCCAACTGTCTTTAAAAGGGAAATTTCTGGAAAACATGTTTTAGTGTTAAAATTGTTTAAGGCAAAATTTTAGAATATTAGCAACTAAAGAGTGATCACAATACGGTGTTATCGAGAGAATAAAGGCTAACTGCCCAGGATTATACAGACGCTGGAGCAAACTCCACCAAGGCCGGAAACAAGTTGAGAGTGCATGGAGGAACACTGGGCTAAGCACCAAAAGCTGAATTAACCACTGCCCAGAATATTTTTATCATTGTTGTTGTTGTTGTTGTTATGGTTATTACTAAGCTGTAGGCTTCGATTCTGAGCTATTCTAATCCTAGTACCTTTAAAACGCACATCAAAGCCATCACTGTTGCCAGTCTGATGACTCCCAGGCGGCTTCTGCGCCATCTGTCTGTCCTTACAGCCATGTGCTCGTCACCATCTCGCCTCGTGGTGACTACTCTCTCTGGCTTCCTCTCCTCCAGCTTCATCTTCTGGGGTCCCTCTCTTGTCTCCCCTTCCTCACTTGACCCCAAGCCACGCACCTGAAAAACTCTGTCTTCCTCTCCTCTACCCTTTCATAAGCTTCAGCGTCTTTATTTAGTCGATCAGGGATAACTGCCCTGCCCAGGATATTAAACAGGTTGAACTTCATAAGTGTGTGAAGGGTGTCCTCCTCTTAAACCCTTCCCAAGCATTTTCCAATAAAAGGGCATTTTAATAGACAACAGACCTTCAAGAAATAACACGTCAGGACTGTTGATTAGACGTCACATAGAAAGAACTAAGCAAATATTTAGAAGCCGGTTTACCCAAAATTCTAATTTGAACCACTGATACTATTCTCAAACTGGCTCTGAATTTCAGTTGTACAGGACAATGAAAAAAAAGAAAGAAAGGAATAGCCTATTGAAACTTCACACTAGGAATACTACGAAGAATTGACGAAGAACAAATCCAGCTCTAGCAGCGCAATGTGCCTTTATAGGAATTTGATACACGTTAGGAAGAGAGACTAAGAAAACTGTATCATATATCACACAAATGGATCTCTCTACTAAACATGGAACAACGTATTAGAAGCTGTACTGCCCTATCCAACCACCTAGTGAAGCCAGGAGAAGCTTACACAAAATACCATGATGGTCTTGTGTTAGGGTTAGAACTAACTATGCCCTTTCCTTGTTCTCTGAAGAGTTCTGAGATGTTTCTGGAATCAGGCCGAATTCTCCCTTGACATGCTACTTTTTTATTGTCATGATAAACTCCGAAACCAAAAGCACCTTGGGAGTTTTGGGATGTTTCACCTTCCCTCATGAAGGGGAGGCACAGCAGGATTGCAGGCAAGAAGCTGCAGCCAAGAACTGGTGCTGAAACAGTGCTAACTGGGTGGCTGCCCACCACTCACTCACCTGGGGTTGTTTGTTTATTTGTTTTGTTTCTTTCCCAACTCAGGGCCACCGGCCCAAAGATAACAGTACCCAGTAGACTGTGGGGGCATTTTCTCAGTCAATGCTTCCTCTTCCCAGATGACTCTAGCTTGAGTCAAGTTGGTAAAAACTAACCAGCACACCTTGAAACATGTTATTTACTGAAGGGAGAAATCTACATAAAATGTAAAAAACTGTAAGGCAAGTTTTTAATGCACTGTAACATATATTTAGATCATATTACAGATGGCTGTTCCCACTGTGTGACATCTTCAGTGGCTGTGATGATAAAATGGCAATGCTTATTATGGCAACCCTTAAACTATGGACCTCGTAGGAACAATGCAATCTTGCTGTGAGTTAAAGCAAGGGAACGCACAGAGAACTAAAATATTTAGGTACACTCCTAAATAAAACAGACATGCTAATAACAAAGCTTTGGTCCTTTTAAAACTAGTACAGAACTAGTTTACATGTAATGCAAAATGAGTTAATGTTGAGTTGATATTCACGAGTTAATTTTAAAGATATACCTCCTGGCATGGCATACCTCAAAGAACCATGTGCATCGCATGGGATAGTTTGCTACAATATGACGCCTGCCTATGTGAGTTCAGATGAGCAGGTCTGAGGACCCATATGTTTTATCAAGTGCCCATCGACTGATACACAATGAAATATAAGCTCCATTGACAGACGTGAAAGGCCACCTTACTCTTTTGATTGTGTTTAAAAATAAAACCAGAATAAAATGCCAATATGACAAAGAAAATCCACATAAAATAATTACTATATTTACCATACTCTCCTAGCTCCCTAAAAGTATTTTTAATTTAAAGAAGGATAAGTTGTCTTAGGTATTTGATTTGCTCCCTTAAGTAGTGGAAAAAATAATCATAACTAACTACATCATAACTAAAAACACATCCAAAAGCAGTTAAGAAGTAAGGCAGATGCTCTTGCCATTAAAGGTAAAAATTCTCCTTTCCTGTAGGATGATACTCTCTAGCACAAATGTTTAGACTCTTTTTTTTTATTATTAATTTATTCTTATTACATCTCAATGTTTGTTTAGACTCTTATAATGTAATACATCACCACTGACTCAGTCACTCTTATACTGCTGTGAAGAGACACATGAACACAGCAACTCTTATAAAGGACAACATTTACCTGGGGCTGGCTTCCAGGACATAGCTTTAGTCCCTTACTGTCACGGTGGGAAGCATGGCAGCACACAGGCCGAGGTAGTGCTAGAGAGGCAGCTGAGAGTTCTGCATACAGAGCAGCAAGCAGCAGGAAGTGGCCCTAGGCCTGGCTTGAGCTTAAGAAATTTCAAAGTGACACACTTCCTCCAACAAGGTCACACCTTCCAATAGTGCCACTCCTTAAAGGGCTGCGAGAGCCATTTTCACTCAAACCACCACAATCACCATTCAAGATACACATAGCACTATAAAAACACACCTACGGTCCTGAAGGTGTGCCATATATAATTTTTAAATGAATAAGGCTATTACTATATTCCTACATTGGATGTTATATAAATTTCAAGAAAATTATATAATATTGAGTTATTGTTCTTGGCAACTTGATATGACACCAATGATACCATTTCAACAATATCAATTTTATTCCAAGTAAGCTATATTCCTCACTATTTCAAATGCACAATGTTAAACAAATTCTGCCTGATGAAAGAAAATTTTCCTCACACCTTTTTCCAAATTAAAAAAAAAAAAAAATAGAAGGAAGCTATTAAAATACATAATAGAGAATCTTAAACTACTAATATGAAAAAAATTATACTTGACAATTTATTTCTTAGTTTTCCTTAACTATTGGCAGAATGTTTCACATTAAATGGCTGTCTTTCAAAGAGATTAAGTAGAACAATATGAGATTATTTTTAATTGTCCTTACAAAATAACTGCAACAGTTTTAAGAATGTCTACTTTTTATTTTTATTTTTTATGTTCATGTAAAACGAATCAAGGATGCTATCTAAAAACGTAGCCATCTAGTAAAATCACAGCAGAGTTGAACGGTAAGAGCCAAGCAAAGCAGTACCAGGAAATTTCATACAATCCTTTAAATGTTCCTGATTAAGGAGATAAAAGCTATGAGCACTTTTCCTTGCAGCCGCTTAATAAAGTGTATACTCACTTTCCAGAACCGACTGCTAAAACTTCCACACCGCCGTCACGTGTTTTCTACTAACAGACAACTCTGTGTTTGAGACAGAAGAGCTCCTGTTCACCCTGGTGACTAACAACATATAGCCAGTCAACCTTAACCCAGCCATGAAGAAAAAAATATGCCGTAAGAAAACCACAAATTCACTCAGTGACAGACAAAACAGTAACTGGACAGCTACAAATTGCCGTGAAATCTGTGACTAACGTTTTATTTTGTATATAGAATCCCGGTCCGACACCAATCCTGTTCAAGTCAATGCTGAGAACACCCCAACAGCCTTCTGTAAACTCTTAACAGCGACTTGGAGTTGCAGAATATTTACCTCCAAAAAATGCCAGGAAATTTCCAAGTGTCAACACTTGTTAAGTAATATATTTTTAGAGAGAATGAAAACTAAGTTCTTCATGGTTTTTTTTAAGTTCATCGCAACGTGCCTGCATCTCATCTGGCGGGAACAGTTTTCTGCTGTAGGCATTTAATTGCAAGGCCTCAGAAAGTTGAATCAACTGATAAGGATCTCAAGGCACCATGCTGAAAAGAGAGGGTCTAAGTTTCGGTCCGCGCTCTAAAGCCCGATCGACGCTCCGTCACTCCTCTCTCTGAATGAACACGGCCTGTAACACGGGGACTCTGTAGAGATGCACTATTTGCCCCTCTGTGTCCTCTTTTAGGCCTCTCCCGCTTCACTTGGCAGGCAGACTTAGAGAAACTCGAGGCAAATGACTGCTCCCTTGTTCCTTGGCTTCGTTTTTTTTTTTTTTTTTTACCAATTCAGGCTTTGCTGTTGGTTCTTCTCAACAAATCTTGTGGGTGGTTTTTGACTCATCTCTCTTTTGTCTCACTCAGCAAATTTCAATTTTCCTCATAGGAAACCCTATAACTCAACTGTAATCAAGCAGTAACTTGACCAAACCGTAATAATTTGCGTAAGACATTCCTCCTCCACGTGCTCATATAGTTGAATGTTTGGGCCCCAGTTCATAGAACTATTTGAGAAGGATGAAGAGGTTGGCCTTGATGAAGAAGCTGTGCCACAGGGCCCACACCAGGCCCTGGATCACTGCCACTCCCCACCCCCCCCCCACTCCCTATCCCCTCCATCCCTCCCTCACCCCCTCAACCCCCGCTTGGATGAGGATGTAATACGGCTCCAGCACTACGCCCGCCTGCTACCACACTCCCCACCATGAAGCTGCAGGCCAGCCCCCAATCAAATATGTTTAATAAATTGTCTTGATCACGGGTTTTTGTCACAGCAACAGTAACCCTAACTAAGACACAAATATCCTTCTACTCATTTCCCTCACAAGCAAAAGCTTGATCTATCATATTACACACAGTGATTTTTTTTTTTCATTCTCAGAGATCATGCCCTATTCTGAAATTCTATGCAATCACCCACTATTCCCATATTTGGAAAAAATTAATTCCTTTAAAAAGCAAGAGACAAAAACTTATCAAAGATTCAAAAGATACAACGAATACTATTAATATTAACTATTTTGGTCTAACTGGCACCTACAGAACACCAAACATAGCCACTATGGAACACTTACCCTTTTTCAAGTATATATATTAACAGGCTGTTAAGCTCGTGTGTTCGACACTTGGTCCACAGCTGAGGATACAGTTTTGGGAGACTGTGGGGCAGTTGGGACATGTTGAACTATTCTAGATCATCTCCACATTCAGTCTGAGCTCTCTGCTTCTTGTTAACTCTTTTCACCATGAGGCACAATAGCTCGTTTTGCTCTTCAGTTGCTTCCGTGCGGCAACTGTCACAGCCAGAAACATGGTCTTCGTTTGGATTACTATTGAGATGATGAAACACCACAATCTAAGAAGCTTGGGGAGGAAAGGGTTTACTTCCGCTCACACTTCCAGAGCACTGCTCATTATCAAAGGAAGGAACTCAAAACAGGGCAGGAACCTGGAGGCAGGAGCTGAAGCGACAGCCATGGAGAGGGGGCTGATTATTGGCTGGCTCTCGGTGGTTTCCTCAGCCTGCTTTCTTACAGAACCCAGGATGACTAGCCCAGGGTTGGCCCCACCCCCAAATGGGCTAGGCCCTCCCACATCAACCACTAATTAAGAAAACACCCTACAGGCCTGCCAATAGCCTGATCTTATTAAGGAATTTTCTCAGCTGAGGCTTCCTCCACTCCAGTGATCCTAAGCTTGTTTCAAGTTGGCATAAAACTAGCCAGCACAAGTATAGTGTCAACACACAGCTCACATGATGGCCATTCAGAGAGCTGGAATCATCCTACTTCTGCCACGGTACAACTGAAGTGGAAAGCGGCCATGGAGATAACGAAAAACAAAATCTTTCTACAAATTAGAAAACCACGAACTCTGTAGAGCTCTCTCCCTCCCCCAGCGGAGAGGACGCCCTGAGAAATCACAACCCTCATTCAGACTGCTCTGCCTTTGATACCACCCTCCTCTCTGTAAAGCCTTTCCCAATTCTTCCTGCCTTCAAGGCCAACCTCAAACCTACCTTAAATCATGAAGCAGCCCCTGATTGCTCTCTGTCTATAAGCATGTCGCCATTATCCAACCTCCAGCTCAAATGCTGTCCTTGCCTCTATTAGCTCCCAGTCACCTCTTGTCACGAAGAATTATTTAAAGTCTGATGTGCCGTCTGAACACTAGTCCTTAACTACACATGTCAACTATTGGTGATATAGTCTCTACATTATAACCTCACGATCCATTTATTGAGTAGCAATGAGGAGCTTATTAGGTAGCAAGGTCTCAGGTCCGACCCCAGACCTCCTAAATTATATATGTAATTTAAAATTTTTTTTTTTGTTGTTTTGCTACAGTGTCTTATTATATAGCCCAACCACATATCACTCTGAACAAGTCTATTACCAAGTCCAGGATTACACATATCTATCATGACTCCCCTGTAACAAGAGCCACAGGTCAGTAGAAAATATATTGAATATTATGCTTCTTTCAAAATTATCATACACCATCTTAAGTAGAAGCAATTTAATAATTATCACTCAAGTTTATCTAAAAATAGGCTGGGTTTGTTTGTTTGTTTGTTTGTTTGTTTGTTAGGACAGGATCTCACTATGTAGCTTAAGGTTAACCTGGAATTCACTATGTAGACCAGGTTGGCCTTGAACTCATAGAGATCTGCCCTCTGCCCTCTGCCCTCTGCCCTCTGCCCCCTGCCTCTCAAACGCTAGAATTAAAGAGATACACTGCCACCACCAGAATGGTTTCAATTTAACAACCAAATAACACAAAAAGAATTTAAGGCCAGTGCTGGAGGTTGTTGTTGGAGGTTGGTCTGATGCTAAGGCATTTTATGCTAATTACTGGCTCCCAAGATCTAATTGCTGCCCTGACCCTTGCTGCCCTGGTTGGCTGAATAAAAGGTTCACACCTGGGCAAGGCAGAAGGAAGGGTTTTGAGGAAAGAGAGGATCTTGGGAAGGAGAAGCTCATGAGCCTGGAGGATGACTGAGAATTGCCATGGGATACAAACCAGCATGTGGGCCTAGAGGAGGAACTACAAAGCTCCATAGAAAAGAAAGGGCCCACATGAGCAACTTTGTCAAGTGTTTTGGGATTATGGATGGAAAGTAACCCAAACAGAAATTATTAGAAGCAGATGGCATGGGATGGAGACTGGGAGATAAATGAAAACAGCTTAGGAGGTAATATCTGCCTTGCTCCAGGTGAAAATAGGCTATTCTAAAATACATCAGACGTCAGTGTCTTTATTGATTGTAAAAATGGGTTAGCTAATACTGCTGTAATAACTATAAGCCTAATAATAAATATTATTTAGACCATACCATTAAACTAACAACAACAGGCCACAAAAAAATTTTTTTCAGGAATACAATGTTTAATGGTGTTTTGACAGAACACCTACAAGACAGGCATATGACAACACAGTATGGCCGTACAAACAGGATTTATGTCTTTATTGCCTGCTCTAAATATCTGCTAATAAATGGTGATGTTTACCCAGTCACTAAGAATAGTGGCACATTAAAGGAAATAGAACCTGGATGGTGGTTTAAGCCTCTTCCACCATTTAGTAGATGAAAGTTGACATTATAGATGTTATCTATTATAACTAGTGCATCTGTTATAATTAGAGAAGTAATTTTTATAAATAATAACTTCTATCTTGCCTTGGTGCTGCCTCACGCCTTAAGATATAATGCTTTTGCTTTAAAGCGCTATCCTAAAACTGCTTCTAGGCTTACAAGTGTGTAGAGTTTACAGGAACACCAAAACGTGCATATTTACAGAGAGAGGAAAATATAATCTCGCACCTAAAACAAGCAAGCACGAATCCCCACTCTGTCATTCTGGAGGACTTGCGGTACAGTTTTGTGATTTGAGGCCAACAGCACCATTCACTGTGCTCCCTTTTCAAGACAACTCAGATTCCTCTTCTATTCTTTAATTCAAATATGAATCTGAATCACCTATCTCAATGTTATCTTTTACAAGAAGAAAACAGTTCCTTAAAAGGTATCAGACAGAAAACTTAAGAGTTGGGTCTATAGCTCTTTGGTGGAGTGCTTGCATACCCCTCTAGACTCTAACAAGAGGGGTCAGGGAAGAGAGACAAAGCACACTAGAGTTTTATGTTGACACACTAGGATCCAAATGCGGGCGTTTCTAGGTCAGATAGGTAAACCAATAGCTGTGTTGCACGCCCAGTCTCTTTCTCCTACTTTGGGAACAACTGGCCAATTCTTCCCTCTGGCTGCTGCCTATTTTTCTCCCTTTAAATAAAGCATCAACACCTCATCCCTGGTCTCTCTGACAAGGAAGAATCCTTTCAAATGAGGTCTCTTAGGGACAAGCAGAAAGTGTCACCAGATGTCCCTATCACACTGCACGTCTTTGTGAGAAATAAAATCAATTCTGACAGATATTAAATGCTACAAGGAATTAATAGTACAAATTGTTTCAAGCTGACTAGGACATGGAGAGTGAAAATTCATGTGCACACCAGGGGTGGCACATGTTCGGGCAGCCTTTTGTTTACCCGTTAAATGTGGACTATGGGATTAAAGTTATATATAAAACTCTACAAATTACTCCACAGCGTGTGTAACAAACTGACTATTTTTTAATAAGTTTTCATCCCTTTATGTCCTTAACAACCTTGCCATTGCTTTTAGTGACTTTGGACGGCTCCGACTCCATAAAACAACACAGAAACTGGGGCTTGTATTTTCTCTCCTTTGTGTAAAAAGAGAAACCTTCAAATCCCTTCATGAAATATCTTAGTTATGTTACTCTGCCTATTGCAAGGGATGGTGACAGGAAGTTTATGTTTCTTTTTTTTGGTTTTTTGGTTTTTTTGTTGTTTTTTTGTTTTGTTTTGTTTTGGTTTGGTTTTGGTTTTTTGAGACAGGGTTTGTCTGTGTAGCCTTGGCTGTCCTGGATTCACTTTGTAGACCAGGCTGGCCTCGAACTCACAGCAATCCACCTGCCTCTGCCTCCCGAGTGCTGGGATTAAAGGCGTGTGCCACCACGCCTGGCTTGGAAGTTTGTTTCAACTGAAAGTATTTCACTCTCTCTTGCTCTAAACCTTATCTGATGACAACAGCGTAGACGTCATGGCGCTGGGATCACTAACTGCTTTTTCCATAACTGAGGCTGCTACCTTGTCGAAAGATCTACTTGATATTTAGTTGACATCTGTGTAATGCAAACACGGTCAGAGAAACTACTCTTTTGGAAAGTGACTTTCAAAGCTTTTAAGTAATATTAAAGGATTTTAAACGGGCATGATAAGCATCTGATCCAACTAACCGTGATACCTAAAGGACAAGACAGTCCCAAGTGTCAAACAACTAGGGTGTCACCAAAGCACCCATCAAAAGAAATCCCCTCAGGCAGGCAGGTCAGAATCAACAGACATGGTAGTAAGCAAAAAGTATCCTGAATATGAGGTAAAAGTCTCAATAGATGCACAATAGCCTCAAGCAGATGTTGTCAGCAAGTGTGAGACACTCCACAGTAGCCTGTTCTGACTGACAGCATCATTTCAGTGAGCCCAGCAATTATTAGAGGGCTCTTATAATTACTCACTGTCATGGACACTGTGAATCTAGTTATTAATTGGCAAAAAAAAATTGCTTGCTTTAATATGTGGGAGAGTCTGTACTAAGCATTCCATGAATACAGTGATGTTTTGTTGTTGCTATCCGTCCAAGACAAAGTTCAATGATGAACTGAACAGTAAACACAGGCAGTAACTAAGGCACAGTGAATAGCAAAACAGTCCACATGACTGGAACAGTGATACAAGGCTGGGCCAAAAGTTCAGTTCCTGGAATCAGGCTATTGAAGGGCCAGTAATAAAGGTCCGGTTCATCCGGCGAAAGAAGCTTATGCTTGCATTAATTACAGAAAAAGAAATGAAGAACAATTAAATAAACAGAAAGACTATGCTGTACTTCTGAGCCCTGAATGGACCGCTGCAGAGTGGGACGGCCCTGTGTTTAAGAACAGGATCTGGCCAGACAGGGGAATCAATAGAAATATGTTAGTGTTAGATGGCTTTAACTTCAAACCATGGGCGATGTCAGGGAGGAAGATGCAAAGAGACCAGTAGAGAAGTGTTCAAAGTGAGAGTGCAGATAAAAGAACAAACAAAAAACAAAAAACAATCTGATGGCAATGAACTGGAGGCTGAGAGAAGCCCCTGACACAAGGCGGAACAGAATAGGAGAACACATGGCTAAGTCGGAAGACCTGGGGCAAGTCCCTGACCTAGATGCATCTAACTCATCGGTTCTGTTTGGTTGGTTGGTTGTTGTTTGTTTTTTGAGACAGGGTCTTTCTGTATACACCAGGCTGACCTGAAACTCAGGAAGAGAGCTGCCCGCCCCTGCGTCCCATAGTCCACTATGGGCACGCCAAACACAAGACTGAAGACTGGAGCTGTTAGTGACAACAAAACCGGCAAATGGTCAGCTATACCTTGGGTCCTTTGGTTAGATCTTTATGTGATGAAATACATCATCATTCTACTCAAAAAAAAAAAAAAAAAAAAAAAAAAGTTCACAGGAAACCAGGATTGATGAGAATACATAAGGAAAAACATATGCAAGTAACAGAAGACTTTTAGGGTGTATCAATATGGCATTAGAAAGGAAATATGCTACGAAAATCCCACAGAGGCTTCTTGTCTATCTCAGTCCACTCAAAGCTGGACAAATGTTAAATGTTATTAACTATGAGGAAAAGGATATGTAGATTATTTGTGAGTACGTATCTGCACACTCAGATGTGTGTGTTCTTATGTGTCTGTGGGTATGTATGGACGGTTGTTAATAAATCTTTGCAATCAATGTATATGATGAAACTCAGACAACGCAAGTGAAAACAGACAGAATTAGTGCCAAACTCGGGACAGCACTAAAAAGGGTCAAGCATAATGCTAAAGATTAGGAGATTGCAAAGACCGGATTTCATGAGACTTAATCATTAAGTACTCACACTGCTCCTATGGAAAATATGAAGTCTTTCCTCCTGCCTACAAAAGTGGCTATTGTGACTACAGTGGCTGCCAGGACCGACTCCTCCGACAGGTTGCACATAACAAGTGCATATTCGCCTTTGGCGTGTTTTATGGAATAGCCACTAGGTCTTGTACCGACATGCAGATTTTTCCCAAGGTGAGTTCATCTTTTTCTCACCCACCCCCCCCCCCCGTTTTCTTCTCGGGGATTAAATCCGGGGCTTCACACGTAGTCCTTCTATGGAGTCACATCTCCAGCCCTTGGACTGAATTGTTTAAGGGCAAAGTTTATTATCCGGTTCCTTTTGCTCTTTCCTAGCAAAGCATGATGAGCCATTTGTTCTTAGCAAGTCTCAATAACTAACAAGCTGAATTGAACTAAAGTGATACATATTGGTCTGAGCCAAACTTAAACGGAATGGTGAGAGATGAGAACCATCACTGTCCTTACAAATTCAATTACTTTGCTACTAGGAAATGTCTAAGTAATTCCTGCCAGACCATGAGCTTTTCTTTTTTTTTTTTTTTTTTTTTTTTTTTTTTTTTTTTTTTGCACATATTTACTAAACGTAATATGTTGAACAAAAATACTATTCAGTCACACTCAAGACCTGAGTCCTAAAGAGGTATCACATTATTTCCACAGCGTACTTTTACAATGTCATCATCTCAGAATAATTCAGAGGAACTGACTTAAGGAAACTTAAAACTTTAACTCAAAAGACTAACTCTGGCACAGTCATGTTTTAAAGATTCAATTATAAAAGAGATCTTATAATGTGAAATTTTTTTATATTCAAAAAGTGCAACAAAGCAGAAATTCTTGTTAGTGCTTATTTTTTTCCACGTAAATATAATATGACTCTGATTAGAATGTACCGATAACTAAACTATGTAAATATGATGTGTAATGTGTACGTGGGGAATTTAACTATGACTGTGACTGGTTCTTATCTTTGCTTACATTGCACTATTTGTAACATGGGTGCTCAGTTTCAGCAGCTTATGTTGGGACGGTTCTTCTGCCTGTCAAAGTTAGCAAAATGTCTTAGCTATGTGAAGCTATCAATGTAGCTTTCTGCCCCACACATTCATCTTTCATCACAGTGTCTCATTTCACTGCGCATCAGCTTGGATTACTGACACAGCTCAATGACTGAGTTTAGGCTTGATCCCTGTGGTGGTTTGAATGAGAATGGTCCCCCTAGGCTCATATATATTTGAATGCTTGGTCCTCAGTGAGTGGAACTATTTGGGAAGGATTAGGAGGGTGTGGCCTTGTTTAGGAGGTGTGTCACTAGGGGTGGGCTTGAAGGTTTCAAAAGCTCATGCTAGACCTGGTCAGTATCTTTCTCTATCAGCCTGCTGCTGCCTGTGGATCAGGATGTAAAAAGCTCTCAGCTACTGCTCCAGCACCATGCCTGCCTGCTTCCCATCATAATGATCATGTACTCAGGCTATAAAACCGGAAACAAGCCTTTAATTAAATGCTTTCCTTCATAAGAGTTGCCTTGGTCATGTGTCTCTTTACAGAAAAGAACAGTGGCTTAGACTATCCTAAATATTAAGAAGGGAAAAGTATGTTTGGTTTCTATACTGATTTGTTTTGATGTTTTGTTTTGTTTGAGACAAACTTGTTTGGTTTTGTTGTTGCTATTGTTGCCCTGGCTGTTCTAGAACTTGCTCTGTAGATCAGGCTGGCCTCGAACTCAGGGATTCACCTGCCTCAGCCTCCTTAGTGCTGGATTAATGGTGTATGCCACCATGCCTGGCAAACAGGTTTATTTTAAAATAAGAAACAAACAAGCAAAAAATTCAAGATCATATACATTTCAGACTTCATTTGCTAAAATATACATCCTATCACAAGCTTGTTTTCAATGTAAACTTGCCAAATGTAGCCAAAGGTCTGAGCAGTTTATCTGTGTAAATATTGAAGATCCAACTATTGAGTAAAAAAGAGAAAAAGCAAGAAAGAAAGGAAAGAGAAAGCAAGGGAGGGGAGAAAGGAAGGAAAGGACAGATGGAGAGATCAAAACTGCTTGTTCATTTTACATTTAACCACAGTTATTAAAACAAAATCACACAATTTTATATGTCTCATCACCATAGATGGGAAAAACAGAATTAACCACATATCTTTTTAAGTTAGCAAAGGAGCTATGAAACCTCATCATATTATCAAAACTTCAAGGTAGGTACGTCACACAGAAATCATTGTGTTTGCTTAGGGCTTAAGTATAAAATATGCATGCCATCTCTTCGGGATCTTAGCGATCTTAGCAAGAAGATGGTTGTTATAAGTAGAAGTGTACTCAGGTTAACAACATACTGAGGAATAAATATTACCCACGTTTAGAGATCAGCTTGGCAGTCAGCTCACCTTGCAAGTTAAGCAGTCAGAACTCACTAAGAACTCTCTGTATGTGCAGAGAAAAGGGAAGAGCAGCACAGTTCTACCAGTTGTCCATGCTAACAGAGGGCAAAACCTACACAAATTTTTTTCCCAAAATGGTCTCCACATTTAATCATCTTGACCTTGACTGAATGATTCACCTGGTCAGAAAAGGAAAGCCAAGACATGATTCAGCTGTACAAACACACCTTGTATTCAGCTGGTGCTATCCAGGTCATCACTGCTGCAAATGCACCATTATTCTCTCATCATTAGAGACAAACAGAATAACCCTAAAGAGTCTCTAATAAGGAATATAGTTTTATATATTAATGCAGGCTTACATTTATTGAGGATTGCCATGTGCCAGGCACTCTCAGACTGCTTTATAAATATGTCAGTTAATTTTCATTACAGCTTACAACTATAATCATCTTCATAGATGGAAACCCCAAGATGAAAGTGAAATTTTCTAAACAAGAGCTCACCAAAGCACAATCTCTACTTGAGGTAAGCAATGACGAAGTTACATGTAGTTACTAGATACTAACCAGAAGAGGAGAAAAGGAGAAATTGTCTTTCTAGAGAAGAGAGGAAGAAGAAAAAGAGAGACAGAGGGGACATGGGGAAAGGGAACAGGCTTAGAGCTAAAAGTTGTAGCATCTCCCATATATTCCCAAATGCAAAGCACCTGCATCATTATTACAGTCTTCTTCACTGATGAGAAAATGAAGGCTGCCCGCCAAGAAATTCTGAATTCATAGCTCATGAGTCTAAAGTCTCTGCTCCTTTTGCTAAGCTGTGTTTCAAAAGAAAATAAAATTGAAGAGATGAGAGGTCAAAAGAAACAAAAGCAACAGAAAAAGCTGCTCAGTCAGGAGCAAAAGTGGAACAGAAATCTCTGAGGGTGAGAAGGGGAGCCCAAGAGGGCAGGGACAGTGGGGACTCAAACACAATTAGGGAGTGAGGTAGTTCCGGTACAGGAGGGCACAGGACATCTACCGTC
This sequence comes from Acomys russatus, assembly GCF_903995435.1. Classification (NCBI taxonomy): domain Eukaryota; kingdom Metazoa; phylum Chordata; class Mammalia; order Rodentia; family Muridae; genus Acomys; species Acomys russatus. The sequence continues at coordinate 53,155,187 of NC_067153.1, forward strand.
TACAATCTACTGCAGGGAATAACCAAATGCGATAGCCTGAAGGTTCCAAACACCTCGATTTAATGACTACGTGTTTTACCATTTATCATGCGTAAGCATGATGATGTCAATTTTAAAAAGAATAAAACTGAATTAATAGGGAGTGTAAGGTAAAAAGAGAGACAAAATCAACTAGTCCTCAGAAGATCCTCAGTAGACACTCTGTTAAGACGGCATTGTTGCCTCCTCAGAGTTTCCATGTTTTTGCTTGGGGATGTAGGCAACCACAGCACAGAACCAAAATTGGTGCCTTCATCCCTTTCCATCCTTTTCCTGTATCCCACCCTGGGGTGGTTTTAATGAGAACGCCTCCTACCCCAAGGCTTACATACTTGAATTCTTGGGAAGAATTAGGAGGTGTGTCGCTGGAGTGAGATTCGAAGTGTCAAAAACCTACATCATTACACACACACACACACACACACACACACACACACACACACACACACACACACCCTCTGTGCATCTGTCTGTCTGTCTGTCTGATGCCTGTGACTCAACATGTAAGCTTTCAGACACTGTTCCAGCACCATGCCTACCTGGCTGCTGCCATGCTCCCTGACCTGATGGCCATGGACTTTAACCCTTTGGAATCTTGAGGCACAATAGACTCTTTCTTTTAAAGCTCACCTTAGTCACTGTCTCTCTTAACAGCAATGGGAAAGCAACTAAGGGATACCCCTAATTAATGATGTGTCTCTGAGAAAACCAAATACTGGCCTAGACATGCCAGCCTCTCAGGGAACAATTGCAGTACATTAAGTAGCATTGCCCTACTTTACTGGTGGCTTTATCCAAAGATGCCAGCTGCCCCTGCACGCACATCGTAAGGCTACAACAAAAGCCAACTTTAAATTTATACAGAGGTAAGCTCAGTTCAGAAGTGACCAAAAAATTTGAAGTTTCTCAGTAACCTCTAATCACTGAATATTAGGAAACAAATGTCACTTTATTTTGTTTATTAATGTTAATATATTTTATTCTATCTTTTCAAGGTTCATTCAACTTCTTAATGAGTTTTTTGTTTTGTTTTGTTTTGTTTTGTTTTCAGGAGTATATGTGTATGCCTGTGTGTTACAGGGTCTTTGATCCCATTGGGATCCCTGAGATTGTGAACTGTGAAAACCTGCCTTTTGTTTGGTGTGATTGAGCCCTAAAACTTTCTGTTCATTGTAAACAGGTGATTATGGTGTGGCTCAGACAGCCCTAGTATATATCTTTAATCCAAGAGCTTTCTGTACACAGGATTGAATAGTTAACCCTAGGTCAAGAGAGGTGGAGCAGGAAACCAGCTGACAGGGATTAAAGAGTAAGAGTTGAGGGGTATTCAAAACAGCCTGTAAAAGGAGCTCTTGGGCTTTTAGCTCTTAAACTATTGAGCTCTTTGGCCTTTGGTATTTTGAGTTTTTTGAGCTTTGAACTAGCAAGCCTTTGGCCTTGGTTTTTTTGGTCTTTTCTTCCTAAGCTGTCAGCTGAGCCAGTGAGCCTTTAAAGGGGCCTTTTCCTTTTGGGACATGAGCTGAGTAGGAAGGTCAGCCAGGTGCTTTCTCTGCCTTTCTGAGCTAGCGGGTCTTCACCCCAGCATCTGGCTCCTGAGTCTTTATTGGTAAAATAGAACATTTAAGATTTTCATTAAAGCTGGGTGGTAGTGGCGCACACCTTTAATCCCAGCACTCGGGAGGCAGAGGCAGGTGGATTGCTGTCAGTTCGAGGCCAGCCTGGTCTACAAAGCAAGTCCAGGACAGTCAAGGCTTCACAGAGAAAGCCTATCTTGGGGGAAAAAAAAAAAAAAGGGTTGGTTTTTTTTTTTTTCATTTAAAGCAACGTGTGTGTGTGTGTGTGTGTGTGTGTGTGTGTGTGTGTGTGTGTGTGTGTGACATTACCTTCAATATCAAAGTCACAGCTCTTGATTTCAGGAGACTTTAATCTCAAAATATACTACTGCCTCCACGGTGCATGGGATAAAAGAGAAAACTAGAGAGCTAACCTGCCACCGCCTGGGTAACACAGAAATGAAATGATGCAGAGTGACTTAGATTGGTGCCAGCACACACATGCAAGTGCAGCCGGATGGCAACTTCCAGTTTAGAGGAGCCCAGGTGGGTTGAAAGAGGCCCCCCCTTTGAAATAAGAGTGGGTACGTTTGTCTCACAGAAAGGATATTTTCAACATTTTTGCTTAAGCAATTGGGTTTGGCTTCAAAACCCAGGAAAAGCATTATAAGCTGGGCAAGTAAAGACAAAAACCAAGACAGAGCAAACAAAATAGGTTCTAAAAGGCTGAGGGCCTAAAAGCATAAGCATGGTCAGCCGGGCGTTGCACGGCCTTCAAACACACTGTAAAATAATAGTTTGGTATGAAAAAAAAAATCACTGCCCTGACTTCCCTAAGGGCTTAAGACTGATCCAGAAATTCAAACAGATGATATTGTACCCATTCAGGACCATTAAAGACTCCATGTAAGAGAAACTAAGGGAGTCAGAGATTTAAATAGAAGCTGGGACCAAGGCCCCTGATGCTCAACAGATTCCGCTGAGGAACGCAGAAAGCAATGCCAATAGCCGGGTCTTGTTAAAGACTAGTTAACTCAGGGGTCGGGGTGGGGAAGAGCGACACAAGACAAATGCCTTAACCAAAGAACATACATCGTCACTGAATTAATCGGTTCCTCTGACAAGTCATTTGTCTGATACAGGAAAAAAAAATGCTAATAACAGTACAAATTGCCACTTAAAATTATTTGCTAAGTGCCAATGTATATTTTTGGCATCATTACCAAAAGCCAGGTGCATATAGCTACTAAATAAATACATACACACATACACATACATAGATTCATATATACAAATACATATAGAAACATAACACATACAGACACAAATACCTCACATACGCACTCATACACACACACCCACACAACACATATTCAGACACACACATACATTTACTAAGCAACAACAACGTAAAGGTTTTAATACGTTATCTCTTTAATCTTCACAGCAAACATACTATGTATTGTTTTCATAAACTCAACCCACATAGACTTTGCATGTTTACTGAGCTACTACTGCACTATTTTTACTGGTAACATTCTAGGGAAAGGGAAGAAAATCTTGGGACCTGGAAGAAAAAGTCTTCACCCACATTAACAACGATCTGAGGAGCAGCAGATAGTTGTCAGACATTAAGAAAGAGTGAGGCTGACAAGTTCACTGCGGGACCAGCCTCATGAACCTGTCTTGCTAGCATGACACTGAAATCAGGCAGACTGACAGATCTCAACCACTCACAAGATCTAACACCATGTTGACGCCAATTTTTTTTACAATGCAATCAGTGTGACCCACATAGTAAAAGATACTAAATACCATGAAACTGGGTACCAGATTATCCTCAAATTTAAAAGTCCAAAATTATCAACAGCCTTTGAATTGTTAAATGTTGCGATCAACAATCACAGAATGCATTGAAAGATAAATGAAAAATTATGACATGATATGCCATTGTGATATAAATTTATGAACTAAAACTAACTAAGGAAATCCTGCGTTCAAAGGCAAAAATTGAATGAGGCGAGGGAGGAGTAAGCTCTAATTGTATAAGAAATTAGTTCAAAGATAAAAGCAAGGACAACTAGAATATACTGCGGGATAAAGGGTAAGCTGACAAATAAAAAGTCAACATACAATACCCTACCCTATTGTGTTGCATATATTGACAGTCAGAGATGTAGATGTCACACTTGAGTTGAGGAAGCTTACACAACAGGCCAAAGAGCCAGAAATGAGATCTGCAATCTCAAATTCAGTGGGTAATCCACAACATCCACTCTAGGACAAGATAGATGCAAACTAGGTGAGCAACAGGCTACGGAACCAAAGTTCTGTGGACCGAACTGAGGTGGAGAGTGAAAGAAATGCCTTTAAAAGGCTCTCCCTATCAAGGGACATGGTCCAGTTACAACCCTGTATTTGGCTCACCATCAAGGGTTTAGATCATATTTAAGGGCAATGCCTATAATACTCTAATATAATATGTCTTGATCTGGGTATAGGTAAAAAGTTCTAATTAATCATCAATGCATCTTTCTCTTAGAAGCACGCCTACTCGGGATGAGCAGCATCCCCAACCTTTGACCCCAGGAAAAAAGTCACTGCCGGCGAATAAACACCACCAGGACTAACAGGAGCACAGCTCTTAAATCTACACCCACACTAAACAATGCTTATTGATTAAGTTACTGCTTGATTTACTGAATTCAACATCTATCACATTAAATTGTTGAAAAAAAAAAGGAGGTAATGTATATTTAAAATATGCTTCCTTAATATGTTTCTAGAAAATTCTTAATGCTCAAAAGTGAAAATGTCAAGCTACAGAAGATACATGCTGAGTATAACTCAAATGGGAAAACACAGAAACAAATATGAAAACAGACTGAAAGAAACGCATCAAAATTCTAACAGTAATTGTATTATACAGTGAACCACAGCAGGCTGTTTTCTCCATCTGCCCCACAGTACTTTTGTTAATGTGATATTACTTCAACAATGGGAAAGATTGAATAAGATAATTTCCTTATGGAATTAAAAACTGACTTAGAGATAATCAGACTTGCACGAGCTACTGACGCACTTCCTGTTTCTAAGTACTGGCCGTCTTTGAAACTGTCCACAGATAATGCTTCATGTGGCTCTGTCCGAATCTCATTACCCCATCAACTCCAGATAGCAACAAAAACGGGCGCAGATTAAGTGCATTTATGAGGGCTGGTCGGACAGCTTGGGGGCATAGGGCACTTGCTCAGTAAATGTAATTACTGCACAATCCTGAACCTGAATTTGGTTCCCAGATCCCATAGAAAGTTGGAGAGAGACGACTGACCCTACAAAGCTATCCTCTGCCTCCCCACAAGTGCCCAAACACACAATACACACACACAATAGTACATACACACAATAATACTAACAAAAACTGTAGTGTGCCATTACTCTCTCTGGCCCTGCTAGTTTCGGCCCCCTAAAGTATTCGTGAGTCCGTTCTACACTTTAGTGACTTTTGCTGCCAATACCCATGAGAAAAAGCATGGAATAACATTAGCTATAGTCTCAAAACTCAGATGTAAGCAACCCAGAGAGAATGCTCCCAATCTTAGTATCTAAGTTTGTCCCTATCCGCTTACACTACATAAAACAAGTAAGCAACAGTTCAATTAAAAAACTGTTAATATGGTAGTAACCTAACACCCCACCTCTCTAGCACACATGTGCACAACACACACATACACACACACACACACACACACACACTTCAGAATCATGCCATCTGAAAGCCTGTTTGAGAAAAGAGAAAATTAAAATGGTGGAGTCTACTAAACTGTAGAAAGAGAAATTAGGCAGAATGGGAGACTAGGGAGGGATGGGTTTAGGAGGTCTTTATACATTATTGTACCATGCATAGTGATGAAAACCCAATGAGACAGGCAAACACAGGTACCAGTGGGTCACACGCTCTACAATGACTAAGCCAATCACTAGAGTTTGCACTCCACCAACCAACTCTACCAAGTTCGTCTCTAATTTTACTTTTGCAGTGTATGGCACACCACTTTACATCTTCATCTCTTTTTGATCCTTTCCTGAATCCCCTGAAGTAAGCGGAAAAAATGACGTCAACAAGACCAAGTTTATCCCAGCGAGAATCCAGGCTTGGACAGGTACCTGATCCTCCATCGCTGGAGAGGTCCTGTTGTTTCATTTCCTTGATAGCGCTTACCTGTTACTGTTTATTAGCACAGTAGTGTCCCAGTACATATGACATCCAATAATTATGGGATGCACAAATACATTGTGATCCAAAAAGTAAAGACGATTAGAATAAATACTATTGAGGACAGGGATGAGGACTATGGTGTGTCTCTCCGAAGACCTCTTATTTCTGTTGTTTGGAAGAACATCTTTCTGATTTAGAGTACTAACTGGCTTTAAAGCTATGTGCAAAAAAAAAAAAAAAAAAAAAAATGTGAATGTCTACTCTGCAACAGTTATATATTATATGTATAATTTCTTCATAATATTCAGAGAACTGTGATGCCTTCATGCCTAGTGACAGACACAGCTTTGGCATCTAATCCAAAAGCTGGGAACAAATCTCGGTCTGTGCTTGGAGTCCTAGCTGCTGAGGGCCTGAGTCTTCCCATAGCCAAGATGAACGCTATTTTAGGTCTTTCCTCGTCCTGAAGCAGAAGATGTAGCTGAATCAATCAGCTGGGTTGACCCTGAGGTCAAAGTGTGAACGCCCTCTGAACATTTAGCTATCTATTCGCTTCATGTCAGTAATAACAATAACCTTCAAATATTCAATTGTAATGACACTGTCAATACAACATATAACCACCTTCTTTATAAAAGAAAAAAAGAAGGCATTAAGTATTCTGTTTCAGAGGAAGGAGGGAGGCACACATAACCCTAAGAGGCAGGGTAGCTCGAAGAGTCCTCTCTAAAGGGATATATATACATTTTAGATGACCAGTCTCCCTTACAACCCAAATGTGTCCCATTCTTTGTTTCTCTCTGAAATAAGACTGGGAAAGCGGAAATGCTGAATGGCTTTGGAACGATCTGCGTAGTAAATTAACTGGCAACCAGGGCCCTTAGTATCGGACTTTCATCTCTGGATTTCCTTCCCGATCTCAACAAATGGACCTACCCCCTTTCCATTCTACTCTCCAGCCAGCCATCCTTCCTGAAGTAAGATTATTATTGGAAGATGTGATAATTCTCTAGTATATTGGAGTAAAAAAAAAAAAACAGTTAAGAACAAAGATGAGCCTTAAGGGGTAGCCACATGCCGCAGGTCTAGAATTCATAAGGGGGTGGGGTTGGAGGTAGGTACACTTTAAATTATTTCATAACTAGATTATTATTTACTTTAAATTATCTCATAATTAGCTATTGCATGTATATGGCCATTGTGAAAGCATCCATATGTTATATGTCAATACTGAAAATAGTTTTATGGTTTTTCTACAACACATCTCTGAATTGCTTATATTTTAATACATCAGAATCCTCAAAATTTTAGAGCTGGGTTTCTGCTGTTAGGGTCTTGTTTAACCTTTGCAAGGTCTCCACTAGAATTACTAGCAACGCCGAACTCATGGACATAAATGGTGGAGACAGTCATCTACCCACCATTTAACATTTCAATATATGCCCTTAAGGGGTTAAAACTACAGGTGCTTAATTTTATGAAACATATGACATTCTATTTCCAGGTGCTTCAAGAAAAGCATGAAGGTCGGGCGGTGGTGGCACACGCCTTTAATCCCAGCACTTGGGAGGCAGAGGGATTGCTGTGAGTTCGAGGCCAGCCTGGTCTACAAAGGGAGTTCAGGACAGCCAAGGCTACACAGAGAGATCCTGTCTCGAAAAAAGCAAAAAACGAAACAAAAAAACAGAAAGAAAAGAAAAAGAAAAGCATGAAGTTCTAGATCCACAGAGCGAATCAACGGAAGACTGGACCCAACAGTGTGTCGCCTCAAATAACGCCTTTCACATCAATAGGCCTCCACTGTTAAATCTGAATAAATGGCCTACCGAAGGGGCCTTCCTGCTTTAAGATCCACCTTGCCAGTAATTCTAGTAAGTACCAAAATTATGCTTAACACACAATTCCAGTAGTTTCTAAGAAACAAATGACAACTGAATCTTAATTTAATTCTGCTTGGTTTTTGTTTTGTTTTCTTTGCAGTTTTTTGGTTTTTTGTTTTGTTTTGTTTTGTTTTTGGCAGGGGGTGGGGTTGGGGGGATGTTGGGTTTTGGTTGTGTTGTTGCTGTTGTTTTTGAGACAGGATTTCTCTTTGTAGCTTTGGCTGTCCTGGACTCACTTTGTAGACCAGGCTGGCCTCAAACTCACAGAGATCTGCCTGCCTCTGCCTCCCTGAGTGCTGGGATTACAGGCATGCGCCGCGCCACCCAGCTTTTAATGTGATTCTTAAATGCTCAGCAACACTTCATAATAATTATGGAGTATCAAAAACTCTACTCTCTGTCTTGACTGCCATTTGCTTGAAATAAAGCTGTAACCACATGAAAACTATTTTAATACTCCGAGAAGACTAAATAGCTAATCCACGGCCAAAACCAGATGAAACACAGTTCATAAATATCCTATCCAAAAAAAAAAAAAAAGCTAAAAACTAAAATACCAGCAAATTTGCTGCTTATGGTTAAAACTGTTCTAATGATATATAGTATATATTGCTTTTTGCCAATATGCGTCTTGCTTCCTAAATGTGCACCTTGAAGGATGCTGGCTCTTGAGTGATGTTGACAAGCATGTCTAAGTCAGACTCTCACAGACATGCTGTAGTTTGTCTTAGGGAAGACCATAATCCATAATAACGAATACTACATTATTTGATGGGAAAACTGATAGGAACTCAAAGCACGGATTATGGGATCAACCTCCAGGGTAATTTCTGTTTTCATGGCTTCACTCAACTGAAAGTCCTGGTACCCATTCCCTACCCCATAATTACACATCAGAATAGTAACCAATTAGCAAATCCGACGGCAGGGGTAGGAGCAGAGCAGCCATGATAATTAAACGTGAAGCCTGAAATCCCGTGCCACTCCAGGTAATAAACGTGTTCCACTACACCTGCTCCACTCAGGTGCTGGTTAGTTTCTGTGGCCTGTACACAAGCTCCAGAGTCACCTGGGAAGAAAGAACCTCAGCTGAGGACTTTCCTCCATCAGTCTGGCCTGTGGCATTGTCTGTAGGGCATTTTCTTTATCAACGATAGATACGGGAGGGCCCAGTGCATTGTGGTTGGGGCTTCCCCTGGACAGCTGGCCCTGGGTTGGGTAAGAAAGCACTGTGCCTCCATGTTTTCTGACTCGGCTCAAGCTCCAGTTCAGGCCCTGACTTTCCTCAGTGACGTACTATGATCAGGATGTGCCCGGATGAATAAACCCTTTCCTCCCCAAGTTAATTTTGGTCATTGTGTTTATCCCAACAATAGAAAGCAGCAAAGTAGGGCAGTCGTTAACCCATATTTGAAGAAAAGGAATGAACCTGTTTTATGTTTGGTCGTGAGCCTAGCCTTTAACAGCGGAGCCATCTCTCAAGCCCTAGAGCAATGTTTTATAAATAAAAAGATTTCACTGGCTGTCAACTCCTATCGCCTTCTAACTTTTAAGTCACTTCTCTTTCATTTCTATTATTTCCAAAACCAAAACGCGTACAAGGGAGATGCTCATTGTATCAAGTAGGATACATGACAGATAATGCCCTCCTAGCAGACAGGCTTTGGGACTTAGTTTTTCCATGCCTTCACAACCGGAGCATACATTTTTAATGACTGGGTTTTTTAAAACAATAGTTAAACTTACCAAACACTATTTTAAAAAAATAATAATAATAAGTCAATTACAGCAACGGTCTCTCATTTTTAGTTTGTGCTGTTTGTTCTACTTTGTGTTGGTACTGTGAAAAGATGTATGTGGGCCAGGCATGCAGGTAGGCAGTGAACATAGGAAACGCTGAGTGAATATGTGTTGAAGCGAAGAATAAACAAATGAGCAAACATCAAATGTTCCCATACCATACACCTATCCAGAAGTCTTGCACATTGACTTCTACTAAACATGAATTTGTTTCAAAGTACATACTTCAACTGTTGTTTTCTGTTTCCACTCGGGAGACCAACACGGGAGTTCATAGTAAGATGTAACACTTGGAGACTTACTGGAGCTGAAAAACTCTAGGTTTGATTTCTAATTTTGAAACTTTGAAATCACTTAGGGTTTTCCAGATTGGTTTTACTCTCACGCAGTAAAGATGATGTCTATCCAGAGTATCTCCAAGAACTTTATTAGCAAATAAATCAGATATTTGCACTATAACCAAAGGTATAAAGAGATAACCTAAATGTTTCTTCAAGAATTTACGTAAATAGATTTGAAGTCTTTAAATAGTTCATTCCTATCAATCCAGAGGTAAAAACCAATGCCAAAGATTTGTATCGTTACCAATAAAAATCATATTTAACAGATGACACACACAAAGATGTTATGATGTTCATAGCTTGGGGAAACAGAGGAAGGGTGTAGGAAGATCAGATTACAAATCAGTAAAGGTGACAGACTTGATGCTGACTGTCCACCCCAGCCCTTAGGTCAGCTGAGCAATAGCATCTCATAAAAGTGGTTCAGGCCAGGTGTGGTAGCTCACACCTTTAATCTCAGCCCTCGGGACAAAAAGAGGCCGGCGTAAGTGAGTCTCTGCACGTTCCAGGCCCTCCTGGCCTAGAATACAAAGCCAGGTCCAAACCACCCAGAGCAACATAGTGAGACTGTGACCCAAATGAATGAGTGAGTGAGGAGTGAGTGAGTGAGTGAGTGAATGCAGGCAAGCAAACAAAGCAAGCTTCTGTAAGGTAAGAACACCACAAACTAAAACGCAAACAGGAGCAGGGAGTGGTGGTACACACCTTTCATCCCAGCACAGGAAGCAGAGACAGGTCGATCTCTGAGTTTGAAGTCAGCTTGGACTACAGAGAGAGTTCCAGGCCAGACAAGACTACACAGAGAAACCCTGTCTCGGGGGGGGGCGGGCGGCATTTGGTATTGTACATTAATCCAATATTAGAGCCCTGCCAAACCAAGCAAAGAAATTTTAGTTGCCATATACAGTGATATGAGAACATAGCGGCCCTTTCTGAATCGCCATTGTTAAGCAGACCTTAGGGAATTCTGCAAGCTAAGGTTTTTGAAAGGGAAAAAAAGTAACAATCTTTGGTCAACATTCAAAGAGCGATAACAGAAAGGGCCACATCAACCGGTGTGTTACATCAAGAATTTCCCACATCAACTCAATGTCTTACACGAAGAATTTAAAGTGCTTAAGTGATTTTACAACTCTTAGCCAAGCAAATAGTCACCTCGGCAAGAGAACTGAGATAGGAGGAAGACGTGTGCTATATTTCAGTGTTCAGTTTTGTAAATGCCATCCTTTCAACCTCACTGCTATGAGGTTGCCATTCTACATGTACATGCGTCCATATGGCCATGCACGTACGCTGTGTGCATAGACCACACACTGAGAGCAAACGCTCAATATGCGGCATCCTCTCTGTCTGAGGGAATGTTAGCCTGCGGCTCTTTCTATGTCTGTGAGCAGTTGTACTTGAGACTGCCCCCTTGCACTTATTTAAACTAGAACACATCACCAGTAAACATATAAGCCACACATATGCTGGATAACGTTTCGGCTCTCCAAGTTTCTAAAGAGAAAAATCTAGATGAAATTGAGTTTAACATTTTATTTAATCCAATGACGTCCGAAATACTTCAACATGTAAGCAAGGTAAAATTATTGAGATGAGTGCTTTCGTTTCTCAGGCCGAAATCCCGTGGATATGCCTTCATGGGCATACTCGTCCTAGCAAAGTTTTCATCAGGAGTTACCTCATCAGTGTTTAGATCCCATGAACTTCCCAGCTGAAAAAGTGAGTCCACATAACTAAGAAACGTTTTAGTAACTGAATCAAATTTAAATTGGGGTCAAGACTATGGCTTGGCAGATAAAGAAGTATTTTATGTCAAGGCTTAGAACCTGAATTGAGTTAGATGCTCAGAATACATATGACATGGTAAAAGGAGGAGAAAAATAAGTCCCACGACTGTTTTCTGAGTGTCACAAAGGTGTACACGTGTACGTGCATGTACGCAGACAGACACACATACCGCAAGTAAATGTAAGAAGTCATTGAATTTAAACTTAAATTTAGGTAGCATTCACCATATTTCAGGTTTTCAACTGCCCGTGGGATGAACAGTACATATCTTCCTCAATGACAGAGAACGTATGGACAACTCAAAAAAACAAACAAACAAACAAACAAACAAACTCAGAAACTGACTAAAAAGCATTCATCCCAAATGAAAAACTTCCCGGTCCGCATCTTGTCCCCCAAAAGCTTTGTATATCTCAAGCCGTTATTTTGCAAAATCTCTAATAATACCAAGACTCCGGGTCCAAGAAGCACAGGCACCCAGAGCATACTTACAGCCAAGTCTTCAGTTGCCTGTCATTCCATTATTCAGTAAAGGAGAAAGATGAGCCAAATGCCTCTGTTAGCGTTGTGTCTAGACACAACATTTGAATAGATTTACTTTTCCTGCCGATGCAGTTTGCCAGGAAGTGGAGAACAGATTGGCTTGGAGGACAGTGGAGACCTTAAGTCTGTGTCCTCTCTGTGAATGCTATCTTCACTGGGCGGTCAAGAAATGAACAGCCTGCCAAGGCTATTCAATTGTAACTGAACAAGTCCAGGATCAGGAACCAAGCAAGTGACATTTTAAGCTGAGTAAAACTTGGCAAGGCAGAGTCTTGTCTCTCACCTGTATAGGCTTCAGGGTTAAGAACCTAAACTGGGCCAGGTATGGGAGCACACTCAGGAAGCAGAGGCAGGTGGATCTCTGGGAGTTCAAGGCCAGCCGGGTCTACAGAGTGGGTTCCAAGATAGCCAAGGCCACAAAGAGAAAACCTGTCTCAAAATCTTTAAAAACAAAAACAAAACTAAATCGTGAGCTCTCTGGGTCAGAGCCCTGTTTCTGTCACTCACTACCACTTCAATTTTGGAAGATTGGCTTAATAATCTTCCTGTTCCCCATCAGTAAAATGGACATTAAAAATAATAGCATTTAAGTCAGATTATGAGGAATGAGATTTTTACCGGATATAAAACACGTGAAAACACTGTCTTGACTTTGATATGTTGTATGTCAACATTTGTTACTTATTTCAGCTCAGAAATCAGAATAGGTATAGGACATAGAAGTGACTGTCTAAGCCAGCGGTTCTCAACCCATGGGTCACGACCCCTTCGGGAATCTAACAACCCTTTCACAGGGGTCACCTAAGACCGCCGGAAACCACGGATATTTAAATTATGATTCATCACAGTAAAAAAAAAATTACAGTTATAAAGTAGCAACAAAAATAATTTTATGGTTTGGGGTCATCACAACATGAGCAATTGCATTAAAGTGTCACACCCAACCGAGATTAGTGGCACACGCCTTTAATCCCAGCACTCAGAAGGCAGAGGCAGGAGGATAACTGTGAATTCGAGGCCAGCCTGGTTTACAAAGCAAGTCCAGGACAGCCAAGATAACATAGAGAAACCTTGTCTTGAAAACCAAAAAAAAAAAAAAAAAAAAAAGGGGGGGGGTCACACCCAATGTTAGAAAAGTTGAGAACCAGTGGTCTAAGTACATTATAAATATTATAATGGCATGTGAATATAAGCTATTCTTAGCCTGTATAAAATAAGTTTAGATGGCCTGGACAAGAGAACAACACACTTAATGAAAAAAAAAAATTTTTTTTTTAAATCCCAGTTTCACCAAACTGAACCTTCACAATGTAGGTCAACAAGTTCTGTTAGTTTTTACAGCCGCCCTGATGGCTCATACATGTCATCCTTGCATTTGGAAGGACAAAGGACAGATAACCCTTGTCCTCCAAAGTCAGACCCACATCACTCACCTGTGCTACCACGCCTAGTAATGTAAGGTGTTCACTGGTCATTGCTAGCTTAGGCCCTCTGTTCACTTCCATCGGAAGCAAGATCACATGGAATACAATGGTCAATAAATTGGCCAATGATGTTCTAGAAGACGCACACACAAATATCAAATCTTCATTTAAAGATCGCTCTCTCGCAAGCAAATTTTCTGTTTCCATTAACGTTTTTGTGGTTTTGAATCTTTTTTTTTTTTTTTCTCTATTCATAATCAGAACTCCTCATAAAATTGGCTGGTAATAGCCTTCTTGTCCTTTCCTTTCATTTTTCTGGCCCTGGTGCACTTATTAATTCATATTTTAAGGCCAAAAGAAGGGATGTGGCAGGAATTGGAAAAACAAGCTCATCTAGTAATGGAAAATAGCTCAGGGACAACAGAAAAGGAGCATAACATTTTTCCAAGTTTTACCACAGGAGAGTGTCACCTCCATTCGGTGGTAATTTCAATATCTGCAAAGTAAAGGAATCAAAAGGCCTTCCAATTTCATTTTATTCTTTAAGACAATTAAAGACCTAGGGCTTCTAAAAATGCCACGTCTCTGCCTAACCAAGATGTCACTAAAATAACCATAGGAACGCTTACATTATGTAACTTTAAATAATTTTCGACATAGGCCTTGCTTGACAGTAGAAGATGTTACAAATTCTGGATTTCTCGGAAGACAGGTTATCTTTCTAATCTTTGCATTGTAAATGAGTTAACAGTATTTTATCCGAGCGATGGAAGCCACCCACTTGATCTAAGATGAATGCTTCATTAATTTTTCAGTGTGATGATGCTGCAGTTTTCCCAAGAACAACCGTGAGAGTTCTTGCAATGCTTCGAAACAGCCAAATTGCATCCAATATCCATGTCACCGTCCCTAACCACAACACTATAACCTATCCAGCATTTCAAAACTCAACCCCAGGCAAGCGTGATGTCACTGTCAACATCCACCGCGCTCAACTAACCTCAGGTGGTTTCTCCCAGCTGCCCTTCTAACCCTTCGTCTTGCAGACGTCGTCTGCTTTCTCCAGACCTCCCGCGCGCAGCACACTCCCCACCGCCACACCTGCGAGGTCAGGTGCCGCGACGCGCGACTCTGCAGGGACCCGAGTGGGCGCGGGCCTCCAGCTGACAGCGCGACGCTTTGTCTGCGGCTCCAGGCCGGCGTGGCGGGCGCTGGGGACAGACAGACACCTCGGGCCGACCTGCAGGACGGCACAGGCGGAGGCGACTCCCGGGGTCCCCGGGCGGCGCTCGCCTAAGGCGCCCGAGCCGCGGGGCGATGGGGTGAGGGGCCGCCACCTCTGTTCCCTGAGAAGCCGCGGCGCACGGGCCCGCACCGGGTAGCTGGGAGCCGGGTGGCTCGCCCCAGCTTTCCCTCCCGCCCACAGCTCACCTGACAGCCACGCGCACCGAGCTCTCGTCCGCGGTGCCCAACATGCCTGCGGCCGCCCGAGTCTCAACTCGGTGCTGAGCGCTCCCGGCAGGCTGTGGCGGTGGCGGTGGCGGTGGCGAGGACTCAGCGCCGCGATCCAGCCATGTTGGGCGACTGAATGGAAAGGTGGCGGCGCGGAGGCGCGGGAGGGGGCGGTGACTCAGGGCGGCGCCGCCCCTTGCCCCCACTCGCCGGGCTCAGCGCTGCCCTGCGTCAGCCGTGGCCGGTCCGGTGCGCCCCGCCCCGGCGGCACAGCCAGGCAGGCGCGGCCCCGCGGGGAGCAGAGCGAACCCTCCCTCCACCCCACCCCCTAAGCCCTGGAGGTGCGTCCCCGAAGCCACCTGCCCCGACTGCAGCGTGGACCTTGACCCTCTTCCCCTAGCTGGGAGCTGCCCTCTGCCCACGCTCGCGTGGGACGTGGGAGAATGATTTTCCCTTTCAACCTCCTCAGTGTTTTACTGTTGAGACATATGCACACAGGGAAGTGCACTGGACCCTGAAGCTGCCAAGCGTTCCCACAACTGTTTTCCATGGAGAAGTGCAGCGTGGTAAATCCTTGCAAACGGATTTGCTTTCCCTGCTGGGCCTTCAAAAGCTCCTCCCGGGATCCCAGGATTCTGTCAACAGTGTGCCATTGTGTGTTCTGCACGTCATGGTTGCCCTTCCACATGCCTTTAGATAGCTCTGTGGAAACAGCCTTTGTTAGCTTTGCCACAGAGTATCTTTTGTGGGCTGCTCAGTACATTTCTACAAATAAACATGTGGGCTCATACAGAACAGTATAAAAGATTAAATGTCACTATCCAAATAAAAACACTGGCCCAAAGCAGATATAAGTTAAAATCACACACCTGCTCGCCCTTCTCAGAGAGGGTCAAAGGAGACAGTGTACATTGGGATTGGAACGAAGTGTTTACCTTCTACACTGATGGGAACATGGCCTAAGGGGTTTATTCTTACAGATAGTTTATCTTCCATCCCTAAATTGTTAGAAAGTTGTACTGTCCTTCTGTGTGCCCAACTGGTGGTAAAGCTGTCCTCTGGGTTCGCTCTGGAGAGCCTGCCCCAGCCTTGATATCTATCCACCAACATAATGGAGTCACATTTCGTCCTAACTTGACAGGTCCAGATCTGGATGGATCTGGTTTGACCACCTTGCTTCTGTGTTTAAATGCTACATAAAGGACAAGAACAACAGAGCTTATTTGGCAACAGAGCAACATATGTAACCTTTTAAAAGTCTCTCTAGCACCTCTGTGTCCCCCCCAAAATAAAAAATAATAAATATATATATATGTATATATATATATATGTGTGTGTATATATATATATATATATGCGTGTGTGTGTGTATATATATATATATATATGCTATGAGAACTGGGCAGGTAGCTTCAGTGAGTGGAGGAAGCAAAGGCAAGAACAATAAAGATAAAATAAAGCAGACGACAGACCCCCTCAGGAGGTAGTAGCTGTCCTCACTCTGTGTCTGGGCTCACTCTACTGGAGTGTAAACTCTATGCTGCTAGGTTGTTGGTTCAATTGTACGGTTTTTGTTCCTCGAGTGAAAAAGAAGAAAAATCAGATCTTTATGTGAAAACTCTTTAGTTTTAAGGACTAACAACTAAGTCAGCACAATATTTCCATACTATGCAAAACCAACCTCAAAATATGCTTGGCCAACTTTTAGCCCAAAGTCACCAGACTGAAACGCCTGGCCAAATGTTAGCATCAATAATAGTGGTGGCTTTGGGTCCATATCATGCACGGTTTCAGGAAAACGCCATGTAAAACTTCAAAATCCTGAAGGCCAAAAGTTCTAAAATTGATGGCCAAGTTTATATAGTATTTGTTTGAGATTTCTTTTCTTTTCTTTTTCTTTTTCTTTTTTTTCTTTTTCTTTTTTCTTTTTTTTTTTTTTTTTTTTTTTTTTTTTTTTTTTTTTTGAGATTTCTTTATAAGTACTGTTTCCTTGAGGTCCCTTTAATTAATAAACATACATTAAAGAAAATTCCAAGGCCCGAGCTTTTACCATGCAAGAGTTTACATCCTCTGCAGAACATTTATTTACTATTTAGTAGATGGCTGCCGCGTGCACATTGCGCTAGACACTACTGATGTGGAAAAGAACACAATGCCATGGCTACAGAGAATTTACTGTTTAGTTCTGAGATTTAAAAGTCTGGAGGTACATTAGAAATTATGATAGGCCTATAACAAATGCTACAGGTAAACTCTACAATCAGAACGGTCTCCCAGGCCAACTCCTACCTCCAGACTAGCCAGATGGCGTGCCTCACTCCTGCCATTCCCTGACTGAAACTTTCCAGGGGTTACCTAACACAAAGAGCAGAAATTCTTAGACTAAGGTCCTTCACACTCTGGCTTCATCTTCCGGCACCGTACTCCTTAGCCACTGCTTTTCAGTGATGTGGGTACTCTAGCTCGGAGACACATGCATCTCTTTGCTTCCGGGGGAGGTCTTTGGCGTAGCTGTTCCCTTACCTGGAATGTCCTTTTCGTAAAGCTTCTCATGGGCTCTTTTGAACATTTCAGTATCAGCCTAGGTGGAGTTTTCCCAGAGAGGCTTTCCTGGCCACTCACTCCAAAGTATTGCTCCTCTGCAAGGCCCAATTGCAGGCTTGCACTACTAATGTAAAACCGTAACCTATAAATGATAAGTGTGTTAGAGACGCCTATCAATGCTATTAAATAGATAAGAACATGAGGCTTTTCCCTTCTATGGTCTCCTTTGTTAACATGTTTTATTTGCAAAGGAACATAATTCTCTATATGCAGTGAAAATGTTTAGATTATTTCTATGAATTTTACTATTCATCTTCAGATCATATGATTTCAGTTCAAATGTGAATACAAAAGAATGTTAATGCAAGTGAAATCATAACAATTACACAATTCCTATTTATAATCACACACATGAGTTCATACTTCATTCCTTCTTAAGCGGACAGTAGGGGTGTTGCGCAAAAGCAAGGCAGAAATGTTAACATCAACGTGGGGCTGGGGAGGTCCACGCCAGTGGGCAAACCCAGGGCCTGGTGGATGGTGTTTGCTGTACAACTCAGCACTTTCATTTCTTGGTGCATCTTGGTTCCACTAACTCAGGCTTGTGATGAACCAGCCTGCCTTCAGCTTGGGCTTGAAAGACATCTCATAGTAAAGACAAACTAGGCTCATTCCTGTTTATGATTAAGTATGTTTCCCAAGGATTGGGCTATGCCCCCACCTGTAACCTTAACTACAAATGGTTGGTTCTTCACTGCCTGTTCCAGGAAATGACAACCATGCCTTTGTTCCAAACGTTGTTATGACCATCTTGCAATCTTACCTTTGTTTCAAAAGGTTGTTATGACAACCTGTTGTTATGACTACCTTATGACCACCTTGCAGCCACATCTTTGTTTCAGGAGGTCACTAAGACTAACTTGTTCTGCTAAAATTCTGCTCCTGTGACATCACCTAGTTTGCCCACCACATTCCCCATTTGGAAACCTCCTACCTGTAAGCTATAAAAACTTTGCCTTGCTTATGTCCGATGCTGACCTCTTGAAATTCGCCTTTGAGAGAGGCAGCCTGTGAACACGAATAAGAAAGCTGGCTTTAATTAATTTGGCCATGATGATCTGGGTCTGTGGTCTTTCTCTTCACGTCTTCAGGTTTAACCCTTGTAGGCAAGAAATGAAAAAGCCGGAAAGCAGTCTGGGTGTTAAAAGGCCTTCTACTGTTCTTTCAGAAAACTAAAGTGCTTTTCCCAACACCCAGACCAGGTGGCTCACAACTCCACTTTCAGGGGACCTGACACCATCTCCTCAACTCTATAGGTACCTGCACTCAGAAAAATACCATACCTACCCCAACCACATATGCATATGCTAAAATTAAATTTCAGAAACAATTGAAGGACTGTGAAGAAAAACTGTCTTTCCCTTCTTTTTTAATTTGGCATTTTCAGAGCCCCAGTGGTTGGCTTTCTGAGAGCAAGAAAAGGTAAGGCTGGGTTCTATGGTAGTAGTGTTTGATGTTGTTGTTGCTGTTGCTGTTGTTGTTGTTATTGTTGTACTGGAATGCCACAGGTGCCCACAGCTCTTCTTCTTCAACTGCAGACATGTTTACCACCCAGTCTCCTTGACTGTGAGTCTCACTGAACTAGCCATGGGAGTTCTCCTTATGCACACAGTTCTATGCTGAGGAGGGATTATGAGTGCAAACTGAGACTAGGGACCCAAGACAAGGATAGGTGTGTTACATATTCATATGGTTCTGCTCATCTACCAGGTTAACTAAAGGATAAAATGAAGAATCATAAGATACGTGAGCATTAAGCCAAAAGGCCCTTCTATAAGGCCAGGGCTCTCTGTTGACCGGACAAACCTCCTGCCGAGGGAGCTGGTGCTAACCCCCTGATTGCTCAGTGGTGTTAGCCTTTATCAGTAGGTGACGACATTCTCCTAGTTTTGTTGTTCACTGTCTTCCCTCCAGTTCTAACGTTAGCTTCATGATAGTGATTACTTCCACGTTACTCATCAGTGTATCCACGGCTATTTCTATAGATCCTCCAGCTATGTGGTATCATAGGCATCGCTGAATATTAGCTGGGTGATTAGGTGGCTTTGGAAAAGATACGCAAGCTTTTTCAATGTCACCTGCTTATGTATCAATAATGAGTTTCCTTGTTATAGGAGCTATTGTAGAGACCTAAAGAGCCTCTCCAGCTTTGCTAGCTCCTTATAAACACACAGCAGACTAATTTTATTATTATGAGTGTCTGTTCAGATGTAGAACTTTGTACCTCATCAAGAAGAAGACATTTATTTCTTACAGTTCTGGAGGTTGAAAAGTCTAAACGTGAGGTGCTGGCCTTTGAGTAACTCTGAGACGAGGTCAAGTCTGAAAAGGTGCACCTGTCTAAGGCAGGAGGCGTCTTCCTGTGTACCCTGTACAGACAGCCCCAGCGAAGCTGCAGCGTGCACCTGAGCGGCAGCCTCATGAGATTTCTCCCTCCAGGCCATCGACTCTGTTTTTCTGGTTTCCACATTCTAATCACTCATTAAAAGTTATTCAGCTTTTCCTCTTTGCTGCAAGCAAAATGATTTTTTTTTTCTTTTAATTTCTGATTATACCTCCATGTGCAAACAACTGGTTTTGAAAAAGCATGTCTAGACAACCATCTGCCCAGAAACACTTTAGGGGAAACAAAAAATCTTTTAACGAGCTAATACTTAATTCTGTAACAACAGCAGCAACAAATCTACTATCCCCGATGGTTCTCTTTATGTCATTTTTCCGTCAGTAACAATGTGTACTGTGCTAAGTACTAGCGTGCATTAATTTTCTCAGTGACCCTAAAAGGTACATATAAAGATGTAACTATTATATCCACATTACATATATGCGGGAAATGAAGGTTTTCCAACAAGTTTTATTTATAAAAATTTTATCTCTAGTTCAAGTTCAACTGAAAACAAACCAAAAGCAAAACCTAATACAATCCTTGCTTACTCCATCCCTCCTCCCCTTGAACTACATCCAAGACTCTCCCTTCTGGCAAATCTGCACCGTGTTTTGCTTTGGTCTTTGTTGTGGTAATGATCACTCTCTAACTCTTTGACCATGTTAGCAATTTATAAAGGGCAGAACTTGTAGAATACCCAAGAGGGCAGCCAGGGCTTATTTGTTGAACAAGTAAATCAGTGGCTTCCAGAAGAAGGGCCTGCTACGCTTTGATTTCAACACAGACCACGTTTTCATCGTAAATAAGTAGTTGCCTCCTGGTTATGGTTCTCGGAAGACTGCTTCCAGACCACAGTGTCTGAAAAAGGGAGTGTTCACACACTCGGGAAGGAAACCTGAGCACCTGACAGTCTCCCAACCAGCAGATTTTAAAGACCGGAACAGTCTTAGACTCCAATCCACCTCCATTCATTTTCAGTTAAGGAGAAAACTGAAGGCCAGCCCCATACCCCCAACTCCCCACAGGATAAATTAGGGGTAAACTGTGATAAATTAAAATCTAGGCAACACAACTACCTGGCTAGGGTTGTTAGTTCTCCTGCTAGCTTCACTATGCACTTTCTCCTTTTCTTCGGGTTTTAAAAAAATCATATCTTATATATGCTGTTTGTGTTATGAAGATTGTATGCTGAAAATTAAGGAAAATTTTATCTTAAATTCTTGAAGTTTTAATTGATTTTATAGAAAAGGAATTTGTTCATGTGTTTCTGCTAAGGGTGTTTTGAAGTTTTGAGGCAGGGCATGGGATAAACAGACCAGCCTGGCTTCAAAATACCTATATAGGTCCACTTTGAATTCCATATTCTTCTGCCTCCACCACCCAGTTGTGCTAACTTATTTTTAATGATTCTTAACATTACTGAAAAATCAAAACTGTAGCTATATGCCATCTGCACATTTTCTAATCTGTCTATTTTTTTAATATTAACTGCAGTGATTTCTGTTTACTAGAGAAGTTTAAATTTTCTTTTTTTCCTTTTTTTTTTCATCTATTTATATTGTTATAAATTTGAAAATCACTTTTGCTAGCATGTTAAAATTATTCCTCTAAGGAGGTAAATTGGCAAGTAGCTAAACTTCCTTTCATTGGAAAGGGAAAAAAAAAAAAAGATAAAATTTGGATAATTTTTAAATTGAAAATTATACCTAAGATACTACATCTCAGGGAAACTCAAAGAACAAAAACCCTTGTAAGTGCCTTGGACTTTTGCAGAGCTTCCAGCATCTGTGTACTGCAGACAGCTTGATTACACCACAGCACTGGCCCACTTAATTGCATTCAAATGCAAATTATAGCTATTGAGTCATGTGGCTGGGAGCCAAGTTCTTAAGAGGCCTGTTTCTCTCTCTCCGTGTCTCTCTCTCTCTCTCTCTCTCTCTCTCTCTCTCTCTCTCTCTCTCTGTGTGTGTGTGTGTGTGTGTGTGCAGGACCAAACTTGACTGGCAGTTGGAGATAGTCATTCATTACAACTTGGTTCTTTGTACTTTTGGAGCAAGGAGGGTTATTTGCTGGGGCTTGGGGGGGGGGGGGGAAGAGTAATAATATAGAACGGGATTACTAAAAGATAATTTTATCTGCTCTTTTTAAATAGAAAACTTCCCTTTCCTCTTATTTATGCGTCAATACCATCATTTTCCCCGATTGTGTTGGCCTTTCTTCTGAACTTTTTTTTTTCCTTTTCTTATTGCTTCTTGAGAGAGCTGGCCTGCTTTGAGTCACACCGCTGTAGAGAAGCACAGCTTTCAGACTGTAACGTACCCCTGAGTCACTCCACTCAATAAAGCAATGGATTTTTAACTGAGATATTCTGTTTTGAGTACAGCTGCCAAGGTCGAATGACTCTGCACCATGCTTGTACAAGCACACAGCCACCATCTGCCAACACACCACAGGGCTCACACTGGTCACTCGTCGGCACTAATAAATAATTATATCAGTGAGTACATCAAATTGCAGCAGGTACCTTGCCCCGTGATTTTTTTCAATCATATATGTTAAACCCACTCACCTGGCTCTATAAAAGACAGAGCACTGGGCAACACATGAGCAGGCGTACTAATCCAGACATCTTGTATTTGATAGGATCCGGTGATAGGGTTATTAGGCTGCGAAAGTACATACATTGTCCTTTAAGAAGAAGAAGAAAAAAAATGTCCCCCAAACAGATTCCGAGACCAGCAGCCTCGCTATAAATAGGCCAAATGAGACTGAAACTGTGGAGATGGCACCGCACCTGGAGGTTTTACTTGGACTTCCCAGGGGATCCAAAAGGTGGTAAATCTCAAGCTGCTTGTGTCTGACAGGGCACCTCTGGCAATGTTGTAGATGCGCTTAGAACCCACAGTCTCCCCTCTTGACTTCTTGCTTGAAAAGAGGGTGCACTCCCTGTCTGTTCCCACCATCACGTTTTGGAAGCACATAGCTGGTTCCTGTTTCAGTGGCCGTTGCTAACAATGGCATCCAGATGAAGCCCCAGACACTGGCAGGGGATTTGAGCCTCTCGTAGAAGCTCTGCCTTGTGCATTCACATGGTGTTCAACCCATTTGTTCTTCACAATGATATGGTTTTTGATCTCTTATTTTTATTTTTCAGAAAACCCAAATCTTCTCAGACCCCATCGCCCCCTCTTCATACCACCCAACTTTGTATCCTTTTTTTTTTTTTTTTTTGTAACCCATCAAGACCAATTTGTGCCGTTAAAATCTTCTTGCACGGGTGGTGGTCCACTGGAGTGATGTCAACTTTACAAGGCCTATCTCTTTCAATCATCGGCTAACAACTGCCAGTTGCTCCCCAGCCAGGAGTAGTATTTCATGCCTAGCTCTCCTCCCTAATCTAGGGTTTGGTCTGACTCAGTGCACACTGTTAAAACCTCTGCATCAGTTGCCCCACTGTACCCAGAAAACAATTCTTTATTTGCCATCCTCCATCACCTCTAAATTTAATAGCCTTTTCATCACCTCCACCACACAGATCCTTGAGCCTTGGAAAGGCAGGGGTGACATATACACGTTCCACATGTTGCTAGGAATCTGGCAGTCTCTTATTCCCTGCAACTTGGTCAGTTGTGGGGCATTGTCTTGCTAATAATCTGTAAAGAGATGCATTGATCTGTGGGGATAATGATATCATTAGGACTAACCATCAGATTTATACTGTGTTCATTTAGCAAAATAATAGTAGTAGAGTCTACCCTGGACCTGTGATCTGTCTAGCCACAGTTTCCTGGCCTGATAATTGTACCAGCTATGGGTTGTATCTTGTGGAGTAAGCCTAAGTCCGATCAGATAGCGACTGATTACTCCAGTGATGTTCACACCACTACTACACCAGTGGGTAAGTCTTACCAGGCCAGTCAGTGTGTGGTTGATGATCAGCCTCCCCTCCCCTGACTTGCGTCAGGTAGTATGCATAGCGTCTTTCAGCACTGCGAACACTAGCCAGTGAGGACGACGATTCCAGGTCAGTAGCACCTTGATTTCTCTATGACTCAAGTAATGTGCTGTGTTCAACAAGACAAGAGCGTCTTAATGTCAGTTTCTGCATGGTAAGTAAGAACAGTGCAATAAGCTATAATGAGAGCTCTGTGGTCAACAACTCCGAAAGAAGTAATGCAATCCCGGCACTCAATTGGCTTTTTGTCACTTTTGGGGTCCACTGAAGGTATTGTTGCCCTGTTATGACATAACTCCATTTTAACATGTGTATGTGTGTGAGTGTGCGTGCACAGCCCTCTATAGTGGTCGGTTTCCATAAGATTTTTTTTTTATTTGAGACAGGGTTTCTCGGTGTAGCCTTGACCATCCTGAACTCACTTTGTAGACCAGGCTGGCCTCGAACTCACAGCGATCCACCTGCCTCTGCCTCCCGAGTGCTGGGATTAAAGGTGTGCGCCTCCATGCCCAGCTCCCATAAGAATTTTTGAAAGGTCTTTTTAGTATTGTTTATCTCTCCCCATACTCCCTCCTCTAACTGATCCTCTTCTGCCCCATTTCTTTTTCTTTCTTTCTTTCTTCTTTTTTTTTTATTTAATTTGCATTGGTGTTTTGCCTGCACGTATGTCTATGTGAGTGTGTCAGATCTTGTAGTTACAGACAGTTGTGAGCTGCCATGTGGGTGCTGGGAATTGAACTCGTTTCAATTTAACTGCTTTCCCCATTATTCCACTTAAACTTCTTGTAGCAATGCATTCTATCTTCTTTTGTAAGCCCTTCCCCATGGTCCCTTAATAATTTCCTGACCTCTATGGGTATTTAAAAAAAAAAAAACCTATTTGAAAATTCAAAGATAGCATCCAAAAAATGAGAGAAAAAAAAAACATGTGACTCCTGTCTTTGCTGGGCTGGGTTACCTCACTCAGAACAACTGTTTCTATCTCCATCTATTTACCTGCCAATTTGATTAGTTCATTTTTTTTCTTAAAGAGCAGAATAATATTTCATTGTGAACATATACCGGATTTTTATTATCTGTTCATCAGCTGGTGGACATTTGGATATTGTGAACAGAAGAGCAAGGAATGTGCACAGGTAGGGATCTGTGGAGCAGTGTATGGAATCTTCTGGGTATATACCCGAGAACGGTATAGGTGGATCTTGTGGTAGAATGACTTTTCAGCTTCTTGAAGAACCTCTACGCTGAATTCCGTAGTGGCTTTACTGGTTTTCAGTCTGACCAGCAGCATATAAATGTTTCCTTTCCCCCACACCCACACCAGCATTTGTCTCAGTGTTTGGTTTTGTTTTGTCTTTCTGACCTTTCCCATGGTAGCTGGGATGATATGGAATCTCAGAGTACTCTTAATTTGCATCTCCCCGCCGGCTAAGGCTGCTGAACATTTTCAAAAGATATTTATTTCTCAGCCATTTGCATGTCATACTTTTCCCCTGAATTTTTTTGTTTGAATTCATGAGTTTTTTCACTTGTGGTTTTGTATAATATTGTTTTTCCCCTCAGAGATTCTATCTCTATGAAATTCAGTTCCCATGGTTTGAATGGTTCACGTTATTTCCCTCAGCTGTCTCTTTGTGTTTTTGCATTCTTCACCGCAGTGTTTATTCCTATCCTCTTTGAGCTCCTTGATCATGATTTTTATTGTTGTTTCTAAATCATTGTCTTATAGCTACTCTGGGGCACACTGCTGTGGGAGTACTAACTTTTGGTAGAGACTTATTCTTTTTCTTATAGATGTTTGTATATTTGTAATGGAAGCTAGAAATATGGAGTCAGGTCATTGATAAGGGTTTCTTGGAATGAAAGTCCTGTCTGTCTTATGTAAGCTCTGTTGCCTATTATCCCAGCTTGCAGGGGATTGATTGGCCAGCTGTGCGGCACTTGGGTCCCGTCTTTGGGCAATTCGGTGTTAACAGGGCATTAAGAATTGTTATCACCTCAACTCAAGTGAGGTTCCTATGTGAGGGGGCATAGCTTTTGTAGAACTGGACAGTTCTCATGGACATGCCTCAGGAGTCGCTGGGAGGGGCTCAGGAAATTTCCTCAGGCAATGGGTGCTCATGGGATTGTAGATGTGAGTCTAGGATTCCTACCAGAAAAAGAGAGTTCATTGGAGAGCAAAACTAGGTAAAGGTAAAGTGGTTAAAGGATAGAGTAGGTTAAATTGCTGTTATGAGTCCAATGCTCGTCTCTGGATACACATTATCCTAAGATGTTGGGGATGACAGGGGTTAGCCGCACAAATTCCGTGTCTCCTAGAGAGGGACCAAGTGTGTGAGAGGATTGGACTGGGTTAGAAGCACAAGTTGGGCCTCTCTACCTGAAGAGAGGTTCTGGGATGAGTACAGGAAAGATCAAGTTCCTCAAGAAGGTTGTAGGGTTGGGGGTTGTCAAGTTGTGTTTAGGTCAAGGGCATGTTTGGAGTTGGTGGCCCTCAGGTAGGTCACTAAGGGATCTACCCACTAATCCTACAGCTGGGCGACGTCCACATTTTACAGTTAAAACAGGGGCCAACATGCCTTAGTGGTTTATAAAAAAGGCCCAAGGTTGGTGAGTCCAGACAAGTTAGTAATAAAATAGAACTAACAAAATATTCAAATAAGCACAGAAACATAAGCAGATGAGTCTCGGGTACATTGAAAAGTAGAATCACAAGACATACACTGAAAGCTGAAAATGTCTAATCGCTACTTTGAGTGTATCCAGTCACTGTATCGCTCTCCATCTCAGAAACTTTTGTTTTCATGATAGAACCCTCCCTTGCCCATCAGAGAAACACCTCAAGATCCTCATTGGAGACTTACAATGGCACATGATACCAAACCCAAAAATACTGTTTTAAGTCTTTTCCTATGCAGATACTCCTCTTATAAAGTTAAATTGTAAATTATGCATAGTATGAGAGGTTACCACGTTCTCTCTCTCTCTCTCTCTCTTTCCCCATAAATGTGTTACTTATACATGTGTGTGTGCATGTATGTATTAATATGTGCAGTGTAATACCTTGTTGTGGGGCTGGAGAGATGACTTAGTGATTAAGAGCACTAGCTGGTCTTCTAGAGGACCAGAGTTCAATCCGCCGCCCCCCCCCACACACACACAGAGCAGCTCACAACTGTCCATAGCACCTGTTGTAGGGAATCTGATGCTCTGTTTTTGCCTTCTTGGGTACCCAGTACACACATCGTACACAGGCACACATGCACACACAGTACCTATATACGTTTAAAAAAAAAGAATCCCTTGTGTTACTACATCTCCCCTTTTTATTTTGAGGTCATACTGAGATGAGGTGCTCATTATATCCCCTTAGAGACAGAACCTTAAAATACTTGCAAGCCAAATCCGAGAACACATGATAAAGATCACTTGCCATGATCAAACAGGCTTAAAACCCACCAAAGTCAGAGAGGACTGTAGAGATGGCTCAGCAGTTAAGAACACTTCACGTTCTTGCAATGGCCTGAATACAGTGCCCCAGAACCGTGTCTGGTGGCTCACAAACATCTATAACTCCAGGTCCAGGGGACCGCTATCCTCTTCTTCCCCCTTCATGCACCCTAAATCATAGTACCCACTCCCTTATCATACACTGATCATCCGAAATTGAGGTGTTTGTGCTGACTTTACTTTTTTTCTTTTTCTTTTTTTCTTTTGCGTTCTGGCAACCTCCCTTTTATTTCTTACCCTTCCAGCATTCTTTCTGTCCTTTGAATTATGAAGAGTCTGGCATTATTGGTGGCTTTTTAAACTAATTTAATTATAAGGTCACTCACTACACACAATCCTCTGGAGGCTTCATTACGTGCGTTCTCCCCAGAGAAGTGCCATGGACAGAAACCATTGATGATGTATTGTCGGGTAAAACTTTCCAGTTCATATTCTGATTCCGTACTTTTCCATCTAAGGTTGTCTAAATATCTTTAAGATAAAACTCAGCATCGAAATTGCTTTGTCCCCTACTTCTAATAAAACCAAAGCAAAATGGAGTTTAAAAATAAAAATGTCTATACATTTCTTAACCATCTCATTGAATTTTAAGCATTTTAAAATTGGCATCTTTGTTTAGTTGCCTCTGATGGCTTGACGGATGACAGACATCTGAGCCTTTGGCCTTAGAGAGAGAATTTTTGTTCAGTCCAGGAACCATGCCATTTCTCAGGCTCTGGTTAAAGGGGGGTGTTTCCCAGGCCCGAGTGACACCTGAATGCATGCCATTCACAACAAAAGAGTTTCAGTGTGTTCAGACTCAGTAGAGCCTTTTCAGAAGTCAGCGCGGGGGAGCTGCAGCCTGAACTTCAGTCCGTGTAAACCATCAGAGAAGCTTGCTTCCTTGCTTCCTACGACAACCCACACTGCGACCCTGTCACTCCACCACCAGCCAGGCGTTGGTGCTCCTTTGAATACTCTTGGGAAAAACCTGGTGTGCTTTTCTATGGCTAATTGTGATATTGCAGATTCCTAGGATGTTTGGAACGTCAATTTTTAAAGACATTTTCTGTGAATATTAATTAACTAAAGGTACATGGCAGTGAGACTTTCAAGTGAAAATTTGAGGAACTGTGAATAGTTACACATAACTAAGAACTAAATAATATAAAACACTTCAAACTCCCTTTTTTGGGAATCCTTGTAGGTTGGAAAGAAGAAGCCGAGCTGAATAAATTCTAAAGTGATGCTTGTGTGTGTATGTGTGTGTGTGTGTGTGTTTTCAATTTAAATTGGCATAGATAGACTTGTACTAAAAAGAGTGACAGCTGAGATGTGCATAGGCAGCTAGGTGGGGACTTCATCTTGGACTACTGCTGGCAAGTACAGCCTGTGCTCAGCATGTGCTTGGAGGAGTGTTGGCTGAGAGTTATATGATGTTCATGTTGGGTCATGGGTGCTGGCTGGACAGAACTGGCGAGGCTGGCAGCAAAGCGCAGTTTCTCAAAGCCTTGAGGTAGAAACTGAGATCAGAATCTAAGTCATCTAAGCCAATCTGGGTGATATCTGGGAAGACAAATCTGATTATGTCATACGCTAGCCTAAACTCCTTTTATAATTGCTCCCTGAAGTTCAACATCGTAAGAAAAGCACGATGTGGCTGTCCGTATCCTACATATGCAATACCTTATTAGTCCTCCAACCCCTAGAAAGGCAGGACTCTGGCTAGTCTGAACTTGCCCCTGCCCTGGTCTAGCTGTGTGCTCTTGCTCCTCCACATCTCTCCTGCATGGCTTGCACACTGTATGAATCAATATACTCAATACACTGTAATTTGAGTATCTTACTTTTGTCTGTGCTGGTCACTTTCTTGACCTCTGAGTTAAGCTCTCTTGGTAGTAGAATTGAGGAAGCCATTGTGTCAGAGTATGTAAAATTCTAACTGTTGGATCTTTGGGATCATATAGCTTAGATCAAGCGAGCAAATGACAGACCAAGAAAATCATCTTTTAAATGAAGAAAAAAAAAAAAAGGATTCTATATAAATAATTATATGACATTGAAAGCAAGTCCATTATGGTTAAATAATTTCCCATTAAATAGTAAGAGTCCCTCCTGCTAATGTTCAAGAGAAAGACCATAGCATGGAGTTGGGGAACTTTTCACTAGTGAACTCTTGATTCAGTTCTTAGATGAGAGAATTATCTGGATAATTTACTGAGCTTCTGTTTTACCCCCCTGGCATGTGAGAAAAACCGACAAACAAACTAACTTGACATTTTACAATCACCTGACTTTAAGTGAAAGCTCTTTGGTACAGCGAATGAGCCTCTAATCTGTTGGAGTCTTTTATTGCTTTAAATATATAAATGCAGCTTACTGGAAGCAGTGCAGGAGGGGGAGGGGAAGTGAAAGAGTGCTGGGGTGGGGGGAAGGGAAGGAGAGAGGGCAGGGGTGGGTGGGAAAAGGGCAAAGGTTGCAAGGGGGGCAAGGGCAGCAAAAAGGGGGCAGTGAACCCAAAATGTCTGGTTTATATAGTGAGTCTCTGGGAAGAGCAGAAGCCCCGGCCCTAGGTAGAAGGCAGAGCATGGCAGCTACACCTGTAACAGGACTTAATATCCCAGCCTTTTGTTGATAATAAATGGATAATGGGTGAAGAAATCTGGTCTTTGACTGCTTCTAGCTGACATAGGGGTGTTGATTTGGGGGTGGGGTGCAGAAGGCTGGAATGTTGGCCAAGTGCAGGAAGAGCAGGCTATTGTATTTGCTGTTCAGAATCTGTGAGCCCACCTGCAGCTAAGAAACTACAGGTCCCTTCAAAGCATTGGAAGTAAACCTTGTATTAAAATTGAGTTATATGGGTACAATACCTCATATTAGAGAAGAAATATATATATATATATATATATATATATATATATATATATATAGTGTGTGAAGAATAAGCTTAAATTTCAATTCTATACCACTGTATCTAGAATTAAATTTATTTTGCATCTATATACAAAATTCTATACCAGTGAATTCAAAATACCTTGTGAATGACAATTGAGGCATTAAGTTGAGGAGTAGATTCACTAATCTACTTTTTGTTCTATCTTCCCTATATATTTCTATATTCTCCTTTCTTTCTTTTCAACCCCTTTCTCCATACAGGATGCCAGCGTTCAGTATGCTGCATCCTGTCAGGTCTGATCCAATATCAGTGAAGACCAGATAGCTTAGTTTTACAATGATGCTTAATTGTTTAGGGATTAAGATGTTTTTAGATCTAGATAGGTGTTCTAAGTTGATAATGACAGTATGTGATGGAGCTCGATTTACATTCAGAAATTTAGACGCACCGAGATAGGAAAGATGTTTTCTTTCAAGGCTGTCAAATACAAATAGCTAAAACACTAAGGATGTAACATTTATATCTTTCCTGATTGTGTCATGGTTCTTCTTGCTATAGTTAATCTATTGTATATATGTGTAGTAATATAAATGTATATGTAAAAAATTTTTAATATATAAAAGAAAGAAAGAAACTGCAGGTCCAGCTGATGTAGTCTGCAAGGTTTAGGCCAGAGCACCTGCGTTCTGGATGCAGCACCTGGCAGGATGCTGGAACGTATATATGTTAGAGACAGAATTAAGGAGTTTATATTTGAAACTTTTAGGCCCATGGTTTTGGTGGTTGGGGGAGGGGAGTCTCAAAATCAGGGAACTGGAAATGCTCAGAAACCGGAAATAGTTACTTGGAGTGTGACCTGTGGATTCAAGTGCATCTCCTGAATTTTACAAGAATCTTTTTTCAAAGAGACAAATTGGTTTGGGAGACAATTTAAAATATGATTAATGTTAAAGCTCTAAACAGTCTAAATACAACAATAGCATAGAGGGGGCAGGGGAGGGTTTTTATATACCTTAAATCACTTTCTTATTACCAACCTAAAAACACCTTCGCAGACCCTCAAACACTTCTTACACCCTCAAGCATTACATAAACTTTAAACTTTTCTGAGAAGGCAGCTGAAGTCTTGGTTTTTCATTGTTAAACTGGTCTTCAACCCCATCAGTGAACCGAGAAAGATAAACTATCTCAGGGAGCATGATCAAAGCAGCCTAAATATTCTTGATTAATATGACCGAGGCTTACCCATGACCCAGACAGCCTTCCCCGTAGGCTCCTGTGGAGTCAGCGGCTTCATTCGGGTCCAACCTTATGTTGTCTAGGCAAAATGGGGACGGGGGTGGTGGGGTGGCAGTCAATTCTCCAGGTGTCCATGGTTCTGCCAGCGCCTTTGCAGCAGGCCAGTTGGGGAAGATTTGCCCAATAACACAATCCAGGCGGAGTCATCTCTCAATAGGCTCAAGTTTTCGTGGAGGCCTTGTGATCACCGCTAAGAAGCTGGGGTCTCTGTCACGTTAAGCTTTTATTATTATTATTATTATGCATTTAAATGCACTTATTCTACAGTATCTCTGACAGGTTTGAGGGCCATCATCTGTAAAGTATAGCTGATCTAAACAAATGGTGGCTTCATGGGTGGGGGTTGGGGCAGTCCTCAGGAATGCCAAGAATGTGAGGCTTTCCTAACAGGAGGCAGGTTGGACAGAGGTAGTGGGATTTCCCTGAGCACGTTGGGGGAGGGGAGGTAAGAGCGTGCTTTCTTAAAAACCTGGACAGATGTAGATTGGAAAAAACTTCATGCAGACAACCAGTGTCAACCCTGTCTCTCAGGTGTTGTCAGATCACAAGAATACGGAAGTGGCACCCCAATTCGATCATCTGGGATTGGTCAGTTTGGTGAGATTAAGCCAAGACCAGACGTCACTGGCTCGTGAGATTACCTCGGAACAAAGGCCTGGCTTTGTTCCAGAAGGACTGGCTCTCACTTGGCCACGTCTTCACAGAGCTGAGTCCAGCGCGCATCCCAGATGTCTCTCGGCAACAGCTGGCAGACAGGACAATTTACCGACCGCAAAGTTGCATCAAGCTGTGAGAGAGATCGGAGAGGAGCCATTCCGGTGTGGCCCTGAATCACCAGGCCGAGCGCTCAACTTCTTCTGGGTTTAAGGATGATGGGATCGGAGCAGGTGAAGAGCGATGGGGTATAGGGAGCGGCCCCTTACGAGTCTAGTCTGCCAGGCCAAGTGGGGTTCAACGTCCGCCAAGTCGCAGGCATCGGATGATTGATTAAATAATCAAACTAGCTAATGGCAACGAAGCTATAAGATATAAGTGCGGGTTTATTGGAAACAGCTTAGCGGGGCAGGGAGGGCCGCCACACTAGGGGCGGAGAGAAGGAAAGGAGAGAGGGCAGGAAGGTGAGAAAGGGCAAGGGTGGCAGAAAGGCGCACCTGGTGGAGTCTTACAAGCCAACCGAAGGTTTTCTCTGCAAAGAAAGAATGTTGTTTCAAAAACAGAAATTAGGCTTCACTTTTTTCCTCTCAGGTTTGCCTTAGAGAGTTCAGACTGTCGTGTCAGTCCCCAGGAATTGTGAGAGCAGGTTCTTCAAAATACAACCAGAAGTTCCCCTATTGGTCCCTTGACTGCCTTGACGCAGAGCCCTGTTTCTGTTTCAAATTATTGTGAAAGATATGTGAGCACTTCAGCAAGTTATAGTGGCTTTACATATTACCACCCAACCCTATGCCAAGAAAATACTTTGAACTGATGGACACAATCTTTTGCCCCTTCCAAAGTTCATGCTGATGTTTGACGCTCATTGTGACAACTTTAGAAGGGCGAGCCTTTGCCAGGTGGTTCAGGCCGGGAGCTCTGCCCCCATGAAGGCGTTGATGTTTTCTGTACAGGGACATGTTCGTTATACAAGCGTGAATGTGTTTCTTCCTGTGTGTTTGAGAGTCTGCCTTCCCTTCTCTTTCTTGGTCCCTCTAACATGTGAGGCCTCCATCACCTTATGACACAAGAAAGCCCACACCAGAAGCAGTGTGTTGCTCTTAAACTTTCCTTCCTTTGTGAGAGAATAAATTTCCATTCATGACAAATTACCCGGCCACCGATGTTTTACACACAAGCGAAAGCAGATGAAGACATGCTAGCTATGCTTTTTGTTGTTATTGTTTTGGGTTTGTTTGTTTGTTTTTTACATTCTTTTGACATTACCTTAAGGTGCTGTGGTAAGATTCAGAACTGAAAGGCCAGTTTTCTAAAAAGTAGACTACAGGGAAGAGTTGAGAGATGCTTATGAGAATGCCTTTAATTACTTAATTTATGAGTCTTAATAATGAAATTAAAAGGAAGAATAATGTTAATATTTATTTCTGCCCATCTTAATTTAAATAATTGTATGTTTTAGCTTTTGCTGAATGCTCTTGGTCTTAATCCTTTTGGTAATGTGATATAATTACTTTATTTGTTTAATCTGTAGTACGCAGAACCTTCCCTTTTGCCGCCATAATGGCTTCATTCTTCTCTTTTCTTCTACTATGATGCCTTCCATTCTGATCAGCCCAGCCAGGACAAGCTGTGCTTGCTCTGCTGTGATGAGTAAGGTCTTAATGAAAGCTCAGCTATAGGTTTTACTAGTTGTTTGACTGAACTCACCATGAATGAGTCACTCAAATCTTTGTACCCTCAATTGGGAGCCTAGTCGCCCAGCCTTCCCGGAATGTTAACTGGGCTAGGTTTCATCGTAACATACTCTTCTTATCTTCACTGAGCTGCTGTCCAGAAACCCATATCAAAATACCTCTTTCACTTTAAAAACATAGATTTATGGGTTGGGATTTTTATTGAGAACAGGCTTTCCTCTGGGGACTGGCTTAAAACTCATACCAATCCTCCTGCCTCATCCTTATGAGTGTTGAAATCATAAGTATAAGTTACCATGCTCTTCTAACATAGGTTACTTTATGTTACTTTTTAAAAATGTGTATTTATAAGACTTGTCTTTGTAGCTTCAACTTTACCCTCTAACTAAATCCATCATAAGGGCTGAAGTTTGGGTGCATAGTAAATGTTTTTAATGAAAGGAAGAACTTGAAAATTGTTCTCAAAATAGCTTTCCTGGGGCTAAAGAGATGGATCAGAAGTTAAGAGCATGTATTGTTCTTGTAGAAGAACCCAGCTTTGAGTCCAAGATCCCACACAATGGCTTCCATACATTTATAACTTCAATGAGAACTGGTGTTATAAATCCTCACACACATAAAATAAAATAAATAAATAGAAAAATGTAAACGAGCTTTTCTAAAATTATTCATAGCAGCAATGTTAGCGATCAGTTGGGCTTAATAATTCAGATCATAGTTCAATTATCGTATAAAATTATATGCATAAATGTTTATATTCTGAAAACTATTTAAGAGAAATCAGCCTATAACTGTAATTCACTATTCATTGACTTATTTAAAAGCATGTATATACTGGAGGAGAGAGAGCACCGAGTATCTATACATGGAAGAATGATACCTGAGCTTTGCCTTTTCACCTACTCAAAAACCAGCTTCAACTCAATCAAAGACCTTCTTATAAAGCTGAAGTTCTGAAACTTCTAGAAGAGAATGTATATAATATGTTGCAACATATATCATGGGTAAGGACTTTCTAAATAGGGGTTGCTCGGAAAACGGAGCAATTGACAAGTGGGACTTCATGACATCCAAAGGCTCTGTAGAGCATAGAAGATAATCACAGACCAAGGCAGCCTATTGAATGGGAGAATTTCTTCACCAGTTGTTCGGTCAAAAGGGGATTATTATCTAGAACACAAAAAGAAATTAAAAAAAAAAAAAAAACCCAAAACATCAGTAAGGCTACCAATCCAAGGTAAGCTATAAATCTGAATGGCAAATGTTCAGAAGGCGAAATACAAACGGCTGATAAGCAAAGTGGTCTACATCACCATTAGCCAATAAAAAATGAAAATCAAAACTACTTTGAGATTACATCTTACCCAAATCAGAGTAGCTATCATCAAGAAATCAAATGGTGTTCATTCATCTTTTTTAAAATATAGCAAAATAAAATATAAGATAAAACAAAAACTATCACATCTAAGTTGTACAAGACAAACCAACAGAAGACAAAGAGGCCAAGAGAAAGCCACAGAGACCAGAGACCCACTTGGCTAAACTGCAACTGGCTGTAGTTCTCTGTATTTTTTTCTATCTGCTGCAGGAGGATGCTTCTTTGATGATGGCTGAGCAAGGCACTGATCTATGAATATAGTAGATTATCATTAGCAGTCATTTATCCCTACATTTTTTTTCTTCAGGCAACTATTATTTGGTTTTATTCTAGGCCATGAATGAATGAATGCTTAGCCATGAGGGAAAAGGTTAAAATTGAACTTTCCTCATATATCTGCTGTGAGAAGGAAAATTAGTTTTCTCCAATGGAGTGACACTGGGTATAGAAATCGCTCCAGGACAGGCCTCATGTTCAGGACTCGTTGACCAACATATAATGGACTCCACAGTTGTGTGTGTGTGTGTGTGTGTGTGTGTGTGTGTGTTCTTTTATTTGCTTACAGAGTGGTGATATTTTGGGGTTCATCTAGTTTTTCCTTTAGGATGTGCTTTTATTTTGTTTTCTATTTTCATTTAGTTTCAGGGGTTTGTTGCTTTACTGGGTTTTTAATCTGTTTTTTAAGAAAAAACTTAAAGTTGGGTCTGGAAAAGAGGATCTAGAAGGACTTGGGAGAAGGAAAGAATATAATCAAAATATGCTTACATTTAAAAATAGTTTTTATAGTGAAAACACACACACACACACAAAGGAAAGAAAAGAAAAAACAGAAAAGAAAAAAACAGAAAAGAAATTAACTGACAAATACTGGTAAGGTATAGAAAGAGGAACTCTTCTTCACAGTTGGTGAGGGTATAAACTGGTATAATTTCTATGGAAATTAATATGAAAATTTCTCAAAAAGATAGGAATATAACTACCATATTACCCAATTATACCTCTCCTGGGCACATACTCAAAAAGCTCTGTATTCTATTATCAAGATAGTTGCTCATCCGGGTTCACTGCCACTTGATTCACAATAACACAGAGATGGAACAAACCTAGATGTCTACCAGCTGATGACTCGACAATAAAAATGTGGTACATATACATGATGAGATTTTATTCATTTGTAAATAAAAATGAAATTTCATGTAAATGAACAAGGGTGAGGGGCAAGAAATGTTAGCCAAAATGAAGGGAACATTAAAAGGCTACACTAAAACATACAATCTTGTAACAAAACTGAAAAGAGAGAAATAATATCATTCTAGCTGGAAAAGGCTAGGCTTTTCCTTGAATCTGTGGCTATTAAATGAAAACTCCAGTGTCCAGCCAGTGTGTGGTAACTCCTCATGAGTTACTGGTCAGAGAGGCCCAACGGGTCCTTAGAACAATACAGTCTTTTGTAATTCCCCTTTGCTGGCTCCAGAACTAGATAATGAGACCTTGCTGATGATGGCACTTCACTTCCACAAGCTGGAACCGAGATGGGTGCCTTCTCCATTAAAACTAGGTATCATAGTTTCTGAAGGGAAGAAAAGATGTCAACAGCCTTAATCAGCTGCGAACCCTATGAACTATGACATCAACATGACAAGCAAGATGCCCCAGTTAACAGTAGGGCAGTAGTGGTGTAGTTGTTAGGACTAAACCACCTGTTCTCTCTGCTTGGATTTGAAGCTTATACTATAGAAAGAATTTTTAGCTGATACTGTAAACCCACTCAAAAGACTATGGCAAGGCCCCTTGAGCCACATGTTGCGGCAGTTTTGCCTGCTGAAATGTCTTTATCTCCCTTTTCTTCTTGGCTGCATTCCCAGAATACTTTGAGATACTGATTACCAGTAGAACATTCTAGAATTACTAGATCAGAGTGTTACAAATATGACCTTAGGATTTTTTTTGTTTGTTGTTTGTTTGTTTGTTTTAGAAATGTCCAGTTTCCTTATCTATAGAATGAGAGTAATATAGTCTGTACACTGTACTTCCAGAAAGAAATAGAGATGGTGAGATAGGGCAATTCACCTAAAGCACTTACTTGGTGCTTCATGTAATATAGAAATTAGAGCTTGTTGGCTTCACCACTGTTACTACAATAATTGTATTCCTACTAATCTTTAAGTTATAATCATTACTTTATACCAAATAGCCAGCATAAAGTTTAGAGCATGCTTATCAAACCCTACTTTCTTTATGACCTAAAGATAGAAGTCATTTAAAAATCCCTTACTTTTCAAGAATATTCCTCATTTTCTATGAATTTTTCTTAGGGGTATGTGTTCTTAGGGAAGAAACAGTGTGTTTGGCCTTTGAACCATAAACACTGATCACCGGCTGTATTTCTAAGCTGAAAATTAAATTCTCAAATTATTAAAAGAGGGAAAAAAGCTGGCTTGCAATTTCAAAGTGGAAAAAAAGAGAGAGAGATGTAGAGCAAATACCAAACAAAGGCACCTTCACATGTGTGCTCTAGTAATATTAAATGTGCTTGTGTTTAAAAATAAAGCAAGAGAAAGAGATGATCCAGGACAGGTGGAGTGCTAAGGAAGCACGGAGGTCATTGACGTTGTGTATTCTCCCTTCCCTATCAGCACATTCAGGAATCATTCCAGCAATCTGCTTTGTAGCCAAGTGATTTCCTTCTTCCTGAACAGAGACGATTCACTTGGGGATTCTTCAAATATGACTCCATGTAGCACTTCCTCATCAGGTGGAAGAAGTTTCCAGAAGGCTTTCTTCAAGATTCATCATGTAATTGCACAGTGCTAATAAGAGCTACACGTTCACTAGGACCCTCCCTTTGATGATTGTGAATTCTTGCTTAGCAAAGCTTTATCAACACAACTGTGTGCTTTATACACACAGACCCCACCATATGAAAATACCACTGGTATGGGGGTAGATTGTGATATTTTTCATTCTCAATGCGCTCTACTATTAAAATGTTGTTATTTTCCAAATCCCTTGTACGGTGTAACTAAAAGATGTTTAGATTTCACATTTTTTTGTTTCTTTGGTTATCCAAGTTGTCATTCTGGAACTCAATAGATAAAGTGATCTTATCTGGCAAGATGGAGCCTATTAAAATATTACTTCAGCTGGGCGTGGTGGCGCATGCCTTTAATCCCAGCACTTGGGAGGCAGAGGCAGGCGGATTATTTTAATACATGTATAGAATTTACTGTGATCATATTTGCCTCTGTGATCCTCTTTTGTCCCACTCCCACTGATTTCCCTTATTCTTTTCAGCTAGTTTCCCTTCTACGTTCATACCTTTATTGTTGCTAATGATCCACTGGGTTCAATACAGGAATATGGTTGAGGATGCATTTACAGGAGCATGGGGCTGCCATCAGGGACTCCAGCACTGAAGAACGCACCCCATAAGAGAGACTGAGAAAAATGTACCTAAGGCAAAGATGCAAATGCGAGGTGATAGCAGCTGATGGCCACCAGCCTGGAGCTCCCAGACAGCTGAGAAAGATGAGCAGACTTTAAAGCGAAGGAATACCACCTAGTTCTGCACTAGCCAAATGGACCAGCCCTATTCTGGAAGAAATAATAAAATATACAACTAGCTCACAGCCAGTCCTGTGTTTCCTGGCTTCATAGACTGCCAGGAAGATACTTTCATGGCAAAGACACTCTTTTGTTGATATTGACTGTTGAACAGAGCTCATTCCTAGGCTAGTGGAGTTCCTGAAGTCTTCACTTCACTTACATTTGTTCTAGAAAGCCTTGGCTCTTACTGATATTGCTTCAGGAACCTCAGGGAAGACTCATGCCATGATGAAAGGGGATGCCATCCTGTCTCTGACTGAGATTCTGTGTGGGCCCTTGTTAATATACCCAATCAGCCAAGAGTTCAGAGATTATTATCATCTCAAGCAATATCATCCCTTCCCTGCTGCTGGCCTTTCTGTCATCCACATACCAATCCCTATCAGACACCTTGTGCATCTCGTCCAACTGGTGCTGAAATACTAACTTACATCCTTGCAAAACAAGGCAGACATTGGTTGCCCCAATCTATCTCTGGTAACATCCTCCTCTCTAACACCTTCGGGGACCTATCATATTTTGCCAAAGGCTTCAAATAATATAGCAGTAAAGTGGTTGATGTGGGGGGTCCTGCCCAGGCTGTTGGAACCCATGACAAGCTTGAAACTCAATATCTTGACTCGTTTTCTTCAAATTATGGACAGCACTGCCCCAGGAACAGACCTACAGACCTTGACAGGCCTGGACTGGAGCATGATGGCGGTGTTGCTCCAAGTTCGTGAAGTACCGGAACGCTTCCATCCTTGACTGGACTCTGAGAAACATGGATGTTGGGTCACCATGTCCAGCAACTGAGCTTGTAAGCTCTGTCTCCTTTGGTGGTACTGCTGAAAACGCACAAGTCCCAGAACAGGCTTATATGGACTCTGGCAAGTTGAGGGGGCATCCCCCGGAACAATTGCCACAGCTTGTTTATCCAGGACTCTTGGTGCCACTGGTGAATCTGCTCCCTGTTACAAAAGTGAGGAGTGTTATCATCATGATTGGCATGTCTCATACCCTTAAGGCATATGAACTATGTGAAAAGGAAAGCCTGTGTCTTCTTATGGAAGCCCTCAGTGGCTCTGGTGGAACTGAGTCCTCAGGGTGTCACCAGAACCATCATATTGGCCAGAATATCATCAAAGAGACACTTTAGTGAGGGAGGAGATGATGGACATTTTCCAAGTCCGGGCCAAGTATGTGAATGCAGGGTGTACCCAACAGAAGCACAGACCTCTCCCCACCTCCAGCACAGACCTCCCCCCACCTCCAGCACAGACCTCCCTCCACCTCCAGCACAGACCTCCCCCCACCTCCAGCACAGACCTCCCCCCACTTCCACCAATAACCATTCAACAGAGGACGCGCTTCTTTAGAAGCACCAGCTGTGCATATGCACCAGTTTTTCACCTGTTAACAGTTTTAACACTAAAACTTAATACAATATTCAACACGCTCACCTCTTAAGAAAAAAAACCAAAAAGAATATAACGGCCACGTCCAGAAGTCAGCATTCCTCACCTCTCCTTCCCATCCCTTATTCTTTTTGCCCTCTTTTCCCATAGTATTCCCAGGGCCTTGAAAGGGGAGAGCTACAGATGTCTCCTTTAAGGCTAAGCATCCCCAACTGTCACTCCCTCACAGCACTTTGACCAGCAGGTACTGCTGCCCTTGGCAAAGAGAAGTTTCTTTGGCCAAAGCAAAGAGGCACACTATCCTATGGGCATAAACGTAGTAAACGTAGTCATGGTTCTACAATTTATTCGAGATCTGATCGTTAGAAGAAAGTGAACTGTCTTATATCTTATTCTGCCCACTACCTGATACTTATTCTCGATTATTTAATGTAAAAATAAAATTACTTCTTTAGATAGTAAAGAATGCATGTCACAAGACATTGCTCTTATGTCAGAAAGTCCTTAAATATTATGTGTATATTTTTACTTTACAACATTTACTCACGTGTGTGTGTGTGTGTGTGTGTGTGTGTGTGTGTGTGTGGTGTGCATGTGTGTGGAAGCCAGGGTGGGGCATCAGATGTCTTTCAGTCTTCACCTAATATTTTTATTTTTAAGACAGGATATCTTACTAAATCTGCAACTCTCTAATTTGGAAAACCCATCTCGCTGGTCAGCGATCCCCAGACATTCTGCAGTCTCTGTTTCCACAGCCCTAGTGTCTCAGGCACACTCCACAGTGCTCAGCTTTTTATGTGCGTGCTGGAGGATCAAACTCAAATCTTCATGCTTACATGGCAAACACTTTGTTAACTGATCCATCTCCCCAACCTCTTTATTCAGTTTTTTAAAAATGCATTTTTTTGGAGACAGGATTTTTCTGTGTAGCCCCTGCTATCCTGGAACTCACTCTGTAGACCAGAACAGCCTTCAACTCCCAGCGATCCACCTGCCTCTGCCTCCCGTGTGCTGAGATTAAAGGTGTGTGATACCACTGCTTTCCTAAAATACATTTTTTTTTCAGTTCAAAAATTAACATTTTCCAGGGAAATTGCATTTGGGGGAAATATGTATGACAGGTGGGAACGCAGCCCCCGGGTCATGAGAGGAGAGCTATCCCTGACCCTCGGTGGCTGCAATACTTGGGAGAGTGGGCCCTTCACCTTACCTGGGCAGCACAGTAGTGCTGGCCCTCGTTGCAGAGGATGCAGGTGAGCTATCCTCGAGTGGATGAGGGCAGGAAAGCTGGAAAGATGACAAACTCAGGTAACAACCCAGGCCTAGATGCAGGGCTTTGTGTTAACCCACCCCAACATCCACCCCAACTATGAACCACTGGACTGTGTAAAGGGGCCCATCGTTCAGAGTCAGAGCTGCAGGGTCTCCATGACACAGGGCAACAACAGGATATCCCAGAAGAATCCAGGTGAGGATCCAGTGTTGATGGTGCAGCAGAAGCCAGAGGCCTCAAACCAGACCAACGACTCATTGCAAGGAACATTAGCAAGAAGTGTGGTCAAAGGGATATATTGTGGAACACGCTGTCACATATTACAAGGTCCACAGTGAGATTTATTGTTTTCTTTTGTGGGAGAGGTTGCAAAGGGGTGGGTGGTTATGAAGGGATGAGGAGATAAATGGGATTGGGGTGGATGATGTCAAATTCACAAAGAATTAATAAAAAGTTGGGGGAAAAAACCTACTAAAAGCAAAAAAAAAAAAAAAAAAAAAAAGTTACTCAATGAAATGTGTCATTTTAGCCAGGTGGTAGTGAGGCACGCCTTTAATCCTAGCACTTGGAAGGCAGACACAGGCAGACCTCTGAGTTTAAGACTAGCCTGGTCTACAAAGTAAGTTCCAGGAGAGGCAGGGCTACACAGAGAAACTCTGTCTCAAAACCAAACCAAACCAAACCAAACCAAACAAACAAATAAGTGTCATTTTAGGAATAGGGCTAAAAAAAAATCTTATTTTAGAGTAAGACTCAAGTATAGCACCCACAGACACTAAAAAACAATTTTATAGTTTTCAAAATTCTCAAACATCACAAGTGACTAATTCCTTGTGAAGTAAGAAAATAACCAGATTTTTCCAGTGGTGTGACAATTTCATTCCTCTTATGAAGTTATTTCTTAAGAGTATTAACACCAAGTTCAATATTTTCCCTGGGATGGCATTTTCTTGGAGACCGCTATTTTCCCTAGTTCAGACACAAGCAAAAATCTCACTGGATAAAACTTCCATGGCATGGGTCGCCTTCTTTGTGCATTGCCACTATGGAGCTAGTCACCTTGAAATAGCATCAAAACTCATTTTATAATGAAAAAAAAAAAAATCCTCAGGAACTTCCCCCATCAAATCATTCTCACCTTCTTAG
The DNA here is from genome assembly GCF_903995435.1 of Acomys russatus. Lineage (NCBI taxonomy): Eukaryota > Metazoa > Chordata > Mammalia > Rodentia > Muridae > Acomys > Acomys russatus. Next base: position 53,198,006 of record NC_067153.1, read on the forward strand.
TCCTCAGGTACCTAAAGATCCTTACATTTTAAAGAATAGAATCTGCCGGGCATGGTGGCACACGCCTTTAATCCCAGCACTCGGGAGGCAGAGGCAGGTGGATCGTTGTGAGTTTGAGGCCAGCCTGGCCTACAAAGTGAGTCTAGGACAGCCAAGGCTACACAAAGAAACCCTGTCTCAAAAAAACCAAGAAAAATAAATAAATAAATAAATAACAGAATCTAACATTGACCATTAGGTTGGCTGCATTTTCTTAATATTACCTTCTAGATATTTTTATGGTAAGAACTTTCCAACCTGTTGCTTTCTCTTCCTGCTCTAAAAGTCCCAACGCCTTAACCGTATACCATTACTGTCTCAACCACATAGCCCAACAGTGTTCTCTCCCTAAGATGACTTAAGCCTGCTGTCGCTCCTGCTGTAAAGCTTTCTTCATTGTATACCACCATACTGTACTGAAGGCTAAGCATTTTATCACAGAGCAAATCAGTGACGAATCTGGATGTGGAGACCAGCAAAGTAGCTCACCAGCTCTCTCTCTCTCACTTTGTGCTACAGAATGAATGATTCCATTGAGTGACTCCCTCTTCTACAGACTTCAATAGTACCTTAAAGAGAATCAGGCCAAGAGAGGAGCATCTTCCTGTGCTGTGATATGGTGCATCCACAAACTCATCCTCTACAGGCCTTAACTATAGGAAGTGGAAACTCGGCACAACACTTAAGAAGGGCAAGTCGACCTGATGAACACTCGCATGTACTACTAGCTTTCCTCTAGCAATGGTGTTGCACCCCCACTGTTGCTTGGCCACTGAGTGTTTATGGTGTGAGTTGTTTATGAATAAATTGAGTGTTATTTATCCAATTTAATGTAGCCCAGTTCTCTCCTACCGCCACATGAGCTTTGGGACTCAAAATTCAGGTTGTCAGGTTTATTGCCAGCCCCTCTATAGTCTGTCATCCATGGTTTACTGTTTTTGTTTTCTCATGGAGACTGAGGCATCTCTTTATATGCTCTTTAACTATTTGTTTTTTTATTAATTTTTTTTTTTTTACTGTCAACTTGATTAGGCTAATAAACACCAGGGAAATTAAAGCCCATTCTGAGAGAGCCTGTGATGGTGTCTTTAGTGACAGACGGCAAGGACTCTAGTGAGTTGATTTATCCTTCATGTATTCATAGTATGATGGCATTATTGGGAGGTATGAAAGACAGCAAGTAGTGCCGAGTTGGAAGAAACAAGTCGTCAGGCTGTGTTCTGGCCCAGTTTCACCCTCTGTGCCTTTCTTGGTTTCCTGGCCGCCAAGGTGCACGTTCTGTTCTATCATGGGGTCCTCGGATTGATGAAACCTCTGCAACCACAATCAATATGAATCTCTCTCCTTTTACACTGCTAATGTTGGTTGCTACCTCCAAGAGAAGAGGAAACAATCAGAACGGTTTGGTGATTAAGATGTCACATCGTTTCCTCCCGGAGGCCAGATGGATGATCCCTTTTAAACCAGTCTCTGAAACTGCAAGTTAAATATTTCAGCTGTTGAAAGTTTCTACTCACAGTTAAAAACAGATCTAAATAAAATATTTCAACTACCAAGTTAAATATATACAACATATATATGTGTATGTATATATGAGTGAGACCTTTTTTTTTTCTTCCCGAAACAGGGTTTTTCTGTGCCCTGGCTTTGTAGACCAGGCTGGCCTTGAATTCACAGTGATCCACCTGCCTCTGCTCGCCCAAGTGCTGGAATTAAATGCATGAGCCACCATACCTGGCTCAGAGAGATAAATTTAAAACATGACAAATTTATGTTACTTTTGGGCTCTTCAATCATTTAAAATATTTATTCTACTGGTATAACCTCAGTTGCTTTTAATATATATTTTTAAAGAGAAAATAAACAGAAAAACAGACCAGAGCTGTCTGCTAGGGTATGTTTTCTCTGCCTTGAACCTCACCTTGATGAACATCTCATCAAAGGCAAATTCAGATGCTGTAACTTCTCTAGCTTCTGTCTTGACATACAAAGGAGAGGTTAATCTCAAACAGGCACAGTTCATGATCACTACTTAGGAGGGTCTAAATAATTCACTCCAACATACGGGCATCAGTTTATAGTACTATCCATAAATACATATTTATGGATTTATTAACAAAGCCGTTTAGAATTCCCTAGGCCTATCTTTCTGTGTAGTAAAACCAATGTTTGAACAGACCAATCACTTCCCCTGATCATTAACAATATCGAGGTGAGAAAAAAAGGATCAAATTGAAGTATCGTTCTGGGACAGGTTGCTTCTTTAGTGCTCTCCCAGTGTGGCCCTTAGCAAAGAAGCATCCAGTTCCACAAAGAAGCACACCCACTTAGGGCCAGCACTGTTTCCTGTTCTCGACAGCTTCAGGCACAGTGAATCAGACTGAGTTGGTTCTACCTGCCCTCTGCAGGAGGAACTGATCAGCTCATGAAGAACTGAGAAAAACAGTCCTCACATATCTCAACAAAATTGAGGGCCAGATTGTAAAACGTGTGAGATAGCTAACTGTAAAACATTTAACATTATTTTACTAGAAATTAAAAGTGTTTTTAAATACAGTTTAATTTCCCCGCGTTTTTTTGGGCTTTTCCTCCTGGACTGTCAGTTGAGTTAGTGAGCCTTTTGGGCCTTTTCCATCAGGACATGAGCTGAGAAGGAGAAGGCGGGGTGCCTTCTCTGCCTCTCTGAGCTAGCAGGTTTTTACCCCAGCATCTGGCTCTTGAGTCTTTATTGGGAAAACAGAATGCTTGGGATTTTCTATTAAAACAACAGACCACCTGTTTGTAGTTGGAGTTGCTGGTTTCATTACTCAGCCAGATCCAGGGCCACTGATGGGTGGCAGCCAGTGACTCCCATTAGACATTTCTAATCCAAGCAGGGGAACCGTGGAAGAGGAGGCAGCTGTTTCCTAGAGGTATTTACTGGTTAGAAGCTGCAATTATCATATAAATCTACTTTAAATCCCCCTTACATAATGAATGCATGTGGAAATCTGTTCTTATGTTTACATTTCATGTTAATTGAGGATTTAACACTTCTAATCAAGATGATTTACACTTTGCTGCTAGGTTGCAATAATAACTCCTTTCCAGAGCTTGATTACTGGCTTTAGTGTTACACGGCAGAAATTCCTGGATTTCAGTTTAAGCTCCCTCTTGCCCAAGAAGGGACTTAGTCATGTTACAAAAAAGCAATTGTTCTTGCCACATTAATTCTGAAAAGGAGTCATTCCCAATGAGCAATTTGTAACAAGGAGACCCGTGTGGTGTGGGGACACATGGTCTCACTGGGAGGTCTTTCTTAATGAGTAGGTTGGTGAGAGCACATGCCTTTGCTGGCTTCTGTCTCGGGACCACCTACTGAAAAGTCGCCATGACAGGAAGACTCATTGTCTGTGCACCTGTCACCCAGCTGTGGTGATGGCTTATCTGGAGCAAAGCATGCAGAGAGTAGGCTCATCGGTTTCATGTCTTACAGGAGGTGTAAATGCTCTGCTGTTTCAAGAATGCCCCAGCAGAGTGTTAGGCCTAACAGTGTGTTTAGTGGACTTCTCTATAGTTCTGCCGTGCCCTTTACCTTCCTTAACCTGGGGGAAGAATGAATAGGTAATATCTGAAGGCCAAGAAACAAAGAAGAAGAAGAAGAAGAAGCAGAAGAAGAAGAAGCAGAAGAAGAAGAAGAAGAAGAAGAAGAAGAAGAAGAAGAAGAAGAAGAAGAAGGAGAAGAAGAAGGACTCTGAAATTCACAAATCAAAACTAAGGTTAAAAACATGGTATGCAGAATAGCAAGATTTGCCCATGGGTGCAATTGTGACGTGACTACTTTCAAGATTACCAACTGCTTTCTGATGGGATTTAAGGCCCACTTCATGGTGTGTGTGCCTAGTCCTGTAATCTGGTCAGTTGTTTATGGCTGGGCAGCTCAGATATCCCAGGTGTGAACCCTCTATCATCCTCTCATCTAATTTCCTAAATACACCCATGATTAGTGCCCCTGTCAGACCTCATGAGAGAAGTTCCTCTGTCCAGTGGACGGTGGCTAATTCAGAAACTCACGACTGGTCAAACCTCAGAGAGTAAGTGACTGTGGAGTGATCAGCCACAATTGGGACATCTATATCACACATTGTCCCCTAAGGCTCAGAGACCATTTTGGAAGAAGGAGCAGAAAGACTACACGAGCCAGAGGTAGGGAGGTCCGATGCACTTAATGAACTCACCGCAGCCATGGTTGCCCACACACGATCAAACAAATCAACACTCCCACAAGGCTGGGAGAGAGCCTCCTCTCGCAGGCTCCCACCCCCAGCTGAGGAACTGAGTGTTGGCAGGTGAGGGCAGGATGGAGAGTCAGATTTCTTAAGGGCGTGGCCAGCAATAAGTCAACCATGCTCCACTGGATGACGGCACACCCAGGAGGATATGGGCAGCACACATTAGACTCTGAGGGTCTTATGATGATGGTGATGATGAGATATGAAATTAAGCAGGCTTAGGGTGGTAGAGGTGTATAAGAGAGGAGTTGAAGGGAGCAGTAAATATGATGAACATACATCGTACATATATGAACTTCTCAAAGACTTACTAAAATGTATTTTTAAAATGTAGTATGTCTGCACCAAAATATTATTTAACTGTGAAAGCAAATACCTTTCAGGTACACACAAGCATGAACAAAATATAAAAACAGAGGTTGAGCCAAAAGGAAATTCGACACCAACCTGTTAGGTATATTGATTTATTTAAAGTTCAGGAAAAGAAATATATCCCTAGATACTTTTTAAACCACAGCAAATAAAAGCAAAAGAGTGGCTAGTGTAAAGTCGTAATAGTTGTTGTTAAGTTCATTACACCCAAGGGAGAGGAAGGAAGGTGAGGCTGGAGGAATTCGTGGGAAAGTGACTCCTGATTCGGTAGCAACATTTCATTTCAGAACTTGTGTGGAAGGAGCGTGCGTGCTCCCCTCTGTCCCCTATCACTCTCTAAATGTCTCTAATGTGTTCTATTTTTTTCAGTAAACATGAGCTAAAACCCTACCACAATCAATTGGACATGTCCGTTTCTTTTAAAAATATCAAATCATTTGTAAACTGGTATGCGAGTGATGGTCATAACAGCCTAAAATGGAGACATGGGAGTACAGACTTTTGGTGATGAGAAAAAAAAATTCATTGAGAGACATTGGCGGTAGATTAGGGTCAACATTCTCTGGGATGAGGGCTTGGTTATTTTTGTCTTTTTATTCCCTGGGGGTTTACATAAAGCAAACAGCACATTCTTATTCTTATAATCGCTTCAGTGTTTTAAATATCTTTGCTGAATGCGCTGTCATTTTCTTTTTGATGCCACAGCATATGAAAGATTAATGGGAGTGTCTGCAGATGTAGTTGATACTGGCGACTTACAGAAGCGTGCGGGAAAGACAAGTTGGGACGAATATTCTCCTGGCAGCACTACATTCAGACTAGGTTCCCAAATTCCACTGGAAAACACTTGAGCTATTGGAGGCGCCGTTCTGTGCTGTTGTGCATTGGAGGCACCGGGGCCTCTCATTTGGGCATCATTGCAGCTCAAGGGGCAACTTGCACTCTGTGATTCCCTGAGCCTGTGGTTAACACACTTAAGGAAGTGGACCTGCCCACACCAGACCCACTACTAACAGGAGCATGAGCACTCTTTTGATTGATGCCTTTCTAGCTCAATGCACTGAGCCTCAGCACCACAGAAACGGAGGATGACTATTAAATTCTTTGACGTGTTTGTATCACTCATGCCTTCAACTGTTAAGACTTGATTACGAGGTTGAGGGAAAAAAAAGTAATATAAACATCTTTAAAGGAAATGTATCCCTGGTAAATACAGTGAGGGTCTAACTCCAACAGTGGATTCTGTTGTGGATCGTTCCAGATGTTATCTGTGCTTGTGCACCCATCCACCCACCCACACCCGCACACAGTTTTCCTTCCCATATTATGACATCATCCACACCGCTCTTCCAAAACCTTGTTTCATTTACTAGACAACTTTCCAAAACAGTAATAAAGGCTAAGGTAGCCGGCTACCTCGGTTTGTAAGGGTTACATTATGCAAGTGGATATATAGTCCCGGTGCTCTCACAGGAATCCAGATTTCTCATCACACACATGCATCCCCCCTCCCTCCCTCCCTCCCTCCCTCCCTCCCAGTCTTCTCTGTCTACTTTCCTGTAGCTAGCTGATTTATTACGGAGAAATCGCTGGCTCTTGAACACTGGCTTCGCATTAGAATCACTTGGGAGCATTTACAGCATCTTATTGCACGGCGGGGGGGGGGGGGGGGGGGTGGGTAGGCTCAGATGGTGCCAGTTAAGTCTTGCAAGTGGGATTCAGGCTTCAGGTTTTTTGTTTGTTTGTTTGTTTTGAGATATGGCCTTTCCTGTAGCTCAAATAAATGCCCCTGCCTGGGCCTCCTGGGTCCTGGGATTGCAAGTAGGTGTTATTCACCCTGTCATCAGCTACATCATCCCAGGGGAGCGCATTTACACTTTGGTTAAACGGGGTCATTTTTCATGCTATAGATGTCTACTGCATGGTTGGAAGACTAATCATCAATTAGGCCTTAGAGCCAGAAAACTCTGTCTTTCTGCCCACTGCCCATTCCTTCCTGCTTCCCCCTCCACTTCTCACCTTTGCTGCCGGACAATCGCTCTCTATTTTGCTTTATTTTCCAGCATGTCCTGTGTATCCACCCCCCTGCGTAATTACCATAAGTAGTCAGCAAGACGGGACCTGTGGTGCTAAGCCACACCCAGGTTGTGTTGTGAGCAGCCCCAAGAAATGGTGGCAACCGCAACATTTGCACGCCTCTTGCCACAATGCCCCTCCGCCTTTCGGAATTTCATAACAAGTAAATCCGATATATGTAACATGTGAATGCTTCCTCGTGGTTGGTGCCTGACCTGAGAGTCACCTTCCCCTATCTGCTGAAGTGATGACTAAATAGCTAATGTGCTTGACTTGGCGTGACCCGGGATGGGTGCTAACTACAGGAGGATTTTTCAAATTAATAACAGCACAACAACAACAACAAAAAAGAATTGTTCTGCCCTATTAAGAACCGAGCAGGGGGAATAAACAGCTTTATTCAGCTGTAACCTGTAAGCACAAAGGAGTAATCCCTACTTCTGTCATGGCTAAACAAAATAATTGGTAGCATGACTTATGGACCACAAAACTGCAGGAAAGCATAATGTTGGTGTTTCATTCATTCTGATATTGGTGTGAAAGGAAAAACATACCTATCAAAGAAGGGAATAAATAATATATAAATATATATATATATATAAATATATAAATATTAAGAGACACAATTATAAAATTCCCAATGACAGCAAAGAAATTGGGGGCGGGGGCGGTGACAAAAAATTTTATTTGCTCAGATTTAGTTCTTACTGGCAAACTGGAAAATAATTTGAATCCATTTAAGTGTATTTTTTGTAGTCTTGATTATTTTTTCTCTCCGTAGATTTTGCTTATAGAATTTTGTAACACTTTTTGAGAAAGCTGGTGACACCCAAATTTGTGCACTCTAGCATTTACTTGAAATTTTAAAAAGCGTCTTTTGCTCTTGTTCTCAGACCCACAAATATAAGTGGGGTGGGCAATCCCCACCCATCATCAAGGAATCTTGCCTTGCAACAGACTGAGATCATCACAGAAATCCACAGCCAATCAAAATGCAAAGTTGTGGAGCCCAGTGGGTACCTCTAAAAAACACTCCCGCACCTAAGGCTCCGGGGACACTGTGGAAGAGAAAGATTGTAAGAGCCTGAGGGTCAAGGAGTCTGTGGTAATGTCAGAAGCTACAGCCATAAACTCTCACCAACATGACTGCCTAAGCATGAGCCAAACAAGGATGACACTGCAAGTCGAGCCAATGTGGATGTCGAAAGATCATAAGGACTCAACCCTATACAAAGAACTACAGACAACGGGGGGGGGGGGGGTGGAGAAATAGTCTCTCCAGGGAAAAGCGTATTAGTTGGTTATTCAATACCAATTAATAAACCCTAAAAACATACATCTGAGTAACATTATGTAGACTAAGGTGATTATATTTAGGTATATATATATATGTGTAAATATGTATACATATGCATGGAATAAACTTAATTAAAAAAGGCCATGAATTTGGCAATTCTTTTTGGTTTTGTTTTTGTTTTTTGAGACAGGGTTTCTTTGTGCAGCCTTGGTGTCTTAGACTCACTTTGTAGAGTAGGCAGGCCTCGATCTCACAGAGATCCACCTGCCTCTGCCTCCCAAGTGCTGGGATTAAAGGCGTGCGCCACCAAGCCTGACTATGAGGTCATGAATTTGAAAGAGTGCAAAGAGGGGAATATGGGAGGCTTGGAGGGAGGAAAGGAAAGGGAGAGATGATAAGATTATATAATAATCTCAAAAAGTAAAACAATTAAAATGTTTTATACTGTGTTTCTTTTATTTTTTTTAATTTTATGTATTTATTTATTATGTATACAATGTTCTGTCTGCATGTATGCCTGTACACCAGAAAAGGTCACCAGATCTCATTATAGATGGTTGTGAATCACCATGTGGTTGCTAGGAATTGAACTCAGGACCTCTGGAAGAGCAGGCAGTGCTCTTAACCTCTGAGCCATCTCCCCAGCCTTATACTGTGTTTCTTTACAACTTTCACTGACTCATATTTCTTTTGCTTTAAAAATTTTTTTATCTCTTTATCTTTTTCTTTTTAATATCTGGGTTTTTGGTGGCACAATCAGCAGAGTAATCTGCTTCTTATCTAAATGCAATGTCATTTCTTATCAGACGTTCTCAGCTATTGCGTCATCTTTGGACTGTGTATTGGGCACTGTTATCCTTTCCAGGATGAGCAGCCATTGTGCTGGCTGCGTGTCCTAAGAGATGACAGAGTAGCTGACAGGTAGGTCTCCCCAGGTATCTGAAGTAGTCACCTCTTACCTTTATGCATTTTTCTTTAGTGCATATACGTAGCACCCACAATAAACCCAATGGTTTTTTGAGACACTGTTTGTCTGTGTAGCCTTGGCTGTCCTGGACTCACTTTGGACCCACTTTGTAGACCAGGCTGGCCTCGAACTCACAGAGCTCTGCCTGCCTCTGCCTCCCGAGTGCTGGGATTAAAGACGTGCACCACAACGCCCGGCAACATTCTTAATACATCTGGTATTGCTTTTATTTGTAACTTTCTGCCTCACATCAAAGACATCACCTTCTTTCTTGTCTGTGTACCTCCGTGACAACCTGACTGAGATGCAGCTTCAAGGCAAGACATACTTGCTCTTGGGTCTTAGCGCCACGACATACCACCAATTGCTTACTCTGTAAACACACGAAATGAGCACATTCCAATCACATGATCTCCAACAGGCTGTACAAGTCAGTCAGCCCCTCCTGTTCCCGGTAACCAGGTGGCTGCTCCAATCCCGACCTGACCTGAACATGGGAAACTCAGATATTGGAAGTGCACACACACACATTTTTCCTAACGTCTAAGTTCAAATGTAGGTGCAAAAGATTGGATGCTTCAGGCCGCCAGCTCCGTAAGAGCCATAACTTTAAAATACTTAACTTTGATTTTCCTGTGATGAACTGCCTGCTTCTATATGGATATTAAGTTCACATGAATCAGTGAGTGAATAGTAAACAAACAAATGAATATGTTCCAGGCCCCACCCATACAGAGACGATCCTAGTCACACAATGTATGTAGTAAGCCTGCTTTTTGCTTCTGTGATAGTTCCTTGACTGCCCCTTAACTGCAGCTGTTCTCATTCCTGCCTGAAGAGAAACCCTTTCTTTCCCAATATGGCTGAAGACTATGCAAAGTCCTAAGAAGTTCCCTCCCTCCCTCTTCTCTCTCTCTCTCTCTCTCTCTCTCTCTCTCTCTCTCTCTCTCTCTCTCTCTCTCTCTCTCTCTCTCTCTTTCTCTCTCTCTCTCTCTCCCTCCCTCAATCCCTCTCTGTGTGGAGCTGTGGAGTGTGTGTGCGTGTAATAAGTTTGTCATGTACCTGTAGAATATTGTTTATTAGAAATTGGGATCAGATTACCACTTTGACCATTTCAAGGAGAGATGCCTTTTCAGAGATAGATGGTGTGTGTGTGTGTGTGTGTGTGTGTGTGTGTGTGTAGATTGGAGCACATCAAGCAAACGCACACATTACATACAGAACATAGCATCACAGCTAAGACAAATGCAGTCCACAGGTGGCTCAACCCTTCCCAGCCCCACCCTCTGCTCGGAGCTCTGTGAGCAGGGCTGATTGCTCAGCAGCCACAGTCCTTCCCACTGCTTAGCTCTGGTGCTTTGTAAAGGCTTTGTGGCTTCTCACATTTTTCTTTTACTTTGTAGGAATGAATGCCCCCGATAGTCAGTTATTACTCATGTTTCAAGTATCAGCAAATGTATTGTTTGCCCTGAAACCTGATGCCTACTACTCAAGGTGGCTCAGTTACAACAGAGAGATCTGTGTACTTACTACCTCCACACACTCAAAAACAGTATCCAAGGCAAAGTGTTGTAAGTGTCCAAAGCCTTCACCTCTACCTCCAGAACGTAGCCCAAGGTAGCGCTCAGAAGAATGCTTAGATTAATCTCTTGCTATTCAGAATATTAAAAGGCTGTGAACAGCATTAAGGTTAACACAGAGATTACTTAAGTCTGTGATGAATGGATATTGACCTCAAGCCCACTTTAACAGGCGTTTAACATTATTATTATTATTTATTATTATTATTATTATTATTATTATTATTATTATTATTATTATTATTATCGCCAACTGTTTTAGTTGACTTTGTGCTGTTATATCAAGAACACTGTAGACTGAGTATTCCATAAAGAAATGAATTTCTTATAGTTTGAAAGATTAGGAAGTCCAAGGTTGATAGACTGAGATCTGAGGAAGGTCTTGCTGAGTCATAGCATGGTGGAAGGCTGAAGGGCCAGAAAGGGAGACAAAGCAAGGGGCAAGGGCCTGGAACTACTTTTACTGCAGGCTGCTCTTATAAGTGACCAAATCATAAAACATTGCTAATCAGCTCTTGTCACACCCACCCCCCCCCACCCCCGCAACATGCCTCACAAATCTTGTAAATGATATTTAATGTCTTCCCGTGCATAATTTTGTTGATTAAGTTTTGCAGGGGCAATACAAAAGGAAGTGGAATTCTAATTACATCTCGGACATTTGTTTTTGCTATTTATGATTTGATTCCCCATCCATTCAACCATCCACTGTAACTCTCCTACCTCTGATTCTGTTTGCTTATCAATGTTTCTCTGTCTTACACATTAATTATGAGACTCCTATTGCCATTTTTATGCAAAGTCATGAGTTTTGTTGATGCATGTAATGCTATACCAGCCTCAGCAGAGGTTATTGCAATGGCATTTATTCCTATGATGGCAATAGTAAGCCATTCGATAAATCATCATTTCTAGTAACCTACCGAACTGGTATTATAATACCAGAATTAGGCCCTTCTTCCCATGGCCTGGTTGGATTGATAGGTAACCATAAGCCTATCCTAGACTTTAATAGAATAATAGAATATAGGGATGTGTTGAAAGAAATGGTATTAGAGATGCAAGTATACAATTTACAATCAAAGCAATCAACACTATTCAAATTAAGATTAAAGCTAAGGCTACCTACAGTGGAAACAGAGTGACTTTAAACAAGAAGTCATGGGAAAGGAGTTACTAAAGTGAAATGCTTAATTACTGGGACAAGTGCATGTGAGATTACCAGACCATGTCTGTAGAGAATGTAACGTTGCTGGAATTTTCCAATTATGCCATTGTTCAGGCCCCAGTATATTATTAAAGCAAATATAGGCCTGAAAGGAGCCAGTCCTCTCCATCATGCTAAGCCATTAACCCTGTCGGTTAAGAGTGAAAAATAGTGTAATTATTAACATGCCATAGAACCAACTGGTTATAATTACATCACTGACTATTATCTGACAAACAGTTAGGAACAAATCTTCCACGAGGACCCCAATGAATTAGCATATGATCATCATGTTGAATGACTTTCCTATTTTCACTTTGGTATCTGGACCAAAGAATAGGGATGTATTTATAATTTTCATAAGAAATAATGGCACAAATAAGATCTAAACTATTATATGTTATTATATAATGCATTGATTATTATATTGATCAGAAAAATCTAGTGAATAGCTGGAAAAGAGACTCATATGATTAGCAGTTCTGGTTCCTGGTAAAACATAAGATCATATTTGCCTTCTATTAATAGAAATACAAAGTTTGTGATGTCGTATGCAGATTAGAAGTAATTTATATCCCGAGGAAAAATTAAATCCTGTCCCTTCTTTAGATGGATGAATGAGCCTATTACAGCCCCAAGGTCCAGGCGTAAACACAGCGTCATCAGTAATGATGAGAAGGGGTTGGACCCATCCAACCTCCAAGCTGAAGTAAGGAAGGGTTAGAAATGTAAGACCAAGACACATGTGCAGAGGCACTCACTGCATGTTCACGGGTCAAAGCAGCTAGCACTGCCAGAAAGAGACTCTCAGGTGACCTAGGAATATGCACGTTCTGCCGAAAATCTTCTGTCTTGACGCATAGGGCCTTCCCTTGACCCCTCAGGTAGGCAAATTTGACTTCTAATGATCAATATCTTCTTTTTGCTTTCTTTCTGGTAACTTCCACTGTCTCTTTATCTTTTGCCATCATCCTTGATGGCTCCGGGGCTGGAGGAGCCAGACAGGAGTCCATACTGTTTCAGTAGACCTATCTATAATGACAGATACATACACCTCCTCAGTTTTCTTCTGGAGAATTAAAAATAGGGCAAGCATACGCATTAGCTTGTTTATTTCCTCCATCAGTAAAACCAAGGAGGTTAGAGCATGCATGAGAATGAGTTTATTGCTGAAAATAATCCTATAACATAAGCAGAATCTGAAACAATATTTGTGAGTTTATGAATTCACCAAAGTAGATGAAGCAGAAGAGGCAGCCTACCTGTTGGGCTGAGGCAAAGGAAGAATTAATAGATTGATGAATGTCTGGACCATGCATCTATCCCGCGTCCCTGGATGAACCAGTAGTAAAATAAGTATCTGCCTGTGGAGCAGGAGAAGGTTGGACAATATTTGTAATCACAAATTCAGTTTGTGGGAGGAAATCCCATAGCTTACCAGCTGGATAAGGATTTCCTATCCCTCCATGGTAATCTGAAAATGAAAATTGAAAGTCCACAGAGTTCTGTAACACTCTTAAAAAATGGATTGTTCATTAAAGGTAACATAATACTGCTAGATCCATCAGCTTCATATAGTTGTTGACATCAGGTCCTCTTCTGATTCACTAACTGAGGAAGAAGAGTAAGGTAAGTAATTAGGGTTTTCTAAGTTGTCCTTATGGTATAAATCAATCCATTCCAAAGGTCTATCTATCCTCTTGTGCTACAATACCTGTAGGAGACAATTTAGCCGTGAAAATTTAAAGGCAGTGACGGATCCACTTGGTATACAAATGCTTCTTGTAGTCTGGACTCATAGCTGTGGCTCTTTTTCTGCCTCTTGAAATAATATGTGAGAACTGTCCAGTGCTGTTGTACCCTACAAGATATAGGCATAGAAAGGGGCATTCTGGGCAGGATTCCATTAGTCAAGGAATTAAGGCTATCACTTGGCAAAAGTAAAGAGCTCCTGTATAGAAAACAATCATTTGAATGAAGAAAAAAAAAAAAAAAAAAAACCCACAGAATGGGATGGAAGTTTTGCCAGCTACACATTCAACATAAGACTTATATCCACCCAGGCTTGGTGGCACATGTCTTTAATCCTAGCAGTCAGGGAAGCAGAGGAAAGTGGATCTCTGTGAATTCAAGGCCAGCCTGGTCTACAAAGGGAGTCCAGGACAGTCAAAGCTACACAGAGAAACCCTATCTCCAAAAGAAAAAAAAAAAAAAAAAAAAAAAAAAAAAAAAAGAGAGAGAAAGAAAAAAAAAAGACTCACTTTTTATAATACTTTTTTCTTTCCTTTTCTTTTTAAGATTTATTTATTTCTCAGAGAAAGGATAGCAGGCTACCAAGAAGAGACTTGATACCCTTTGAGCATATACAGGGGGAGGAGGTCCCCCTCAGTCACAATCATAGGGGAGGGGAGTAATGGGAAAATGGGAGGGAGGGAGGAATGGGAGGATACAAGGGATGGGATAACAATTGAGATGTAATATGAATAAATTAATAAAATATATTTTTAAAAGATTTATGTATTTATTATTTATACAGTATTCTGCCCAAATGTATGCCTGTACACCAGGAGAGGGCACTAGATCTCATTGTAAATGGTTGTAATCCACCATGTGATTGTTGAACTGAACTCAGGACCTTTGGAAGAACAGACAGTGCTCTTAACCTCTGAGCCATCTCTCCAGCCCCTATAATACTCCTTTAACAGGAAAAAATACTTAAAATCGCAAAACTCTCATCTATTTTTTTCATTGGCCTCACTTTGATAAGTAACACAAAAGCAGATTTTAATGCCAGGTATATAGAAATCAGTAAATATTTCTTAATGAGAGTAGTGAGTGACGACAATTTACGGTCATCAAGGACAGAGAAGAAAGGTGTCTTCTTGTTGGAGGGAAGCCTTCACTGGTTGGGCAAACTACACTAATACAGCAGAAAGCTCTGCTTGGTGAAGTCTGTTGAACTGACATGTTGTAAAAGCCATAACGAGAGACAAACTTTTCAGCAATTAAAATACTATGCAAAGCAGCACTTTTAACAGTTCCTATTCTGTATGCCTCAACACATGTGTGTTTTCTGTATGTGTAGTCTTGATTTTTTAAATAGTTAGAAATAGAGGCTTGAATTTTTTTAATTCTAAAATATTAAATACAGAGTTTAGAATTGTTATGTTTCCTTAACAATATGTTTAAAAGGGGAGATTTTTTTTTAAAACATCACTGACAGTCTTGATACTGTTTTATTGCTGTGGTAAAGCTCCATGACCAAGGAAACTCATAAAAGTAAATATTTGAGAAGCCAGGCAGTGGTGGCATACACCTTTAATCCCAGCACTAGGGAGGCAGAGGCAGGCAGACCGCTATGCGTTCGAGGCCAGCCTGATCTACAAAGTGAGTCCAGGACAGCCAAGGCTATACAGAGAAACCCTGTCTCGAAAAAAAAGTAAATATTTGATTGGGCGTTTGCTTACATTTTTAGAGGGTTAGTCCACTGTCACTCATTATGGCAGGAAATGTGGCAGCAGACCAGAGTTATCATCTGATGCGCAAGGTGGAGATAGAAGGGGCAGGGACTGGGCCCAAACCCTGGTGACACACCTCCTCCAATGAGGCCACGCCTCCCAATGAGGCCACGCTTCCCAACGAGGCCACGCCTCCCATGCCTTCCTGAACAGTTCCACTAACTGGCAACTGAACATTTAAACATGAACCTACGGGGGCCATTCTCATTCAAACCACCACAGTGCCCAACACATCACACTAGCAAACAGTAGTGTAATATTTATATTTCAATCATCATTAGAGTTTGAGTTTGGGGCTGAAGAAATGGTTCAGCAGTTAAGGGTATCCACAGTTCTTGCAAAGGACCAGTTTGGTTTCTAACACCCAGGTTGGGTAGCTCACAACCAGCTAAAACGTTAGCTCCAGTGGATCTGATGCTGTCTTCTAGCCTAAGCAGGTACACATACACACATGCACACACAAAATTAAAAATAAAATTACATTTTTAAAAGAAAAGTTTGTTTTTATTATCTACCCGTGTGATGGCTTTTGTCAGGAAGAAATTTGAATTTTGATGTTACTTAGAAATAAACAAGTTCTATTTTAACGTTGGCAAAGAACTCACACATGCCATACAACCTTTAAACCATGTCAGGTTAGAATAAAGCATGCATAGAAAACTCTGACCTAAGATAATCTTAGCATGTAAAAGTAAAAATCTATCTTCAAGGTTCTATGACTATTTACTGGGGCAGAGGAGCATTTGAAAATTACTTTCAGAAAGTTTCTTGGAAACATTTGACAAACTTATAAAATATGAGTTGGGAAGGAGCCAGAAAGGAAAAAAAAAAAAAAGTGATGAAAAACAAGCTGACTGGGTCGAGTATGAGCAACCTTAAACAAGCTGGACTGAAATTGGAGGTACTAGGGGTTGAATCTGAAGTCCACCCTTTGATTTGATTTCTGGTTTCATCTTTTTACTCTTCAGCAACATTTTGTTTATCGTTAATGAGTAAGCCATATACCATCAGGACTTTAAGCATCCATTGAAAAGGGCTTTGCACAGTGCATGTAATAACACATCAGTTAGGCGGTGACGTCTAAGGCAACGAGTAGAAAGCAAGGCGTGGATGGAGCAGTATTTTCTTCAGCTGCCTCACAAAGCCTCACATCTAGATCTATTAAGGTACAACTCCACAGTGTAGAGAAATGTATGCATTTGTTCAAAATTCCCTGGTCACTATGATTAACGTCTTAGTTTTGACAGGCGCTGGAATGCAATGAAGGTTGCACCACCCTGCTGACTTGTGGTCTGAAAGAAACCTCAGCTCCTCCTCCCACACCCCAAGTAAAACAGTAATGAGGAAAGGGCTGTGACTGAATTGTTAAATGAGCTTACATCTTCCCGGACCCGTGTAGATTCCCCAGCCCAGATGTGAGAAGACCTTCCAGCCGCAAGCAAAGTTAGTATGCTAATTTTCATCATCTAGCAATTAAAAATAAGCATATATAGGACAGGCAGTTTAGAGATAAGGACCTTGATTCACACCCTCATCGAGGAGCCAAAAATATCCTTGGTTGTGTCAGGACTGGAGGCCAGAGAGATGCCCAAAGTGTTTGAAGCTCTGATCACTAGTCGGTTTGCTCCCTGATTTTAGGTTCTCCTCTGCAGGATGGGGCGGGGGGGAAGATGGGGGGAGCTGACTCACTGTTTGGGCAGTGACGTCTAAGGCAATGAGTAGAAAGCAAGGCATGGGGAGGGGCGTGTTTTCTACAGCTGGCTCACTAGCAAGTTATTGCAGTCAAGGCAGCAGACATGAACAATGCTCCTGTAGGATCCCAGGAAAGCCAGGGGGAGGGTCTGGTCTTTGTGTCTTTCTTGTCTACTCAAGATACACTGCTACCTAGAGGCTACACATGGCCGTGTGACTGAAACCAAGAAAAGGTACCTGGGTGCCTCATAGTTATGCTGTCAGAACGACCAGCCCGTTCCTCTTCCGACCTGTTGCTTGATTCTACTACAAATCCTTTAAAATTTTGCAGATTAGCAGCTCCACGCTTCCCTGTTTCCTGCGTCCCTTCCTGCTATAAGGGAGCTCTGCTCACTAGCTCTGCCTCTTAAGATACCACCTCTGAGTTGATAAGAAACATCTCTCTAAAACTGCATACAGCATACAAACAAATGTTGACCTCTCCTGTAAGACTTATAGATAACCAAAAAGGCAAATGGCCAAGCTTATGCTGCTTTGTAAAGCATGTCTTGGGGGCTGAGGAGATGAGTAAGAGAATTTGCAGCGCAGGCATGAAGACCTGTGTGTCGATCCCAGCACCCACTTAAAAAAAAAAAAAAAGAAAGAAAAGAAAAGAAAAGAAAAAAACCCTGGTGAGACCTAACCTCATTCCTGCAACTCCAGAACTGGGAGTGGGGTTGGAGACGGGAGAACCACTGGGTTTTGCTGCCTACCAGCCAACTTCCAGGTTTAACAAAAAAGACCCTATCTCAAGAGAATAAGTGGATAGTAACAGAGTAAGATACCGGACATACTCCTGTGGCTGCTGTGCACACATGTTCAGACATCACACTACTACCCACTCAACCCCTCCCATCCCCCACTAAGTGGATAAATAATCAAAGCTCTGAAGGCAGGCAGCACTGTATTATGGGCTGACTGGGACTGCAATGAGACCCAGGAACAGCCACATCTGCATTTGCTTTCCTGTTCCCATTAGTAGGCTGCTAATCCTACTTCACAAGTTGGCCAACACCAAGGAACTACTTCCCTTCCACCTAGTGGACCTGTCAGAACTTGTCTGCATGTGCCTGCGAAAAATTAGGTTCTGCAGAGCTGAGATAATTTCCTAAAATGCACACTGTGGATTAACGGTAGTTTTTTGTTGTTGTTGTTGTTTTTGTTTTTGTTTTTGCTACAATTTGCATTTTCTAGACCCAATGTCATTATATCTTCTCAGATACATTCTATGTACTGCCTACATGCAAGTTTCCATTCAGGGCAAAACATTCCCCTATGAGACACAGATTTATAACAGTGACTTCTGGCATACTGACAAAAGAATATGGAGAATTCTCCTTCAGCAGCATTTTTGAAGGGTTGGCAACAACGCAAAGTTTTTTTTGTTTCACAGCAGTGCAATTTGGAAAAAGCTTTGCAAATGTGATTTCATTTTTTTTTTTTTTTTTTTTTTTTTAGTTTTGAGAATGTTTATTTTGTTTAGTTTTATTTCTGTATTCAAAACTAAGAGAGAATGGGGGAGAACAATTTAAAATAATTATCCAAATATTTTATAGACACCAATTGCTGAAGTTTGGTCCTAAATTTCAATGTTCTATTCACTATATGAGAATATGACTTCAGGTCTGATATTTTCTACTGTATGAGGTAATTTGAGCATAACTTACATAGTAAAGGATTAGCTCACTGTGATATTTTATGATGAATCTAAAATTAAGTGTGCATGAAGACTTACTGTATTGGTAAGGGAGGGCATCCCATTACAAACCTTAACATATTCGACCTTCTGGGTACACACACAACAATAATTCATTGGATTTACAATTCTTTCTCAATAAGAAATTAGAAAAATAGAAATACCACATTACAAAGTTTCTTTCATGAAGGATGATAGGAAGCTTTATGTAAAATCTCCAGAGGCAGGAAAGGGTTAAACATTTCATCTACCTGAGGTCTATGACGCTGAACACTTTTAAAGACATGTATTAGCCACTTCTACAGTTCTTCTGAGAATTCCCTTTTCCAGTTGCATTTTTACTAGTTACTTGTTTCCTTGGAGTTATGTTTCAGTTCTTTGATACAGTTTAGATATTAATCATCTGGGGGATGCATAGCTAGCAGAGGTTTCTCTCCTGTTCTCTAGGCTGCTTCTCCACTTAATTGACTCTTTCCTTTGCTGTACAGAAACTTTTGAATTTCATGAGTTTCCATCTGTCAACTGTTGTCTTATGTCCCAAGCAAATGAAGTCCTATTTAGTCTTTCCTTATGCCTATAAGTTATAATATAGCCCTGCTTTTTTTCCTCCAGCAGTTTTAGAATTTCTAGTTCTAAATGGAGTTTTTTATACTTCTGAAAATCCATTCAGGGCTGATTTTTGTGCAGGGTGAGAGATAAGGGTCCAGTTTTGTTCTCTTACGTGCACACACTCAGTTTTCCCAATGCCATTTGTTGAAAAGGATGCTCCCTTTGTTCCTTTGAGTATTTTTGGCATCTTTGTAAAAAAAATGGTTATATTTGCATGAATTTGAATCTGAGTCTTCTCTTCTGTACCACTGTTTGTCTGTTCTGCACTAGTACCGTGGTTTTTTGGTGATGATTACCTTTGGTTACCAACCTGACACAACCTAGAATCATTCCATCTGGTCCAACTATCCCATTCCTGAAAATATGCAAAGGATGCTACGACAGAGATACTTGCTCGTCCGTGTTCATTGCCATTCTAGTCATAATAGGTGGTAGGAAAGGGATCCAGCCTAAAAGGCCATCAACTGATGAATGGATGATGAAAATGGGGTACAGATACAGAATAGAATTTTATTCAGATGTTAAAAAAATGAAAGTTCTAGGTAAGTGGATGGAACTGGAAAACCCATATTGAGTAAGGTAACTCGGGCACAGAAAAGAAGTGTTTCCTTCTCTCCATCCTACATGGGTCCTAGCTTTAAACTCCCAGTTTAAGTGTGTAGAGGAGAGAGAATCGGAGGGCTTAAGGGATTCCAATGGAGCAGGATGTAGGGGACACTGAGGTGGGGAGTTTTAAGCAAGGACAAGGCGGGGCGTAGAGGAGATGAGCAAACAGGAAGGGAAGTGGGCTATCTGAAACAAAGGTGATTGGAAAAGGCCATGTGGAAATCTTGTAACCAAATTAAAAATATATTATTAAAAAATAGTTTGAAGGGAGATACTGTGCACGGCTGGGGAACTCTACACCCAGAAGCCATGAGCTGTTAAACAACCACATTTTTACGGTATGTGCTGTCTAGTTTTTTGTCAACCTGACAAAAGCGATAGTCATCCAAGAGGAGGAAGCCTCAGTTGAGAAAACGCCTTAATAAGATCTGGCTGTACTCAAAAGTGTAGGACATTCTCTTAATTAGTGACTGATGAGAGAGGGCCTGTCCACTGGAAGTTTTGCAATAGGCTGAGCAAGGCACGAAGAGCAAGCTAGAAAGCAGCACTCCTCCATGACCTCTGCATCACCTCCTGCCTGAAGGTGGTTCCTACCCTGTTTGAGTTCCTGCCTTGGCTTGCCTCAATAGACTCTAACTTGGGATATGTAAGCCAAATACACCCTTTTCTCTTCAAGTTGCTTTTGGTCATGATGTTTCCTTACAGCAATATTAATCCTAACTAAGACATGTGTAACACCTCTTTATGAGTTGTTGGTCAAACAGGTTTCAGAGCTCCCCTAAAAATATAGCTTCTCATCATTCCTTGTGGTTTCCCACCAGAACTAGATAATATTGTACACCCAAACATACCAGAAAACAAGCTAGAACTGACCTGTAGCAGCCTTCCCTACTGGCAAACCTTCGGCATGCTGGAAGATGCTATGCAGACTGCTGGGGTGAAAAGACATCAGTGGTCCTTCCTGCTGAGCTCTGAATCCTATGAATCTTAGTACAAACCTGTCAGGCAAGGCATGCCCCCTCATAAAAGAGGATTATTGCCTTTTGTGGTTAGCTAGCAGTAATAGTTGAGTTTCTACTGTGGTGGTATACACCATTACCAAAACCAACTTGGGGAAGAAGTCATTTATTTGGCTTAAATCGATCAGGGGAAGTCAAAGCTGAAACTCGGGGCAAGAACATAGAGCTAGGAACCGAAGCAGAGGCTGAGGAGGAATACTGCTTACTGGAAGGCATTTTCTCTATTGAGGTTCCCTTGTGTCACATTGACAAGAGAGCGTAACAAAACAAAAATCTAACCAGGCACAAGTTGTTCTTGGATTGGATTCTCATTCTGTCTACCTGGTCAAAAGCCCCTGTCAAGGGAGAATTAGGCCCTGGTGAGGACATTCATATTGCTATTTAGCTAAATTGACAATGTCAAGCTACCATATCTATCTGTCTATCTATCTATCTATCTATCTATCTATCTATCTATCTATCTATCTATCTCTCTATCTATTTTTGAGGCAGGGTTTCTCTGTATAGCCCTGGCTGGCCTGGAACTCAGAGATCTGCCTGTCTCTGCCTGCAAAGCTTTAGGATTAAAGGCGTGTGCCACTACACCTGGCTCTCAACCTGTCTTTCACTCCCATAGATTCTCATCCTTAATCAGAGAAGCTTCTCCTTCCAGGAAATGGTGGGAGTGTGGGAACTTGCAGTTTCACAAGGTGCTAAGAGTGAATGACAGATGAGTGTACAGCCCTGAAGAAGACATTTATGTCATCCTATCTAGGGCTCGGAGAACATTGCAAAAGGAAGGGCAGAAGAGTGTAGAAGCAGGAAAATATGGAGTAAGGCCATGAAATGCCGTCTTCTGGACAAGACACAGCCATTATCGCAACCATCACAGCGTCCACGGATGTCTGAATACCCACAGGATCACAAAAGAACAAGCCTGTTAGCAGTAAGACACAGGTGGAAGGTGGGCTCAGCGCGTCCTACCTACCACTAACTATTTGCCACAGGGAGCAGGGCAATCATTGCTTTGATTTGAGTACCCACTGATGACCTCCTCAATCCCCAGTGGACATTTTCAATCCAGTGGAGACACAGACAGCCCTAGTTAAACTCGATTTGTCACAAAGCAAAACCAAAAGTCATAAACCTGGGAAATGGACAGTTAGAGATAAAGTTAATTGATAGGGATGAGAGAGATATAAAAGGGCGTGGAAAGAAAGTAATTAAAAGTCCATATATATGTACATCTATATATATATACATACATATGGAATTCTATATATATAGAACTAAAACAAAAATAATCAATACAAATTTAAATAAATAGAGATGGCTAGAAAAATAAGACAAAATACTTTTTTCATTTAATTACATAGGATAAGATGTACATTCAAAAATAATTATATGGTGTGTTTTAATTACCCTCTACAGTTTCTAATTAGATAGTCCAAACATCTTCCCTATGAGGTTGGGTGAGTAATATCCTCCTTGCCTTGCTTGCCTCTGAGGAAATAAAATGCAGAGTGACACTGGGACACACCCAGAATCCTCTAATGAGTCACGGTAAACTGAGATTAGAACCCACAGATCTGATCATGTAACTTCTACAACCTTGTGCTCTTCTGCTCCTATTTTATGCCAAAACATTATTTTTGTGGTTTATATTTAGTATTTATGGTTAAAGGATTTTTACTAAAATGTACTAAAATGCCATTGTATTTACTTGCTCTGTTTTGATGGGTTCTGAAGGCATGTTAGATAATCTCTGATTTTATAACCTTGTGACCATTTTGTGATGGGTATGGAGGGAAAAATTGGCAAGTAAAATAAGTTTTCATTGCAGGATATATATATATGTGTGTGTGTGTGTGTGTGTGTGTGTGTGTGTGTGTGTGTGTGTGCGCGCGCGCTAGTATTCTAGATTATGAACGCATGTATACATTTTTAACCAAGATAATCTATCCAGTATTCCAGGATGTACTACTGATTACTTTCATCTAAAGTTATTGGAGATTGAAATGTAAAAATATACTAAGAGGAACTAGCCAGCTACCTTAGTCTGAATGAGACACAACTGAGAATTGGCTGTGCTTTGGTTTCACTGTTGACATACTCTGGTAGCCTAGCAAATGGTCTCGTGCCTAACTGGAGGAAGAGATTTTGCATATTTTAAGAACACTGCAACTGATACATTCCATTATTGCCTGAGAACTGGCATTTAGGGTCCTGCTGCACAAACTTCTTAACCGGTTTCTCCAGGCAGAAAATAAAGCAGATTAGGAACACAACAAAGATGTCCATCTAAAAATATTGACAAAGAGAATAAGCAACTGAGGAGTGACCTGCCCTAAGTGGGACATGTACAACATACTCCTCTTGCATGGCACTAGCAATCATCTCAGAGAAGGGAGTGGAGAGAATATTAGACCCGGAGGCACTGGAAGACTATAAAGAAAAGGTGCTTTCCAGACATCACAGCACAGTTGGACATGTGCACTCATGTCTCTGACAGCTTGTACAAGACCTGAAAAGGACCAAGCCATGTAAAATCCCAGCATGGAGAAGGGGGAGGTGGTCACAGTGTCGCTAACTGTGGAGCTACTGGCAGTTGATAACTGCTGGCAGAGGGAGAGACCAGTTTTCTTCAGGAGTGCAGAACAGGAGAGACTATGCGTGTTCCAGTACATGGTCCTAAAGCTTACACATACAGACAGCACAAAGTGGATTCAGTGGGTTTGAAAAAAAAAAAAACCAGAGTTCATGAAATTGGGAAAGAGATGGAGTTGGTGGACATGGAGTGTGGTAGATTTGACCAAAACATACATGCGTGTGTGAAATTCCCAATCAAGGAAAAATAATAAAACAAAATAATAAAAATACGGAAATAAAGGCAGACAGAAGATTAATACATAGGATGTACAGAAATTGCAAATGTAAATACAAACTGAATTTCCCAATCAATACATGCCCAGGTACCTGAATAAAGTGTGTCTCAAAGGAAGAAATGCAAATGCCAATAAATGCTTTAAAATTTGTCTAGCATCTTTAGGTGTCAGGGAAATGGAAATTAAAACTTCCTTGAGGATTCTAATGGAACTGCTCAAGCAGGCAAAGTATTTGCTGCACAAGCATGTTGGCTTGATTGACATGTACACATGCGCCTGTACTCTCGATGATGATGATGATGATGATGATGATGATGATGATGATGATGATAATAATAATAATAATAATAACAACGAATACATTTTAAGTTAAATTTTTCTTTGAGCTTCTATCTTAGCACTGTCAGAATCCTTTGAGACCCATCTTATTTAGTTATCAAGGCCATTTGTTGATTGGACAATTTACTTTGTGGGTATGAAGTGTAACCAGTAGCCCTGACAATAGCCTGTGATGTTTGGGGATTGCTTAAGGGATTCTGTCAGCCAATCACTTGACAAGATTTAATCCATTCCTGGCAGTGGAGGATTTACTGGTGGCATAAGTTACCTAGGTGGGGCATACGTTTGTATACTTTCTGCTGTTTCTATTGTTAATATCCAGTTTTAATCCTTGGTGGTCAGATAGTATGTGCAATGTTATCTTATTTTTCTTATATCTGTTGATACTTACTTTGTGTCTTAATATGTGGTCAATTTTGGAGAAAGTTCCATGAGCTATTGAGAAGAAAATATATTCTATAGTGTTTGAGTACAATTTTCTGTTAGGGACATTTGATTTATGTTGCTATTTAACTCCAGTGTTACTCTATTTGTTTTTGTCTGGATGACCTGTCTATTGGTGAGTGGGGGCTATTGAATTCACCCATTATTACAGTGTTCCAGTCAATATGTGATGTTAGATTTACTAGTGTTTCTTTTATGAAATTCTATGCCCTGTGTCTGTTACATAAATGTTTACAATTATCCTTGTAGTAGATTTTTCCTTTGATGAGTATGTCATATCTTTCCATACCTCTTCTGATTAGTTCTGATTTGAAGTAGATTTTGTGAAATATTAAAATAACAATACCTATTTGCTTCTTAGGTGTATCTGCTTGGAATACCCTTTTCCATCTTTTTACCCTAAGATGATGTCTATTCTTAACCATTAGGTGTGTTTCTTAGATGCAGAAAAAAGCTTGATATTGTTTTCTAATTAAATCGACTAATCTGTATATTCTTAGTGGTTTACTGAGACCACCAATATTAAGAGTTTTTAACAAGCAGTCTTTATTGCTTCCTGTCATTTTGTTTTTGTAGTTTGATTTTTCCCCCCTGTCTTGATTCACTGTTCTGGGATTATTTGTTCCTTAAGTCCTTAGGTATAGTTAATCTTTGGATTGAAGTTTTCCTTCTAGTGCATCCTGTAGAGTGGGAGTGGTAGATATAAATTGCCTAAATTTGTTTTTATACTGAAATGTTTTTCTGTCTCTGTTGATTATGATGGATAGTTTTGCTGGCCATAGTAGTTTAGCCTGTATCTGTGGGTTGGGAGTTTGCCCAGCTAAGGCTTAAGCTTCAAAATATTAAAAGGTCTCAGTGTCTTTATTTTTGGCTGGTGGGTCATCAGGGTCACACAACAATTATCTTACCACAGTGGGGCATGAGATCTAAGGTTATGGCCCCAGATGAGCTCCTGACTCTAGACTCAGGCAAGCTTATGACCCAAGACACAGGGCTCATAGTAACTGCTACCAATGCTAGCGGAAGGAGGTAGTGTGGCAGATGGCAGACCATGAGGAACACCCACTCTGCAGCCTGGAGTGTGCTGCCATCACCACCCAGTAATATATGCCTGAAACTAGCCATCACCAGAAAACAGAGTTCAGAGAAAGTTAAGTACAGAGGGAATTTAGAAATAAGTAAATATTCATAGAAAGTTTAGTCTCTGAAGTAGAGGGAAAAGAGAAATAGAAATGTTTTGAAATGTGCCTGGGTCCTGAAGAAAGAAAAGAAACTGAATATAGCCAGTCCTGGAGAGAAATATTTAGTCTAAATAATAAGATGAAGTCTCCAAAGGAAGGAGAGAGAAAGAGAAATAGATAGAAACATTTTGAAAGGTGCGTGGATGTTAAAGAAACTAAAGAAAATGAATATAGGCATAGAAGGAAATACTCAACTTCAATATTAAAAGTAAAGTCTCTAAAAGAAGGGAGAGAAAGAGAAGTAAAAATGTTCTGTAAGTATGAACGATAAGGTAAAGTCTTCAAAGGAAGGTGAGAGAAAGGGAAATAAGTAAAAATGTTTTATAAATGTGCACAAAAGGTAAAGTCTCTGAAGGAAGGAGAGAGTTAGAAAGATTACAAAGAAAACATCTTCCATGTTAAAAATGGAAAACACTACAGCAGAAGGCACTTGGACCATGTATAGTTTCATTTTTGTAGTTCTCATCATGTAGCTGGTTATAGTATGTTCAGGAATCATTACAATGTTCTGTGACCTCTCGAAGAAAGTTCAGAATAGAGCAGACTTAAATAAGGAGAAGACTGAGGGGTAAGAGGCTAGATTAGGAAAGCCTACCAATCAGAATAAAGAATTTACAGAAGAATCTGATATGAAGTCTACAGGGCCACCTTATGATGAGAGTGCAGCATGGAAGTCCAAGCACATTAGAAAACCCATAAGGATTTTTTTTTTTCCAGTTACAGTAAGAGAAGCAGCAGCTCCAGATGAGAGAAATCCACAAGGTTATGAAGAATTTGGATGGCATCCGGTAGAGATGCTTGATCTAGAAAGATTTAAAGAAGAAATTATAGCTTATTGTATGCATTCACCTTATGTGAGAAAGACACTTAACAACTGAGCCACACATAACTGTAGATTGGAAAGATTTTATGTCAACCATCTTCGAACCTGGCCCTCAACTACAATCAATGGATAACACGGTGGAAAGATGAGGCTTCAGTTATGGAGCAATATAATTGTTCTAGAGGCATTAATATTGCCAAGTACCAGCTGCTAGGTGAAGGCCAATGTGCAGAAATAAGGATCCAGATTATGCTTAATGATACCAGCTTAGTGCAATGTTGTACAGTAGTTTTAAATGCTTGGGACAAGGTTGAACAACAGAGAAAATCATCTGAACCACTTACAATGAAACTCAGGGTTTGGATGAATCGTTCACTGACATATATATATATATATATATATATATATATATATATATATATATATATATATATATATATATATATATATTATATATACTTCAGCTCTAATTAAAGCAATATCAGATCCAGATGCTAGAAAAACTTTAACTGAATTTTTAGCTTTTGATAATGGTAATTGCTGAATGCAAAAATGCTATCAGACCTTTAAGGGCCAGATCTACATCCATTCATGAGTAGGTTAAAATTGCTGTGGAATATTGGATCTAGTGCTTACAATTCAGGGGTGACTGACAGGAAAGCTCAGGTAGGAGATCTCAGGATGCTCAATGCTTTGGCACTGGAAAACTGGGTCATTTTCTGAAGAATTATAGACAGATAGTTCCTACGTATAAAAACGAAGGGAGAAAGCCTTCTGGGATATATAAAAAATGTGGAAAGGGCAGACACAGGGCTTATGAATGTAGATCAGGGCAGTTCCTTACAATTTGGAAATGGACCAAGGGGCCTTGCTCAGACCTGCACAAACAATACAAGCAGTCTGTTCCCTGCCAGCCAAGGAGAGACTGTTCTAGAGAGCAACTAGGAAAATCAAAGCCTGATATGAAAGACAACGATGCTCTAAACTTAACTTAGCTATTTAACAGAGATATAACAGCTTGATAGATAAAACAAGGGATTCTAAAGGTAACAGAAACTGATATATTGGCAAACTTCTATAAATGATAAAAGAAATGTAAGAAAATTGTGATTAGATGACGTTGAGATTGAAGGCTTAGTGGATACAGAAGCAGATGTAACAGTAATGTCACAGGATTCTTAGAATCCAGCATGGCCACTTCAGATGGTACCTACACAGCTCCTAGGAATTGGGACATTGGCTCAGGTAAAATAATTCTAAAACAGATTAAATGTATAGGACCAGAAGATCAAATAGGAAGATTAAGGCCGTATATAGTCAAGAGTTGTTTTGTATATAGAAACCTCCAAACTTATTCAGATGATTCAAATTAATTTTCCTTACACAAGTACAACGGGTGATTCCTAACAAAGATGATTCATATATAATTTGATATATATTTATTCTCATATGGGTTTGCGGGACCATTGGCACTAGGAAATGAGGTGACAGATCAATTATTAATAGGAAATGTATTAGAAGCTTCAAGTTTTTGTAAAAGTCATCATGTAAATAGTAGAGGTTTAAAGAAATGTTTTCTATAACCTGGTGACAAGCAAAAGAAATTATAAAGAATTGTCCTGTTTGTTCTTTGTACAATAAGATTCCATTTACCAGCTGAAAGTAACTCTAAAGGTATCCAAAGAAATGAAATTTGCCAGATGGGTGTGTTTCATTTCACAGAGTTTGGAAAAACAAAGTATGTACATCATACAATTGATATCAATTCAGGATTTGAATCAACTTTTGCCTTGAGTTCTGAAAAGGTTGATTCTGTAATTACACATTTATTGAAAGTAATGCTTGTCATAGGGATACTTTTCTAGATTAAAACCAATAATGTGCAGCATATGTATCCAGTAAAAAGAAAAAAATTTTTAAATATTATAATATAAAGTATGTTACTGGTATACCTTACAATCCTACAGTCAAACAGTTGAGAAAAGTTTTAACCATACCTTAAAGGAAATGCTTATAAAACAAAAAAGGGATATGGGATCTTCCAGAAATAGATTACATAATGTTTTATTAAATTAACTTTTTAAATGTCAATGAAACAGGTAGCACAGCTGGTGAAAAAGATTGGATTTCAGGAAGGACATATATATATATATATGGCTTGTTTTAACTTAATGACTGATCTACATGAGGCCACAGCCAGGCCACTATGTACAGACAACAGGGATGCTTCATTTCTTGGTCTCCTCCTCCTTGGACATGGCCTTAAAGAGCTCCTCCTCCTTGGAGGAATCAGCTTGGGAGACTGGCTGAGGCATGGATGTCTCTGCAGTAGCCAATGAATCCTTTTGGCTACCTGGTCGTCATGACTTATTACTGCATACCATCTTTTCATATGGCATGGATGAGGATTTAAACATCATCACAGTTTGGTTATAGAGTCCAACTGACTTATGAAGATTGACAGATGCCTTTTACCTGCTCAGACTTAAAGCAGAGTCATCATTAGCAGATTTGTGAACACTGCACATTCCACACATGTGCCAATACAAAAATGTCCCTCAATGTTACATTTAAATATTTTCAGAGGAAAAAAAAATCAGACACTAGAGAAGTTTAAACAGCCCTGACAAGATTCACCCTTGAGGATGACAAGAAGAATGTTACCCTGTGGCCAGCTTCACTGCTTACATAGTGTTAGGCGATAGGATTCCAAATGAAGATAACACACCAAAAGCATTCACATCAAATAAAACATAAAAGGGGTAGAGAAAAAGAAAAGAAAAAGAAAAGGTGTTGGATAAACCTCTTACAACAAATGTACTAAATACAACAGAAAAAAATGAGTAGGACAAGCCACTGTGGCACCTCTGCAAGGCACCAATTCTCCAGTAACTGAAACCAACCAAACAAAATAGCAGTATACCAAAAAGAGAGTCCAGGACGCCATCATCAAAGGCTCCGTCAAACAGGGATGAAGGTAGGTGAAGTAAGAAAATCAATTCAGATCATACATGAGAAACTTAGCAAGGTAGAAGAAAAAAGGTCTATGATGTGTAAGAAATATTAAATGTGTCTTTCCCCCTCAAATACTATATAACTTCTGTGTAGAATAAAAATTTAATTCTTAGAAATCTCTCCTACTTTGTATGATTTTTTACATAAATGTTTTAATCATTCACATCCAGTAAAAACCTTTGTTTACACAAAGGCCCATTGCTCTGTTCTAGGAATTTTCTTGGCCTGGAGCAATAACTTTGTCTCCTTGGAGAAATGGCCTCTTTCCCCTTTCTCCTTCATTTCTTGTCCTCCAACTCTTTTCAGACTAGCCAATTGAGTAAGATTGTGAAGTCAGCCCCTAGCCAATGAGAGAAGAGACAGGCAAATCCTCCTCCTGTCTCAGTGCAGTGCAGTAGCTCTTCCCAAGCACACCCACCTAACTGAACGAAGTTTGCCTTGTTCAGACACTTGAGTTGTAATGGTGGTCTCCCTCCAGTGACCTGAATATATTTTTAACAATGTGGAGAAGAAAGTTTAAAACACACAGAAAAAAATATTAGCAAGGAAATTGAGATTCTGTAGAAAACAAAGAAATGTGATATGCAAAGCAGCCAATCAACTGTTGTCAAACAGTTTGGAAAGCATGAAGTAGAAGAATTTACTGAGAAAAGAAAAGCAGAAAAATCCATCATCACCACCCCAATAAATCAGAAAACAACTGACGATGCAATCAACCAGATTTTTAGAGAATATCATAAATAAACTTTGTACTTATTTACTGTGTGTGTGTGTGTGTGTGTGTGTGCGTGTGTGTGTGTGTAGAGCATTTATTCATAATATGGTGCATTTTAAGAGGTCAGAGTTGCTTTTATTCGATCATGTGGCCTTGGGGGATCGAACTCAGGTCATCAGCTTTTACCCACAGAGCCATCATCTCAGCTCTGGGACTTGTAGTTTTAACTTCCTTGTCAAATTTCTACCTTCTGGGATGCAGCAGTTTCAGACTAAGTGTTTGTGATGCAAGGATTCTAGGCAGTTCCTACGATAGGGGATTCAAACCTCTGTCTCCAGCCACAAAATAGAACAGAACTTATGGTCCTTCTTTGGACTAGGATCCTCCCGAGGAGGAAGAAGTTATAAGAAGAGATCATTGTGCTTTCACCTCCCCGACAAGATGTCTAGAGCCATGAAAGATGTCTGGAGCCATGCCTCTTTGGGGTTTAAAGCAGGAGGGTAGGATAGTGAGTGACAATTAGGACATGGCCTCTCCTAGAAACGGTTGAGGAGGTTTTTATTGGAGGTATGAGGGAAAGCACAGCCAGAGACTTGTGGGTGAGTCCAGACTGGATGGGGACAGCCACCTGAACTGGACCATGAGAAGAGAGAGAGGAAGAGAGGGGAGAGGAAGTAAAGAGAGCCCATGGGGACCAAGAGAACCAAGAAAGCCCACTGGCCAAAACGGCTGAGCTATATAGGAAAGAGAAGCTGGGGAAAGGGAGCAAAGCCCAACTCTGGGCTGGAGAGGTTTAGGGCAGGTGTGGGATGAGAAGTGCTGGGAGGAGCCACAGGTACTGAGTGATACTACTTGGGTTTCTTTGAGACCTAACAGATAAAGAGTGAAGTTCGGAAGGCCTCAGAAATAAGCTTATGAGGAAAATTCGTTGACCAAGAAGAAGGCTGGCAACACTGCCCAAGACTGACATGCAACAAATAGAGCACGTGCTAGAAAGCCCGCACTATGCCAATGAACAAAATTCCATGCTGCTAGAATAGGATTGCCCCATCTGTTGTACAGTGTACCCATTTGCTTCTCTGCTGTCCTCTACCACACCCACTGGCCCCTCCTCAGCAATCTATTTTTCATTCCCCCCCTTTTCCTTTTGTTTTTTTTTTTGTCTCCTAGTTTATGTGCACACTCACACGTGCACAGAGGCCAGGGATAGTTGGATGCTTTCCTCTATCAGTGTCTGCCTTATTGGTTTAGTGTCAGGATCTCTCATTGAACTTGTAGGTCAGTAATTCTGCTAGACTGATTGAACAGTAGGTCCCAGGAATCCTTGTGTATTCGCTGCGTTATTCAGTTCTGGGTGCACCGCCTTGCCTGGTTTGTAACATGGGTGCTGGAGTTCCAGGCTCAGGTCCTTGCACAACAAACCCTTTAGGGACTATTTTATCCCCCCAGGACTGGAAGTGTACCATTTCCTGATAAACTCTCTCTATTTCTGCTGTGCCTTTGTGTTCTTGCTTAATTCTTCTTTTAACATGTGAGAACCCCAAGCCCTTCTGGGGTTTTGTCACCCACTGATGTCATCAGAGTTCCATGCTCTGGCCTGATACTGTGTCCTTTCCAGGTCCTACAGAACTTCCCTCGGCTCTGAAGGTGTAATAGACGTTTAGACACTGCTTTTGGTAAAAAGAACGTACTCCCACAAGGAATAGTAAGGCCACCTAGGCAGAACAGACCACCCCCAAGGTGAAGGCTGTTACTTATGGAGGCTACTCCCTGGGACAGATATCTAGAAGAAACAAGACTAACCAACATGACAACTTCTTACTGGACTGATTAATTATCTTTATCTCCTGACCCAATTCTTCTATTTATACGTAGCTCTTATGAGTACCTCCACCCCACCCCAGCACCACACACACACACACACACACACACACACACACACACACACACACACATCCCAAGACTAACTTGGAGTTTCTGGACCCTTTATCTGTTCCTCTTCCAAATGCGAGTGAATAAATATTTCTCTGCTTTTCACAAGGTGGGTGGTTAGAGCTAGCTTGCTGGGGTTGCCAGAGGGCCTAGACTTGTTTCCTAAATCTTCAGTAAAATCACTGCTGTATATCTTTTTACATTCTTGCATGACCTGGGAATCCTGCTTTTGGCTTTCAGTGCAGGAGCAGAATTGGGTGTATTTCTTTAGCTATGCTGCCCACAAACTCCAAGGTAACCTACATTTCCTCCCCAAACCCTAGCACTGGGAGGCATTTTAGCATTTGCTTCACGTCCTCTTGTGATTTTGAAATTTACTTCCTTGATGGGCAGGTTGGACATTCTCACACCTTGAGTGACCTCTGTATCTCGTCATGTTCCCTTTTGTTGTCCATTTTATTGGCAGTAGTTCTATGTTCCCAACATATATCAAACATGTTTTAATTTAATAAGTCTTCTGTTAAAAAAACAATAACAGAATAGAAGCTACTGATAAATATGTGTAAAAATGTAAAATAGCACAGCCACTATGAGAAACACTATGAAGTTTCCTCTAGAAATAAAAATAAAAATAAAGTATTGTTAGAGCGAGCAGTTCTACTATGGGTAACATGAAGCAGAGTCTCAAGGAGATAGTTGTCCACTTACGTTGACAGCTTCGCTGTTCAGAAAAGTTAAAATGTGGAAGAGACCGTTAGTAAATGAGCAAGCAGAATGTGGTACATATGGAGAATTCATAATATCCATCCTTGAGAGGAAAGCAATTCAACATGGAACCCTTGGTACACTGTGCTAAATGATACAGCCAGGAAGAAGAGATAAAGATTTTTCTACACCAAACAGTCATCTAAAACAGTGGAAGCATGGCAAGTGATGTCATGTGGAGGGTCAGGGAACCGTCATGACCATGTTGGCCAGTATTTATTTTGCTATGAGAAGAGCAGGGAAAACCACTCCACCACCTTTGAGAGGGACAAGAGGAAAGGAGCCTCAAAATGTTTGCTGGTTTTGTTTTTCCATGCTGATGCATTTCTTATAAGGAGAAAGAATCTCATTAAAAATCCTGCCAAGGTTAACTACAAATCATGCCCTAAGTCCAGCTTAAGCCCAACCAAATCCTTTACGAAACAGAAGGAAAAGGGTGTTCCTCAACAATGAGTTTCTTTAGGCTGAGTACAAAAAGGAAGAAAGCATTTGGGATGGATAATGATAATTTATATAAGATCTATCCAGATTTGATGAAGTTCTTTGTAAAACTCTTAATCTCTCAGTGGTTCTAAACAAGCCCAAAGGAAAGTGGTGGTTACTGTGCTTATCCTTAACTAGACTTCATTAAAGGCAGAAAAAAGAACAGTTGACTTGAGTATGGCAGAAAGATTAACACAAAGAAGCTCAGAGTCTGCTGGCTGCTGCTGACCAGTTTGAGTGGTACATAGCTCAGGCAGGGGTTGTAGAACAGGCTTCACGGTGTCTAGGGGACTGCTGAGTACTACTACCATCCTGCTTTGATCAGATTAGTAAAATGACTTCATGTTCATTGTTGGGTGGGGGGAACAGTCTTTGTGAGCACCTTGAGTTTCGGAGGACATGCATTCTGGGAAGTCTGCATATTAGATGCTGTCAGAGACTTCTATTTCCAGACAACCCAGCATGCCTTTCATATGCCCAGACAGTGGGTAGGGCCACTCAGATTTGACACAGTCTCATGGATGATTAAGAAGTATCGCTCCCAAAAGCTTTGCTTGCCTCCTTTTGGGAAGTCTGTTAATGTGTATGGGAGAACAGAGGGGACTGGAAGCCTCAGTTAGTTGGGTTAACAGGTATTCCAGGAATATTTTGAGGAAAAGAAGCAACAGTAGAAAGAAGGCATCAGGATAAATTGAAATTCAGAAGTGGAAGCAATTCTATCTGGAGGAAGACAGTTTAGTGAGGCCCCAGGAGTGCAAGACTCTTATTATTATTTTTTTTTCACAAGTTCACTTTTATTTATTTATTTTTTTTACTTTCTTTTTTTTTTAAAACACATTTTTATTGAAAGATAAAATAATTCATATTACATCTCATTTTCTATCCCATCCCATACATCCTCCCATTCCTCCCTCCCTCCCACTTTCACCCCAATCCCCCTTCCCTATGGGGACCTCCTCCCCCTGAATATGGTGCTAGGGTATCAAGTCTCTTCTTGGTAGTCTGCTATCCTTCCTTCGAGGGCCATTGGGCCCCCCAACAAAGGGACATGGACAAATATGGGGCACCAGAGATCCTGTGAAAGTCAGTCCCCAGTCTCCACTTAACTGTGGAGAATGTTCTGTCCCTTGGTTAGATCTGGGTAGGGGTTTGATGATGGTTGCATGTTTTGTCCTTGGTTGGTGCCTTTGATCAAGCAGAATCCCTGGGCTCAGATCCACCCATCATAATGTTCCTCTTGTAGGTTTCTAGGACCCTCTGGATCCACCTACTTCCCTATCCCCTATATTTTTCTCACCTAGAGTCTCAATAGGATGTTCTCACCTCTATCCCACTTTCCTGGTAGGTGTATATTTTCATGAGACCTGCCCCTTGGGCTAGTGTCCAGTTATAAGTGAATATATACTATTTGAGTCTTTCTCCTTCTGGGTTAGCTCACTCATTATGATCATTTCTAGTTCAATCCATTTGTCCACAAATTTCAGGAATTCCTTATTTTTAATAGCTGAGTAGTATTCCATAATGTATATGTACCACAGTTTCTTTATCCATTCTTCTACTGATGGACACTTAGGCTGTTTCCATGTTCTGGCTATTATGAATAAGGC
The DNA here is from genome assembly GCF_903995435.1 of Acomys russatus. NCBI lineage: Eukaryota > Metazoa > Chordata > Mammalia > Rodentia > Muridae > Acomys > Acomys russatus. The sequence goes on from NC_067153.1 coordinate 53,233,222, forward strand.
GGCTATGAACATGGTTGAAAAATTTTCTTGTTGTGTGCTGGAGCATCTTCTGGGTATATTCCCAGGAGTGGAATAGCTGGGTGCAAGACATCTTATAAACGAAGAAGCCCTAAATAAATAAATAAATAAATGACTGTGTACAGAGAGAAGACCCAACACTGTGGCAGGACTATCTGGGAAGCGTAGATAATGGAACTTCTCCGATGGATCTGCGTGACAGGGATCCAGTGGTAAAGTGTTGTTCTAACTCCCACAGGCATTCAGTTGACAGCATAGCAGCAACAGAAATCACAAAACATAACAAATGACCTTGACATTTGAACGCATGTTCAGTACATCCAAGAGTCAAAGAAAGACAAAATGAATTGGTGCTGGTGTGTGGTACTGTTTGCTCTTAATCCTAGCTACTACAGAAGGTGTGTGTGTGTGTGTGTGTGTGTGTGTGTGTGTGTGTGTGTGTGTGTGTGTGTTGTTCATTTGAGTACAGGGCTTTTGAGCTAGCATGAGCAGGCCAAGAAGATATAATAGTAACAACAACAGTAGCAGGATACTCTGTTAGTTACTTCTCTGCTGCTGTGATAAAACATCACGACAAAAAGTAAAATATGCAATAAAGAATGTATTTTGGCTTTGGTTCCAGATGAGTTAGAGTCTGTTACAGAAGGAAGGCATAGCAGCAAGAGACAGACAGCAAGAGCGAGAAGCTGAGAGCTCACATCATCAGCCACAAGCAGGCAAGAGAGTGAACTAAAGTCAGGGAGAATCGATGGACTTTCAAAGCTCAATTACAATGCCACACTCCCTCCATCAAGGCCACTCCTCCCAAGCCATGCCAAATACCACCACCAACTGGGGACCAAGCGTTCAAATGTTTGAGCCCATAAGGACATTTCTCATTTAAACCTCCACAAGTACGAAAGGCACAAAGTGAGCAGCCGTTATGCATTCCTGGAAGGGATGCAGGTCTCTTTGGAAGGAGGCCTGGCAATACATGTTAGCTCTGAGGGTACTACTTTAGAGAAACTTTCTGCAGGCAGCAACAGTCTAAAAGTCTTTTTTATTTGGGTGAGACTTTATTTTTATTTATGTGTACAGGTGTTTTGTCTGCATGCAATTCTCTGCACTACTATACTCTATGTAGTGCCTGGGAGGGTCAGAAGTGGGTGTTGAACTCTCTGGGAGTAGAGTTACAGGCAGTTGTTAGCCATTATGTGGGTGATGGGAATTGAACCCAGGTCCTCAAGAAGAACAGTTTGTGCTTTTAACAATTGAACCTTAAATATTCCAGCCTCCTCAAATATTTTTTAAATATTACTTGGTGGCTGGTGATCCATGTTGGAGTGCTTACCTATCATATGAAGGCCCTTGGTTCAATCCCCACTGCTGTCAAAAATACCATTTTATATTAGTAATAATCTCTAGGATTTTTTTTTGTTTGTTTGTTATGTTTTTACCCAAAGTCATGCAGCATTTAGAACTCAAAAGCCTTCCCTGGCACCTGTCTTGTTTGCCTGACTGAGAGATGCCACTTAAAACTACTCAGTGTCTCTAAGCATTGCCTAGAACCAGTTTAGTGTTGCCCCAAATACAACCCATCCCTAGCCTTTGGCTATAGATACACTACTACATGTAATGAAATAAAGAAAAATCAGAGCATCAGGCCAGAAGTGAAGAAATAATGCTATCCTTCTTAAGCACAAGGGGCAAAGAACTGCTTTACGGCACTGCTGCTCTTCGTGGAACAGAAATCACTCCTTTGGCTGAAACTGTTGTAGCATGTCCAAATTTCCTTCCACCTCCACCCATTCAAACTGACATGCTGTCCTAGAAGAAGCTGTGAATCTGGCAGTCGCTAGTGGCCTCCACCCCTGACTTCCAGTTCCACAGGAACATAAGTAGGTGGATAGGTGTGCAGCAGGGTGGTGGCCCTGTCACATCGATCATGCCCCTGCTAGTCCAGTTGTGGAGCCAGCAAGGGGTTGCAGCCCTGTAGAGGAAAGGCCTCCCCCGTTCCAGCTTATCTTTAGTGTTCTCAAGCTCACTTGTTACATATTGTCACAAGAGCCTTGACTCTGACATTCCATACAAGCGCTAGAGTTTCCCATCTATTGTTTGGAATGCTATTTTGTCCTCCCAATTCTTTTTCTTGTGAAAATAAAGTCACAGACTTTTGTTTTGTTTTGTTTTACAGAGTAAGTAATAAAATAAAGGATAAGCTCACAGTGCCAAGTCTGCTCAGGGAACAGTGAATTGTATCTTCTCGTCTCCTGGATTCAGGCTGTCTGACCCTGGCTCTGCTTTGAGTTCTCCTCTTACTACCTAAATGACTTTCTGTCTGTCCATCTGTCCTCCCCGGCCACTTGCTTCCATAGCCCCTTCACCCTGAGCATACTGGGAGTCAGAATCCTTAGGCAACCAATTGCATGAGACCACCTGTCCCACCTCCTAACTTACAGATGGCGAACCAGGCGTTTAAATGATCTATCAACTTCTAATTAAAAAGAAAATTTATCTATAATTAAAATAAATTTTAGGTCTCTTGTAAATTCTGTTGTTGTTTATCGGTGTTAAAAATAAAATAAAATTTGCTATCTTAATTATTAAAATACGTGTAATTTTCTCTTAAAAGTTTTCACGCTTGTGAACTATTTTTAAAAATTATTTCTTCTGTTCACACACATGTGTTCTCCCTGCATGTATGTCTATGTGGCAGATGTGTGCCTGGTACCTGCAGCAGTCAGACAGAGACTATGAGTTTCTCTGGAACTAGAATTACAGATGGTTGTGAGCCACCGTGTGGTTTCTAGGAAGCAAACCTGGGTTGTCTGCAAGAGCAGCACGTTTAAGTGCTGAGCCGTTGTTCCAGCTCCCTGCAAACTATATCTTTAAATATGTGTTAGAACAGTGGTTCTCCACCTGTGGGTCATGACCCCTTTGGAGTCTCTCTCTCTCTCTCTGACCCTTTCACAGGGGTCGCCTAAGACCATCGGAAAACACAGGCATTTACATTATGGTTCATAATGGTAGCAAAATTACAGTTATGAAGTAGCAACAAAAATAACTGTATTAAAAAAAACTGTATTAAAGGGTCGCACCATTAGGAAGGTTGAGAGCTACTGTGTTAAAGCAATTTTTTTTTTTTCTTTTTCAGCAATAAAGCTAGCTTTCCCACTGCATCTGTTTTGTTTGGTTGAAGAAGGGTTCTTGTGTGGTCAATGCAGGCTTGGAACTGGTAAACAAACAGTAGTCTAGAAAGAACACTGTATTCAGCTTTTTAATTATTTTATATATATTTTTTAGACAGGCTGGCTTCTGTTTTCCGACCTCTACCACCGGTGTTCTGGGACTTACAGGCATGTTCCACCTCATCAGGCTGTAAAGAGCACATTTTGCAGAGGCCATATTGGGGCAATTTTGGTACGTCTCTTTGTCACTCACACTATTTTCTTGTTTGAACTAGGTTGTTCTGCTACTTTGGGAACAACCCTGACCCCACCTGTTCTTACGTGGCTGTATTAGTTACTTTTCAGTTGCTGTGGCAAAACACCATGACCAAGACAATTTATAGAAGAAATAGTTCAGTGGGGACTTGGAGTTTCAGAGGGTAAGTTTTGCCACCATCATGGTGAGCATTATGGCAGCAGGCAGGCAGACATAGTGCTAGAACAGTAGCTGAGAGCTTACATCCTGGCCCACAAGCATGAGGCAGAGAGAGAGAGAGAGAAAGCGAAAGAGAGAGAGAGAGAGAGAGGAGAGAGAGAGAGAGAGAAGAGAGAGAAGGGGAGAGAGGAGAGAGAGAGAGAGAGAGAGAGAGGAAGAAGAGAAGAAGAAAGAAGAAGAAAGAAGAAAGAACGAAGAAGAGGAGGAGGAGGAGGAGGAGGAGGAGGAGGAGGAGGAAGAAGAGGAGGGGAGGGGGGGAAGGGAGGGGGAGGAGGGGAGGGGAGAGAAAGACCTGGGCTTTTGAAACCTCAAAGCTCAACCCAAGGATACACCTCCTCCAAAAAGGCCACAAATCCTAGTAGTTTCTAAACAGTCCCACCAACTAGGGAAGAAATACTCAAACATTTATGAGGGCCATTTTTATGGAAAGCCTTACAGTGATATTGGCTGTGAGCCTGTGTCTTTATTATGTTGAGGTATGTCCATATATCTCTAGAGTCTCTAGGACTTTAAGGGCGTTGGACTCTGTCAAAAGAATTTGCTGCATCTGGTGAGATAATCACGTGAATTTTGTTTGTGAATGTGCTTATGTAATGAATTACATTTATAAATCTTTGGAACGAAATCAACTTGATCATGGAGAATAAGCTTTTATTTTATTTTATTTTTTAACTTGCAAGTATTTTGTTGAGAAATTTTGTATCCATGTTCATTAGGAAGATTGGCCGACAATTTGTTGTTGTTGTATCTTGCCTGGTTTTATTATCAAGGTAATCCTGGCTTCATATAAAGAGTTTGGAAGTATTTCTCCCTTTTTTATTTGATGGAATAATTTGAGGTGCATTGGTGTTAGCTCTTCTTGGAAGGTAGTGAAGAAGTCTGCAGTGTATCTTATCTGGACACTGGCTTTTTCTTTAGTTGGGAGAGTTTAAATTGCTGCTTCTACCGCATTGGTTGCTATTGATCTGTTTAAATTATTTACTTCATCTTTATTTAACTATAGAAGGTCTTATGTTTCAAGGAATGCATCCATCGCTTTTCTGTTTCCCACGTTAGTGGATTATAGGCTTTTTAGAATGATGTTTATATGGTTCTCTGAGTTTCCACAGTATTTATTATAGTATTTCCCTTTTCATCTATGGTTTTATTAATTTAGGTCAGCTCTCTGCTTCTTTATTTAATTTAACTAGTGGTCTGTCAATCTTCTTACTCTTTTCAAAGAAAGAACTATTGATTTCATTGATTTTTTCCCCTATTTTTCATTTTAGTTCCATTAATTTACCTGTAACTTTTACTATTTCTTCTCATTGACTCCTTTGGGATGTTCTTGTTTTCCCAAGCCCTTCAGCTGCAGTGTGAACTTATTCATAATATGCTCTTTCCAGTTCTTTGCCGAAGGCACTTAGTTCTGTCAACTTCCTTCTTAGTGCTGCCTTCGTTGTACCTTCCTGTCATTTCTATTTTTGGTAACCGCTTTGTTCCTACATGGTCAATAACAGGCAGGATGTATTACAACTTTCTTAAATTTTGAGTCTTGCTTTGTGTCTTAATGTGCGGTTAAGCTTGGAGAAAGTTCTATGGTCTGCGTGTATTCTAGTATTTTGATGGAGTGTAGATATCTCTAAGGTTCATTTTGATTTATGACGTCATTTAGTCGTAGAGTTTTTCTATCGAGTTTTTGTTTGGATGACATGTCTTTTGGTGAGAAGGAAGTCTTTCGCTATTACCATGTTGGTGGTAAATCTGTGAATTTAGAGCTAGTATTGTTTGCTTTGTGATACTGTGTCCCATTTTATTTGGCGCACAAATGCTTAGAATTCTATTATCCTCTAATTAGATTTTTTTATTTAATGCTTATAAAATATCTTTCTCTGTCTTTGGTTTTAGTTTGAAACCTGTTTCGTCAGATATTTGAATAGCTACTAGACTTGTTGTGTTTCTTTGCTCCATTTACTTTGAATAGATTTTAAAATTCTTTACCCTAAGATAGTGTGTATCATTGATGGTGAAGTGTGTTTCTTGGAGGCAGTAAAAAGAGATCTCCAGTTTCTAGACCAATCTGGGTCTTTTTATTAGGCAATTGAGACCACTAATATTGAGTTCCTTTTTCTTTTTTTTGAAGATTTATTTATTATGTATACAATGCTTTGCCTGCATGTACACCTGCAGGCCAGAAGAGGACATCAGATCCCATTACAGGGGTTGTGAGCCACCATGTGGTTGCTGGGAATTGAACTCAAGACCTCTGGAGAGCAGTCATGCTCTTACCCTCTGAGCTATCTTTACAGGCCCCTAAGTTATTTTTTCAATTTATTTATTTATTTATTTATTCATTTCACACCCTGATTGTGGCGCCCTCCCCCCTGTCCTCCCAGTTCCATCTGCCCTCCCTCTTTAGCCCTATTCCCGTCCACCCCTCCTCCTCTGATTTCTTTCTTTGGATTTGGGAAAATTTCTTCTATGATTTGTAGAAAATATTTTCTGTGTCTTTGACCCAATTTTCTTCTTGTTGTATATCTATTATTGAAGATTTATTTTTTTTTTTTTAAGTATCAGGTTTCTTTTTATCTTTTCTTCTTTGTTAAATTCCATTTCATATCTTAAATTGTTTTCATTATTTCATCCACTTTTTTCTTTGTGTTTTCATGATTATCATTCAGGAATCTGTTCATATCCTCTTTGAGTCCCTTAAACATATTAAAACTGCTGTTTTGAAATCATTGTTCTCTATATTTAGCTGAGTGGCCTTTCTCAGAGAACATGATAACTAACTGGGGTGACAGTTTGTGGATGAGATATAGTGTCTTGGTTATTTATATATTTTTAAAAATGTTTATTTATAATGTACACAGTGTTCTGCTTGTATGTACACCTGCAGGCCAGGCCAGGGCACCAGATCTCATTGTAGATGGTTGTGAGCCACCATATGGTTGCTGGGGATTGAACTCATGACCTCTGGAAGAGCAGTCAGTGCTCTTAACCGCTGAGCTATCTCTCCAGCCCCGGTTATTTATATTTTATATTTGTAACTGGACCTATGCACCTAGACTTAGGCTTTTGGTAGTGTTTCCTGGTGTGGATAACTTGTCACCTCCCTGTGGATTCGCTCTTTGAATCCTTGTTTAGTATTACTCTAACCTGTCAGGTTGGGAGTCAGCTGCATGGTGACTGGTAGGGCCATCCTGCTCTGGTTTGTGAATAGGGTATCTGACGTGCTCTCCGCTCATTGGTCTTGTCTGGTGTGAGTGGTACTGTGAGGTGATAGACGGGCTGACTAGCAGGCAGGCAGAAGGGTGGTGGTTCAGTAGGACTAAGTGCTGCTAGACAGGGTGGTAGATGAGGTGACTCACTAATAGCTTGGTAGCTCTTGGGAGAAGATGAATTACTGTTTTTGTACCATCTGCTGAGCCTATCAGGCTCCAGTGGATAGTACAAGTTCACACTGGTCAGGCTCACAGATCTGTTTAAACTCAGTGGGTCACAAAACAAACAAATAGAAGATGAATGAGAAGGAGGGGGAAGGAAGGGAGGAAGGGAGAGAAAAAGAGTGAGAGAGCGAGAGAAAGAGAGAGAGAGAGAGAGAGAGAGAGAGAGAGATTGAGAGAGAGGGAGGACTGCGAGGTAGGAGGTGAGACTGGTCAGTATGCATACATACCTACAAAAATTATCTATTGCCAAATTAAAATACTAAAAATAAATGTTTTTTAAAGTTAATTAAAGAAAATTGCCAGAAAAAATTGACATCAACACCCTACCAATTTAAATATGTTCAAATATATTCTCATGCTTGAGTTATATTTTAAGGTTTAAGGTTTACACATGCCTTCTTTCATAAAATGATATTTAAAATTAGGCAGACACTTTTATAAACATGAAATAAGCCAAAATCTAATTTTAACTGAAGCTAATAAAGATGCTGATGAGTTTTCTTGAGACATACAAGTACCCAGGGTTGGGAGGGGGGTTGGGGGTAACGGGCTTCACTAGGAAGAACAAATTTGTGATAGGGAGATGGGAAAGCAGTATTGATGGAATAGGAATATAAATTGCCTGCTTGTTCTGTAGTTTGTTGGGGACCTTGAACCAGACCAATGACTCATTGCATTGATCATTTGCATGCACAGCTGTTTGGGCAAAAGCTATACAGTGTGTGACACGCCGCAACTCCCAAAGCCACCATGATGAAGAGGCAGGAGCAGAGCGGTACAAGTGGAACTGGAGATCGGACAGCTGTGACTCATTTGGTGTGCTAAGCGGCCTCACTGTCCTGCTGTCAAGCCTTCACCATCACGATGGTCTGTACCCTAGAACTGTGAGCCAAAACCAACCCTTCCTTCTTAGGGCCATGAAAAAAGTAACTAAGAAGGTTGGTGTCTAATTATTTTCCATGGCGGCTGTGCTGATCTTGTCACTGATAGCCACCTTGCATTTACGGCTTTGTAGTGTAACCTCTCCCAGAGCTGGATTTTTAAAAAAATTTTTTAAAATTAATTTATTCTTGTTACATCTCAATGGTTATCCCATCCCTTGTATCCTCCCATTCTTCCCTCCCTCCCATTTTCCCATTATTCCCCTCCCCTATGACTGTTCCTGAGGGGGATTACCTCCCCCTGTATATGCTCATAGGGTATCAAGTCTCTTCTTGGCAACCTGCTATCCTTCCTCTGAGTGAGAGGGGAGGACATCCTATTGGGACTCTAAATGAGAAAAGCATGGGAGAATAGCAAAGTAGAAGGATCCAGAGGGTCCTAGAAACCTACAAGTAGAACATTATGATAGGCAGATTTGGGCCCAGGGGTCCCACTCAAACTAAGGTACCAGCCAAAAACAATACAGGCGGTAAACTTTAAACCCCTACCCAGATCTAGCCAACGTCAGAACAGTCTCCACAGTTGAGTGGAGAGTCGGATATGACTTTCTCACGTACTCTGGTGCCTCCCATTTGACCATGTCCCCTAGAGCTGGAATTTTGAAATCACTGAAAGCTTTTACCTGCTACTTTCTTCTGCCACATCATGACTTAGTCATTCATTTATTTAACAACTTTTTCAACTAAGTCTCATAAACAGGATCTTCAAAATCTTATGTCTTAGAGTTTAGACCTTGCTTACCCGTTCCCTTTACATAACTTTTCGATGCGAAAATTCATGCTGACTTGTCTGTGCCAAGTGTTGGCGGCCCTTACTGTACTAGCTCGATGCCACTTGAGAGACAGGGAGTGTGCTTTACTTCCCATTTCCCAAGCACAAACTCCAGCCATGTGTGTTCTGGCACAGAAAAGTGGAGCCAAGTGTGGACTGCAGGCTGACCGGTTCAGCACGTATGCATCAACTGTGTGCAGAGCACAGACATCGAAACTGTTATTATTAATAAGCCATACTTATTTATATTTATACATACTTATTACTTAGCATAAACCCATGCTTTGGGCTTTGATAAGCTCTTGCATACCATTTCCTTCAGTATGCTCTGTTGAATCATTCTGCCTACAAAAGGCTGTCAAGATACATGAAGTGGTAGCAATTGATTGACAAAGGTCAAGTAAATATAGCGTAATTCCTCTATGAGCTTAGGTCCCATGTCCTTCAGTCAAGTGTTGTCCTGGAGAAGAATGGAGCCTTCTGTTGATCAGTGTCGACAGATAATTTTCAAATCATCCCATCTGTTTGAGGAGCACACTTCTAGATGGGAGGGCTTCCTTGGGATCCAGAAAAACTGTAGTGGATCTGAATGGCAGCAGACCACAGTGACCATAAGGTAAGTGTGTGTGTGTGTGTGTGTGTGTGTGTGTGTGTGTGTGTGTGTACGCACTTTGTGATGTGCTTTGGATCTTCTCAGCTACTGAGATGTTTGCCACCAGTATAATCCACTTTTTGTTGTGTGTCATAATCTGACCAAGAAACTATTCATTCCTGCATGGAATAAGAGGACAACAGGTTCAACATGATGTTTTTCTTCAAATGTTTAGTCAGCTCATGAGGGAGTCTTTCACCGCCACCTTTCCAACTTGTTTCAAATGCCAAACTCCTGTTGAGTTTTTAGCAACTTCAGTAGCCTGAGGTTATAAGAGGTTAGGATCAGAGGGGAAGGCATCCTATTGGGACTCTAAATGAGAGACGCATGGGAGAATAGCAAAATAAAAGGATACAGAGGGTCCTAGAAATCTACAAGTAGAACAATATGATAGGCAGATTTGGGCCCAGGGGTCCCGCTCAAACTAAGGCAGCCAAGGACAATACAGGAGGTAAACTTTTAAACCCCTTCCCAGATCTAGCCAATGGTCAGAATATTCTCCACAGTTGAGTGAGAGTGTGATACGACTTTCTCACGTACTCTGGTGCCTCACATTTGACCATGTCCCCTGGGGGGGAGACCTGGTGGCACTCAGAGGAAGGACAGCAAGTAGCCAAGAAGAGACTTGATACCGTATGAGAATATACAGGGGGACGTAATCCCCCTCAGGAACAGTCATAGGGGGGGGAATAATGGGAAAATGGGGGGGTGGGGGGGAATGGGAGGATACAAGGGAGGGATAAACATTGAGATGTAACAAGAATAAATTAATAATAAAAAAAAAGAGGTTAGGATCAAGCAAGCAGCCCTTCTGATCAACTGTGGACAGAGGCCGGAGAGAGGGATTTGTTCTAATGTACTCAACTGCTAGCGTATATTTCTGCTTTAATTTCTTATCATAGGGAGTTAGCCATCATTATTTGTTGTTCAGGTGACATTAAACTTATGACAATGCGAAGAATGTAGAAATCTGTCCATTCTCTAATTTCACTGACTCACAAAGACTTGCCTGACAGGATCCATAAAAATAGCAGGAATATAAACTTCTGGACCTTGTCCTCATGACATAAGGCATGCTGAGAACCACTTGATGAAGCAGAAAGAAGAATGTGCACTTGGCATTTGGGGGCTAGGGAGGAGAGAGAGAGAAGAAAGGAATTCCAAGTGGAACTAAGTTTCTTAAGAGAATAGTTAATATGATACCCATGTTCTGTTGTACCAGGGCCGTGACTCTTCTCTGAATTATTGAAATTTTAGTATGTATGCTGCTGAAGTGGGAAAAACCATTTGTAGCACTTTTATAAGAGCATCCAATTGAAAAACTCAAAAGCAGTGGACTACTTCTTAGTGTAGAGATGAGGAGAAAAGGTAGTGAAGCAAACAGCACAGCCACCAAGAGCCTCTGTGTTCTGTCAACGAGAGGAAAAGACTAAAGATAATTTTAGTTACTGGAGTTTAAACTCATAGGGTGTGAAGAGAAGTGTGAATTCTATCTCTCACCAGTGACATTAGTCATCCTCGACTTCATTTTCATGCTTTTTTCCATACACTTTTATTGTCACAATTAAATTCATTCATTCATTCACCTACTCATATCCTATTGAACAAACACTTTTTAAGAGCCTCCCACCTGGCATTTGTTATTCTATGGGTGATGAATGTTACAGTTGATAATAGTTTTGTATCATCTAAGAGAAAGTGGTAGGCAGAAGAAAATTAGTTACCTTTTTTGAAGCATCGGTCATGGCCCCATAGACCCGTAACTGGTACAAGAAAACATGTCAGTTGTGATGAGCAGAGCAGAGCCTCACTTGGCAAGTAGGCTGTCCATATGAGATTTACCTTATGAATAAGTTTGGTTTATTCACACAAACATTCCTTATGATAACACAATCTCATGTATCTAGCCATCTCATCAACATGGTAAGAGTCTGACACAGAAGATGACTGTAAGGAAACAGTGTTTTCTGGACAAATTAAAGCAGTTGCACATAGAACTTGTAGAAGCTGTGAAACATGCCTAAAACATTTGGCAACTCAAGTGAGATCAACAAAACGGAGAGGGGTAGGTGGGCATGAAGTTCCCATCCTTAGCAGCTAAGGAAGATAATGGAAATTGATTGGTGTTGGGAGACGGCCAATCGGTCTTCTAGTGGAAGGACCACACAGCCAAGAGTTTATGGACAATACAAAGCTGTAACTTGATGGCTAATAAAAATAAGGAGGGTACAAAGTTGAGAGGTAAGAAGGGGGAGTGTATTGAGGGGAACTGGGTGAGGGGTAAAGATGAATAAAATATATTGTAGGAAGTTCTCAACGAACTAATAAAAATGGGGGGGGTGATAAACATAGCAGTTAAGAACGAATGCAAAAAATAAATGAAAATAATGCATTGCATAAAAAGTAAAACTGGATGATCTGTTGATAATGGGCTTGGGGAATAGTTTAGGTGTGATAAGCAAATGACTAGATGGATTAATCAATTATAAGAGAATGTACATTGGTAAACAATAAATGAAGCCTTCTACAGATTGGACAAAAAAAGAAAAAGCATATAAAAAGAATTTTAGATCTCTTTAAAGCTAGAATATGATTTTGAAAGATGAAAACACTGAGAGGACATTCTTGGATTGAAAAAATAAAGTAATTGAATAAAGTAAATGAATAATAAGCAGAGTGAAAATAACACCAAGCATGCCCAACTAAGGGAATGAGGAATAGAGGAGAAAGAAGGAGGAAATCTACCTAGAAAGAGAGGGAAATAGATTGAGGCCCAAGCATTATGGATTTTGAATACCATGAAAGATGCTCTAATTTTCTAAAGAATTCTTAGAGACTTGAAAGACACGTCTCCAAAGATTATATTCAAGTGTGAAATAGGTGAAATGTTAGACTTTCATATGTCTTAGAATGGCCATTAACAAAAGAGCAAAACCGGGCAGCCGTGTGTTAGAAAAGTTGTGGGAGGAAATGGAAGCTGTGCACATTCTAGTGGGAATGTGAAATTCTGCAGTACCATTTTGGTATGAATCTGAAGGCACTATGTCCATTGTTTACAACAACCAAAAGGCGAGAGAAGCTCAAAAGCAAAGTATATCATCATGTCATTCATCCATAAAAAAGGATGGATTCTGTAACATGCTTATAACAGGAGTGGAATCTTGAGACCATTATACTAAGTGAAAATAAGTGAATAAATGACAAATACTGTATATCCCTATTTATGTAAGGTAGGGAGATTTACTCCTTGGGATAAGTAAAAAGTTGCCTCATGTCATCCCCTTCCATAGAACCACTCTTAATGTATATAAGATATTTAAATTATTAAAATGTTACATAAATTCCTAAAAATCCAGCAACTGATGGATAATGCCCTAAAACAACGGAACAAAGATGCAGAGTTGCACAGACTTGCCCATCAAGTACTGCTAGCCTCAAACGTTACTAAAGCAGCTCAGATGCTACATTAAAGGGGGCATGAACTCAACCTCGCTCCTCTCTCTCTCTCTCTCTCTCTCTCTCTCTCTCTCTCTCTCTCTCTCTCCCTCCCTCCCTCCCTCCC